>NC_073634.1:35582500-36207500 GCF_029407905.1 Bubalus kerabau | reverse complement strand
AGGCATAGATAATGGATAAGGGACATTATTATTATTATTAGGGTGATCACATTAGGCCTTCTGAGAAGGTGACATTTGAATGAACATAGAAACATGCCCTGGTGGCTTAGATGGTAAAGAATGTGCCCGCAATGCAGGAGACTCAGGTTTGAACCCTGTGTCAGGAAGGTTCTCTGGAGAAGGGAGTGGCTACCCACTCCAGTATTCTCTGCCTGGAGAATTCCATGGACAGAGGAACCTCACAAAGAGTTGGACATGACTGAGCAGTAACACTTTCACTTCACTTTTTTCAAGAAACAGGAAATTCTGAGGTATAGTGCTCAGGTCTGAGGTGGAAGTATGCTTGAATGCTCAGGGGAGAGGATGGAGGCCAGAAAAATTGAACACAGTGGGCAAAGCAGAGGTGCAGAGATTTGATGTGATCACTGAAGTCCAGATTACATAGAATTTGACAGACCACATCATTAACTTCAAATTTTATTCTAAATTCAGCAAGACACCATTGATGTATTTGAAACAAAGAAGAGTATTATTTCTGTTTCACCCAGGCTAGAGAGAACAGGTTGTAGGTACACAAGAGAGGGAGTAGAGGAACCATTCTATTGGCAGATGTGATATTGGACTGGAGTGGTAGTGAAGGAAGTGGAGAGAACTGATTCTTGTTAGTCAATTTTTTGAAAGGAAAGCTAACAGAATTTGCTGGTGGTTTGTATAGTAGGGTGGGATGGAAAGTGAAGAATCAGAGTTGATTCTAAAATGATTGACCTGACTCTCATTAGTGTTCATTTTGCATTAGAGTTAACCTTCTACATGTCTGTATTAACTTGTAGATTATAAACCCCGCAAGAGTAGTGACCAGGTCAATTTGATCACAGATATATCCCTGATACCTAAGCCCAGTGCCTTTATTACTTTAAATGTCATACATGTTCTAAAATTTCTCTCTGATATATTGTCACCTTAGATACTATAAATAGCTATAGATATTGATCCATTTTTACTTTAGAATTTCATTTTGCAACAGATTATCTTTGTTTTGTTATATAATTGTATATATTTTCAGATCATTTCCAAAAGGTTGGTAAAAATTGAACTTTCTGATCTATTTATAGGGATGACTGGAAGGAGGAACAGTGGGGCGGGGTAGGGGTGGGGCCCCTATGCTGGTCTTGTAGGAGATGCTCCATATACATGGCTTCTTTCTCTGCTACTCTAGTCTACTTCAGTCCCGTACAAACATCCTACTCCCAACAACATTTCATTGTAAATTCAGCTTAGAGAAATTGAGGGTTGTATCTGTTAGGCCTGCTATTGAATTATCTACTGTGTTGCCCATAATAGGAACTTAGTAAATATTTGCTGAATAAGTAAAATCAACAAATGAGATTATAGTGGACCAAAAAAATGTAAAGTAACATGGATTAATGAATTATTTAACTAATATGGTATTTGTCTTCCTCTGTCAACTCAGGTACCATGCTAGCAAATTGCACAGGGGAGTAATACCAGTGATGGGGGTATGTAGGCATGTTAGAGGAATGTTTCAGCTACTCTTTAAGTTAAAACATTCAAAAGCACACTTTTCTGTAAAGTTAAGCTGTCACTGTAAGCCTTGTTTTTACAGAATATTTTCCAATAAGATACTAGGTATCTTAGTCAATTTTAGTTTTAATTTTCTGGGAAGACCTTGTTATCATTACTAGTCCAAATGTATTTTTGTGTTCATTATTTGACTACTAAGTATGTTTCAAGAACAGTAGTTTCTAACGCTTGGCTAACTGCTTTTAATTCATTCACTTCTTAATTAATTTTCCATATATTTATTGAATTGATACTGTATTTTTGTGTAAACGAAGTCCTTGTTTTGAAGGGATTCACATTAGTCTGGTAGATTTCTGTATTGTACAGAAGTTTGTAAAATATTTTGAAATGCCACTAATTTACCTGCTGCTGCTGCTGCTAAGTCGCTTCAGTCGTGTCTGATTTTGTGTGACCCCATGGACTACAGCCTACCAGGCTCCTCTGCCCATGGGATTTTCCTGGCAAGAATACTGGAGTGGGTTGCCATTGCCTTCTCTGAATTTACCTGCAGAACATTAAAAAAATGTTTTTCTGTCATCAATACCACTTTGCTGCAGATTTATTTTCTACTCATAACACTAGTGGATTTTTAATGGAGCATTTAAATGTGTGCCAGGCATATTCTAAACATTCCACATACATATCTTCATGCATTCATATGCTTGATAATGTTTATCAAAGTTGTGTCCACCGAAAGCTCCTTTTTGAAAATGTGGTCAGAATTAAACATGATAAGGGGTGAATTCAGTCCATTGTCTTTGAAGTATTAAACATGTGATTTGTGTGTAAACAAATGCAAATCCTCTTATCACGTTCATTAATGTGAAAGGCAGTTTGAATGTAGAAGATTTTCCTTGGATGCTAATGAGAAATGGCTCTTCTATTTCAACATCCTGTTTACAGTAACTCTCTAGTTATCACAGGAGGTCTTAATTTTGGAATGAGAATATTCAGTCAAACACAGCTAAAGTATATCTGACCTTAGTGTTTGTGTGTTGATAAGTAGCAATTTAATACCTGTCAGTATTATCTATGTCTAATAAACATATTGAAGTTTTTGGACTGAATACCCTCATTGAAAATGTTTATGTCACAGTTAATAAGCAGGATTAAATAAAGAAGAGATGGCATAAGAAGCTAACTTTCAACAAACAAGAAAGATCCCTTGATATAAACATCCTGTGGTCTGTTGTCTTCTGGCTTCTATGGACAATGACCCTGCTTCGATTTCCAGATTAGCCTTGGCTTTTCTGTAGAGTACATTTCTTCTGAGCCTCCTTTTTGATTTCATCTCTTATGAAAATTCTGAAATCTTCTTGGTACTTCAAACTATAAATACATATAAGTGTGTAAGCAATCCACATTCTATTTAAGAAAGTATCTTTGTTACATTTTGACTCTTAGAAATATCGCTCAGGTTGTTCTAAATTACAACTGTCTGAATTAAAATGTTTGCTCTTTATATATTTAAAACAGATTTCTTAGGGAAAAACATGGTCACAAAATTGAATAAACACAATTTTTAAAACAGACGTATAGGATTTGTGAAAGGATTTGTGACATATTTCTATACATAGTATATAGACTTCATCATATATTTCAAATATTTTATTGCAGCTTTTAATCTCTATGGTTCATAAAAGAAGAAAGAGAAGAAAGTCTTCATCAACTCATTTTCCTTCTTAAATACAACCTACCGGGTGGGTAATTATAACAAAGACAGAGAAACTCCGTCTCTCTACTGGTCCACTCATGATGTTTACTTCCTCCACTTGTGAGAATGATGAAACCTTGGTCATGTAAAAACTCCTAATTTCAAGGGAAAGTTTTGTGTTTTTTTTCCCCTAGTTTGCAGAGTAGTAGAAGGTAATATAGCGGAGAAGACAATGGCAACCCACTCTAGTACTCTTGCCTGGAAAATCCCATGGACGGAAGAGCCTGGAAGGCTGAAGTCTGTGGGGTCACTAAGAGTCAGACACGACTGAGCGACTTCACTTTCACTTTTCACTTGCATGCATTGGAGAAGGAAATGGCAACCCACTCCAGTGTTCTTGCCTGGAGAATCCCAGGGACGGGGGAGCCTGGTGGGCTGCCATCTATGGGGTCACACAGAGTCGGACACGACTGAAGCGACTTAGCAGCAGCAGCAACAGCAACAGCAGAAGGTAATATAGAGGGAGCCCTTACTCATCCAGTTAGTTACCACAATCTCTGGTTTTAAATATCTTAAGAATAGTTTTCCCATCTTTGAGATGAGGAGGTTGCCCTAGGTCATTTCTGAGATTTTGTTTTTCTAATCCTATAATCCTGAAGCAATTGATGTGATGAAGGCCGGAAGACAGGTAAAATGCATAACTGGGATGTGAACTCAGGTTTTCTGGTTTTTATTCCAGGATTCCTATCTATTATTCCTGCTACCTTTGACACTAATCAAATATGTGAAAAATAAATACATATGTAAATGAAAATACACATATATACATATACACACAGATACACAAATTTAAGCTGGCATAAACTAGTCTTGTGCTTAATCAAAATGATCCAGCTTGTTTGGCAAGGACAATCAACCCACTTCTCTAACCTCATCCCAGCTCACCAATTTCTACCTAGGCTTTTCCTGGAAGATGATATAAGATGATAGTTTCCTCTAAGTCTGCATTCTTTAAGCACGGTACACACACATTTGTAGCATTGTACCACAAAAAAGGGACTAAAAAATTACCTCTACCTTCCTCCCACAAACTGCCCATTTATCATCTTTCCAGAGAGGTGGTTATTTTGTTTGTCTTCATTTTAGTCTTGGGACCTCAGTATTTCTAATATATCTTCTTGTAGAATCTGTTCACTATTCATTATCAAAATCTTATATATTCCACATACCCAAGACTCTCCTCTATAATAGTCTTATTCACCAATATATGGTCATTGAAGAACATAACCTATGTAAGTGCTTATCTACTAAAATCATCTGAAATTTTAATAAAGCTAAAAGTTATTACCTCTAAGGTCTCTTCCTACTGTGGAAGAGAGTGGACCAGGATGACAGTATCGAGATTAAAGCATGCTTTGAAGCAGTTGAGACCCTTTCTTAGTCACACAGGAGTTATTGCTATGCATCTCTGAGCTGGCCTACTCTATATAAAGCCAGGAGTATCTGCAGTTGCATTTAGCCTTGACTGAAAGATAAAATACTAGAAGGGATGCAACATTTGTTTAAAATCCAGTGATACCCTCTAAGATTCCCCCATGCTCAAATGTTAGTCCCTGAGGTATAGGTCCCTCTGAGATCTAATCTTTTCTCTTCCCCCTAATTCATGGTGTGACATTGGGATAATAATTATTCCTCTCTGTGTCTCAGTGTCCTTATGGAAAACTAGAATGTGGGACTCAATGACCTCTAAGATCCTTTACAGCTTGACAATTTATTTCCCTGTTTAGGCCCTTTTGTCACTCCTTAAAGCAATGCAGCTGTCCCCCAAATTGATAATAAATGACATAATTGATTGATAGGGTAGGCCTCCATTGTAAATGCCCCTATCAATGTATTTCTTTTCTAAAATGATCATTTATATTCAAGATTACTACTCTGTTTCTCTTGAACTGAATGCAAACACTTTTCTTCAAGCTTGAGGGACTTTAATATTTAAAACTGAAAATCATATTGAGAATGAATTTTGAAGAAAAGAATAAAAAGCCCAATATAACCACATCACTGTTATTTGATTATCAAGTAAGGTTCAGGCTATTTTGTATCCTGTGCTTGGCTGTAGTTTCCACAGAGTTAATTTTGCAGTTGTTGTTCTTGTATATAATTTAAAACCCTGTTTTGAATGTATGCTCTTAAAAAACCGAGATGTGTGTATTACATGTGTAATTTATATTAACTATAACTTTGGTAATTATCTGTTAATATTTATTGAGCATTTCCTGGATGCATGGCACAGAACTAATGCCTTCTCTAGTAGTGTATTGCATCTAGATTAGTAGTTCTCCTTATGAAAGCCACAGATTAAAAATCATTTCTTTATTAAAAGAAAAGCTTAGGGTCGTTTACTTATGATATCCCCTCTGTCTCTCTGGCTATGGTCCTCTTCCCTGGAAAGGAGAATCTTGATAAACTCTGATAATGTAGGGATCTGTGCAAACCTGAATGCTTTTGCTAAGTGATCAAGTATAATTTGGAAACCTGAATGTAGATTTTACTCCATATTTTCTCCATTAAGATATTGCAGGTTTGATTCTAGAACACTGCAATAAAGTGAATATCACAGTAAAATAAGTCACCCAGATTTTTTGGTTTCCCAATGTATATACAAGATATGGTTACAATCTACTGTAGTGTTTAAGTGTGTAGTAGCGTTATGTCTAAAAAATAATGTACATATTTTAATTTAAAAATAATTTATTGCTAAAAAATTCTAACCATCATCTGAGCCTTCAGCAAGTCATAATGTTTTTGCAGTTATAACATCAAAGAACACTGATCACAAGTCACTATAACAAACATAATAATAATGAAAAAGTTTGAAGTAGTGTGAGAATTACCAAAATATGACACAGAGACACAAAGTGAAAAATGCTGTTGGAAAAATGGCACTGATGTACTTGCTCATTGTAGGATTGCCACAAACCTAGAATTAAAATAATACAATATCTGCAAAGTGCTATAAGCAAAAAGAAATAAAATGAGGTATGCCTGTATGTTTTACTTAAATTGACTCTGTTCCCTGAAGAACAGAAGGTGAAATGGAATTGATATTTAGCCTCAATGCAGCTCATTTAATGGAGTATGTGGGTGTTTATGAGTGAAACCTAGTACTTAAGAGTACAGGCTTTAAACTGATACTGCCTAGGTTCAGTTCTCTGACAGTGATCAGGCTGTTTAACCTCTGTGAGTCTTAGTCTTCTCACATGTGCAGAGAGACAGTGGCAATCCCTATCTTGAAAAGAGGCAGTAAATGAACAATAAAAAATGCTTAGAACCATGTCTGGCACAGACAAAAATTTGAACTTGTTTTTTAGATTTTGTTGGTATGTATTTTGGAAATTGAAATAGGTGTGCCAGAAAGATGGGTTGTAATAGTGAACATAGGAAAATAGGTGTTGAAGGATAAAATATTTACCATTTAATAAGAAAAATGTGCAAAATGCTTGGGGGTGCCTTTTTCAACATAATCATAATTCTTTTTATTACCAGTGAATGGATTGAATAAAGACCAAAAAAGGTCTATATTCTATATATAATCATTTTTATGAAGAATCCTTTGTAAATAGTATGTTAGGAAACTTCCTTTATGGAGAATCTTAAAATGTCCTGGTATTCTACTTACATCGCATTTTACCAAGAATGAAAAAAATATAAGCAGTGGGTGTGCTGGCATTTTTTACAGTGGGGTTGATGGTTTGGATGATAGTTTGGAATTCAAATAGTCATGACAAGTTGGAGAAATAAGCCTTAATTAATAGAATAAAGTTATATTGAAACAAAAATTCAACCACTAACTAATGAAAAGAAGGTATGAAGGGCTGACTTAATGAAAATACAAAATAACAAAAAAGCAAATCTAAGAATCAAATCAAAACTGAAATAGAAGATAAAGAAGCAAGTTAGTAGTATATATTTTTATTGATGAAAAATCTTGGGAACAATGTGTGGTGGGAAAAGCTCAAGATTAACTATATAAATATGCATATGGCATGCATTATTTGGGTTTCCATTCTCATTTTAAGCCATTAAAGGCAAATAGATGGGGAAACAATGGAAACAGTGACAGACTTTATTTTCTTGGGCTCCAAAATCACTGCAGATGGTGATCGCTGCCATGAAATTAAAAGACACTTGCTCCTTGGAAGAAAAGCTATGACAAACCTAGACAGCATATTAAAAAGCAGAGACATTACTTTGCCAACGAAGGTCTGTCCAGTCAAAGCTATGGTTTTTCCAGTAGCTATGTATGGATGTGAGAGTTGAACCATAAAGAAGGCTGAGCATCAAAGAATTGATGCTTTTGAACTGTGGTGTTGGAGAATACTCTTGAGAGTCCCTTGAACAGCAAGGAGATCTAACCAGTCCATCCTAAAGGAAATCAGTCCTTAGTATTCATTGGAAGGACTGATGCTGAAGATGAAGCTCCGATGCTTTGGCCACCTGATGTGAAGAACTGACTCATTGGAAAAGACCCTGATGCTGGGAAAGATTGAAGGCGGGAGGAGACAGGGATGACAGAGGATGAGATGGTTGGATGGCATCACCGACTTGATGGACATGAGTTTGAGCCAGTTCTGGGAGATGATGATGGACAAGGAAGTCTGGTGTGCTGCAGTCCATGGGACTGCAAAAATTCAGACATAACTGAGCGACTGATCAATAACAACCATTTATATGCAGCTATTTTCTCCTATACCCAACATTTTAACTTTCCCTACTTGAAGACACTTATTTTTTATATAAAAATATTTGAGATATCTATATATATATCGATATCTCAAATATTTTCCTGTTCCTTGATACCTTTTTTCCTGTTCTTTTTATGTCCTCTATATTTGTCCTGTTTGTGTTATTTTAGAAGTCATTAGAGAAGACTTAGTATGTAGCTTTTGATCATAGGAAAATTCATTTATTGCATAAAATCATGTACTTGGTAAATTTTATTTCATGCTGCGGTACCTATTAGCTCATCAGTAACTTCCAAAGATATTTAGTTGCATTTAACCCATGGCTCAGATGGTAAAGCGTCTGTCTGCAATGCAGGAGACCCGGGCTCGATCCCTGGGTTGGGAAGATTCCCCTGGAGAAGGAAATGGCAGCCCACTCCAGTATTCTTGCCTGGAAAATCCCGTGGACCGCGGAGCCTGGTAGGCTACTGTCTATGGGGTCGCAGAGTCGGACACAACTGAGCGACTTCACTTCACTTCTTCAACCCATGTGTTATATTGACCCATTTGCCTTTAATAATATAGTCCATCCATTTTATAATCATCCCCATAAAACATCCTGATCCTGTGCTTCTAAAGAGGCATGAATAGTTCTAGGTTGTGTGAAATAGAAAAGCTATAGTAAAAAACAAACAAAAAAAACCACCTGGAGTTGTTTCTAGATGAGTACACCAAACACAGAAATATTAAAGGAGATGCAAAGTATATTGGATTTCTTTCTTATTAAACCAGTGTCCTGACTGTCTTTATACCTTCTTCCTTAATTCTCATCTGACACCTGCTTTCTTTCAGGTCTAGCCAAGTTTATTTTTATAATAGCTAGTGCTCTGGCTACAGTGAACTCTGCTTTTTATAAACATTACACCTGTTTGGGGGCCTTCAGATTCACTGATGTGCCACTTGGCATTTACTATTATATGCCTACTGTGTGCTATATGATGAAGGAGTTAGCTTTTTAAAGTCCTGTCATGTATAGTTAAAGAAATCTTTGGGAACACAATGTTTATGTTTAAATCTTTTCTAGTCCTGACTATTTGTGTGACTTTGTACAAGCTTATTTAACTTCCTTGTGCCTCAGTTGGTTTTCTATAAAGTATAGGTAGTGTTCATATCTTCTTTAGTAGTTGCTGAAGGATAAGATATCACATGTAATTTTAGCAATCAATAAATTTATTAACATTAGTTATATTAGCTAGAATTTGGAGAATATGTGTCTGTGTGAAATATAAGACAAATTAAAAAAAATCATCTTGATGGGTATTTGCATCTGCTCTGGGTACCTGCTGGCATTGGGTACTCAATGATCCTTATTTGGTTGAAGGATAGGATTCAGAGATTGAACAAATTATGATTAGAGGATATAGCATAAAAGCTGACCATTTGGTTGAGGAGACTTTTGGGAATAGAGATAGCAGCAGGTTTCTTCACCACCACACTCCCCCTGCAACTGATTTAGTGGCAGAACCTTATGAATATGGAGAGAAACTGGATAGCTTTTGAAGTTTCATTTTGCTGTCTTTTGGACTGAGTCTTAGGCTTTTAGGCTGACAGATGCACATGTGTACACTTTTGACATGATTTCTTATTTTTGGCCATTTATGGTATAAATAGAAGTAGATAAAATGCCTGGAAAATAATAGCAGAAATTCCAGAGCAGTCACCAGTTGGAAAAGCATTTCTAAAGGGATCATTTATTGAAACTGATATTCTGAGAATGGCATTAACAATTAGAAGCTTATATTGCATTGCTGTCTTTTAATACTTTGTATTGTGAAAGCTGTTTTTAATCTCAAAAGAATGTGCCTCTTGAATTACATTCCCAAGATATTAGATAATCTGTTTTCTGGAAATGTAGTGTGTAGTTAATGTCAAACTATTTTCTGGTCCTATTTTCCAGTCCTTTCTTCTTGAATTGTGGAGATTTCATTGACATGTGCAAAGCCCACTTACAAAGGGGATGTATAGATGAACGGAAACTAGAGAAAACACACAAAACATTAGTGTAGAAGTGAAGATATGTTGAAAGGCAACCAGCTCCGCTGAAGGTTTATTCAGAAGTTGTTGTAATAATACCATAGCTTTGAATGATCTATCAAGAAAATGCAGCAGAAAGATGATTTGCCTATACTACCTGTTGCAGACAGCTCTCCATTCTCCTAAGCATCCATGTCAGTGAGACTTTTCTTCTCATGATTAGGGACAGGTTATTTAGGAGATATCCTGTGTAGAAGGTGGATGAGGGAAGGTAAAAAAGAACATCCAATTCACCTCACTGTTTCAAAAGTAAAAATATGTATGTATGTCTTGGTATGGTTCACTTGATTATCATGTTTAGAAAGTATGTGAGCTAAGAATTTATTTCCCCATTTTATAGTAGAAAAAAATGAAGCAGAAAGGTTTATAGCTTACTCAGGACAACCTTGGCTCAGATGGTAAAGAATCTGCTTGCAGTGCTGGAGACCTGGGTTTGATCCCTGGGTTGTGACAATTCCCTGGAGAAGGGAATGGCAACCCACAACGGTATTCTTGCCTGGAGAATCCCATGGACCGAGGAGCCTGGTGGGCTATAGTCCTTGGGGTTGCAAAGAGCCAGACACGGCTGAGTGACTAACACACACTTGAGTACAAGAAAGAGTGTGCCATTTATTTGAGTGAAAAAGCTAAATCTGTCTCGTGTGTGTGTGTAAAGTTGTTTCGGTCATGTCTGACTCTTTGTAACCCCATGGACTGAAGCCTGCCAGGCTCCTTTGTCCATGGCATTCTCCAGGCAAGGATATTGGAGTGGGTTGCTACTCCTCCTGCAGGGGATCTTCCCAACCTAGGGACTTAACTCACATCTTTTATATCTAATGCATTTCCAGGCTTGTTCTTTAACATTTGCGCCACTTGGAAAGCCCAAATCTGTCTCATACACTACTTTATTTCCAATTTCTAGTATGGTACATACAGCAGATGGTCAGAAAGTAATCTGCTCAATGAATTAATGAATACATAAGGAAAGAGTCAATAAACAAATGCATGTTGGTAGATCCAGAACAAAGATCCAGTTCTATTGGATTTCCCAAAGTGCATATTTCCCCTTATATTCTCTGCTATCTCTATTTATACATATTCCAGAGAGAAAGGCAACGATTTGGAAATGTGGAAATGTTAGCCTGGGAAAGCTTTTTCTCTGTGATATTTTCATCACTTTGTCTGGCATGTGAGCATGTGATCTGGGGAAGAACTGATGGGAGAAAAAGTAAGTTAGCAAGATGTTGGCTTATTGAATTGAGAGAATAGAAATCACATTATTTAATAGGATCCAGAGAAGAATGTGCGTTCAAATCCAAATTGGAAAAGTATTAAGAATGAAGGAAAGAGATTAGAGAAGTTGAAATCTGTCTCTTTTTGATTTAAAAAAAAAAATCACTGAAATTCCCCTGTGTCCTCTGCAAAGCAAACAACATTTAAGGAAGTATTTTCCCTTAGAGATAAAGTAAGGGGCAAAGGCTTCATCAGAGCATTTGAACTGTTTGCTGTGCATATTTTTTGAAACTAGATTTTTAAAGTGATTATAAGAAGAGCTAAATGCATAGTAAACCAGAAGACCATAAATTTTCATTGAAATTTATGTGGGGAAAGTTATTGTGAAGTAATAATTTAAATAAAAAGATTTTACCTTCTGAATAAATTAAATTTTAGCTGTAGACATCAAAAGGCATAACTAAGAAATAGAAAGTTAAAAAAGAGTAGAAAAAATATTTGCAAATTTATATCTAATAATGAATATATATCCTAAATATGTAAAGAACTCTTACAATTCAATAATAATAAGACAATGAACAAAATCTAAAAGTGATCAAAATATTTGAACAAAAAATTCTCCAAGGAAGATTTATGAATGCTCAATACTATCAGTAATTAATAACTATAAATTAAAGCCACAGATAGCACACCATTGTTATTAGAGTGGCTGAAATTATATTAAAAATATACCCTGCCAATATCAAGTGCTGACAAGGATGTGGAACAACTGAAACTATCGTGCATTGCTGGCAGGAGTGAGGAATGGTAAAACTGCTTTGGACACACTGACAGTTTCTAATAAAGATAAACATACTACCAAACATTCCAATTCCAGATACTTAGTGAAGACAGATGAAAACATGTCTACCTCCCACTTCTGCTACAAGTATTATAACTAGTACTGGATGTCTGTAGTAACTTTTTTACAATCACTTAAAAATCTAAAAACAACCCAAATGACCATCGATTGATGAGTGGATAAATGAACAGGAGTACATCTATACATTTCATACATTCAGCAGCAAAAAGAACAAAATGATAACACATGTAGCAACATGGATCTAACATACTTTATGTGAAAGAAGTCAACTCAAAAGCCTGAATACTGGATCATTCCATTTATATAATATTCTGGACAAAACCATAGGACAGAAAATAATTGCTGGTTGCCAAAACCTGTCTGGTGGGGCAAGAATAGAAATTATATCTTGACTGCACTGGTAGTTAACACAGTTTTAAGTATTTGTCAAGATTCATAGATCTGTATACCTAAAAAGGGTATTTTGCTGTATGTAAATTATACCTCAGAAATAACTTTAGCAATGCCATTCAAATACTCAAATATTAAATGTACTCACGATAATGAGGTGAATGCATGTATTAAATGCATGTGCTCAGTTGCTCAGCAATGTCCAACTCTTTGTGGCCCCATGGACTGTAGCACACCAGGCTCCTCCTCCATGGGATTTTCCAGGCAAGAATACTGGAGTGGGTTGCCATTTCCTGTCCAGGGGATCTTCTTGACCTAGGGATCAAACACACATCTCTTGCATTGGCAGGCAGATTCTCTACCACTGCACCACCTGGGAACATCTAAGAATAAAACTTGCTTTCTTGTGTCAGCATTAACTTTCTGGGGACACTGAAATTGAAATGTCATAAATTCCAGGATATTCTGTCACTGAGACGCTTAAGTTTTACTGACAATCTCTCCAAGTTTTACTGAAATCTCCAAATTTCCAGAAGGAAATTTGCCATTTCCTTCTCCAGAGGATCTTCCCAACCCAGGGATCGAACCTGGGTCTCCCACATTGTAGGCAAATGCTTTACTGTCTGAGCCACCAGGTTGCAAATCAGATATAGCTGCTGCTAAAGCTCTGATTCACTTCATGGACCTTTTTGGTATAATATGCTGCTGCTTAATTGGAGAAGGCAATGGCAACCCACTCCAGTAGTCTTGCCTGGCAAATCCCATGGACAGAGGAGCCTGGTAGGCTGCAGTCCATGGGGTCACTAGGAGTCAGACACGAATGAGTGACTTCACTTTCACTTTTCACTTTCATGCATTGAAGAAGGAAATGGCAACCCATTCCAGTGCTCTTGCCTGGAGAATCCCAGGGACGGGGGAGCCTGGTGGGCTGCCGTCTCTGGGGTCGCACAGAGTCGGACACGACTGAAGCGACTTAGCAGCAGTAGCAGCAGCAGCTGCTACTTAATGAATTATTCCAGTTAGCTCAGTGAATTGTATCTCAACACAGAAAGTGAAAGTCCCTCAGTCATGTCCGACTGTTTGTGACCCCATGACTATACAATCCATGGAATTCTCCAGGCCAGAATACTGGAGTGGGTAGCCTTTCCCTTCTCCAGAGGATTTTTGCAACCCAGAGATTGAGCCCCAGAGAAGGCAATGGCACCCCACTCCAGTATTCTTGCCTGGAAAATCCCATGGATAGCGGAGCCTGGTAGGCTGCAGTCCATGGGGTCGCTAAGAGTCGGACACTACTGAGCGACTTCCCTTTCACTTTTCACTTTCACGCATTGGAGAAGGCAATGGCAACCCGCTCCAGTATTCTTGCCTGGAGAATCCCAGGGATGGGGGAGCCTGGTGGGCTTCCGTCTATGGGGTCGCACAGAGTCGGACACGACTGAAGTGACTTAGCAGCAGCAGGGATTGAACCCAGGTCTCCTGCATTGCGGGCAGATTCTTTACCAGCTGAGCCACAGGGAAGCCCAAGAATACTGGAGTGGGTAGCCTACCCTTCTCCAGTGGATCTTCCTGACCCAGGAATCAAACTGGGGTTTCCTGCATTGCAGGCAGATTCTTTACCAACTGAGCCATCAGGAAAGCCCCATCTCAACACAGAGTGTGATTGTATTGGTTTATATACCATAAGAATAATAAAAATCAAGGAAGGTGATATGAAGCTGTTTACCTCTTTTTAGTTTGATCTAAAGCAAGTGTACCCTGACACTCATCTTCCAAAGGTTCCATCCCTTGGTAAGAACCATTTGACTGGCATTTTTGTTTGATTACTTTGTCATAGTAACAAGAGCCGTGAAACCATATTGTTCACCTCAAGTGTCCCTTTGGGGAGGAAATTAATGCAAATAGTTTCTGTCCAAAGAAACATATTATCAATATTTCTAGCTGGTATTTTACCAGTTGAATTATTAAATGGGGACCAACATCATAAAAGAGAATGATTAGAAATTTAGGCTGATTTCAGAAAGCTGCAGAAATATTTATTGATGTGTACAGATTATATGTAAGGAATAGATAACACTCTTGTGATAAATTAGGACTGGTTTATTTTTATCATCTGAATATTAGAAATATCACTGACCCTTATTGAAGTATCTGTATTCCATAAAGCCCTGTTACATGAGAACTATCCCAGGTCCCTGTGTAGATATGAGTAGCATGTGATGATTTTGATAGCAGGTACCCAGATTTAGACCTATTGATTTTCTGAATTGTATAGATTTAGTGAAAATGGCTTAAAATATTCAGACCATTTTTTATTGCTTGCAAAAGATACTTACTAAGGAAACATTAGCATGAAGTCCAAAAATCTAGTATATATATTTTTAGTGCTTTTTTTCTATGGCTGCCACAGAGTGGACAGGGACCATTTGGGGTTAATGTTCTTTGTCTCATACAGCTGTATTTAGCTAGCCATTAATCCTCAGAGAAATGCCCAGATCCTAACTTTTTATTGATTCATTGACAAGCTCTTTCAACCGAACAAAAAGCATATATTCCTAAATAACTCAAGGAAGGCATATTCATCCTCTCTCAGAAGCTAACTTTAGTCATAGGAATTGAATGTAGAGTGGGGAGGTACTTCAGTGGTCATGACTGGATTTGGAGTCTTTCCTTCAGTCAGATTCCCATTTCCTAAAATAAATGTAAGATATAGTCAAGTGGGATGATTCATTTGTTCATTTTTCTAAGTTTGTAACAGGATCTTTTGAAAACATTGATTATTCAAAGTATGTTACCACAAAATCTGCTTCCAGGATATGGGGAAAAGAGCATACATATCTCAAGAAGTTATGTACACTAACCTGAAACTATCTCAGATTAACAGGGGAGAGCATTTTTAGAAGAAGAAAACGAGAACAATGATTTAAAATTCACCCAGATTTGTGTGGTGTAATTTTTATTTTATTTTTAATACTTTTAATTTATGCTGTGTAACTGTATTTATGGTTTAAATAGAAGGTCCTTCATATTTGATAGTAAATTGTTTGTCTGATAGTAATCTGCATATAAAGAATTATTAAAATATCAAATTATGGCAAAATGAAAGATAACATTGAAAATAACAAGATGAAAATTTTAATTTTCTAAAATAATTATTTTTCTCTGTCATAATTTAGCCTGCTTAACTTTATGCTTTTTTAATTATGCAAACCATATAAGTACATTGCTGTTTTGAAAGATTAATAACACAACTCCTCCCAATATAGTGATAAAGAAACAATTTCCACCACTCCTGTCCTTTTCTCATTGCTCTCTACAAAGCTAAGTGTTAAAAATATTTTGGAGTCCAGTTTTTAAGTCTTTCTTTCTGTATATTTACCATCATGTATATGTACATATTTCTATATCTATTATTTTTATCTTAAACAAATAGGATTACCTTAACAAACATTTTTCTGTGGGTTGCTTTTTCTCATTTCTTATGTTTTAGAAATTTGATGGCTCTACCTCAAAAAAAAAAAATACCTACAAGTTGCCAAGTATAGAACATGATTTATTTTACTAATTCATTATTGGTTAAAATTTAGGCCCATTTATTTTACTACTAAGAATAAATGTTGCAATGAACATCTTATATATGTTTTTCCATATTTCACTAACACATTGATGCATACTTATTCATATGTACATTAAAAACTGTGATAGGTTTGAAAGAATGAATTTGCTAAGAGCCAGTTACCAACAAATTACTCCAGAACAGACTCTTCCAATTTTAACTTGTATTAATATATAAAGTTTTTGTTTTGAGTACTGCACCAGAACAGAATGCTACCATATTTTGCTTGTCTCAATCTGATGAAAAGTATGTTGCTGTTTAACTTTTATTTTCCTGCTCAGTAGTGATGTAGAGTATCTTTTTATATAGTTATTGACCAATTTTACTTCTTTTTTTTCCTTTGTAATTTTCCTGTTTCTTTGTTCATTTTTCTTTTGGAGTTGTAAAATATTTTGTACACTGTGTGTATTGATATTTTTGTCAGTTATATATGGAACAAATATGTTTGTCAGGCTTCACACTGCCTTTTAAACTGTATGTTGTCTTTCCTCTTTTAGAAGTTTTAATTTTTATTTCAACTTTTTATATGGACAAATATGTAAATATGTTTCTTTATGGCTTTGAATTGTATTTCTTATTTGACATAACCTCCCATATCTCAGTTCTGTAATATTCTTTTGCTGACATTTTCTATTTTTAGCTTCTTTTTCTTGGATTGATAGCTTGCACTCTGTATTTCCCTCTTTTTTGAATCCTTTTTACTTAATTACTGAAGCACAACTTTAATTAACACTTTCAGAGTGCTTTTGTTGATATCAAAATTTCTGAATGCTTGCAGATTAGAAAAAAAGTTGTTTTTTACATCCTGCTCAAATATTGTATTGCCTGGGTACACAATGCTAGATTTAAAATTAAATATTTGAGGCCAGCTTCCCCATAGTCTTCTGTTAGGAGTGTGGAAGATAAGTCTGATACCAGTCTGTTTTTGTTCCTAATATAGATAACTTTTACTACTGTCTCTCTAGAAGTTTTTTGGATTTTCATCATAAAGCTTCTAAATTATTTTATTTTGAAAAACATTATTTTAATTCTCCTAAATGTTCTAAAGTTTTATCAAGATGTCTGGGTCTTTATCTGTTCATGTTTATTAGAACTTGATAAACCTCTGAATCAAACATGTATGTTCTCAGTTTGGGAAATTTAATTTTGTTATATCTACTCAATCTGTTCTACCTAGAAATTTAATAGATGTATTTGAGAACTTCCTTAGCTAACCTTCTTCCCTGTTTAGCTTTTCTTCATTCATACAGTTCATCTCTTTGATCTTTTGCATTGTTTTCTGAGGGGTACTCCTTGGCTCAGTCTTCAAATTAATTTACTAATTTGAGCTGTAGTTGTGTCCAGTGTATTAAGATTTTTAATAGTATTTTTAATGCTACTCTTTGTGACCCCCATGGACTGAAGTGTGCCAGGCATCTAAGTTGACTCATTTGAAAAGACCCTATGCTGAGAAAGATTGAGGGCAGAAGGAGAAGGGGCAACAGAGGATGAAATAATTGGATGGCATCACTGACTCAGTGGGCATGAGTTTGAGCAAACTCTGGGAGATAGTGAAGGACAGGGAAGCCTGGCATGCTTCAGTCCATGGGGTCACAAAGAGTCGCACATGACTTGGTGATGGACAACATGTTTCATTGTTAAAATGCTTTTGATTCCAATAATAGATGTACATAAACACAGTCCTGGTTACTGTTCACATTTAAATGAAGTTTTAAGGAATCAGGCTTCTGGGCTCACTCCATCTGAGGATCCTTCTATTCAAATTGGCATATTAACATACAGGCATGGCAGATCTTTAATGCGGAAGGTTACTCACAAAGTGCAAAAAGGCCCATAGTCAAGTATCTTCTCTATTACATTGTTTTTCTAAATGTTCAACATATAAATAAACAGTCACCAACATACATGACAAGCATTTTCAAACACAAGGTTAAGCAGAAAGCTAAACATTATGATACATCTAAATAACATTAACATTATAAAAGAAGTACCAATCTCAATAAGAATTTGCATTGGATAGAGTAGAATATTTGAAAGTATTGGAAAGTATTGAGCTTCAGCATCAGTCCTTCCGATGAATATTTGGGGTGGATTTTCTTTAGGATTTTCTTTAGGCTTGTCTGATTGACTTGCTGTCCAAGGCACTCTGAGGAGTCTTCTCCAGCACCACAATTTGAAAGCAGCAGTTCTTTGGTGCTCAGTGTTCTTTATGGTCCAACTCTCATATCCGTACATAGCTACTGGAAAAACCAAGCTTTGACTAGATGGATATTTGTTGGAAAAGTGATATCTCTGCATTTTAACAGGTTGTCAAGGTTTGTTATAGAATTTCTTCCAAAGAGCTGCTGCTGCTGCTGCTGCTGCTAAGTCGCTTCAGTCGTGTCAGACTCTGTGTGACCCCAGAGATGGCAGCCGACCAGGCTCCCCTGTCCCTGGGATTCTCCAGGCAAGAACACTGGAGTGGGTTGCCATTTCCTTCTCCAATGCATGAAAGTGAAAAGTGAAAAGTGAAAATGAAGTCGCTCAGTCGTGTCCGACTCCTAGCGAGCCCATGGACTGCAGCCTACCAGGCTCCTCCATCCATGGGATTTTCCAGGCAAGAATACTGGAGTGGGGTGCCATTGCCTTCTCCTTCCAAAGAGCAAGTGTCTTTTAATTTTGTGGCTATAGTCACTGTCTCCTGTGATTTTGAAGCACAAGAAAATAAAATCTGTCACTCTTACCACTATTCCCACATCTATTGAACACAGCTCACATTGTATGGTTTTTAAATGCATCAAATGAACTGTTATAAAGTTGGCTGATAGTTTCACCTATCAGCACTCTGTAAGTGCTGATTATCTTTGGCTAATTTATAATTTCTAACTCCAGGTTTTAGGAAGAACATTCAGGCTTTTGTTATAGTTTTGTGCTTCTATCCTGATCTTCAGAGTTGTCATCTTGGAAGTAGTTCCTTAAACAAACAAGCAAACAAAACAGAGATTTTCAGTCTTTGCTTCAGCTTTGATCCAACAAGTATTTGTTAGTAGTTATATAATTTCCATTCACTGTGCTGTGGCATTTTGTATAGAAGAAATATATTCATGGCCTTTAGAATATTTTAAATGAAAAGTAGCATGAAAAACATCATACAGTTTGCAAAAACAAGATAATTCCGAGTAGATTTAGGGGACAAAATGTATTTCATTAAAATGAGTAGAATCTTACTATATTTATTTTATTTACATTTTCCATTAATCAAATTGCCAACATTTGTTGGATCATCGAAAAAGCAAGAGTTCCAGAAAAAATCTGCTTTATTGACTACACCAAAGCCTTTGACTGTGTGGATCACAACAAACTGTGGAAAATTTTTAAAGAGGTGGGAATACCAGACCACCTGATTTGCCTCCTGAGAAATCTGTAAGCAGGTCAGGAAGCAACAGTTAGAACCGGAGATGGATGGAACAATGGACTGGTTCCAAATAAGGAAAGGAGTACGTCAAGTTTGCATATAGTCACCCTGCTTGTTTAACTTGTCTCCAGAGTACATCATGAGAAATGCCAGGCTGGATGAAGCACAAGCTGGAATCAAGATTGCCGGAGAAATATTGATAACCTCAGATATGCATATGATACCACCCTTATAGCAGAAAGTGAAGAAGACCTAAAAAGCCTCTTGATGAAAATGAAAGAAGAAAGTGAAAAAGTTGGCTTAAAAACTTAGCATTCAGAAAACTAAGATCATGGCATCTGGTCTGTTCACTTCATGGCAAATAGATGGGAAAACAATGGAAACAGTGACAGACTTTATTTTGGGGGGCTCCAAAATCAGTGCAGATAGGGACCACAACCATGAAATAGGAAGACTCTTGCTCCTTGGAAGAAATGTTATAAACAACCTAGGCAATATATTAAAAAGCAGAGATATTACTTTGCTAACAAAGATTCATCTAGTGAAAGCTATGGTTTTTCCAGTAGTCATGGATGGATGTGAGAGTTAGACTGTAAGGAAAGCTGAGCACTGAAGAATAGATGCTTTTGAACTGTGGTGTTGGAGAAGACTCTTTAGAGTTCTTTGGCCTGCAAGGAGATCCAACCAGTCCATTCTAAAGGATATCAATCCTGAATATTCATTGGAAGGACTGATGTGAAACTGAAACTCCAATCCTTTGGTCACCTGATGTGAAGAACTGACTCACTAGAAAAGACCCTGATGCTGGGAAAGATTGAAGGCAGGAGGAGAAGGGGACGACAGAGGATGAGATGGTTGGATGGCATCACTGACTCGATGGACATGAGTTTGAATAAGCTCCAGGAATGGTGACGGACAGGGAAGCCTGGCTTGCTGCAGTCCATGGGGTCGCAGAGTTGGACATGACTGAGCAACTGAACTGAACTGAACATTTTCCATTTTGGGGGTTTCCCACTACTCTTTTTTCCCCACTACTCTAAAGTGCCCTGAATTATGTGTATAGTCAAATAAATGTGGAGCTTTTTTTTTAGGAGTACCAGCAGTTATTAACAATTTGTTAATTATCTTCTGAGAAGGTTCCCAGGACTCGAGGGGATAAGAATATCAGAGGTTTCTAATTGTAAGAAAAGGCTCAGACAAGTGTCATCGGTGGGAACTTTAACTGCCTTTTATGAAGCACACACACACAAACATTGATCAACCATCCTTGATCCTTCCCTTTAAGCAGGGAAGAAACATTCCCTGAGCTGTAGAAGTGCTGCATAGAGGCTATCCAGGAGAAAGTGACAAGGATTCCTCACTCCTCTGAATGCAAAGAGTAGCTTCTATGCACTGTCACTGGGGAAGTAATCATGGATTCATAAACTTCAGAACGTTTATTTGGATTTAATCAAATAGCAAAAAGCGTAAGCCAAAGTGTCTATATCTGGACAGATAATCAGTAAATTTTATCTGTGATTTGGAAATGTGAAGTTACAATATAACAGATTTAGAGTGAATTTTGATTGTGAAACACGGCTTTAGTAATTTGGTGAATGCGTAGACTTTTGTAGAAAAACTCCCTGACCAACATATCTTGATTTTTAAGTGGAAAGAAAGACTGAATGAGTGGATAAGTTAATGAATTGGAGAAGAATACAGATTATTGATGACTCTGAGAACGTTTCAGGGAATTATAATTTTGTATCTACAAACCATAAAAGATCAAACCCATTAGGCTGAATGGCAAAATAAGAGAATTTTGAATTTGGAATATTTTATCAGTGGATGGCTTAAGATAGTACTATGTACATATTAAAGTGATCAAGAAGATATGAAAAATACTGATATGAAAAATACAACATTTCTTATTGTTTTTATAGTTTTTTCTTGCTTAAACCTCTCTCTAGTCCAAAAGCAAGTTTAATAAATTTGAAAGAAAAAAACAAAAACAAAAACTAGATGAGATGCTGAATGGCCCATTGGATTAAGAATGCTCCTAGTTGGTTCTGGAAAAGGGATTTCTGGTAAATTTTAATTATTGTTCATTAACTGCTGTCTGTGAAGTATCTCTTGTATGTAATGTGTTGTATTAATATTAACAATATCAAATACCTCTTTTGATGAGAGATTAGAATTATTCCTAAAACAGCCAAGGTTAAGAGCAGTTATCCAGTGAATATTCTGCTGTGAAGTCCAAATTAACTATTGATGAAATGTGAAAAGAGAATGGTTTCAGTGCATGACTTGCATCATTAAGATAGGCTTCTCATCAATAAAACTAAAAGTATGAGAGTCACCTAAAGTAATTTATTCCTGAAGCCTAATAAATAAACTTGATTTGTTTTTCAGAAATCCTTTTGCCGTTTGAATATAAAATCACTATAAGGAAGATTTTTAGCTAATCCTTGTTAGAAAACACATTCAAACTTTCAGTGTGAAAGTAAGGAGGATAAATGATAAAGATAAATCTGTATTTTTTTTCCTCCCTGGCTCTTTTGCCTATTTGATAGTTGTTATTTCAAGATTTGTGTTTTAATTCTCTCCCCATGCAGGATGAAATTGGAGTTGATTCTATAAAAAACTGAGATGAATGATGGAAGCTCAAATGTTCTTTGAGATGCCAAGATTAAAATAATCTATATTAATTATTTTCAAGTTCCCTCCTGAAATAATTATTAGGCTTTGGGCTTATACAAATACTTGTCACTAGGGGAAAATCCATACTCAACTGTGGAATGAATTCCTTTGTTGGTGGTTGTCTTTTCTTAATTTCTGAGCTAAAGGCTGGCAAAGGAATTGCAATTCAAAGGATTTATTTCGTAGACTGTTCTTTTGGTTAAGAACCTTTGAATCAGTTCATCATCAATGTACTTATGACAAAAATAGAACCCATAATTTTAAAAAACCTCAATTATCAGACAATAAAAATGACTGAAGAGACTATTTTTCAAAATGAATAAATTGCATAGATTTCTTATAATTTGGGGAAATGTGCATGTGTGCATGTGTGCTGCTGCTGCTAAGTCACTTCAGTTGTATCCAACTCTGTGCGACCCCATAGACAGCAGCCCACCAGGCTCCCCTGCCCCTGGGATTCTCCAGGCAAGAACACTGGAGTGGGTTGCCATTTCCTTCTCCAATGCATGAAAGTGAAAAGTGAAAGGGAAGTCACTCAGTTGTGTCCGATTCTTCGCAACCCCATGGACTGCAGCCCACCAGACTCCTCTGTCCGTGGGATGTTTCCAGGCAAGAGTACTGGAGTGGGGTGCCATTGCCTTCTCTGGTGAGTGTGTGCTAAATCACTTCAGTTTTGTCCAACTCTGCAACCCCTGAACTGTAGGCTGCCAGGGTCCTCTGTCTGTGGGATTCTCCAAGCATGAATACTGGAGTGCGTTGCTGTGCCCTCCTCCAGAGGATCATCCCCACCCAGGGATCGAACCTGTGTCTCTTATGTCTCCTGCATTGGCTGAAGGAGCGGTATTTTGTCTGCCTCGTATTTTTCCTGATTAACTTTCTCAGGATTCTCAATAAAGAGGCAAAAGCGAAAAGACTCAAGGCACTGGGGCAGATGGGTGACTTAGTGACTTAGAAAGCAGGTGTTCTGGACTTTCTTGATATGTTTTTGTTTCATATTGACAAGAACTTTAGGTCTTGAAAGACTTCTGTAAATCTACAATAAACCTTGGTTTAGGGATAGAGTAAAAGAATAAGTGTGCTTCCCTGGAGGCCCAGTGGTAAAAACCTGCCTGCCAATGCAAGAGTCATGGGTTTGATCCATGGGTCGGGAAGATCCCCTGGAGAAGGAAATGGCAACCCACTCCAGTATTCTTGCATGGGAAATCCCTTGGATAGAGGAGCTGGGCAGACTACAGTCCATGGGGTCACAAAGAGTCGGACATGACTTAGTGACTAAAACAACAAACAACAGGGCCACCTAGGAAGCCCTATAATTTGGGGAATAAACATTTTATTTCAGAATCTGGCTTGCCTTTATAGTGTTTTGTACCTCTAGAAAAAAACTTAGACCTTACATTTGAAATTTAACCTGGCATTCCATACATGCAGTTTGATACCATTCTGGATGTCTGTACCTTCATGAAAAAAGCAAGTATTTAGGCAATTTGTTAAACAAGACAGCAGAAACATCTATTAAAGTAATCTTTTTGGGTATAACCTACAGAACAAATGTGTAGGAAATATGGTCTCAGTTAATTAGCCTCCAATTAAATAAATTTGTTTAAAAAGGTAAAAAATAAAATAAGTATGTTTATAGCAAATTGCTGAGTAACTCTCTAGGACAAAAGTTTAATAAATGTCACTTTCTCATGTGGCAATTTTGTAAATTGCTAAATATCACCGTTGTGATATTTAACATATAATGTTAGCATCTATGGATCATCTTGACTGAATAAAGAAAATGAATTCTTCTTGCATGTGTTTATTTATTTCTATCTTCTAAATTTGCTCTATAATGAAGTTGGCTTTATTAAATAATTAATATCTTACAATGATATTCATTACCATTTTTATTGCCACCACTTTTCCTAATCAGTTAATATCTGTCACTTATTTAAAAGATGAAAATTAAAGAACAATGCTCTTCAGCAGATTGTGGCAACATTTCAAAAATTTAACCAGATTTTTCATAACTTGAAGAACTTCAACTCTAGTAAAATTGTAACAATAAAAAAAGCTAAAAGATTAATAGGCAAAATTAGCTTCAAGTGGATTATAGGGTGATTTGTGCTGTTGGGTAACTCTTTTCTTATTACGTTTAGCGATTTTCCTATTATTTAGAAAAGACAAACCGGATATTTCTCAAAATGTTTGGCTCCCTGTCATGGGGCAAGTTTTGTTAAAATCATGACAAGCAGATGCTTGAAACTAGTATTTATTCTTCGTCACCCCCCCCACCTTTTTAGGAAAATGTATAGTTAAGAAATAAATGATATAGGAAAATGTTAGTGGGTATATTCAAGTCTGGGGTGGTTTTGGTTGTTTATGGAGTATCGTCTTATTAGCTCAATGAAATCCCTTCCTTGTGAGATCTTGTGCAGTGTACTCAGTGAAAATGCATGGGTTCTGTGAGTTGAATAAAGTTCATTGCTAGATATAACTGAACTATGGAGTAAGCCTGTACAACTTGGTCTATAATTCTGTGCATATCATTTTAAGCTCAGTTTATTTTTTTGTAAATTTTGTCAACTATGAAATAATTTATAATGTAAATTGCATCCTTTTGTCATGATAAAGCAATCAAAAAAGTAATTTTTGTATGTTGCACATCTGGCCTCTAGTTCTGGTGTCATTGTGAATAACTGGCCACCATCCCAAGATGAGAATACCTGAAAACTGGCAAGTTTCCAAGGTGTTTGTTAAACAAGGAGGAAACTGCTGAGAATAGGGATAGAACTGCTGTCACGTCATCCATTGGTGAGAAGTTCTGTCTTCTTCCAGCTGGTATAAATATTGCATCTGTTTATCTCAGCTGGAGAATGAACCACATAGTCATTTCTCATAATGGAGAGGAAATTTGGTGTTATTTTCTGTTTGTTACCTCATAATGCACTGATAGCTATATGAGGTTATATGTTTTTAGCTGTTTCAAGCTTTTTAATATGACTACCATAATGCTATGAATAGCTGCTTATTAAACCAAATTTAGGAAAGTAGAGGAGTATGGAACCTCTGAATTATGGTGCAAAAGATATGTTCCAGTTGTAACTGCAGATATTCTATGTGGAAAAAAAGGAAAATTACAGGGTGAGTTCAAAATTTACACTTTACTTTCTCTACTCTAACCAAACATAGACTGGGTGCATTATTTCACACAGAACATTACTGATAGGATCCATCAGGTCCCACATATTAAGAAGTATCTGGTGATGCATGTTAAATGTGAAAGTCATTTAACAATTCTGCGTGTTTTCTCTTTATCATAATTCTAAGGGAAAAGCACAACAATGTATGAAGTGACTTGACTCAAAATCAGAATGTCAGCCAGACATGTCTCTAAAATTGATATTTTTGAAACCCACACTTCTTACTTTATTCATCCATCCAATCATTCATGCAACAAATATATATTGACAGCCTGTATCAGCCAAGCATTGTACTCAAAACAGTTAGAAGGATATGCAAACTATAGTAATTAGATATTCATCCCAGCTTTATTGACAGTATTAGAAGTTGGAAGGAAAGAAACTAAATGTCTAGTGAAAGATTTTTTTAACTTGAATGTGGTATGGTCATAAATAGCATATTCTGCTGATATAAAAAACAGTGATACAGATCATGTAAATGCATATGCTATGAAAATTTGCTATTACTAAGTGAATAGGCAGGCAGGTTATGGAGTAATATTTTAAACTGTTTGTTCATTTAAAAGCAAATCTGTGTACAATATTCATATGTTCTATCCATTTGTATGTTGCATTCTCTAAAAGGAGATATAACAAAATTTTAATGATGTTTTCTTCTGAGCAATGGAGTTATAGGCAGTATCTTTTCATATCTGTTTTTTTTCCCTAACCTTAAAATTTCAAAGCTAATTGCACAGTTAAAAAAATCTAACATGCATAGATCATTATAGTACCTGTCAAAAGTACATTGCTTTCTGATGGCCATATTTTAGCCAAGAAAATGGCCTGTTTAGTTTAGCAAATTCATTAATATCTGCAGTGCATATTAGAACTATTCCCAAAAGGAGGGAGTTTTGCCCTCTTACTTTTTTAAAATCTACAGTTGTAAACATTTTGAAAATAAGAATAGAATAAATGCCTTATTGTTAATGATTAAACATTTTTTAAATTAGGCAGATATGTTTATTTTACATGTTCACTTTTGACTGTTTTTAATGGAAGCAGATTTATAAAGTGATGTGAGTTAAGTAGCATTA
Organism: Bubalus kerabau; assembly: GCF_029407905.1. Taxonomy (NCBI): domain Eukaryota; kingdom Metazoa; phylum Chordata; class Mammalia; order Artiodactyla; family Bovidae; genus Bubalus; species Bubalus kerabau. Next base: position 36,181,036 of record NC_073634.1, on the reverse strand, counting down.
TAAATGGATACCACCCTTGGGTTTTGAAAGATAAGAGGGTTGAAATGACTTATATAAATTTTATATCCTGACATACATTCTGGAAAATATATCAGAAAAGAGTACGAGTGTGCTTAATGCTGTGGACAGGCTCATGTTACTTTTAAGCTCTGTAATATTTTGTCTGAAAAGAGACATCAGTTTGTATTAGCATTAACTATTTCTTGTATTTCATTTAAACCTGTAATAGTTCCTGAATGAAAACTTAAGTAGTGAGATTAAATTCCTTTGTATTTGGTAATGTGTAGTCTTTGTATATATGAATATATTTTTAAAATATGTAAATGATTTATAAAATGTATAAATAATGAAAATCTTATATATAATATGTAAAGTTGTGTATAATATGTTAATATATTGAATAAAACATATTCAAATTAAAGTATGACTGAGTAGATGTTAAAGGTTTTTCATGTTTGTCTTAAAAAGGAATTTTTCTTTCATCATGCAAGATCAAATGATCATCACTGGCCCGAAAATATGGCTATACTTACATTTGAAAACAAAGCAAGATGGTATAAGGAATGTGTTCTAAATGTTCTCTCTTTCCTTGTTTTTTCCACTTCTTTTTGTATGTGGTATTTTTAAATGTTAATGAAGTACCCTATTATGATCGTTGGAGCAAGAAATATTGAGCTTTGTGAATTTCTATTTGTGTCATTTTAAATAAGTTTCTTTTTCACCCTTATAATTCTATTATGCTGTTTGGGTATTTAAAAAGTGCTAACTATAAGAATATTAAGTTACGCCTTGAAAATTTTAAATGACCTGTTGAAATATTCAATTCAATACAGGAAGGCATGTTTGACCTTTGGTTAGAATACTTTTTAATTTCTGCAAGAAGATAATGGAATCATTGGATCTTCTAGGTGTTGTCTTAATTGGGAATCTCAGGCAAGTTTAGCAGAGCCTGCGCACTTAGAATGTTTGAAATGTGATTTAATTGATTACTTTTTGTGGTATACTCCTTACTCTTACAGATTTTCACACAGGGCTTCATTTCCTGATTACTCTGATCAGACATTATAGTGATGGATTTTCATTTTTCTTTTTTCTCTTTAATATGAATATTAAGTAGTTGCTCCCTAATATTCTAATACAGAGTTTTCAGCTTTACATTTAAATAGCATGGAACTTCCCTTTGTTTATCATGTGTAATTTGTGTGCCTTCTCAGATCATAAAGGGATAATATTTAGAGGTGAAAATGGGTAATGTTTTCTCTCCAAAACATAAATGAAGAAAAACTGTGCATGACACAACAATCCAAGAAAATGTAAAAAAAACAAAACAAAACAAAAACCTGTTGAGATAAACATGCATTCAAAATCTCAATCATCCTCAAAGGAAAAAACATTCAAATGAATAAATTCCAAAATACAATACAAATTATAGAGCCTTCCTAGTGTTCTAAGAAAGACCAAAATCGAAACACAACAAACCCTTAGATGCAGAGGTAGAAGAGGTAGAATCAGTTCCCTAGTACACTTACCTATTTTTTGAGAAAAGACATGAAATAACTAATTGCAAAGTAAAATAATATAGTGCATATTAAAACAGAATGGAGAAGTATTAGAAGATAGTATAGGTCTTCGTCAGAGCACAGAAGTAATGCAGGCATTACCAGGAGCCGTTTCATACAAGGGACTGAGATTATACACAGGTGTCTAGTCAAGGGAAAACTTGGATAAAATGTTTTAATAATGAAAATGGGGTTCTTTCCATGGTGGCTCTAGCCATTGCTTATTAGGCTGGTCTTCTCATTGCTGGTGTGACAGTGAGCAATCTCAAAGAAAAGAACATGATTTCTTCTTCTCCTAGCATTGATACCGCTTCCTGCATAACTCTCTGGTCGGCCCTTCCGGTGCAGTCTTCACACTGCAGTAGGTGCTGTGCTAAATACGAGGTACTCTTGATTACTAGTGTGGTTTCCATATCTATGGAAAGTTAAAGTAACATAATTGCATTCCCATGTGAGTCCCAGGAGTCCTCTATGGTCAATTCTAAAAAACAAACAAACAAACAAACAAACAAAAAATTACATAAGGCAGAGCCAATAATTGCAGATGTACACATAAAGAGGATTTATCTTGTCAAAAAATAGGCTTAAGGATATTTCAGGACTAGTATTTGAAATAAGGCTCAAAGCAGGAATGACAAGTTTTGTTTAGGGTACTTAGAATGGTGTTCCTGGTTGAAAGCAGAATTGTTTTTTGTTGTTGTTTAGTTGCTAAGGTGTGTCTGACTCTGCAACCCCATGGACTATAGCCTGCCAGGCTCCTCTGTCCATGATATTTCCCAGGCAAGGAGATCTTCCCATGCCAGAGATCAAACCTGCATCTCTTGCATTGGCAGGTGGATTCTTTACCACTGAGTTACCGGGGAAGCCCAGAGTTGTTTTTAGGGAACAGCAGAATCATAATGAAGTTGTTGAAACCTTTGTACCAGGTTACATTTGCTTTGCAGGCAACAGAGTGTGTTATAGAAAGAGGTTTGTGTGTGTGTGTGTGTGTGTGTGTGTGTGTGTGTATCCAACGATCCAATTAAAATCACTGTTAAGTAGTTCTCAAACTTTTTGGTTTCATGATCCCTTGAAATTCTTAAATTTTATTGAGTAACCCAAAAAGCTTTTGTTTATGTGGTTATATTTATTGATATTTACTGTATTATAAATCGAAGCTGAGAAAAACATTTAAACCAAGGAATATACAAGCATAGCTTTCATTTTCTGCCAGGGTATGACATCATCATATCATATACCTTCTGGAAAACTCTTCAGTACACTCATCAGAGAGTGAGAGTGAATAAGGCAAATGTGTTTTGGCATTATTGAGAAAGAACGTTGACCTGGTGGATCTCCTGAAATTGTCGTGGGTACACCAAGTCCCTGGACTTACATTTAGGAATCATAGTTTGGAGGATCATGATATAATTCAGTGGTTCATATTTAATATTTGTGGAGTAGAATTAACTAAAATGAAACATAATGAAAAGCAGTGGAAATGTGAATGCATTGAAGATACAATATTTTGTGAAATTGAATTTGTATGTATGAGACCAAATTTTGTCATAATGCAAAATATTTTTCTTATTAGGGGTTTTAGTTTTAAAACTTTGAAAATCGCCTTTTAAAGTTACATTTATGATAGAGATATTCAGTATTGGTATGAAGATTAGATTTAAGGAGGAAAAAAAAATCAAACGAGGAGACTAGTTACATAGGCATGGCATCAAGGGACTGATTAAGAAAATGGCATAAACATGAATAACAAATTTGTTCAAAAAAGGAAGAGCTCTCAGATATCTGTGGTAAGAATGAAGTCTGAGTGCTTAGAGTGAAGCAAAAGCTGCATTATCAGACAATAATACGGTCAGCAATTTTAGGTCAACTTTTCCTTAAATGTAGCTATGTCTCACATTCTGCCAAATACGTTATTCTTTGCAGCTCCTTTAGCACAAATCCTGACCTCTTTTCTTCACATCCTGCTGTGTAAGCTTGAAAAGCACAATCCCCAGGTACTGGTCTCATTTTGCTTTTTAAGCCAAAAGATCTGTCAGGCATATGTCCTATAGATGTGAGTGAATCATAGTCAAAATGAGAATAATATGGAATGGAAGCTCATTTCCTGTTCCTTGTCTGGCATTTTGTATAAAAAAGTCCTTATTATTCACCACAACATTTATTGAAATAGTCAAACTGTAGTCACATCATGAGAAAAAAATGGCAGTTTGAATAATTCAGTGAACGTCAGTTACAGGGTTTTGCATGACTCTTACCTCACTTTCTTCTTGGGTAACTTGAATCACTCGAAGTGGAGGGCACTTCTTAAGCTGTTCTGTGTGTGTGTGTGCTAAGTTGCTTCATGCATGTCTGACTCTTTACGACCCTATGGACTGTGGCTGGCCAGGCTCATCTGTTCAAGGTATCCTCCAGGAAAGAATACTGCGTGGGTTGCCATGCCCTCCTCCAGGGAATCTTCCCAACTCTGGGATCAAACCTGAGTCTCTTACATCTCATGCATTGACAGGCGGGTTCTTTCCCATCGCGCCACCTGGGAAGGCTGTTCTTTAATGTTCTACAAATCATCTCAGTAGTGATAAATAGTGTCTCTCTACACCAGATGGGTCATCTCATGCATGTAAGGACCTCATATTTGATTCTTTTCCTACTTTTAAATCACATGCCGTAGTTTTGAGCATACAAGGCTCAGTTAACACATGTTAATCAGTTTGTTCAATATGAGAAACCAAAGAGCCTCAATAACCATGGTTTTCCCCTTGAAATCCACCAATAATGATTGAGATAAATGGCAGAAAATATGAAGCTAACATCACTAATACTAATGTGGTATGTAAAGATTTGATTAAATCAACATTTTCTACCTAGTTAGATAGGAAGAAAGATAATTTTTTCTTATGTTGCCCCTAGGACACCTAGAAAATTTCAAAGGCCTTATAAATCACCAAAGACAGCACAGTTGTTTATAGTTATAGCTGGAATGCAGATTCTCTTATACTTAAATTATTTTGCTACATAAGCAGACCTTAAAGAGATGAAGGAGGTGATGGTTTTGCTCTACTTAGAGTTAGTTTCGCTTCAAATAGAGCATTACATTCTGCGTGTTTTTGGTACCCTCTTTATCAGGAGCTCTATGAATGATTCAAACAGGCAGAATAATGAAGATACTATAAATCTTGATATACAGTTAGTTATTGAAGAAACAAGAAATGTTGAATGTAAAGAATGCATGACTCCTAAAGCAGGAGCTTGAAAAGGTGTGTGTGCTTAGTGGGGTTTTTGGCTGAGATTAAACTCAGATATCTTTAAGACCAATGGGAGTTACTATACAGGGACTGCAATTAGAAAATTATTAGCCCTTGGAAGCCTGGCTTCTGTCTTAAGAATTGTACAGGGGTCGTTCATGTGTTTCTCTGCACCTCTCTGGACATTTGCTCTTTGCCACTACTTTTGAGGGAGCCGGTTTGATTAGTTCAGGTAGAATTACGGCCTATTCGAGATACAGTGCTGCATCCCAGGCTCCGGCTGGAGTTGCTAGCCAGCCTCTAGATGAGATGTAATTGGATCAGGTCCCTACTTTCTAGTTTCATCTGTAGCCAGCTCTCTGTTAAGGATCACTGGGTAGGAGGTCAATCAAAAGGGAGGAATCAGACATGAAAGGCACCAGGACTGAAATCCTCAGTGTGAACTGTCACGTAGAAGAGGATATATATGCAAAAGGCAAGGCTACAACGTGCACTTGCACAGATTGTGCCTGCATGAGGGCATCTAGCTAAGAAGGCAAATGACGGTTGATTTCCAGCTAGTATTCAGCTTATCAAGTCTTCTGTCTCTACATGGAGGTGGCTGACTTATCAATTCCCCAAAGGTGGAATATAGATTGGTGGTAGCCTTGGCATAAAAGTAGATCACAGCCATAGCGAAGCATGTTTCAGGCCTATATAAAGCAATAGTATCGACATGTTTTTCTAATTTATCACTCACTTCTTACTCAGCAACATGTCTCTTAAGACTTTTTAAGAGCATGGATATTTTCAGATTAAGTGTATAATAATATATATGTTTTACATTCTTGTTTATCGTGTTCACATTAAGAGTTCCTAATAAGAATTCTTTGTTTCAAAAGAAGTATTATGAGCAAAATAAGTTACAGAGACTTAGTTACTTATAATTAATGATATTTTGGGGATTTCCCTGATGGCTCAGGAGGTGAAGAATCTACCTGCAATGCATCAGATGCAGGAGACTTGGATTCAGTTCCTGGGTTGGGAAGATCCCCTGGAGGAGGAAATGACAACCCCTTCCAGTACTCTTGCCTGGAAAATTCCATGGACAGAAGAGCCTGGTGGGTTACAGTCCATGGGGTCACAAAGAGTCAGACATGACTAAAGCAACTGAGCATAATACACACAAATGATATTTTGAGTCTTCAGCATATCTTCTCTCTGCTCTTACTGAAATTCTCATTGAAGGAAGTAAGGAATATTAACATTCTCTTTGGAAAAATAAAATGTGCATATTTTCAACCAACTGCTCCATTTTAGTAAACTAATAGGGTGACCAGTGGACATGGGCATTGCCATTAAAAGGTAAATATGAGAGAAATAATTCTCTCATAAATTAGCTAATTTGTATTTATATTATTTTGGGAAGGGATTTTAAGAAGAACAAAATGTAAATATCAGCTGTATAATGTTTGTAGAACATTATGAAGACTCCAGGCCCATTCTCCAAGTGTGTGTGTATTTATATGTGTGTAAATGGGATGAAAAGATGGATCTGAAAGGTGCAATTATCAGGTTAAGGTAGTATATTATAATCCATTTTACTGGATAATTTAAGAAACTCCAAAGATTCTGATCTTCAAATAATTTAGATTGCACTAGAAGGAAACTGTAATCATGATAAAAAGCAAAGTCCAGCAGAAACAATTTCTGGAAACAGAAATAATCTGATTAAAATGTCCATTTTTAGACTATGGAATGATGAAGTTTATTAAAAGAGCTCTGTTGTATCTGATAGCATAAAATGCAAAGATTAACAGGTTCTTATACAAAGAAAGCCCACAACTTGATTTAAATATGACAACCCTGGGTTTAATTTTTTTCATCTGTGTCAAGGTAGTGATCTTTCAAAATTTATTTATTTTTCTTTAATTGATTTTAATGATTTTTTGGTGATATAAAAGATTCATTAAAAATCAAAGTTTGAATTAAGAATAATTCTTTTTGTAGGGTCTTTTGCATGTTTTGATTATCTGAAGTTTTCTTACTGTTCACCTTTACATACATGAATTGTTATTATTGGAGTTAATGTGCTTTGCTATACCATAGAACCCCAACATCTGTAGAAATCTGACCAATAATAATGTGAGGTGCCAGATGTCTTGACTTTAGTGAATAATGTCCTGATAATATTAAATATAGGGCTGTGAACTTTCAGTGCTAAGCTTTAAAATCAGAACAGATCAGTCACTCAGTCATGTCCGACTCTTTGCGACCCCATGAATCGCAGCACGCCAGGCCTCCCTGTCCATCACCAACTCCGGGAGTTCACTCAGACTCACGTCCATCGAGTCAGTGATGCCATCCAGCCATCTCATCCTCTGTCGTCCCCTTCTCCTCCTGCCCCCAATCCCTCCCAGCATCAGAGTCTTTTCCAATGAGTCAACTCTTCGCATGAGGTGGCCAAAGTACTGGAGTTTCAGCTTCAGCATCATTCCTTCCAAAGAAATCCCAGGGCTGATCTCCTTCAGAATGGACTGGTTGGATCTCCTTGCAGTCCAAGGGACTCTCAAGAGTCTTCTCCAACACCACAGTTCAAAAGCATCAAATCTTTGGCGCTCAGCCTTCTTCACAGTCCAACTCTCACATCCATACATGACCACAGGAAAAACCATAGCCTTGACTAGACGGACCTTTGTTGGCAAAGTAATGTCTCTGCTTTTGAATATGCTATCTAGGTTGGTCATAACTTTCCTTCCAAGGAGTAAGCGTCTTTTAATTTCATGGCTGTAGTCACCATCTGTAGTGATTTTGGAGCCCAAAAAAATAAAGTCTGACACTGTTTCCACTGTTTCCCCATCTATTTCCCATGAAGTGATGGGACTGGATGCCATGATTTTCGTTTTCTGAATGTTGAGCTTTAAGCCAACTTTTTCACTGTCCACTTTCACTTTCATCAAGAGGCTTTTTAGTTCCTCTTCACTTTCTGCCATAAGGGTGGTGTCACCTGCATATCTGAGGTTATTGAGATTTCTCCCGGCAATCTTTATTCCAGCTTGTGTTTCTTCCAGTCCAGCGTTTCTCATGATGTATTCTGCATATAAGTTAAATAAGCAGGGTGACAATATACAGCCTTGATGAACTCCTTTTCCTATTTGGAACCAGTCTGTTGTTACATGTCCAGTTCTAACTGTTGCTTCCTGACCTGCATACAAATTTCTCAAGAGGCAGATCAGGTGGTCTGGTATTCCCATCTCTTTCAGAATTTTCCACAGTTGATTGTGATCCACACAGTCAAAGACTTTGGCATAGTCAATAAAGCAGAAATAGATGTTTTTCTGGAACTCTCTTGCTTTTTCTATGATCCAGCAGATGTTGGCAATTTGATCTCTGGTTCCTCTGCCTTTTCTAAAACCAGCTTGAACATCTAGAAGTTCATGGCTCACATATTGCTGAAGCCTGGCTTGGAGAATTTTGAGCATTACTTTACTAGTGTGTGAGATGAGTGCAATTGTGCGGTAGTTTGAGCATTCTTTGGCATTGCCTTTCTTTATGATTATTGAATAAATCAATTAAAGAATTGCCTTAGTAGTCCAAAGGTTAGATACATGTTCAGATTTAAAAACTCTTTTTTTATCCCTGCATGGTTTTTAGTACCCATGAAACAACTTCTTTAAGTGCAAATACTTTGATAAAATTAAAATAATACTGTATTTTCTGCTCAAAATTGTCTATTGCTAGTATAGTTTTTTTTCCTGAAAGATATTAAACCCTTATTAAATAAGATATTAATTACCATATTAATTAATGATATATGTTCTGTAGAAATTAAAACTGTTCATGACTGACTGTGTGGGTACTTGCAGTGTATGATCTGGCAAGATTTCCATAAGGGCATGATAATTGTAAGGGAAATAGGAGTCAGTCATGTGCAGTTCCAGGATAAGATCATTTCATCAGAGGAAACACAGTGCAAGGAGACTAAGATGGGGAAGGGCTTGGAGTGTTCCCGGGACTAAAATGGATCAGGAGATACAGGGAGAGAGTGAGGAAATAAAAGAAGAATAGAAGTAGAAATATAGACAAGTTTGAGGTATTTAAATTAATATGGTGATTAATATGGTAATTAATCTGACTGATTTTCTTCCCTAAGGATGTGAGACCCATAAGAGAAGTGATCTTATTTATTTTGCTTCTGTACCTTTAGCCTAGAGGAATGCCTGGAACATAGCAGATGCTCAAGAAATATCATTTAATTTATGTTCTCATCTTTGTATTATATGCTGCTGCTAAGTCGCTTTAGTCATGTCTGACTCTGTGCGACCCCATAGATGGCAGCCAAGGAGGCTCCCCCGTCCCTGGGATTCTCCAGAGAAGAACACTGGAGTGGGTTGCCATTTCCTTCTCCAATGCATGAAAGTGAAAAGTGAAATCGCTCAGTCGTGTCCGACTCTTAGCGACCCCATGGACTGCAGCCCACCAGGCTCCTCTGTCCATGGGACTTTCCAGGCAAGAGTACTGGAGTGGGGTGCCATTGCCTTCTATGTCATACATATAGTAAGTGATTAATAAATTGGGCTTCTCTGGTAGCTAACTGGTGTGCCAGTTCTTTGGCAAATTCTAAGCAGAAGAGTGATGTAATTCAACATGAAACAAAGAAATGACCAGTGAAGTTAAAATAGAGATTATTGAAAACTTAAAAGGATTAGGGGCGTAATGGAGATAAAACCCAACTGGAGCAAACTGAGAAGAGAATAAGAGGAAGTAGAAATAGTATCTACAGAAAATTGTCTGTGAAGAAGAGCATCAAAGTGGGCAGCACTAGGGGAATTTAAATTCAAAGTAGTTTCTTCTTTGAAATGAAAGAAATACATTTCTGAATGTAGGTGTGCATGATCTAGTAAAAAATGAGAATTTGTGATTCAAATGAATGGTTCCATCTTCTCAGGAACAAAATCTTCTGTAAAAAATACTTATTTATTTTTGGCTGTGTCAGGTCTTAGTTTTGACACACATTCCTTGTAATAGGAGGGCTCAGTTGTCGCATAGCATGTGGAATCTTAGTTCCCTGATCAGGGTCAAACCCATGCCCTCTGTACTGGTAGGCTGATTCTTGACCACTGTACCACCAAAGAAGTCCCTGAAACAAAATCTTTGAGTCAAAGAAAAGAGATGGGAAATCCAGATCATCATTAGAGGAGCTGACCTTGACCTCTGATGGGTAAATAAATAAATAAAAATTATCCACCATACCAAGAGGAATGTAGCGATCAGATGGTACAAACACATGGAGGTAGGGTTGCAGAGTTGGTGGTCAGAAGGTAGGTAGTTCACTTCCATTTTCTCAGTAAATAACAACTGAGAATAAGTGAGTGGACTGGGGATAGCAGATTTGAGAAGAATGGAAAAGCAGGTAAAAAGGTTTCAGCATCATCACTAGGCATATCAATTAATAATGAATTGTTTCAGACATTATGTGAAACTTTGAGTTGTGGATCACAATCTTTTGACTTGATCACATACAGAATGAAAAGCCTTTTTGCAGAGTCAAAGGGAATGTTTAAGGCCATACTTTTTGAGAAAGTTTGTCATCCTTCTTTCCAGATCTCTTTGTTCATTTATTCAGAAAGATTTATTAGTAGTATTGTGTTATTTTATTTTTATTTTGAATTCCTAAACTAGTCCCTTCTTTTAGAACTACTTAGTTTCTTCGGTAGGAAGTTGTCCCCCAGGGAGTTCGTTAATTATTTCATTGAGAGGTGTAATCATTACTCATGAGCTCCATGCATTGCTATTATCGCCATGCTAAGTTTAGCCTTTGATATTTTCATTCCATAATTTTAGCCTACTGTGAAATAAATGAGCAGAAAAACCAACTGCAATAGTATGGACTCATCAAATTTCTGGAGCTAGAAAATACTTTAGAAATGATGCAAGTTACCTCCTTTTGTGAAAGAAGAAAAAGCCCAGGGGGTGAAATGACTTAACATCAACCCCTTTAATTGCAATAGAAGGAGAAGAAGAAGGTATTCTATCCCAGTCCTTTAAACTCTCTTATCATTTTGCACTTAGTTTAGGATAATCAATTTGTTTGAAATCATAATAGCTCTTTAAATGCACATTTCCTTTTCTGCATTTTGGACTCTTTGTGATTAGTGAACCTCTTCTAGTTTTTCCAACATCATCAGGCATGTTCCTTTAGAAAAACTTGGCTAGCTCTGGATTTTTAAATAAGAAATATTCTGTTGATGGTTTACCTGCACTGTGTGGGAGATAGATCTAATTTAAGTAGTTAAAAGTAATTGTAGTATTCAGATGAAATGATAGATTTAACTAGATTTTCTCCAAAGGAAAATGTTAGAGGAGGCACATAAACATTTGAAAGCATTTTAAATGTGCTTGGGTTGAATAAGTACATTTGTTATATTTTAGAGTCCATGTAAACCTATATTGCTTTTTAAATTCAAGTGTCTTATGTCTCCATTTGATTATCAGAAATTTAAGTAATGTATCTGACTTAGTATTAGCAAAAGGTCAAAACTTAATATGGGATTAAAATGGAGGAGAACTTTTAAATAGATATTAGAAGACTGACTTCTTGAAAACAATTTTAATTATTTAAAGCAATAACTTTGAAGATAACATTGTAATAGCTCTTTTTCTTAGTTGTTGACAGCTTAATCTGATTTAGTGCCAAGCATCATAAAAGATGATCTACCAGAGCAAAACATATGGCTTGAATATATCCAACAGAGCAGTAGCTAATACAGTTATGTGTTTAGGAGGAGGTGTTATCCTGTTAAATCAAAATATATTATTATTAACTTTTTAAACAATAGAAAGAAGTTTGATTTATTAATGCAAAGCAGTTGCAGTACATTTTCCAAGGAAATTGAAGTAGATTTCCCGCATCCATTAATTTCCATTACCACCCATTCATTTCTTCCCACTGGCAGCCAGTGTACTCATGCAGCATTTGTCTCACATTTTCTATTAACTGATGTTTAGCAAACCCCACTCTCAATCTTATCAAATGACGGGCACTAAAATTTTTGGCAATCACATTAAAATAGAGATTCTAATTGGGAAGAAGTAACATAATAGTAGCACTGAATGCCTTTCTAATGTAATGCCCATTAAGATGTTCATATGCAGAAGATAGCTGAAGACTGTGCTCTTTTCCAGAGAAGATGTAACCTTTTCCTCATCATGTCTAATAAATGCCCAGGGGAAGCAAAATAATAAGGCCTTCCATTATTGTCAGAGGAAAACTAAGTAGCAGGCTAGACCTACAGGCTACAAGAATGCTGTTAATTGTAGATGTTATTAGTTTTCTGTTTTTTTTTTTTTAATCTATTGGGATTGGGAGAAAAGCTAGGGTGGCGCCATGCAAAAGATTTAATTGGTTTACAGGCAGCTCTGTTAAGAATTTCCAGCATCTGACATTTCACAGTAGCAAAGAATCATATGTATTCTTGTGTGTGTGTGTGTGTGTGTGTGTGTGTGTGTGTATGTGTGTGTATACATACACACACACACATACATATACACATTTACATGTAATTCTCTACCTATGAATAAAATACATAAATGCTTTAGAGTTTCATGAATTTGAAATATAGTTTTAATTTTCAAAAAGTACTGAATAGTATGTGCTAAAAATAACTGGGCAATTTATAGAAAGTTAAAAATATTATAAAGTAATTAACCTCCAATTAAAATAAATAAATTTATATTAAAAATATTAGATGAGTTTATTTGTTCATTGATGTTTAAAAAAATAATATACAAAAGCTAATGTTGTGTCAGTTTCTTGTATCTTAAAAATCTACACTTTTAATAAGTGTAACTTTAAATAATTGAAAATCAGAATTTTATGGGAGAGAAGACAACATGATATGAAAAAGTAATGTTAGATCCTTTATTGGCCTCATATGAGAAATTCCATATAAATGTAAAAACTGAAACTTCATATGGTTGTATAAAAAGCCTAAAACTAACATAAATACTGAGTTCCATTTTAACTAGGGAATTACATTTTTATATAAAATTTTAACATTTTTCTTATAGTACAATCTTTATTTCTTTTGACTGTATCATTGTGGTTATTCATACATAAAATGTACTAAACTCTACTAATTTCTTATCAGCCTTGAAAACCATAGCTTTTATCTAACCAACAATCTGACGTGACATCAAAGAAATCCACAAAAGATTTTACAAGTTCATAAAATCCTAGAGAAAGCAAAGCTTTTTAAACCATTCAGGCAAAAATAAATGTAATCTGGGTTATTAGGTAATCATTGTAAGCCCACTTTTGAAATACTTAAATTTTAATAAGTCAATTAAAAACATCAATTTGAAATGAATCATTATTAAAAAACAAAAGTCTATTATGCAGAAAGCTGTCAAAGAATTTTATCTGCAAGTTTGAAAGCTGACACCTGTACAAATGATCAGTAAACACGATAAACTCTTATTTTAGGACAATGCATTATTTTTCTGTTCTTATAAATTTTCTATATTAACATAACTAATATTTTCCATTCATATAGCCCCCCAAACTGTAGTGTCTTTCACTAAAATGAAACATATTAAATATATACATGTACATCATACACATACACACATACACATTTAGAACACATGCATTCTTATCTCCATTGTTCGATGAGAAGTACATCTCACTATATTCTCAGCTCTTAAAAGTAAAACTTTAAACTGAAAATTATATGTTTATTATTTTTTTATTATCTTTAAATGAATAACCCAGGTTCAACAAAAGCTCCCAAATATTTTGCCTATTTTTTGTCTTTAACTCTTAAGAAAGAACATTTAGCTGTCATAGAAACATCAATAGGACTATTCCCTTAAATGCCTTAATGGAAGTTGGAATCTGACCAGATTTAATACCTGATTTTGTAACAGTATTCTTATGTGAGAATGCACCTTAAGGTAAAAATCTACCTGAAATAAAGTATTTTTGAACAGCTGCCACATTATAATCTCTAAAAGAAAATTGGATCTAAATGAAAAGTTGTCAATCAAATTCATGTAAAATGAATGATACCTAACTGGGTTTAAAAAAAAAAAACAATGTGCCTTTTCTTACAAACTGCAAAATTCTTTTGGAGACAAAGTGATCACAATTATTTGATACATTTTGATACTTGTAAATTAGGTTTTATTTTTAAAAAGCGCACATTTGATGGAAAGGACAAATCTGTTATCTTTTAACTGAAAGCCAGACTAATTTTTGTATTCTCCATCTTAAAGGAAAGGTATGAACAGAATGCAGATTTCTGTGCTGCAGCATATTAACAGAATCACTGGGACCTATATATTCATTTAGTGGTCATCTGACACATATGGATTCATTTTACAGGTGGCTGCAAGTTTCTTTCTCATTGCTTAAAATAAAATACTTCTTGCCCTTTATTTTATTTTTAGTTAGAGGATAACTGCTTTCCATAATATATTGGTTGCCCGATAACTATGCAAATCATATATATCTATCTCCTGTCCCTCTTGAACCTTCCTCCTACCCCCACCCTCATTGCACTCCTCTGGATTATCACAGATCACCAGGCTGAGCTTCCTGTGTTATACAGCAGCATTCCACTAGCTGTTTTGCATATATGTCAATGCTAATTTCTCCATTTGTCCCATCTTCACCTTCCCCCTCTGCATTCACAAGTCCATTCTCTATGTCTGCATCTCTTTTCCTGCCTTGCAAATATGTTCATCACTACCATTTTTCTAGATCCTATATTGTATTGATACACAATGTTTGTTTTTCTTTTTCTGACTTAACTTCACTCTGTACAACAGGCTCTAGGTTCATCCACTTCAGTTCAACTGATTCACATTTGTTCCTTTTTATGGCTGAGTAACATTCCATTGTATATATGTACCACAGCTTCTTTCTCCATTCATCTATTGATGAACATCTAGGTTGACTCTTTGACATTAATCACAGCAAGATTTTATTTGACCTACTGACTAGAGTAATGGAAATAAAAGCAAAAATAAATAGATGGGACCTAATTAAACTTGAAAGCTTTTTTACAGTGCAGGAAACCATAAACAAGATAGCTTAACTGTAACCAAGAAAGACAACATCAGAATGAGAGAAAATAATTGACCTTTAATTTTAAATGGGACTTGGAATGACAGAAAGTTTGAAGTGATTAATAAGATAAGGGTTTTTTCTTGGTGTGGTCTGAACTTGCTAATTGAATGGACAATTTCAAATGTATTAATAGTTCAGATGACAAAGATTTTGTAATGATTCCTGATGAAATACCATAACAGGATCTTAGTATTTTCATTCCCAATTCTTCGTGGAATTTGTTTGGTCTGGAGCTCAGATTAAACTGGCATGATGCTGAGTGCAGGGATTGGATAATTCATTAAATAAATTTTCATTGTCAAATATTTACAAGGCATTGTGTAAGGTGAACAGAAAGAGGCTCAAAACTATTTAATAAATAGAAGAGAGCCATTGATTCAAACATAAACTTTCTTTGGGAAGACATAATTTTTCATTAACAAACTAGAGGTGCCTGTTTAATAGTAAAGCCCTATTCAGTCTCTCTGCTACTTTATATAATTGTGGGGGGAAAATCACCATATATTGACTTTTGAGACATCCATGTGAGTGCCTGTATGTCCCCCATTTATTCAGACTGGCAGTATCTCCATTAATAATGATCACTGAAGAATTCCTGTGTCACATGTTTGTAATCACATAGTTCAGTCCTCTATGCTTGTAAGATGAAATAATTAATTAAGAGAAATTATAAATAAGACTGTTGGAGAACAGATGGGGCAAGTACTGCATAATAAAGATGAATTAGAGGAATTGTAGTATATTTTCACACTGTAAGATGTCTTCAGGAGATGAAAGAAAGAAGGGGAAAGAGAAAGGAATAAAGAAGGAAAGTGAGAGACAGAAAAGGAAGCAAGACTGTCATGAAGTCAGGTGAGAAGGAAAGTACAAAGGGAAGAATGTAGTCATTCTTCAGATAGATTGGGTCTGGGCCATTACTTTCTTCAATATTGGAACAATCTTAATGGATAAGAGCATCCAGGCAGGTGCTGTGGTAAAGTTAAAATCAACAGATTAATGTGGCAATTCCTAGTCAGATGTGTCAGATTTAAGTACAGCAAAAGAGTTCTGCACTTGCAGCATATGCTACAGTCAATGTAGTATACAAATAGGGCTAAACTCATTTACTCTTAATGTGAAGGGAACAGAATTTCTTTTCCTTGGGAAAAAATGTTGTGAAATAATTATTTACATAACCTATCTTAGAGAGACATTCTGTAATTTCAGATAACAGGATTAAGCCATCTTTGTACATTTCTGATTATTTTGGCTATGTTTTGCCTCTCTCATGCCTTCGACAGGGCTGAGTAGGTAGAACTTATTCTGGTTGACTGATAATGAGCAAAATCTTAGGAGGAGTTCACCTGTGGTTTGAAAATTGCGGTCATGTGGGAGCAAAAGATTAACATACTAACTGGTATGCTTGATTTCTTGATGAAGCTTAAATTGTTTTTACAGTCAACACTCATGAAAATTTGAAAATACTGAAGACAAAATCTATAGCAGAAATAGAATTTCTGAGCAAACTAATGGTTAAGTCACCACTGACACAAGAAAGAAAACTTAAGACAGTGAGATCCGGTCAAGGTTGTGAAACTTGTGGTGTGGGTCCCAGTGGCTTGAACACAGTTCCTTTGGGAAATCAAAGTAAACAAAATTGGGTTTATGGATACAAAGAAAACTTAACAAATTTAGAAGCTGATGTATGGAGATTTAAATTTCAATTTCCATGGTGCTACTAAAAGATTCTCCATCACTGAATTGCTCCGGTATTTTAAAGCGCTTGCATAAAGTTTGCCTGGCAACTATGAAGAAAGAAACAGTGACCTCAGGGGAGAGTGAGAAAGATACTCAGACTTCTAGTTGGAAGGCGGGTATGAAAAACAGTGATAGAGGTAATCATAAGCTGAAGGGAGACAGGCCTTTTGTTAATATTAACTACAGAAACACCCTAATTGTGGAACAAAACAGAGGTAAAGAATATGTTCCAATTATTATTTTATATAAGTATGAGGAACTCTCAATATAAGTTAAGATGAGAGTATTTTGTTACCTTAGGAAATAGTAGTATTTTCAGAATCACTTCTTTATATGTTAAAAAGGTTCTTTAAGGGCAAATGCCAGCTTGTTCTCCAAATGCTTTAGATGTCTTACATTGCCTTTTATTTTTAAAAATTTAATTTCTGTTTTTTCTTTTTTAACCATCAAGCCTACTTGGAAATTGTCTTCAGCTATAATTAATAACTATTAAAATTTTGTAGATTCTCAAATGTAGCAGATGATATATATAAGAATAAACCCTCCTCCGTGGAAAATATGTTTGTCCCTATGTAGACACAGTGAATTATTTTTCTTCCTAGGAATGGAATTAATAAGACCTCCCTTTACTGAGTGTGATTTAGTACCACAAATGCCAAGAGTATGGATCACCATTCTATACCATTTATCCTCAAGTAGACACCAACCTCAGTACTAGAATTATGGGGCAAAATGTGTGATCTGACTGAGTATATTATTTAGCTTTTCTCCAAATGGTATGCTGCTGCTGCTGCTAAGTTGCTTCAGTCATGTCCAACTCTGTGCGACCTCATAGACGGCAGCCCACCAGGCTCCCCCGTCCCTGGGATTCTCTAGGCAAGAACACTGGAGTGGGTTGCCATTTCCTTCTCCAATGCGTGAAAGTGAAAAGTGAAAGTGAAGTTGCTCAGTCGTGTCCGACTCTTTGCGACCCCATGGACTGCAGCCTACCAGGCTTCTCTGTCCATGGGATTTTCCAGACAAGAGTACTGGAGTGGGTTGCCATTGACTTCTCTCCAAATGGTATAGCTGAATCCAAATTTATCATATTATATTCTTTCTTTATATCTGTCTAGAATTTACATAATCCTGTAGCTACATGTATAACTTTGTTCATAACCAGTAGCCATATGAATTAGATCAATAGCTGCACCCTTGAACAATATAGATGAGTTATATTAAACAAGTGATGAATCCAGCTTAGATATAACCTTTTCTTGATAGTGGTTTTTAGTGTTTATTTCTTAAAGTGTTGTCCAGGAAGCAGAAACATCAACATCACTTGAGATTTTGTTAAAGATGCAGAATCTTAATGTTCAACCCATTCATACTGAAAAACAATCTACATTTTATCAAGCTATCCCAGAAATTTGTACACATGTTATTTTTGGAAGATATGTACTAGATAATTGGCCAGAATCAAGGGTAAACATTTAAAAATAATTTTTAAATTAATTATCAGTGAAAGCAGTTATGATAAGTGGGAAAGACATACATAAACACACCAAGAGTACACCAGGCCTTAGGGTCAGAATGAAACTGAGAAAGAAAATTGGAATTTGGCACAAAACTTGAAGACAAAAGTGAACTCATAAAAGTTCTTAATATGTGAATGGGGTAGGGGAAGAGATGTGGGACAGCTGCTTGTGGCTGGAATTTTACAGAGATAAATAACCTGGATGGATTGGAATTATGAAGACATTGGAAAGAATGAACATACCATACAAAGGAAATGATTTTTGTATATAAGTTCAAAGTAATTATGATATGTTTTCACTTATGAGTTAATATGTACAGAATATTAAAGACTGTTAGTAACTGGGGATTTACATCTAATCACAGCAAATCTTTATATATATATATATGTTGGTTTGTCTCCAACACATCAGACAGGAAGAAAAATTCACTGTGATGTTATTGTTATTAGTCGTTAAGTTGTGTCCAACTCTTTTGCGACCCCATGGACTGCAGCTTGCCAGGCTCATATGTCCGTGGGATTTACCAGGCAAGAATATTTCTTTCTCCAGGGGATCTTTCTGACCCATGGATTGAACCAGCATCTCCTGCTTGGCAGGCGGATTCTTTATCACTGAGCACCTGGGAAGCCCCCTGTGATGTTATCTGCAGCTAAAGAGCTGAGCCCCAGTGCTCTCTAGGAATGGAAGCTTTACACCCTATGTGCTAAAGAAATGGTGGTGGACAAACCATGGCTCAAACACAAACTCTATTTAGATATGTAACTTAAATTTTATCCTCTCTTATAAATTTAAACCTTTAAACCTCCATCTGCCTGTGGTTTTACAGCTTAGAATTACTGTAAGATTTAAGTAACAGTGTGTATAAATCAATTGGCATGGGTTAAACATACAGGTTATGGTAATTTTCATTATTTATTAAAAATCTTATAGCAGCACAGACCCTTGAGTATGTTTGGAATACATTTTAGCACAGTTGAAAATTTCATAGAATCAGTATTTTTAATTTGTCTAGGTTTTTTTTAAAATCAAAAGAAGCATTCTTTTAGAAGGAACATATAATTCCATCGCTACCAATTAAAGAAGTATTTATTCTAATCTTGGGTAATGCAATGATAATAAAATCTGTTTAAGTTTTGGAAACCTATACAGGGCTTTTTATCCTAACAGAAACTAAGACTCTGGTTCCCAAAACGACACCCTGCAAGGAAGGATAGTATCCTGAAACAGTAAGGATGTACCAGATTTCAAATATTATGCTTGACTTATTATGTTCTTATAAAAAGGAAGACAATAAGTGAATATAGTGAAAAACAATGTCAATGTCCAAATGGAATTCTTTTTTATCATTAAAAAAAAATTCAACAACTTTATCTTTGGAAAGCAGTTTGCTTTCCCAAAATCATAGTGATTTGCTTTCACCTAATCACATTCCTTGAAGAAAGCAATGGCACCCCACTCCAGTACTCTTGCCTGGAAAATCCCATGGATGGAGGAGCCTGGTAGGCTGCAGTCCATGGGGTCTCTAAGAGTCAGACACAACTGAATGACTTCACTTTGACTTTTCACTTTCATGCATTGGAGAAGGAAATGGCAACCCACTCCAGTGTTCTTGCCTAGAGAATCCCAGGGATGGGGGAGCCTGGTGGGCTGCCGTCTATGGGGTCGCACAGAGTCAGACACGACTGAAGCGACCTAGCAGCAGCAGCAGCAGCAGCAATCACATTTCTACTCTATTTTAATTTTATGAAATGTTGAAAATGTATCTAGAGAAGCACTGTAGAGGAAGGGAGAATTTGAGTTTAAGCATTTTGAAACCACTCCATACTGATTCTATCCTAAGAATTCTCAAGTATCATAATAATTCACACTTCTCTGCATGCCATTTCTGTCTTCAGTGTCCAGAAGAAACTTGGAATCTAGAACTGAATTCTGATCCTTAAGGGATAACTCTTTCTAGATTCAGTTTTCTTATTTGTAAAGGGTCCATTATAACATACACTCAAGCCAGTCTACAGGTGTACTGAGAAAAATGAATGTAATGGACATGAAACAGTATTTATAGTTCTGTCAATGGACATATCATTTTGAAAGGTCATATATCCATATCAGCACACATGTAAATAATGAGTAGTCAAAGGATGCATCCTCATTTGTCCCAAATATATGTTAGCTAATTTTTACAAAAAACTTACTTAAGTTATATACTACTCACCTGAAAATCACAACTGTAGGACAAATTTAAGGATTAAAAGAGACATGTTTACACTATATTATTTTTATATCAGATTTTTACTTTTAAGCTACAAGTCAATTTGTACACATTTAATAAAAAATGGCAGTTTTATTGGAATATACATGTGTGTTTTTTTGTTTGTGTTTGCTCTTGTTGTTTATACCGTTTTGGCTAAACATCTAAATCTAGCCTGCTAGCATACTAGAAATTACATTTACAAGAAACAGAATCTGTTTTGTGTTTTTCAAATATGTTTAACTATAAATTATTTCATTTGGGAAGTAATCTTTACAAAGTTATTTGCAAATATATATTCTGTGCATTTAAATGTATAATAGTGTCAGAATATGGCTGGTGGGCATTCTAAGAGCTAACTTAGTCTCAAAAAGTCTTGTGTTTACAAAACTATGTGTAGATTGCTGAGTCAACAAACAATAAGAAGGAACCCTCTCTTGTGAATCAGCATGAAGTATTCTGGAAATAGTCTCTATAATTCTTCTTAATGATTATAGAGAAGATATGCTGTATTAAAAAACACTATTTTTCTATTGATTTTTTTCCTATTTATTTATAGAATTTATATATAAAAATAAACACAAATATTTATTTTCCTATTAAATAAATTGTGGTAAATAAAATTCAGTGAGAATTTTCAAACCAGTCTAAAACTGTCAGAACCATACAATTCATTCAGTTCAAATCTATTAATTTGAGTGATTACATGGGTTATACATATTTGTGACCAACATGCTTATAAGGTTCCATTTCTCTTCAGAACAAGCCCATGTGTATCACATTAGGGCAGGACTCCAAGTCCTTGATGCATGTGACTTCATGATGTCAGAATGGGAGCAAAGTAATGAATTTGTCTCAATTGTAGCTGAGTTAAGAAGAGGAAAAAAGCTAACTGAATTTCTGAGACTGAGGTAGAATATTCCAAATATAATCATCAAAACAATCATCCCTCTGTCAGTTTGAGACTGAATAACTTTAGCCCAGATTTTTTAAGCACCCAATGCAAAAAAATGTGAAACCAAATTAATCTATGTAAGTCTAGGAGTGTAAATAGAATACTTTTTAAGAAACGGTCTTGAACATACACTCCATAGAAAATATGGGCCCGATGCAAAGTATAATTATACTGAAGTCTCTCTCCTGGCACCAGGATTCCCCAGGTTTGATCTCAGAAGCTACAGGCTAATTCTGAAAGTGAGCAAAGTCTGGAAATTCACAGATTTGTCTGATCCTTCTATGGATATCATGTATACTTCCTCCATTCCAGATTTTAATATCTGTGTCCTCATGTGCACTCGCTTCACTAGCTTAGGATTCTCCCAAGTATTTATTTTTTTGGTAATTCTTCTTTTTAAAGGGTTGATTATTTTTTCAAAACAAGACTATGATTTTCATATTGTTTAAATGCTGAGTACATTCTCATTGTATTTATTCCAAGAATAGATGACTACTTTATATATGGCTGATTGCTGATTAGAAAAGGAGAAGAAGAAAGGAGGGAGGAAGGGGGAAAAGGGAGAGTGGAAGGGAGAGAGCTTGGAAAAAGAATCCCTAAGGCCTTTTAAGAGCTTCTGTCTTCATCTGATATGGAAAATTAGCACCTTATGGTGGAGAAGGCAATGGCACCCCACTCCAGTACTCTTGCCTGGAAAATCCCATGGACGGAGGAGCCTGGTAGCCTGCAGTCCATGGGGTCGCTAAGAGCAATTTCACTGTCACTTTTCACTTTCACGCATTGGAGAAGGAAATGGAAACCCACTCCAGCGTTCTTGCCTGGAGAATCCCAGGGACAGGGGAGCCTGGTGGGCTGCTGTCTATGGGGTCGCACAGAGTCGGACATGACTGAAGTGACTTAGCAGCAGCAGCACCTTATGGAGTCAGGTATGATGTTTTCTTTCAGGCTGTTTTTAGAAAAACAAATGCCTGAAGCTTGTTGTTTATTTTTTCATCTATAAGTTAAGAGGGGAATAACATTGATTGGATCCAGCCTATGGAGTCCCAAAGAATCAGACACAACTGAGCGCACGCACACATAGACACAGGGAAAAATCAAACTGACTTGAAACAACATATTTTGAAAACAAGAGAGTAGTCTAGGAAGTAGGCATTCGAGGATTATATGCTCATTTTCATGTGTAAGAAAATGTCCCTGAAAGCAGTCCAGGGACTACATGTAATTACTTTTTTTTCCCTATGTAACTAGCCATGTGATTTGGGGCAGGTCATTTAATTCCTCCAGGTCTCACGTTTCATTTGCTGAAGTAGGATGTTAGCATGAGCTGTAAGGAAGTATTACTCACATTTTTAAATCCCATGCTTTTTGGAAATAATTGTGATACCTGTGATAAAAATAAATGATGGTGCACATACACTAAAATTGAGGTATAATTCATATACCATGAAGTTAATTTTTCAAGCAAATAGTTCAGTGAGTGTTAGCATATTCACAAGATTGTGTGACTGTCATTACTTTCTAATTCTAGAGCATTTTCATCACTCAGTAATAAACCCCATACCCACTAAGAGTCACCCCCATTCTTCCTCCTCCCAGCCGCTCTTAACCATATGTAATTTCCTTTTTACTGTATGGATTTGTCTATTCAGGACATTTAATATAATGAAACTGTACAATATGTAGCTTTTGTGTCTGGCTTTGTTCACTTAACATAAGGTCTTAATGTTGTAGTGTCTATTAGTGCTTTATTCTTATGTGTAGCTGAATAATATTCTGTATATGAACGTACCACATTTTGTTTACCCATTCATCAGTTGATGGATTTTTGAGTTGTTTCCACATTCTGCTGTTATGAATAAAGCTGCTATAAACATTCATGAACAAGTTCTTATGTAAACATATGTTTTCAATTATCTTGAGTATATACCTAAGGGTGGAATTGCTGTGTCATACGGTAACTATCTTTAATGTTTTGAGAATCTGCCAGACTATTTTCTGAAGTAGCTGCACTAGTTTACGTTCTAATAAGCAATTTATGAGATCTCCAATTTCTCCAAATCCTCACCAGTACTTGTATTTCTGTCCTTTTTAGTATACTGGTATCAAAGCTAGACAAAGGAATTTAAATAAGAGAAAATTATAGACCAATATTTCTCATAAATAAAGATGCAAAAATTCTAAACAGTTTGGCAGATGTAGACCAACAATGTGTAAACATGACACTACATCCTTGCTAACTAGATTAGAGTGCAATGTTGGTTTAACGTTTGGAAATGATTTGCTGCAAATAATTATATTAGTAAACTGAACAAGAACATGAAATCATATGATCACCTCAATAGGTATTATAAAAGAAATAATTTGACAGTATATAACATCCATTTCTGATTTAAGCAAACAAGCAACCAGACCTCCCCCCACCAAAACAAAACAAAACAAAACAAAAACAACCTCATAGCAAAATAAGAAATGGAAGAAAATTCCTTCAGTCTGATAAAAAACAGTTATGGAAAACCCAGGGTGGAGCTCATACTTAATGATGAAATACTGACTGCTTGCTCTTCCCCTAAGATGAGGCAGGATGCCCAGTCTCCTTCCCCACTCAGATTTATTGAAGTACTATTGACATACAAAATGTAATATATTTGAAGTATGTGGTGTGATGATTTGATACATATGTACATTGTGGAAGGATACCCACAATTGAGTTAATGCATCTGTCACCTGCCATAGTTACATTACTTGTGTGTATGAGATGCTTAAGATCTAGTCTTTTAGCAAACTTCAATAATAAAATGTGGTATTGTCATTATCAACTACAGTCTCCTTACTTTTCATTAGACCCTTAAACTTTATTCATCGTATAACTGAAAGTTTGTACTCTTTTACCTACCTGTCCCTGTGTCCTCCTCCCCACTGCCCCTAACAAGCACTGTTCTCTGTTTCTATGAGCTTAACTTGTTTTTGTAGATCTCCACATAGAAGTGATACCATGCAGTATTTGACTTTCTCTGCCTGGCTTATTTCACTTGATATAATGGCCTCTAGGTTCAGCCATGTTGTCCTCAATGACATAAGTTTCTTTTAAGGTTAGATAATATGTGATACACATATCACATTTTCTTTAAGGAATGTTCACACACTTGGCACTTTTATTCAACATTGTGCTGAATGGTCTATCCAGGATAATTAGGTAAGAAAAATAAATAAATGATGTCCAATATGAATATGATGGGTTACAGTCCATGGGGTAACAAAGAGTCAGACACAACTGAGCAACTAATACTTTTACACAATATGAAAGGAAGAAATATAACTATCTGTACTTGCAGATTGTATTATCTTGAATACAGAAAATCCTAAGGAAATCACTGACACATACACACAGACACTCATGTGCGTGCGTATTCAGCTGTATCTGACTCTTTGTGACCCCATAGACTGCAGCCTGTCAGGCTCCACTCTCCATGAAATTTTCCTGGCAAGGATACTGGAGTGGGTTGCCATTTCCTTCTCCAGAGGATCTTCCTAACCCAGGGATCGAACTTGCATCTTCTGCATTGACAGGTGGATTCTTTGTCACTGAGGCACCTGGGAAGCACAGACACTCATACAGACACAAAAGCTATTAGAACTAATGAGTTCAACAAGGATGCAGATACAAGATCAATATATGAAGATTAGTTGTTTTTCTATATCATAGATTATTATAGAATGGTAACAAACAGTCTGAAGTTGAATTTAAAAAGCAAGTATGCTACAGTAGCATCTGCCAGTGATAGGTTTTTTAAGGACATGTTTCTGGCAGAAAGTGTAAAGAATGAATGCAAGCTATCAGTTTAGAAATAGTACTTATGTTAACTTTTGAGAGCTGGAATGAAGGCCTAGAGACCCTACTTGACAAAAGCCACTATTTGAGAGTACCCTGGTGCTTACACTTATATCTAAAACAGTGCTGAGTACACAGTAAATGTGTTATTGTGAACTGCAAAGCCCAGAATGTTTCTTTGCAGCTGTCTTCCATGTTGAACATGGGAGCCTCCTATTCTCTTGACCATGTTTCCTGATTGGCATATTTCCAGCTATTTCAGGAAAACAGTGCCATTTCCAGGACCGAGCTTTTAGGGGAAAAAGAGAAAAGAACCTTTGGCCTAGAAAGACAGCTACTCAGGACAGTTGAGCAAAACAAGTAAATAAAGGATTCTGATCTCTAGTATTTTCTTAAATAAATATTACAAGTTACTTCTAAAGTGGGGAGGGAGGAATGGAAGGGTCCCACAACAAAAACAAAACTTTGGGCTTCTTTCTTTTCATTTCTAAAAAGTTTTTCACTGTTCCCAGTGGATACTGGAAACAGTTGTAAGCTACCAAACTTAAGGGCCAGAATGATAGTTTATGTTACCAGTTGTTTTAGATGTCATTTAAAATTTAGTTTTATTTAACATGGGCAAGAGTCATAAAAAATGATTCACAGAAGGACTTGATACTTATGGGTCCTTATACTTATGAGAAAAATTAGAGACACTTTTCTGTCCTGGATTAAACAAAGAATAAAAATCCTTTAGTTTTAAGAATTTAAAACTTTGGCCTTAATTAGTTCACATATTTTGTACATATGATAAGGCAATAGTAAAAGGCTATCATCCATTGACTGTTAATGCTATGCCAGGCAGATTGCAAATGTACATTAGAGCAGAGTTTCTCAGCTTATTGTTTTTATTGATATTTGGGGGTTGGGTAATTTTTGCTTATGGGGGCTATTCTGTGCATCTCAGTGTGTTTAGCAGTATCCTTGACCTTCACCCACTAGATGCCAGTAACATCCCCTCCTGGTTATGAGAATCAAAAATGCTCTATGGGAGCTAATCCCCTTTGACTGAGAACTTTATAACCTCACCACAGATTTAATAACATTTAATAATCATAATATAATTATGATTTCCCCTTTATACTCCTCCCCCCAAAAAAGAAGCCAGGATAGATTAAATAGCTTGCTCAAGGACACTTAGCTAATAAGTACCAGAGCCAAAATTTGAAACCAATCTTATCTTGGTGTCTGAGTGCATCATCCTGATCCCTAAATTCTCCTCCTGAATTCTTATTCTTGGTCCCACAGTAGGAGTTTACACAGGGGCACAGATCTTAAGAGAGAAGTATTGTTCAAAGAAGCCATGACAATAACTATTCTCATATTCCAAGTTTAAATAATGGTTTGACTAACATTTTTGTACCCCACACACCCTCATTGCATCTTTCATGTCATTCTTCTCACTTCTTATTAAAAGATAGTAAGGTATCATGATGAAAGTGTGGACTCTGGAGTCAGACTGTTTGTGTTTGAATCCAGACTGTGTTTCTAATAGCTGAGTGATTTGGGAAAAGACACTTTTCCCGAGTGGTCTTTCTATATCAGCAAGTCCCTACATGTATAAATGGGCTAATGGTAGTGCCTCCACATAAAGTTTGTGCTCGGATGAGATGAGGTATCATAATTAAAACATTTAGAACAGTTAATGAAACATGAGCTCTATAATGGTTAAATCTTAGTTTTCAGATATATTCGTTTTAAGCCTGTTACCTTACTAAGCAGGTTACTGGAAGTATGTACATATACATATATATGTATTTGTATATATATCAGTCTTGCTTTGCTATAAGAACTAGCTAAACATCTCTTCTAATGCCTAAGAAGGATCTGAGTTTCTAGGGCAGAGATAGCCACTGGTTCTCCAACACTGTTTTCCCTACATGCTATTTTGGTAGCTTAGCTGTTGCAAGGCAGGTCTCTAGGGAAACGTTGGTCCTGTACCTCAATCTACAGAACTGGCTGGGAAGCTACAGATTTCATTCTTTTATATATTCAGTCATTTGACCCTCAAATAATTATCACTTTCTATCCCCCAGATTCTGTGCCAAGTGCTGGATGAGAATGAAATATTGCCTTTCCTCTAAAGATGTTCTCGGGAGATATAAAAACCAGCTCTGTCATATCCATCCAGTGAGATTACTTTCAAATCTCTATTCAGCCATTATCTTGCTGTTTGGCTATAAACCAGTTGCTTAACCTCTCTGTGTTATTTCCTTGTATATAAAAATGCCACAATAATAGTTGTTTCCTGGGGTGGTTGCAGTAGATGAGATGATATGTACAAACTACACAATGTCTTTCCAACCCTTAGGGTAAGTGTGTGCTGAATGGTAAATTCTGTTTTTGGCTCCTGTGTGCCAGTCTTGAAATAAATAGTAAAAAACCAAAAAACAAACAAAAGAAACTATGTGAGAACTTCCAGTTTGACACCGAATATCAAGCCAGGTTGGGGGAGTGGCCCAAGTGGCCATAGAACTTACATTGAGTTTTATCTAGTGTATCAAAACACATTGGTGCATCCAAAGATGTACTCAGATTGAAAAGAGGGTTATACCTTCTTATTGCCATTTAATGTGGTAGAAAACAATCTGGGTTGAAGAAAGGGGTATGTTTATCCAAATACATACACTCATTCAGTCTCTGAAACTTTTCCTATGATGTTAAACTCATTGATATCTTTCATGCTCAACACCTTTGACAATTATTCTGAGACTTTATAAAGTTGGTTTTTAAATCAACTATTCTAAACGTATTTGCCTCCTAATTAGATTCTAAATTTGTAGGCAGGAAACATGCTTTCTATTTTTCTAGTATCTTATAGCACCCAGCATAGCATCTTTTATATAGCAGTGTTAGATTAATATATATTAATTTATTGGTCAAAAACTGTAATTTGAAAAATCAATGAATTTTGCTGATTTAGGAGAAAGTTTAGGAGAAGCTTACTTGTCTTCCTCTAATTTCTCTTGTTATATAGCCAATAGTTATATTTATTTATGATCCTGTCATAGCTTTAGGGAACCTTTGAGAAGCTTTCATATATAGTTTACTAATAAAATTCACTTTTAAACTGGCATATTTGCAAGCTCACTTTAAAAAAAAATACTACTTTAACATTTTCCTCTTAAAGAAGGAACATGATGGCTAGATAGATTATCACATTAAATGTGGTGTAACCAGCACTTACAGAGTTTAACTCCTCTATAATTACTCTCTGAACTCCACTGAAGAGCTGTAATGTACACGGCTGGGGGCAGTCAGGCCCAAGCCTTGCCTCTCCTGTTTTTTATTTACTAACTGTTTTGTGAACTATGATTTTCATCCTTTTCACAACCTCTCTGGTATATAATTATTTTCAGCCTTTACTTTATATCTCTGATTGTATGAGTAATGGCTTCAGTCAGCTATGGAATAAAATGCTGCTTCCCTAGCTAGACCATTGTGTGTGTGTGAGAGAGAGAGAGAGAGAAAGAGAATGAATATGAATGAGAATGAAGCAGTAACACTCTTGCACCTGGCTCCTTCCCTTTGTTCTCTTTCCACAGCTGTCTCCTCCCCATCTCCACCCCACTTCACCGTACATGTGAGTACCCCTTAAATCAGCCTTCATGGCTAAGTCAGTTTACTTTCCATTTCAAAACTCCTGGGACCATCCTGATCCAGTCAGGTGCTATCATGTCTCTCATTTTGCCCTGATGCTCTGATGGTGAATCTTGGTTTTAGATTCACAAACAAAGAATCACAAACTTTTCTTTGCAATGAAGCTCCTACCAAGTACCCAATTTATAGATATACTCTGTCTTAGTCTTAGTTCCCAGTTTATGAATACTGAAATTCAACTTTGAATCCCAATCCTTAGGACCAAACCCCTTTTGCCATAAGTCCCTGCTATTGCTTTCTTGCCAGTGCCTCTCTTCTGAAATTCTGCCCACTTTATACTACTAAACTCCTTGTAGCAACATCTACTCATCTTTGTTTCCTTTCCAGTTCTGCTGGACCTTTCTCAAGTACTTACTCCAACCAAGGGCGTCTGTCAATGCCTCCATTTCTGGATGCCCCTTATCTACTCCATAGACTGCTAAATCAGTCCTACATCATGCTTTTTGTGAGTAACGTTTGTATCAACTGAAGTTCTCTCTGCAAGCTCTATAGTGAAAACAAAGTGTTGACAGCAGCATGTAGGCAGTTTGGGGATTGAAATCTCCATAAAATGATGGTCCATATAATTCCATTCTTTCAAAAGAATTGGCAGAGTAGCTTTAAGATAATTGTATTAGATTGGAGTTCAGCAATGGTGTTATACTGTGATTTTTTATTTTCATTTTGAAAAATAAAACATATCATGACATAAGTATGATATGATATAATGAACATAATGAGAGAAATTTGATGATATATAATGTATAGCTTGTATATATCATTTCTCCTCAGGTAGAGGAAGAAATTATTAACCTCATTAAAATGAATGAATAGGCCTCTGGGTACCATTTTAAAAGAAACGTTGCTTTTATGTATCTGAAGGGGAATGTGAGCTAAGGACTTCTTAAATATAATGCCTAGAAACTATTGATCCAGCTATTTAAAAGTTGCTGCTGCTAAGTCACATCAGTCGTGTCCAACTCTGTGCGACCCCATAGACAGCAGCCCACCAGGCTCCCATCCCTGGGATTGTCCAGGCAAGAATACTGGAGTGGGTTGCCAATTCCTTCTGCAGTGCATGAAAGTAAAAAGTGAAAGTGAAGTCTCTAAGTCTTGTCCGACTCTTCGCAACCCCATGGACTGTAGCCTACCAGGCTCCTCTGTCCATGGGATTTCCCAGTCAAGAGTACTGGAGTGGGTTGCCATAGGTGGGACTTCTTACCTTTGAGAAATATATATATATATTTTAACCTATACACTTACCCCATGTAATAGCAATTGGTGTGACTCACATTTATTGGTTGAATACAGACATATTATGACTTGTCTTATTTTGGTAGCTCTTTTTTTTTTTTTGTATTACAATTTTTAGAGTCCACATGATATATCATGTAATTGGTATGGCCTAATCACATGGCCTAATCTAAAATACTCAGCTCATTTGCTTCCAACAATGTAAACACAGCTCCTAAACCTAAAAAATGGAAATGAGCTACAATTCACTGCTTATTTTACTCCCGACAATTTGTTAAGTGCTTCTGAAACATTATATTGTAACAACCTCATAAAGTCTATAAGGTGCTCTATTAGGAAACTGAGGCTCAAAGACATGGAGGAGTTTGCCTATGCTTGTAATACTAAATGGTGAATCAGGATTTGAACTCTGCTCAGTGGATCTGCTGTCCAAAATGGCTCCCATGCTTAACCTAGTCTGCATTCCATCAGGAAGTGGAAATGAATTATTAAAGGACAATTAAAGTCATTCTCTTAAATCTCTCATTTGTCTGCCTTCACCTTACCAGGATAACCATGTTCATCTCCGTTATTATTTTCTTCTCCATGCCCATTGACCATGTATGGATCACCCACCTCCTGTGAAAGCCATTGTTCTGGGCACATGAAGCACAAAGAAGCACAGGAGATGGGTTTCTTATTCTGGCAGCTTACATTCTGATTGACGGGTCAAAAGAATCTCACTTCAGATCATTAATAAAAATGGCAGAGTATGTCAAATGAGGGTGGAGGTGAAGCCCACTGTGCTCCGGCACCCATGATAAAAGGTCAAAATGATTCAGAGGAGAAGAAACAGGAACTACCTTGAGGAAGTGATTGGGCCAAATTGGATGGCTTGGATGTTGATCTGTTATCTCACAACAGACACTTTGAAACATACTCATCAGAGGCACTTTACTTTTCTTTTTGCTAATTGTTTTAACAGCTTAAATTTAAACTAAGATTGTTTTTTAATTTAATTCCCATCTCTCACTTCTAAAATCTGAAGCTCATGATAGCACAGATCATGCCTGATTTATTCACCTCTATACCTCTGACAGCTACAACTGTTCTTAGCATGAAGCAGGTTCTTAAAAACTTGGTCATGAAAGAGTTAGGCATGGCTGACAAAGCATTTTGTATCCTGCTTTCTAATTACTAAAATAACTCATAGTAAAGAGTTTTAAATTGTTGAACATTCTTTTTGATAAATTATCTGGTCCATTGTTACAAATAATGGGTGTTTATTAGGTTTTTATTTTTGTTGTAGTATTTGTACCTGTAAGAAAAGATAAGATTTTTACCAGAGTCTCAATTTCAATAACATATCTATAGAAGCCTTGTTTTACTATTCTAAATTGAAATTCATAAGCAATCTAGTAAGATGAGATAGATGACACACATTATATAACAATTTAAATCAATATAATTCCTATTATTACTATTACTATAAAGAAAACTATGAAATAAGCTATTTTAATGAAATTGCATGTATCTCAATATGTAAATGTTCAGACATGTGAAGAGTATAAGCCATGGAAGATAGCTGCTTATACCTAAATGTAGATGTTCCATGAATATGAAGCTGCGTTTGCACACTACTGAAGGTGTATTATATTGTTGACTCATACTATGGGAGGTGTTGCAGTTTTTAACTTAGTTTTTTTGAATTGGTGATTAGCTCTTGGTAAATTTTCAAACCAAGCAAGTTTTATACTTATCCAGGTTTACATAATGGTTGCATTCTAAAGTGAAAACAAAATTCAGAAAAAAAATATAAACATGTTCAAAAATACTTGGGTGTATTTGCTTAAAATTAGGTTTTGGGTGCAGATAGTTTATCTAGATGGGTAATCGATGGGACATTTGAAAGCTGCGTGGGACTTATTTTGCATTGCCGGATGGCTGATGTTTCTAACCACTACTCACTAAATGCCATTATAGCACCCCCATCTATATGGAATCTACATATGTAGATAAGATCAGAAATTTAAAAGGTTTGAGCCTCTGGAGTAAGGACTACCCCTTTTGAGAACCCTTGCTGTAGACAAATAAAGAGTTAGGCAAAATTTGTCACTCTCTCATCTTCATTTGAGGTACAAATTTGCTCCCTTAGTTAAATCTGCTGCCACGGACACTGGCTGCTACCAGTGAGGCTTTCATGCCATCCCTTTTCAGCCTGCATGTTGTCTTCAAGATGTACCTATCCAGAAATATCCTGGACTTTCAGCCTAGTCTTTCCTGATTCTTATCTCAGGTTTCTGGCATTGTGCAATTTTAAAAAATCTGATAAATTAACTCCCACTATACTACAACAGATGTATAGGCACATAAAGCTTTGCTTCATATTTTTAAATTACATCAGCACTAAGGCATCCTGGTAGAATTTCAGACATCTACCATGTATCTGTGACAGGAATGTTCAGTTATGTGGGCTTTCCAAAGTCATTACATAATTTTGCTAACCACCTATTATAGACCAGAACTGTCAAGTTATTTAAATATCTTGGAGACTCACATTTTCCCTGTACGAAATAGAAATGATAATTAGAACTGAAGTTGTATCTGTGATGAGTAAACAAGATATAAACTGTATAAAATTATTAGCATAAATGCAAGCACACAGATAAAGCTAGTAGTTATTGTTACCACTTTATTTTTCCTTTCAACTTACTATAGATCTGCGGTTCTCAATTAGGGGTGATGTGATGAAGGGTAGGGAGGATGCTACTGGCATTTAGTCACTGGATGCCAGGGATGCTGCTTAACATCCTAAGATGCACTGATAGTCCCCTACAAGGGAGAGCCATCAACCCAAATGTCAATAGCAACAAAGGTGAGGAATGGTTTTCAGTTTACTGTTAGTTTTTGCTTTTCATCTGCTTTCTTTTTTTTTTTTTTATCTGCTTTCTTTTATTCTTGAAAAGAAGAAACTCCAATGAAAGCCAGTATGAATTGCCACATGTATATTCTGAGATACTGATGAGAACAAAGTATGTAATTTCACATGCTTATAAATATTTATATTTTAATTATTGTTGCTATCCTAAGGCCCATCCATTTCCATTTTCCATTCTATACAGCTTTCCTATGTGAAGTATTTAGGAAGTTAATAACTTGAAACCTGTTTTAGATTTATAGACTCCAGAAATGGATGAATCCAGCCACTTTCTCCTACCATCTTGGGAAGAGAAACTGTGGGTGGAAAGGTATTGGAAGCATTTATGCGTTACTCTAAACATTAGACCAGGAGATTGTTCTAATATTGTTGTTTTGCTTCACACATAAATAATTAGCACTTGTGTGCACTTTCTAATTTTAATCAATCTGCTCTGCCCTCACACTTATATAAAGTAGCAAGATACCCAGAAGATAGTGTAAACTTCAGTAAAATTGTTTTCCTCAGAATCTTCCTTGTACATATGCAAGGAATATTCTTCTCTGAGAAAAAATAGGTGAGGCATGCATAAGTGATATCCAGAAAAACCTGACTGTGGCTCTGGAGCCACTCATCTGTAGAAAAATCTAACCTATGAAATGCAAGGTTAGCAATTGTTTGTACATGGCAAGTGCTGGTGATGCAAGTGAAAGCTCTCTAGGCAAGTTTTTGAGTTCCCAATTTTCCAAGATGTCAGAAGATCCTTTCCTTGCAGAAACATTGAGAAGCTCTTAGGAGAATGAAGGCCTGAGTAGGAATAAAACCACAGATTGAACCAGCTCAGAAACGTGTTCACATTGGAAAATATTGCAGGGTTTCTGGATTGCACCACTAAGAAGGAAAGTGAGAATGATTTCCTCATTCTGGAGACAAAATGGGAGTATCAAATCAGTACGGTGCCTTTCCTTAACCCTTGTGTTCCCCAGTTTGATTTTTGATGTGTAACTATATTAATAATGATATTTTAAAGGATGTGTTTCAGTATGAGTATGTTTAAACTGTACAGCCAAGTCTATTTCTTGATGTCATTTTGTGACCCTTGGAAACCTCAGAATTGAAATAAAAGGTAAGTGACTAAATTAGACATAATTTAAAACCAAACACGCTTTCATCCTGTTTAGTTTAACCAAAATCCCTATTTCAACTCAGCACTGTGTGTTTGATTAGTGAGTTTTTTTTTTTTTTTCTGTTTTCTTTTGATTCCCATGCATTATTTTGGAAGTGAAAATATATAGCAAAATTCATTGATATAATTTTAATAAGTTCGATAGTGATACAGTCATGTGTTTGCAGGTTTGTCTTCCTAAGTTCCTTTTAGCACAGTCCTGGGCACAAATCTGTCCATTAGCAAACACCGGACTGGTTAAGTGTATGTCTTCCTTCTGCTGTTTTGCTGCCTGATCATCAGTTTCTGCAGCAAGTTTTCATGGTGTTCCCCAAGAACAGACCTAAAATTGGTGAATAAGCCATTTTGAATTCGTGAAAGGACCTATTTGATAAACTCACAGTGTTCTGAAAACTGTTCAGGAGGAAGTGTGTCTTTTTCTGTCCCTAATTGTAAATTATCTACTAGTTCTTGTAAAAATAGAGCTCTGAATTTTCTATAATTCAATTTGGTATCTTGACTACAAAGCACAAAATAAATAAAGTAACCATTCTTAATTAGTAACTGCCTGAAAGAGAGAGTTGTCTATCCTGTGGCTGCTGTGAGGTTCAAAAAAAGCTGTTAATTCTTATTATACCACTGGAAGCCTGGGAGGGCCATATATATCAGGTGCTCCCTTTGTCTTCAGAATCCCTAGTGCAAGTGATTTCTAAACCAGTGAGACAGAATGTAATAAGTCCAGAGCAACCAGTGAACCTCAAAGGAGCAAATACAATTTGGGGAATATTAACCTGCTTATCAGTATTTTGTAATTTTGATTCTCATTGTTTCCTGACAACACATTCAATACTGTTGTACAGAATACTCTAATTTTTTCAATACTTTTGATTGTAATTGTCCTTACACGATCCGGTTAAAGTGTGTTTTCATGGTTTAATTTGTCATCTGGCTATTTCACTTATAAAAGGTATCTAGGTATTAGCAATAATTAGTGCATATAAATATCTAAAAAGAAAATCAGATTTAATTAATTATGTGAAATTTTTGATCACTTTTAATTGCCATGGGAGATTTTATTAATTCTTCCAGAACAGATAGTAGATATACGATGCTTTTTAAAATTGTCAATATTAAGGTGTTAAGAGGTACATGCATTAAAAGATTAAAGCAAACAAAAATCACCTCAGGAATCTTTCACAGTAAACTTAGAAACAAAGGGCTTTCATTTTTCACTGAAGGAAAATGTGGTATCTATGCATCTTATACAGTATAAGCATGGTCTGGGAACTATGTTTTGAAGTATGTTTAATGTATTTTACAATAAAATGGATAATTACATGGATTTTAACTTATTTTGAAATAAGTGAATGTTTCATAAATGACAGAGATATAGTAGAAACCGTGCTCTCTGAGTAAATAAAACAAATACTTCGCAGTATCAAATTTGATACTCCAAGTGATGCAAAAAAAAAAAAGATGTGAAAAAAGAATTTAGAAAGTACATTGTTAAATAGATATTATACATGCAGATTTCACCAGAAGTGAGGGAAACTGTCATAGCTTTTATATCAGTAACTGCATATGAATGTGTACTTTGTCTTAAGCACTTGATGTAGGGTTGTTCTATTGATCTCTAAATGTGTTTTATGATGTTGAATTTATATTGATCCTTTTTTAATCCTTCAAAGTACTAGGATACTAGTACTAGGATAGTTTCCACAATATAATCTAACCACTGTAATGAAAAGTTCATTTTGTCTAGTGTCTGTGTAGTGTGGATGGTTTTATTATCTTGTCCAGAATAGTATTTTCGTTCTCCATTACTATACATGGGCAAATAGTGGTTATGGCGTTAAAATAACTAATAACAGATTATCACATTGCTTGCTTCAGTTTTTTGTGAATTTTGGATATTCAGTTTAAGAAAACATTTTCTAACTCATTCAATAAAAGTGCTTTATAAATAATCATTATGTAATTGAGCTAAAGTAGTTGATAAGTGTCTTTGAATCATTTCTTCACTTTCACAAAATATGTATTGAAGGTCTAGTTTCTGTCAGGAACTGTACTAGATCCTAGAAATAGGGTATATTGTTTATTTTATCTGGATATAAGTTGCTTTTAGTTAAGTTATATGTTTAATTCCAGAAGTTAGCTCCAACATCTAGTATCCAAACTGACATTGGACAAAAATGTCTTTGTTTGCAGAAGAAATGTTTGATTGTAAATGAAAGAGACATGAAATTAAAGACCCACCATAACTCAGATAATCACTGATCAGTAAGGCTTTGCCATAAAAATACGATCACCTCTTTTTGATTAAAAATTATGTAAAAAAGGCATCAGAAGAAATCTTGTAAGTAGGAAGCTATAGAGGAAACTGATGAACCATGCAGCTGTTTTTTCCATTTTTTTTCCTGCTGAAGCAACTTTTAGTAAAAGGGGTTGTTTGGATTTTAATGGATTTTAGTGCTTTAAGCACAAAGTGTTTTTTTTTAATCACTTGATATTATCTCCAGTGGATATGTT
This sequence comes from Bubalus kerabau, assembly GCF_029407905.1. Taxonomy (NCBI): domain Eukaryota; kingdom Metazoa; phylum Chordata; class Mammalia; order Artiodactyla; family Bovidae; genus Bubalus; species Bubalus kerabau. The sequence goes on along the minus strand of NC_073634.1, from coordinate 36,144,316 downwards.
TGTTGTTATTTTTCAAAGTTCATGTCAGAACTATTTGACATTTGAAATGTATCTTCTATCTTTTATCTATCTTTAAAATATATTGAGGTTAGTATAATTGTCATACTTCTTAAATAATCTCACAAATTTAATTAGTTTACACATTATTGCTTGTAAGTAAGACTCAGTCTTATGATACACAATGAAATGTAAGTAAATAGCTAAATGTATACTGTTAAATGTAAGAGTTGTGGGGCAGTTTCCCTACTGAAAGGAGTATAATAGCCCCAAATAATCTATACGACAGCTTTTCCCAGATGTGTTCTGGGGAACAATGTTAATTTGGCTTTACCCCACAGTGAAGAATTTCTACATAAATAGATTTCAGAAATACTGGGTTGGACAAAGGTATACAGTTTATTTATTGCAGGACATCTTATCATCTTCAGTTTGTAATTATGCACTGTGAATCTCTGAAAGAAGGATAGGAGTGTTTCAAATGTATTTGTCAAGAACTTCTTGACAGATATCTCTTTGTACTAATCTTCACGGTGTAATAATATGCTCATGTTTATACTGTCATATGCAGTATTTCCAAATGTATTGGTGAAGGATTAAAAAAAAAAAGTCTCTCATGACTAATGTACCTTGAGACTGACTTTACAGATTGTTAGCCTTAGGGGAGTTCCACAGACCCCAAGCCTACCTGATCTTTCTCAAATTCTAGAATTGCTAGATCAGCTCTAAGTGAGTTTTATGCAGTTTGCATACTTTGATTTATCCCAGAGTAGATATGACTCCAAGGGGTCTTTAAACATAGAGCTGAAAGGAGCAATTAATAATAACAATGACAATGATAATTATATTTACAAATAATTTTACAGCAGTTTTTCAAAATGCTTTCAACTCCTGAGTCACTTGATTTTTGCAGCAAACTTGTGGTAAATTCTGTTTGTCCTAGTCTTTTCTAGCTTATGTTTGATAGGCAGAATAACTGAAGGTTTGGAAACTTGTCAGGTTTTCACATCAGACTTATACTCCATTGTCCTTGTCTATGGTATAAATAATGATTTTGTAAGATAATATTTTATATTGTACTACCTGAGAATTAGGATCTAGATCAGGTATCAGCAGAGTGTGATTCAAATTGGGCAAACGATGACCTATAATAATATAGACCATTGGTTTAGTCTGGCTCAATGCCTGTTTTCTATTTCTTTTAGTAATTTTTTTGAATACAGCCATGCACATTTGTTTATTTATTGTAACTGCTTTGACACTACGAGAGAGCTGATTAATTGCAACAAGATCACATGGCCTGCAAATTATAAAATACTCACTATCTAGCCCTTTATATAAAAGTTTGAAAACTCCTTATTTAGATCATGGCCTTAAGTAGAGGCTAAATGTAGATGTTGGGCTTCCGTCGTACTTCATCATTGAAGAATCTGTCTGCAATGCAGGAGACTTGGGTTTGATTCCTGGGTCAGGAAGATCCCCTGGAGAAGAAAATGACAACCCACTCCAGTATTCCTGCTTGTAGAGTCCCGTGGACAGAGGAGCCGGGCAGGCTACAGTCTATAGGGTCACATGAGTTGGGCACAACTTAGAGACTAAACCACCATATGCAGATGTTAGAATGCTGTTTATATTGCACTGTGTTTATAAATGTGTAATGGTGAACAGAAAACACAGAGGTAATTCCAAAAAAAGAAACATATTTGTACTGTTAGTGTAAATGACACTCATTTGTTAATTTACACACATTCCTATGCATTAATTATGGGTTTTAGCATACCACAGTGCTAGCTGAGCCTGCATCCTTCAAGCACAGGGTTATTTAATTATTGCTGCAAGAGGCTTTAATCAAGCCCTTCTTATAGCAGACAAACAAATGATTAGCCTTTACATTACAGATGTAAACAGGAATTTGACTCATGAATTTACTAATTATACTGCACCACTTTGGAAATCAGTTGGCATTCAAATTCTTGCTGTAACGCCGTATACAATTTCCTCTTGCAAGATATAGAAGTATAGAATGAAAAAAATAGTTGTTGAATATGTTAAGATTAAAGTTAGGTTTCATTTAAATATGTTTTCCCTATTTTCTCATGCAGAATGATTTAATAGAAAGAAAGAAATGATAGGTTGTCTATTATATATCAACTACATGCTTCACATTTTATATGACTCTTACTAGTGTATCCAAAATAACACTATGAGGTAGGTTTCATTCTTTCTATTTCAAATCTGAGGAAATTAAAACTCAGAATGTGAAATGACCTGCCCGATGTCACATTAGAAAGTAGTTTGTGACGGAGGTGCTAATTAGGGTTGGAAATCCTAGTCTCTCAACTGAGATGTGGGTTTCCACAAGACCAAGCTGTTTTCCATGATTTCTATGAAAGTAAAATCACTCAGCCATGTCCTACTCTTTGTGACCCCATGGACTATACAGGCCATGAAATTCTCTAAGCCAGAATACTGGAGCGGGTAGCCTTTCCCAGCCCAACCAACCCAGGGATCAAACCCAGGTCTTCCACATTGCAAGCAGATTCTTTATCAGCTGAGCCACCAGGGAAGCTTAAGAATACTGGAATTGATATCCTATGCCTTCTCCAGGGGATCTTCCTGACCCAGGAATTGAACCGGGGTCTCCTGCATAGCAGGCAGATTCTTTACCAACTGAGCTATGAGGGAAGCCCAATCTCTTCTACAGAAGAGATCTGATCTACAGAAGATGATTTCTGTAACCAGTGCCTAAAATGGATTAGTTCTTCCCACTTTTCCCCCTCTATGTACTTTTAGTTGTGCATAAACAACTAACAACTTAAATGTGCATCCCCGATTTAATAGCACTGGATGCACTGGATTATCCTGCTTTGGAGAAGGCAATGGCACCCCACTCCAGTACTCTTGCCTGGAAAATCCCATGGATGGAGGAACCTAGTAGGCTGCAGTCCATGGGGAAGCTGAGAGTCGGACACGACTGAATGACTTCACTTTCACTTTTCACTTTCATGCATTGGAGAAGGATATGGCAACCCGTTCCAGTGTTCTTGCCTGGAGAATCCCGGGGACGGGGGAGCCTGGTAGGCTACCGTCTATGGGGTCACACAGAGTCAGACACAACTGAAGTGACTTAGCATAGCATCCTGCTTACGATTTTACCCTTGTGAAAAATCAATTTTGAAAAAAGATCTACAAGTTTCATTTAATTGTATCTGAAGGAAAACAACCAAGCTCTGCATATTTTGAATGCTGAAGCCAATTTTGATTTTATTGGAGGTAGAACGTGGTTCCTAATTTCTTCTTTCCGATATCTTCCATCATTGGTCAGAAATCAAATGCCAGTCTTCTGTAAATAAAACTTACTTCTTAAGTAATTGTTCAAAGATTTTCCTTGAAAAAATTAGAACACCTCCGAGAAATTAATTCTTTTCTTTACTGTTTTCTAACATGTTCTTAGTATGTCTGCAACACATACTATTTTTGAGGGTTCTTTGGCGTTGTATTTTTCTCATATATATTATATACATATAATTTTATTATTTTTTTGTCTGTACTGGGTCTTCATAGTTGTGCGGGCTTTTCTCTAGTTGTGGCTAGTGGGAATTGCTGTCTACTTGCATTGCTCAGGCTTCTCTTTGCAGTGGCTGCTCTTAAACTGCAGAGCACAGGCTCTAAAGCTTTCAGGCTTCAATAACTGTGGCTCCCAGGCTTTAGAGCACAGACTCAGTAGTCGTGGTACACAGGTTAATTGCTCTGCGGCATGTGGGATCTTCCCTGACCAGGAAGCAAACCCATATCTCCTACATTGGCAGGCAGTTTCTTCACCAGGGAAGCTCCCATGTTGTGTTTTTCTAAACATTACTATATAACATATCTGGTTGTTTATAGATTAGTACCTTATGTATTGTTAGCTTAACCCTTCTGGGCCTCATTAATTCATCTGTAAAATGAAAGTAAGATTATGTGTGACCTTTATTTGATGTAGATAAATCTTGATTGTGTTACACTTGCGAATTCTGATATTTGTGGTTTCAGATGCCCTTTTTTAGGGGAGAGGGTGGAATTAGTTGATTAATTATTTTTGATCATTTTCCCCAAACCTTTCAATACAGGAATCTGTCAGCAAGAAAAATTAGCATTCCAGATTCTTATTTAAAATTCACATGAAAAGAAAGCAAAAATTTTAGTCAAGTTTGGGTTAGTACCCTTAGTTAAGAAGTATGTAGCTTTGGTTTGGTTTGTTAGTTGAAGTCCACTTTTCAGGTAGCTTTGCTTATTATTGATACTGTTCAGTTTGGACTTGTTTTCAAAGTTGGGACCCAGAGGTCATTTGACCAAGGTTTTATCACCTGTTGGGATAACAATGGACTTTTGATTTTTTTTAATCTGTTAACCAGGTAGTATTAATTTCAGTTTTAAAATTCTAAAACTCTAAATTTCAAATTAAAACTCTATAGCTCTACATATAATTGCACTTTAAGTTCATTGTTTGTAGAAAGATAAATTCAGACAGAATTTCAGGAGCCATAAATGGGGTTAACTAGCAAATAGGAATTAATTATATTTCATAGTATACTATATTTAAAGCTAGGCCTTATATACTAATGCCTTCATAGGAAAGTCACTTAAAAATTTTAATTGACTACTGTATAATTTATATGGGCTTCCCTCATGGCTCAGTGGTAGAGAATCTGCCTTTAATGCAGGAAACACAGGTTCAATCCCTGGGTCACGAAGATCTGCTGGTGATGGAAATGGCAATGCACTCTAGTATTGTTGCCTGGAAAATCCCATGGACAGAGAAGCCTGCAGACTACAGTCCCTGGTGTCACAAAAGAGTCAGATACGACTTAATGACTCAACAACAACAAAAAATATGATTCTGTACACTGGATAATTCAGTTATTTGTGCTAAATGAGTTAACCACAGTATGAAAATGTATTCTAATCAGTTGTATATCCCATTGGAACCAGAAGATGTTTATCACATTTACCAAAATAGCATATCTTAAGGTACTGATTAGAAGTAACCAAAGAAAATTTTAAGTTATATATTTCTCATATCCATAATTGATGTAGTTGCTATGAATTGTTTTAATTGGATGGAGCATTTTAGTTTAGTAACTATACCAACAGGTAATATAATGACCAATTTAAGTGGAATCTGAGGTTGAACCAAAATGTAGAGAATGCCACTTATATACCTTTATGATTTTTAAGTTTATCTATGCAGAAACTCCAGTACTTTGGCCACCTCATGCAAAGAGTTGACTCATTGGAAAAGACTCTGATGCCGGGAGGAATTGGGGGCAGGAGGAGAAGGGGACGACAGAGGATGAGATGGCTGGATGGCATCACTGACTCGACGGAAGTGAGTCTCAGTGAACTCTGGGAGTTGGTGATGGACAGGGAGGCCTGGCGTGCTGCGATTCATGGGGTTGCAAAGAGTTGGACACGACTGAGTGATTGATCTGATCTGATCTGATGCAGAATTGATAGAAAGGCTAAACTTTCTTTGAAATCATCTTAAAATGTAATTAATCATATTAATGATTCATATCCCACCTGATACAAATATGTGAGCTTGACACATCTCATTAAATTAATCAAAAATTTACTTAAATTATGAAAAACAAAAGTGAAAGTGAAGTTGCTCAGTCGTGTCCAACTCTGCAACCCGTGGACTGTAGCCCACCAAGCTCCTCCGTCCATGGGATTCTCCAGGCAAGAATACTGAAGTGGGTTGCCATTTCCTTCTCCAGGGGATCTTCCCAACCCAGGGATCGAACCCAGGTCTCCCACATCGCAGGCAGATGCTTTAACCTCTGCGCCACCAGGGAAGCCCTTAAATACAAGGATATAGTCTCTCAGAAAACCTCCTATAGAGACACAGAACTTCAGATCCAAGTACTAACATCAAAGATTTCAAGGGAGGAAAAGAAGCCAGGTTGAAAGAAGAAGGGGAAGGAGGCGGGAGAGGGGGGTGAAAGGGGTAGCCTTACAGACGTCTCCTGCCACCTACAGATACCTAGGCGTTATGGGACTTTTCCCTGGGCCTCCAGAGAAGGGAGGACTGGAACTCGGCCCTACCAGAAATCAGACCAGACCAGAACCAGAATTCGAGTTCTCTGCCAAGAGGAGGTGATCAGTCTCCAATCCTCAGCTCAGGCTGAGGGCCCTTCGACCAGATTCCTGCGTCCAGGACCGGGGGACTAGAAAAACAGGGAGGGAATAGGAAGGGTTAAGGAGAGGAAAGAGAGAGAGAAAGGGGAGAGAGGTCAATAAAGTCTCTTGTTCCTTACCTGGTCGGGGCACTCTGGCCAGTTGTCCACATCAGGAGGAGACCAGGGACAAAAGGGTCCCAGTTGTGGTCGCTGGGTCTGGTCCATTGGCAGGCAAGCTGGCCCCTGAGTACCCCAAGTGGTCAGGATGTCAGTCTCAGCGAAGAAGAGTCCTGCCAGAGTCGCCATTTGTTGCAGGAAGGCGGACCCCTTCCAGGGCCGGAAACTGGGCTGTTTTCTAACACTCGGAAATGAATTGTCTGAGGAGACACATGTGCTAACAAAGCAAGAGATTTTATTGGGAAAGGGCACCTGGGTGGAGAACAGTAGGGTAAGGGAACCCACAAATTTGATCATTAAAATATGTAATATTCTAAAATACTCAATTGTATTAATATCTTACTATATATCACAAAACATTAGATTATACTTAGGAAATAATGCTCATTTTTTATGGAAGATAATTTTTTTAAAAGAAGCTTCATAATAAAAAGCCATTTTACTGACACTAACTGCATCCCAGTTTTTCTTAAAACTTATAATAAATAATTGTTTCCTACAGATATGCTGATAAGCAAGCCTTTAGAGTAAATGTGATTAATTAGAATTTTTCTAAACCTCCATAATGTAGAGGAAAGAACACAGAGTTGGGGGTTAGAAGATCTGATTTCTCCCATATAGCCATTTTTTCTTTGTTTGTGGGTATGCTGAATAACATTTAGTCCTTTCTATTTATTGTGGTGCTAGTGGTAAAAAACCTGCCTGCCAATGCAGGAGACAGAGGAGATGTGGGTTCGATCCCTAGGAAGATCCCTGGGATCAGGAAGATCTCCTGGAGGAGAGAATGGCAACCCACTCCAGTATTCTTGCTTGGAAAATCTCATGGACAGAAGATCCTGACAGGGTACAGTCCATAGGGTCACAAAGAGTCAGACACAACTGAAGTGACTTAGCACAAAACATATTTATTGTTTACTTTGTGCCAGGCACTGTGCTAAGAACTACATATAGAGTGGTGAAGATAAACAGTTATTATTTGCAGTATTTTAATAGTTACTCTATTTTTCAGTGCTCTTGGCCACATTATTATAATAATAAGATTGCACAAGCAGTTTAGTGAATTTAAGTGATGGTCACTGTATTGTGCTGCATCTCCATGACTTTGTCATGGTTATTATCATCACTGTCTACTTAAGAAAGGATTATCCATGGAGGGCTTGTTTGGAAATACCCAGTTAATGAATCTCGAACTGCCTCAAAATGATGTTTTAATGGAAACTAATACTAAATGCCTGCTATTTACTTTGCACAAATAAAAATGCTTCCAGTTGTTAAAGTCCCTTAAATCTGATATGAGAATAAAGTAACTAAAGTTGGCTTTTTGTGGCAAATAAATCCTGCCTATGAAAATAAACTTGGTCATTCTCATCACACATTACTAGTTTCATAAAAGCCAAGCAAGAAATTAAGATAGGAAATTAATTACTCACTGAAACATTTATTAAGCAACTCCTGTGTGTACACACCATGCTAGACACTGAACAAAAAGAAGATGAATAGAAAAGGCTCAGCTCTTAAGCAACCTACAATTTGTATAAGGAAGCATTAATTATAATATTACCATGGCTAACATCATTAACCAGGTATTATCTATACATAAAATGCTTTACAGCCTGTTATTATTAAATAAGCAGTTTTATATTTTTTCATTGCAATGAGCTCCAACTTCTTTATGAAACAAGTTCAACATTTAGCAAATGAGAAAATTAAAGAAATGCTAAAAAAACAAAGTGTCTAGATTCCTAAAACTGATTTTAGTGAGAGCATCTTAGAAGGATCCTAACTCCAAGATCATTCCACTTTCCAGTTCCATCTTCAGGGAGAATGAGATGAAACATTCAAGTATTACATGTTGTCAATAAATACCTAGATTTTTCCAAGGATTTCTAGCTTCTTAAAGATTCAATATTATTTGTTCACTATGAGAATTAGTTCAATTTTTTTTCTCTTTATGACTGTTTTTGTATATGTTTACATACTTTAAAATGCTTAATTTAATTTTTGTTAATAACAGAATGGGCTTCCCAGGTGGTGCTAGTGGTAAAGAACCTGTCTGCCAGTGCAGGAGATGTAAAGAGACGTGGGTTCCATCCCTGAGTTGGGAAGACCCCCTGGAGAAGGAAATGGCAACCCACTCCAGTATTCTTGCCTGGAGAATCCCTTGGACAGAGTAGCCGGGTGGGCCACAGTCCATGGAGTCACAAAGAGTTGGACACGACTGAAGCGGCTTAGCACACAATAATAGAATAAAAAATAGGCTCATTTAAAATTATGAAGTATCTTCTCTCAGTATCCATCCAGAATAATTTAATTTCAACTTTAAGAGAAGCATATTAACTAAAAAAAAAAAAAAAAATTCAGTAAAAAAAGGTGACTTTTCTCTTTCCATTATGTTTGTGAGCATTACTTGCAGCATTGCACAGTTTGAACATAATTTACTTCTGACAGCTATAAGGCCCACATTTCCTAAGCTACTTCCTTGAGTTACATTTGCCAGTAGGTATTAGCCATTCCAAGTATTCTACATATTGTGCAACTATGCAACTAGTTGTTTTTTTTTTTCTTGTTTTCTTAGTTGTGGTAATAATATCAGTATTCTATTAAGTTTTTGTGTTATACACACACACACACACACACACATATATATATATACAGAGAGAGAGGGAGCAGGCGAGTAGAGTACAGGTGAATTTTCCTTAGTATTACAAGATCTAAAGTAGTACTGTCTTAGTTTAGGCTGCTGTCACCAAGTTCCATAGACTGGGTGGCTTATAAAAGCCAGAAATGTGTTTCTCACCGTTCTGGAGACTGGATATCTGATATCACAGTGCTAGGTTCTGGTGAGAGTCTGCTTCCAGGTTGAAGACTGTTGACTTGTTGAATTTTCACATGATGGAGAGCAGAGAGGTGAAGCAGACTCTCTAATGACTTTTAGGGTGCTAATTACATTCACTCCTATGATTTTATGTAACCCTACTGCTACTGCTACTGCCAAGTCGCTTCAGTTGTCTCCGACTCTGTGTGACCCCATAGACAGCAGCCCACCAGGCTCCCCCGTCCCTGGGATTCTCCAGGCAAGAACACTGGAGTGGGTTGCCATTTCCTTCTCCAATGCATGAAAGTGAAATGTGAAAGTGAAGTCGCTCAGTCGTGTCCGACTCTTAGTGACCCCATGGACTGCAGCCTACCAGGCTCCTCCATCCATGGGATTTTCCAGGCAAGAGTACTGGAGTGGGGTGCCATTGCCTTCTCCGTATGTGATCCTAATTCTCTCCCAAAGGCCCCACCTCCTAATATCATAACTAAGAAGTAGGGTTTCAGTATATGAATTGTGGGGGGACACAGACATTCAGTCCATAACAAGTACTGAGTCAGGATTAGCAACATTCTGGTTTAGCAACACATATTTTCTTCTTTGAAATAAGATGAATCTCTGGTTATGTTGGATTATCTTTTTCAAGCCATTCTAATGCCAGGGGCTGAATTTAGATTTCAGATGATCTCAGAACCCTTTGGATATCATCTATCCTTTTCAATTCTTTTTATTACCCGACAACAGATGTAGATTAAATGTTTTTCATTAAGATATCAAGACTATAAATATATTTCTGTTTCCAGTCTTATATTGACTCATTTTCTTTACTATGTAAAAATGGAGATTGTATATCACAAACTAGTTATAAAGAGGGTTACTTTACTATAGTAAAATGAATGATTTTAATTTTACAATCAGCTGCATTCTATAAATACTGAAAACAGAGTCAGCAGATTCACTCTAAATTTATGTGTTCATCTTTTCCATTGTTTATATGAAACTTTTCATCTATTGTTTCATCTCTTAGATGTTTTTGTCACTTTTTTTTTTCCTTCTACTATGCCACAATTAATGCTTCCATGTTCAGGGTTATTTTTCTATTCTTTCTACTCATAATTTTTATTTCGTTACTCTTTGGTGTGTTCATTATCATGTCATATCCTCTTAACAGGATTTTGAACTTTTATAGAATTAACTAAAATTTTGAGCTGCTCCTTTTATACTCCCTGTCTCTCCTCGTCTCTCCTGTATTTCAGTGTTACAGGCATGTTATTTATCCCATCAGTTTAGATTCCCTTACTGTAATACTCAATAGGAAACCTATTTATAGGAAGGGAAGTCTTTGACATATAATGTAATAGAATTCATTGTATGAGACTGAGACAGAGGGTACTTTTTACTGATTTGAAAACTGCTGCTGTTATTAAACTATTTGTGTAGAAAGAATTTTCATAGGGATACAGATAAAACCTGTGACAATAAAATTAAATAACCTAATGAGGAATATAGAGAAAAATATTGATGTTTAGAAAGGAACTTATGAATTGAAGTGGTCATAATAGCATTGTATTGCTACACATTTGGAAGCAATATCTTATGAATTATAACTTGATGAGACTGTTTTGAAAATTAAATCTTTATCTTGGAAGTGGTTTGGATTAAAAAGAAATGTTTCCATTCCAGTAATCAGAAAGCAGTTTATATAAATGTCAAGAAATAATACCATATGCATATTATTCCATTAAAAAATTAAAATGAATTTTTGGAATTAATGTTCAAATTGGCTGTACTAAAGTCCAAAAAACAAACAAAATACTTTTTGTCTTTTAGCATGTTTTCTTAAGCAGTGGATATCCATTTTAGAAAAAGATAAGATGGGGAATTATAAGGCTACCCTAAAAGCTTGTGTTTGTAGTGATTTGATTTTATGGATCAGTAAATCAACAGATAAAGGATAGATTATTCAAGCTTATGGCTCCTTCTTCAACGTGGAATTGCATTCATATGGGTCTACTTAAGTACTAGACATTAATCCAAAACAGTTATATATATGGAATATTTAGTCATACAGAATTTGTTGTACCTATGAAGAAACATTTTATTGTTAGCCTATAACATAAAACTTTATTTTGTAAAAGAAGATAGGATTTTGTAGAGCATCTTTAGTTTTTCTTTCTATTTGTCTAATGTTTCAGATTTTAAAGTTTAGAGCTTCCTGCTCAGTTCCCAGGAGATTTACTAACAGCTTTTAGGTAAAAGGAATAAAAATAATATTTTTATCAAATTTGCATTTTATAACTAAAATGAAAAGACAAATGCACTTTATGTGGCATGTTCATATTATAATGCCTAACCTTCCAAATGTTTGACTTGGAATCAAGTAGTCTTTTGTTTCAAATATTTTAAAAGGAAAGAAAAATTTTATGTGCTATGAATGAAATGAACACTTTTCTTTAAATTTTAAACGAAGCAAGAAATGATGGAATAATTCTCTCTTTTATTTCTAGTGGTTAGAATGCCCATGGGCAAACACATTTACTAACATGGGCCGGCTTTTTGCTATTACAGTAGGGCAAAGATTTTACAAAACTATTTTTTTTCCTGAGAAATAATTCATTCTAATAGCACAGGGAAGGTGGGTGTTAGGACCTTCTTTTTCTTCAATAAAGGAAATTAAACAGTATTATATTTTTGACTTTATATAACTAGCACATAAATGCAATGAAGAAGAAATATTTTCCCTAAAATATTTGTGCTATCTTTCAACAGGATCAAAGAAATCATGAATATAGTCCCCATACTTTATTGTATTACTTAAAAAAAATTGACAAAATAGATATATTTTAATAATTTTTCCAGGAATGTAGCACCATCTTACTGGACACTTCAGCATGTTGTCCAAATTCTTCATGCTTATTTTCTTTTTAATACAGTTTTTGAAATTTGCAAACTTTCACAAGGAGCCTTAAACTTTCTCTATACTCTTGCAATCTTTTATATTCTATTCAGGTGTATTAGGCAAGTCATCCAGCACACTGAGATAACATAAATATAATATAAATGTTTATAAAAGTACATTTAAAGTGAGAAGGCCTACACAAGGGTGGGTATATTATTTTTTATTCTTATTTCTCTTAAATATTTAGAAGAAGTTACTTGAGATCTTTGAGTTCAGTTCAGTCGCTTAGTTGTGTGTGACTTTTTGCGACCCTAAGGACGCAGCTTGCCAGGCTTCCCTGTCCATCACCTACTCCTGGCTGCTGCTGCTGCTCCTAAGTCACTTCAGTCGTGTCCAACTCTGTGCGACCCCATAGACCGCAGCCTACCAGGCTCCCCTGTCCTGGGATTCTCCAGGCAAGAACACTGGAGTGGGTTGCCGTTTCATTCTCCAATGCAGGAAAGTGAAAATGAAGTCACACACTTGTGTCCCACTCTTAGTAACCCCATGGACTGCAGGCTACTAGGCTTCTCATTCAATGGGATTTTCCAGGCAAGAGTACTGGAGTGGGTTGACATTACCTTCTCCAACCTCCTCCTGGAGCTGGATGAAACTCATGTCCATCGAGTCAGTAATGCCATCCAACCATCTCATTCTCTGTCCTCCCCTTCTCTCCTGCCTTCAATCTTTCCCAGCACCAGGGTCTTTCCCAATGAGTCAGTACTTTGCATCATGTGGTCAAAGTACTGGAGCTTCATCTTCAGCATCAGTCCTTCCATTGAATATTCAGAACTGGTTTCCTTTAGGATTGACTGCTTGGATCTCCTTGTAGTCCAAGGGACTCTCAAGAGTGTTCTCCAGCAACACAGTTCAAAAGCATCAAGTCTTTGGTGCTCAGCTTTCTTTATGGTCCAACTCTACAGCCATACATGACTACTGGAAAAACCATAGCCTTGACTAGACAGACCTTTGTGGGCAAAGTAATGTCTCTGCTTTTTAATATGCTGTCTAGGTTTGTCATAGCTTTTCTTCCAAGGAGCAAGTGTCTTTTAATTTCATGGCTGCAGTTACCATCTGCAGTGATTTCGGTCCCCAAGAAAGTAAAGTCCCTCACTCTTTCCATTGTTTCCCTATCTATTTGCCATGAAGTGATGGGACTGGAGAGGAACTAAAAAGCCTCTTGAGGAAAGTGAAAGAGGAAAGTGAAAAAGTTGGCTTAAAGTTCAACATTCAGAAAACGAAGATCATGGCATCTGGTCTCATCACTTCATGGGAAATAGATGGGGAAACAGTGGAAACAGTGTCAGATTTTAATTTTTTGGGCTCCCAAATCACTGCAGATGGTGACTGCAGCCACGAAATCCTTGGAAAGAAAGTTATGACCAACCTAGATAGCATATTGAAAAGCAGAGACATTACTTTGCCAACAAAGGTCCGTCAAGCAAGGCTATGGTTTTTCCAGTGGTCATGTATGGATGTGAGAGTTGGACTGTGAAGAAGGCTGAGCACCAAAGAATTGATGCTTTTGAACTGTGGTGTTGGAGACGACTCTTGAGAGTCCCTTGGACTGCAAGGAGATCCAACAGGCCATTCTGAAAGAGATAAGCCCTGGGATTTCTTTGGAAGGAATGATGCTAAAGCTGAAACTCCAGTACTTTGATCACCTCATTCGAAGAGTTGACTCATTGGAAAAGACTCTGATGCTGGGAGGGATTGGGGGCAGGAGGAGAAGGGGACGACAGAGGATGAGATGGCTTTCTGAATGTTGAGCTTTAAGCAAACTTTTTCACTCTCCTCTTTCACTTTCATCAAGAGGCTCTTCAGTTCCTCTTTGCTTTCTGCCATAAGGGTGGTGTCATCTGCTTATCTGAGGTTATTGATATTTCTTCCGGCAATCTTCATTCCAGCTTGTGATTCATTCAGCCTGGCATTTCACATGACGTACTCTGCATATAAGTTAAATAAGCAGGGTGACAATATACAGCCCTGAGGTACACTTTCCCTATTTGGAACCAGTCCATTGTTCCATGTCTGGTTCTAACTGTTGCTTCTTGACGTGTATACAGATTTCTCAGGAGGCAGGTCAGGTGGTCTGGTATTCCCATCTCTTGAAGAATTTCCCACAGTTTGTTGTCACCCACACAGTCAAAGGCTTTGGCGTGGTCAATAAAGCAGAAGTAGATGATTTTTCTGGAATTACCTTGCTTTTTCTATGATCCAGCAGATATTGGGAAATTGATCTCTGGTTCCTTTGCCTTTTCTAAAACCAGCTTGAACATCTAGAAGTTCTTGGTTCATGTATTGTTGAAGCCTACCTTGGAGAATTTTGAACATTACTTTGCTAGCGTTTGAGATGAGTGCAATTGTGCAGTAGTTTGAACATTCTTTGGCAGTGCCTCTTTGTTTTTTTCTTTTTATAACATTTCATAAAACATTAAAAAAATTGCATCTGATTGTTTTCTGTTTTCCAGTGATTGATTCCAAAGAATGTAATATCATTTTGTCTTAATCTGGTATTACTGCATTGTATTTAGTAAGCCGAGAATAGAACACCTTATAAAGAAACCAGCAACTTAAAAATATTTTGAAATATATTAAATTATTGGTGTTTGACCAATTTTAATCTGAAAATAGTAATTTTATATGTTTCAACCTTGGGTACTATTGGACTAATTTTTTTCAGTCTTTGGAGAAGCAGAATTCTTCATAACAGTCTTCCTCTTGTTGAAATATCCTACATTTTAAAGATTACTAGATATTTACTTCATTGTAGGTAGCATTTTAGTGAACTTTGAGAGATTCTTGGAAAATATTTAATTTTTAACATACTAAAATTTTTAACATAATATTTTTATTTAGGAATAATGTTAATTTCTCTTAAAGTTATTTTCAGTGAGTTTTATAAAACTTTAAAATTACATTAGCCATAAATTGTAAAATATGTAAATATCTTGCATTTTAATCATCACAGTAATGTAAAACAAAGTTTTGAAGAATTGAAATATCTTTTTAATATTTATTGCATTTTACCTAATAGAGTATTTGTTAAGTATGCAAAGGTCCTATGGATTAAAGATAACATGAATTATTTATATTAAATAAAATTTTATTTTTCCTTAAATAAAATATGTATAATTGATAGATCATATGAATCATTTTCTATTTGATTTATACAAATCTAATTTGTTAATCTCTAAATTTAGGTCAATTTTATATCATACAGACCATTTTCTATTTGATTTATACTGGTCTAATTTGTTAATCTCTAAATTTAGGACTTATTTTTACAGTATGGCTTACTTAGTCATATTTTTGTGCAATATCCCCTTAATTCAATGACAAAATTTTTTTCTACAGGGAAATTAAATAGCCTTCTCTGAGATCGTGTAGGTGAGTCAAATCAGGAGTATTTGAGTTTATTTTAAACATCTCTGTAAAAAAATGATTTGGGAAAAAAAATGTAGACATCTAGCATATATTAGATCGTTCTCTCAAATGAAAGGTCATTGGTGTCCTTCAGCAGAATTCATCTACCCTGTATTTACTGTTGAAGGACACATTGTGGAATATTTTTTGCTGTTACCCACACAAGTCCGAGGCTGTTTCCTATTCATTTGCTCATTTAAAAAGTCATCCCTGAGTACTGGCACATCTACAAACCCACTAGATGGGGGTGATATGTTGAGTGGGTAGGTAGAAGTGTATTTAAATTTATTTTCCCAACTCCAAACCAAGAGTTTTCCACCTCTAATTCCTAAACTATTGTGAGTTTGGACTCTTAGTTAGGAAGCAATACTCCCCAGAACCAGCTTTCTTTGGAGAGTTGTGTAGCAATGATTGAGCTTGGGTGGGAAAGTACACACCCTGACTACTGTTATCTGTAGCTTCCGTATGAAGAAATGTTCATTTCTCAGTAAGCAATCACACAATAATAAAGAGCGCACGCAGTGCAGACTGCTCTGTTCATGGTCACTGTGAAATGTCTTTCCCTAAGTCTGCTATTATTGTAAATGTAGAAACGTTGACCTCTCAAAGTTTAGATGTAGGGAAGAACTGGGACTATAAAAGCAAGATAAATCCCTGTAATAGGCCCTCATGAAAAGGAAATGCAGTATAGTTTATGTGTGCTATTTAATATATACTTTAATATGTTCACTAACAATTGTTAAATTCCATTAGGACCATTGAACCGATTAAACACCAAAATAATCTGCCATATAATTAGGCTTCCTTCTTCCTTCTTTCTTCCTCGATTAAGAAGATGGAAATTGAACACCACAAGTTCTTTGTCACAGAATTGGTACCTGTGTGAAGCAGAAACATAGGCAGTCTCCAACTTATGAAAGTATAATCTCAATATATATATTTATAAATATATTTGTTAGAATAAATAGGTAGAAACTCATCTCACATTTCCCAAAGAAACAAGACTGTAAGGCAAGGTAATCTCAGACCATTTCACCAAGGACTCATTAATTCCGTATCTTGAATCATTGTACCAAAAGTACCGAAAGTGCAGTCAGATGTTACCCATAATTTCTTAGAGAGAATGGTTTTATAGTCCTAAATGTGATGCCAAGATCATCTCTGCTGCTTCATGTTGGTTAGAGATATCCCTCTTGTTACTCCTGAACAGTGAAAAGATCGGGAGGGAGAGGGAGGAAAGAAAAAAAAACTTCCCCAGGTGGCTTCTCTCATGCCCTAGGATCAAGATTCCAGGAGACTGAATGGGAGTGCCATTTAGGTGAATTTGAAACAAGTTGCTGAGCCCACCTGTTAAAAAGCACTTTTGAAACTAGCCAAATTCCTGTTCAGGCTTTTCTTTCCTTAAGAATCCATAATGGACCTTTATGTTTCCTTTTCTGTTTGTTCTTGCTCTTGATTCTGGCTGGCTTTTCTCATCCTCTAGGTGACTGCCACACAGATCCACAGAACCAGTGATTTCCTCCATTTCCTGTCCATGAAGCAGTCCCACAGTACTGAGGTTTTCTAAAGGCTTTCACTGTTAACACCAAAATAAAAATAAAACAAAGCTCCATCCTGTGCCACCATGGGAACCAGACTCTGCTATACAGGCATTTGGTTTCCCCAAATGAGGGATGAAATCTTGAAAACTACTGTGAGGGGCTAAAATGGTGAGGGTAGGCACTAGCAAGTGCAGGGTATGTTAGAAAGGAAGTGAAATTGTGTTCTGAATTCCTGCTTCTGTTGGCTAGCACCAGCCTCCAGGTTTGCTATTATGTACCCTACCAGGGAGGGCATGGGTCTGAGTGGGAACCTTTTTACCGTAGTGGCAGTTTTGATGGAGGAAAGAAGGAGCCAGAAAAAATGTAGGGAGCCAGTCACAGGCAACTAGCAGAGAAGAAAGGAAGCCAAAAAGGAGGAGAGCCCAAGTAGGAGCAGGAGACTGCTTTGGGTCAGTTTTTAAAGTGAAATGTAGCGCATAAGTTGACCACTGCTTGTGCATTTAGATGAAGTATTTCGTATTGCTAAACTTAAACACTGATTATACAAAAGGAGTTATTTGTGATATTTTATTCCATTCTTTGATTCATTCACTTGGCATGATTAAATTTCTGATTTTCTTTACTTTCAAACAAGGACATTTTTTTTTAATTTATTCATTTTTCTTTTCCTAGTAGTATGCCATTAAGATTATGTGCAAAGACTGTAATAATAAAGTTACCATCCTTGCCTTCTTATAAGCTGGTGCTCAGTCCCCTCAGTTGTGTTCAACTTTTTGTGACCCCATGGACAGTAGCCTGGCAGACTCTTCTGTCTATGGGATTCTCCAGGCAAGAATATTGGAGTGGGCTGTCATGCCCACTCCAGGGGATCTTTCTGACCCAGGAATTGAACTTGCATCTCCAGCATCTCCTGCATTGCAGGCAGATTCTTTACCCACTGAGTCACCTGGGAAGCCTTCCTTATAAGCTGGGGACCAGCAGTAAAGCATCTATGAAGATGCTCTTTGGAAGTAATTTTAAAGCATACAATTTTGCATACAGTTTAAAAGTCTGCCTCTTCCCTCATGTCAGCATACAACCATTATTCATAATGTGATTGATATTCTATTACTTGATTTCTATATCTGTGAAGGAAATATGTCTTATCTGAAAGAAAAATAAAATTTAAGTTATATTGTTTATGATTTTATATTTAATATTTTCATAATCAAAAGAAAAATAAAAGACTGTGATCTTTATATATGGCATGGTAATCATAGTAAAGCTGATTACTAGGGACATAATAGGATTAGGTGAGCAGCATTGAGAAGCCAGGGTTTTCTGCAAACCCAAGAGCTTTTCCCTAACTTGAAAGTGTGTGCAGGTAAGGCTAGATGGAGTGCTTTCTGCCTTACATTAAAGAAAATATGCTGCTTTAGCTTTACATGCTTTAGCTTTACACGCCAGTTTTAGCACCTCTCTGTTGCTCCTCAAAACCAAAATAGTATTTGGTTGCAAAAAGAAATCAAAAGTTGGTGTTATAAGAAAAACTTTTCTTTTTAAACGTGATATTGTTTGTTTAGTCCAAAAACCAAGTAGAAAAGAAAGAGAAAAGGTTAAAGAAATACATGGATAGTGACTGTATATGCTGGAGTTTTGACCATTTATATGTAGCTACTTCCAAATTTTGAAATAACCTAGAGATCATCTCTAGATTAAGAGGTTCTACATCAACTAAAGCCAGCAAATGGATACCAAAGGGGTAAAATAGAATGAAACAAAGAGAAGTGTTTTTTTTTTCCCCAATCCTATAATTGAATCTGAAAATATATAGAAACTCAAGGAAAGTCTGTTCTAAGCCGGTTTGTCCCTTCTTTTTAAATAAGAGTTAATACATTACCTTTCCTCTAGTACTTCTGTAAAAAAATCTAAGTCTTATGAGAAGACTATTTTTGGTCACCAGGATTTGATTACACTTTGGGCATGACTTGGATTTGCATAACAGAAGTTCCTTTGGTTAAGCCTAGTTCTCTGTATTAGTAAGAACTCAGAGAAATGCCATATGACTAGACAGGATCCATGGTGTTGCCTGTGGCTCTGTGCCTTAGTTAACAGTGAAAAGAGAATGCACTTTCAGCTGACCGAATGACTGACCTTAATTTTGTCAGCACACTTTCCTTTCCTCATATGCTACAAAGGCCATGTATAAAATTTTTGTCATGGCTGGTCCTGTTTCATTGGTTTGTTTTCATTTTCCTTTCTGTGTTAGACTTCCATGCAGCACTTTACCAAAACCCCTTTTTGGAACTGTCCTACTTGCTAAGTAACTCTCCTCTAAATTCCCTGATTTTGTCATTTTACTCCACATATTTAATAAACTTGTCGAAAAATGAGCATCTCAAGTGGAAAATAGAAATTCAAAGGATATCATTATAAAACCAAAGTGTATCCTAAACATTAAAATATCTGTATCTTTATATGATTCTCAATATAAAGCAATAAAACAAAAAATTAATGTTTGTGACCATGTCATATCCAAGTTGCCTTTGAAAAGTAATACATTCTGATTTCTTATTTGGTAGATAGGAAACCTAAATCAAACAGAAAATGAGTGTCACATACCAATTATTTCAGTCATTTTTAAAAAAAATTTTTTCTTTTAACATGAACTGTAGGAAACGAACTACTTTGTAGAGGTGTTATTGTCTACATTTATCCATGTTCTATTATGTATTAAGTCCACATCAATAAATGTAGCTGTGTTGATATTTCAGTTTCCACTTAATATATTTTAAACAAAGTTGATGATTTTTTTAGTTCATTAGTAACTTTGACTATTAAAAAGCTGTTTGTTGAAACCTATAAAATGGTACATTTGCAGTTATTTTTTTTCTTTCAACTTAACAGCATTCACTGTTATCTTACTTTTTATAAATACTTTTCATCATGTACCCTCTTTTAAAAGCACAGCTAATTAAATATAAGAATACAACAAGAAATGTCAACATAGATATGCTTATTGTTGAAAACTTTTTCATAAGTACCAAAATATTGCTCTCACCCTACTGCCATAAAACAGTTTTTCCTTCCATTTCTTACCTAGATTCCAAGCCCTGTGTCTCAAATAGTACTTGAATTGCCTCATAGATATTAATAGTTTTATATTCCATACACTTACATTGATTATGTGTAGTTAAAACATGTAAAATCTGATTATATATGTTTGTATATACACATATGGAAATATACTTAATATATGAAAAATTTAAGTATTATATAGATATATGGACAAACAAGGGAATTTCACCCAATATTATCAGTATCTTAACTACATTCATATTCACACCCTAAACAGATGAACAAAGTGAATAAATCATTGTAAGCTTTGTCTTATGAACAGCTATCAAATGAATTTCTCTTGTAATGATTACTTTTTCTACTTTATATTTTTGAAAATTGCAATAAACTATTGTCATTTGTGAAAAAGTATGAACACATTATAAACTAAATTACAGATTTTAGGTACATAAATTTATGTGATGTTTTTTAAGGAAATAAATTTATTAAAAATATTTCAAGGCCATGATGTAAATAGATTACATATCTGATAGAACTGGAATATCTTTAAGTGAAATTTCATGACTACTTGTCATGAACTTTCTTTTGTCCAAGTAAGTCAAAATTAAAAATAGAATCTTTTAGAACTGTTATAAAAAAGCTTTAGAAGTAATTGCTAGGATAACTGTGCTAGCAGCATATAAAAGTTATGTATGTTTTGCACAGGGCAATGAAAGACTTTTGAAAACTCCTTGCTCAGAACCCAGCAGTATTACTGAAATTTTGTCTCATATTCCTTAAATGCTGCCAGTGGGAGGGAACCTGCTTCCTGTGATTGTTTTTTTCCCCTTTGAATGGGAGCGATGGAGCACTTGCATGATGTGTTTGGTGCCTTGCATGAAAAAGACATGCAAAGGCAAGGTCTAGTCTGCATGCTGCTTAATGAATGTTTTTCCTTTTCTCTCCCTCCTTGTCATGTGCTTTCAGAAGACAACAATGTGGAAGGTGGGTGTTTTCTACTTTGTTTTCCAACTCTCATTTGCTTTTTATTTCTTAGTAATAGTAGAGTACATCTTGAATGTAGACGGTAAGTTGAACTTCTGAATATTTGCTTATTTCTGGATTGTGTATCATTTTTCATATAGAACACACACTTTCAACTCCCTTCAGCCCCAAGTGTATGAAACCCCTTCAACCTTAACTCCAGCCCTTGATGGACTTCAGCATCCCATATAAACCTTAGAATACTTATTTCAGTGTTCTCCATGAAAAAATGACACAATCTTGCTTCTTTTATTTTAAATGAAAAAATATATCTTTGTGGTTTCTGAACCCAGTGCATGATTCTCCATTTTTTTTCTTGATCAAAATGATTTCTTTTGTAAATTTTGAGCATTATTATATCATCTCTAGCCCATTGGTTTAGTTTCAAATGATTTGATTTAAAAAAATAAATAAATAAAGTATAAGAGGCATAAATTTAGATTAAAAATAAACCATTGGTTCATGGAAATGAGAGCATACAGCACTCCAGCATGATTACTGGTAAGTATATTTATAATATTCTATGTCTGTTAAATAGAATTATGATATTTGTTCAAGGTTTTCTAAAATTATCAAGAGATTTTGAGAAAGCTGTACATTTTTCCTGTTGAATTCAACAAACTAAAACATGTTTCAACATCTTTTTCTAAATTAAAAAAAAAAAGTAAAATATAGTTGATTTTGTATGTTGTGTTAGTTTCATATTTCAACATCCTTACCTTTAAGGAACTTAAATGCATTAGTTCACGTGCTGTAAAATTAATATGTAAAGGATAAAAATATGAAAAGAACTAGGAAGTGCAAAGAATTGTGAAAGGGAAATTGATGTCATATCACCTTATATAACCACAGCATTAGCAGTTCAGATTCCCTAGAAAAAGAGTCCCCATCTAATGTAACAGATTAAAATTACTAAAATTTGATATCTCAAAGAATGATTCGTGCTAACACAAAATTGATCAGTAGCAGATATCAGCATATTATTTGTGATTATTTCGTGGATTCTTTCAATTGCTTAGTTGCCAAACATTTGTTTCATTAATTAAGTAAAACAAATTAAAAGTTTAAAAGAAATGACCAGTGAAAAATTTTCCAGGTGTTGCTTCTGTAAATGGCATCTTTTTTTCTACAGTATAATTTAAATAGCATGTGAGTGTGCACTTAGTAAAGATATTACCCTTACAGGTCTGACTGACATTGTTCAAAATCATTCTCATTTATAATTATGCATGTTATTTGAGTTCAAAAGGTTTTTTTTTTTTTTTAAAGTATCTTTTTGGCTTTTTTTTGTATTTCCTTAATCATCCTGTAAAAAGGTCTGTGTTTTCATTCTTTTCTCTTTAAATCCAGTTACATTCAAAGGGGCTTTAAAATCAGCTTAATGAGCATATATGACTCTCTCCTTACACATCTCATGAAAAAAACTGACAAGATTTTCAGAGTATAGGCTCATAAACTATTGTAATAAAG
The DNA here is from genome assembly GCF_029407905.1 of Bubalus kerabau. Classification (NCBI taxonomy): domain Eukaryota; kingdom Metazoa; phylum Chordata; class Mammalia; order Artiodactyla; family Bovidae; genus Bubalus; species Bubalus kerabau. The sequence goes on along the minus strand of NC_073634.1, from coordinate 36,121,711 downwards.
TTTATTCTATCATTGGAGAAGGGAATGGCAACCCACTCCACTACTCTTTCCTGGAAAATTCCATGGATGGAGGAGCCTGGTAGGTTCCAGTCCATGGAATCGCAAAGAGTTTGACATGACTGAGCAACTTCACTTTATTCAATCATAATTTTTAATGTCTGTTTATAACTCCACTTTGACCATATAGTCTAGCTGCCTTGGAGGTAGGGGTATAACACAAACAATGCAAATGTTATTGATATTTAAAAATTTCCATTCTTACTAAGGTAGTATTAAAAGCCATTAAAGGAATGTAAAAGTTACATCTTGCACAGAATTATTTCCCTGATTTATTTTACAAAAAAGTTATGAACTATTATTAGGAAATGTATAGTAATTTTTAAATGAAATTAAATGAAAAATTATATAACCTGGGCAGATAAGCTGCTACTCTTAAGCATATAAAGTATCATGAGTCACCAATGAATCATAAACTTTTTAAACTGATTGTGATTTTTGTTTTTGTTTAAAAATCACTTAGAAAATATAAAAGAAACTAGATTACAGAAACATTGAACTACTGTGCTAAATAATTTTTATATCATAATTATATCATGATTTGTAATTGTGTCTGCCCACAGGAATGTGTAAATACCCCTTAAAATTTTAAGGACATAATACAGGTTATTTCAATACTGATTCAAGTAATATACAAAGCTGTTTAGCTCAAAGCCTCAAATATATCTGAACAGTGGGAAATGAAATACACATTTTATTAAATTTGTATGTATGCTTTATTTCTCTAGCATTTTGCCATATTCTTGAAATATATAGGGATTGAAGTGTAACTTAATTTCTAAATTTAGAATAAAGAACTAGGAATTAATGTTGAAAAGTAGAACATATATTTATAGATAGTGAAATAATTTTTTAAAAGAAAATTACTAGTATTCTTTAGAAAAGGGGTAATCTTCAATCTAAAATTGTCAAGGAAGAATTAAAAATAATTTAAATAAACAAAAGGAATTCCATATTCTTTTAGAAAACTATCTTGATGAAAGTATATCTTAAATATACTCATGTTAACTCATACTTTAATATTGAAGTAATGTTTAAGTAAAATGTTAAATAATTTTGTTTTCCATGGAAAATTACTTAAGCCTGTTTAAAGGTCATCCATTGTTTCTAAAAAAAAATCTCATTCCATAGTAAGTTCTAACTTTACAACTGCATGTCTGATGATCTCTTTTATATTTGAACAAGCTTATTCAGTTCCTAACTGTGTCAGACAAGGGGCCATTTCTGCATTATCATTTCAGTGTGACTCAGGATGTGTTTTTCTTTTTTTCATTTAATTATGAAATGTCTCATTTTTTATGAGAGGAAAAAGATCAGACCCAGCCCATGTTTCAGGTATTCCCTTGGGGTGTTTTTTTTTTTTTTTTTTAAATATAATTTCGTCACCAAAGAAGGCAAACCCTGTGGGGGCAGTGTTCAAAACAGCCTTATCAGAGGGCATGCAGGGCAGATGCAATATTTAAGGGATTGGTTGGATTTTTAAGTCATGCTCTTATGCTGTTGAATGCTCCAACTGATACATAGAAGATATACACAGTGCAGCATATGCAAGTGTTTAAATTGCAGTTCTGTAAGTCTTTGCCCCAAAGCATTCCAACCTGGAGTTGAAAGAATGCTTTTGATTTGCCTCTGTGATACAGACACGTCTCATAGGAAACAAGATGTCTGTCACTGAACATTTTTGTCACTGTGACAACCCTGCCTTCCCATGCTCCCTTGTTTATTGCTGACTGTGCTCTTGTTTCCCTTCAAGGTCTGGCGCACCTGATGATGGGCGACCAAGGTATGGGCTCTGTTCCTTTTCCACTCTGCTTTCAGTGTTTTCTTGTTTTCCAGCTGCTTTCAAACCATTGCTGCAAAGGATGGGCAAATGCTTGCAAGTTATCTGGCTGCAAATAAAATGCATAACTTTGTTCACATTTTTTCATGTGTTTTTCTCCCCTTTATTTGTTGGTTTGGTATTGGTTTGCTCCTTTGACTTTTATTTTCCTTCATTCTTGCACTATGTCTGCAAATAAATGAGACATAAGAACTTGTAATTGAAAGTTTCCATACGTTTATCAGCATATGCAGCTAAAGGTAGTTATAGTAAAGAAAATCAGAGAACCATTAATATATGAAAGAAGATACTTGGTTTAATGTACTGCACCAAAAAGAGTCCATTTTTCACCCATGCATGGCAGTTTGGGAACATATGCAGACATCTTTGGCTTCTGGCTTCTTGAATGCTGAGTATAGTGTTCTACAGAATCAATACTTTTTCTACCTACAGGCATTGTGTATCTCCTTTTGTGTAGTCTTTTAAAGTGAGCATGGGCTTTCTAATTTCCTTGCACGTATTGCCTTAAAAAAAGGCAGATTTCTCAACATGTATTGATTATATCTCCATTTGTTTTCAAACTCTTATTTATACCTTCTTGTATATTTAATTTTCAAAGAGTAGTACATTTACATATATTCATAATTCTTATTGTTGTTTCTCTCCTCTTTATTCTCTTTGTATGGAAACCCTTTCTTCATGGAACCATTTCATCAAATCCATAGGTAAAAGTAAAGGTATTACATTATTTTATTTCTTCTTAATATCATCTATATGAATAACAGTGTGTCTAAGTTATGCAAATATATTTAGACCTTTTGGCATTAGTAATGGGCACTGGGAGGTAGGTGTGAGTGGTAATGAATATTTTATGAATTGAAGGTAAGAGAAATCCATCAAAATGTTTCCCTCTGTATTTTCTTGCTCTTTAGAGTGTTTTTTTTTTTTTCATGTCAGCAGCTTATATAATTAGCATATTTAAAGATTAGTTACAGGTTTCAGTGTCAGTTTTTGCAGTATCATTTAATGGTAGTTAAATAATGAGTGTAGCCACCAGAAACATATCATCCTCAAATATTTAATTCTGGAGTACACCTGCACCAGCTATTCTGCCTAAGAATGTAAGTCAAAGCATGTGCGGCATTGAAATAGTACTGCTCCAGGCTCATCAGGCTGTGGTCTTCTAGATGTTATATAAACACGTTGACTCCATGGTAACTCTAAAAGGTAGTGTCATAAAAGAGACAAAGGCTCAAGACAAAGGCTCAAAGACAAGCCTGCTCTTTCTTTTGTGCATACTAACTTTGTTTTAAGAACATTGTCAACTAGGTATACATTTCTGTATCCCTTGGTAAGTCAGGCATGTGTATTCTTTGACAGTATTGGTGCCAAATTTAAAAGCATGCTTAGTTTGCCATTTAGAACCATCCACATTGTGTTTAATGTTTTCATTAAAAGAAAATAGATGATATGCAGCTGTGGTAAATATAAATATGTCTCATAGCCTTTAACCATTTTTAACTGTGTATTAATGAATGTGCCCTTGGTATCTAGTTTTGTTTTATTTTGGCTGTTTTAAACACAAGCATGTGTTTCTTTGAATTTTCTGAATCTCTCTTTTGCTCTGAATCTTAATCAGGGGAATTGGTACCAAAGCTCACAGTTCTCTCCCTTTACATTAGTGTCATCTAGCAGGGCAGCTTTTCTATTTAAAAAAGGCCCTGAATATGAGTGTAGAAATAAGTAAGAGAGAATATCAAAGTTTTAAATGTGTAACATAGACCTTTAGAAACAAATGTTGTTTGAGTATTTTGAGCCAATAAAAAGAGAACATATGTTATTGCAGTTTGTATTTTGGTCAGCCATTTCGAATAATATAATTTAACCTTATTTTACACTTTCAGAAACCGTGAAAATGACAACATATATCAGTTCTTTTAGAAATTTTGTGTATGATTTGGGATACTTTTTAAAATTCTTTCTTTTTTTTTTTTTTTTTTTTTTGAGGCCACACTACTGTTCCTTCCATTTCTGAAGTCGGCATTTTCCCCCAAGTTCCTTAATATAGGAATCAGGCTGACATAGAGGGAAATGTATTTATATTTTGTTTTACTAGCTGAGTGAAGTAAATGTATATGTGTTTGTATATGTGCATGCATATATTTGTATGAATGCATGTGTATACACAACTTTCTAAATATACATACACATATATATCAATTATGTTGTGAAAAAGTAACTCTTAAAAATAATACTCTAATTATATAACCATTTAGCTCTACATATGGAATAATTCAGGTTTATGCTTACTTGATATTCATTTTGGTGTAATTAATGTTGAGTGTCACTTAACTTTATTCAGTTTTATTTTGTCAGTCTTAAAAGTTTTCTGTTGACATGTGTGAAAATATTTTTGCTTTATCAGTTTTCATCAAATTTTATTTCTCAATCAGCACAAAACTATACAGGACAGGAATTTGGTATTTACTTTACATTATTTTTCTGTTAATAGGGCTAGGATGCTTCTTGGTGTTAAATGGGAAATGAAGACTTTGAGATGGACTTGGGTATTTAAAACAGTGATCACCTTTACATGTTGGTTAAGCTATATATATATGCATATGCATATATATATATAATGAGAAACATGATTTGTAAGTCTGCATTAGTTGCAAATTAATTCAATAAATCTGCATTCTAGAACAAAAAATCCAATCTTGACTGTGATGAATCATAAATGACTGTCAATAAAATAGGGAATGAAAACATGGAAAGAAATGGAAGTGCAGGGAGAGTGGTAAATAGTATGATCAGTGATGGGCATTCAGAAAAGATAAAGATAGTATGAATCAGGGTCTCCTTTAGGAGGCTATCCTTGCCTTGTACCACCTGTTGGAGGAGTCAAAAATGTCTAGAAACTTGACAGTGTAGCCTTTTGTATCATGTTAAATCCTAGTTGTGCATAAAATGTGTTAAATCTACCTAATCTTAAATAACAGATTTGCATTGAAAATTCATGCTTCTCAAATCTTCCCATCAAATTTTAATCCTGAAATATTTTTTGGACCCTACATTTCTCTTTAAGTGTAGTGATTTCAGGTGCTCTGGAATAATCATTTGTGAATTAAAATCTTCCTTTATTGAATCCAGAAGCAAAACTGGGTTCAAGAATATTATTGCTATCATTTTGATATATTTTATATGGATTCTTAGGTATTTTCTGAACTTTTAAATGTCCAGTGACAGACAATTGTATTTCATTTTGTACATTTTAAAAAGGAACATTTCTTCTGATAACCTCCTTCATCCTCCTCCCCAGGCTTCTCTCTAGAGGTAAGCACTGGTATCACTTTGTGATATATCCTTACACAGTTGGTATGCATCCTTCCAAACTCCATAATTATTTCTTCAGGGTTTGAAAATTGCAGAATTCCTTATCATATTGTATGACAAAAGCAGATAAGTCAGCTGGAGACATGTTAGGGCTCATTGCTTTGCTGGCAGAATCAAAATGAATGAAATAAAAACTTTTTCACTCTTTTTGTAGACCATCTTGACTCATATTTTCACTTGGTCATTCTGTTTCACATTTTAGAGTTGATTATTTTGATTGGTTTTCATGTTTTCTAAATGATTACAGTTAGGAATAACCTTTATTTTCTTTGGGATAACTAAGACAGATAATATTCAGGGTCAACCAAACTCCCATTGGTTGTGGTTAGATAGATTCAAGCAGTCTTTGTGACACTGTGTTTGCTTTCTTTCTAGGTTTGAAATTTGCCACTATTGTTAGGACTATTGACAATATTAACTTTATTTGAAAATCTAGATTTCTCTATTTGTCTGGGAAGGCAGTTTTTTGCTCGTTTTCTTCTATATATGTTTAAACTGGTCACTTCATTCTAACAATTGATTATATTTTACTCTAATGTTTGAGAAAAATGAATGACCATTTAAATCAGAAAATGTCAAATAAAGTTATACTGCAAATCCAGCCGTCATTGACTGGTTAAATAGCTGAGAAGCATAGGTTAATAATTGTCCATTAAATGATGATCAAAAGCATATATTTTCCATCATAACAATTATTATAACTGTATATATTTATGTGAATGATTACATATTTAATGTCAACTTTTCCTAGTAGAATGTAAGCTCCATGAGGGCAGGAAGCTTGACTTTCTTTTTGACCATTGTATTTCCAGACTGTCTTTCTTACTGTATCTTGAACTTGCCATTCTCATGATTTACATATGTGTGTGTTGGGGGTGTATTGGAAAAGGTAGATATAGAGGAGGAGATGGAGGGTTTGTGGTGGACATAGTAGAGGGTGGAAAAGTAAAAGGAAACTTGTAAAAATAACTAGAAAAAATTGTAGCAATAGATTATATTGAATGCTGTCTCTACACTTCTTTTGTTTCCGATCATATCCTTTTTCAAAGCTACAGTATTTCTTTCTAATAAAATATCATTCTAGTATCACTTTAATATGTCTTAGCTGATGAACAGCAATGGTCCTGTAAGGAAGTAAAAAGTCTGTGTGTTTTTGTGTTTGTAGGTTTTCAAAAATTTTAATGTGATTCACTGTCACAGTGGCAAATAATAAAGCTGTATTTTCTAACTTTCACTATTCGTGTGATAGCAACACAGGACATTTCCTGAAATTCACATATAGTGTTTAACTAAGTAATGTGGTTTCCATGAGTTCTGAGTTCTTTATTTTTTTAACCTGTATCAATTGTGATGAACCATAAGACCTGTGTTTAAATTGGGTTTCAATTGGGTTAGCATTGCAAACTTTCAAACAAGCCAGAATTTGTCGTATCTGTGATATGTCTTAATGTGATATGAGCATATTTGCTATTCCTTTCATTAGTAAATCCTGCACTGTATTTGCAAAATGAGTTTCCATTTGACTCTTTCAAATGTTTATTGTTTGATTATCTGTGTTTCTCATGTTACTAGAAAGCCAAGGTATTACAACTGTCAAGCATGTAACTACACATTTTAAAAGTTCCTAAATTTCATTGTTAGTGAAAATGAAGATCTTAAAATCGAATAACTGTAAAGAAAGTACAGATTTTTCTCATAACCAATTCTGTTAATATCTATATATAGTTAGTTCCAGTCACCTAACTGATAAGCAGTATCAAAGATTATGTATTTAAAATTTTATCTGTAATGTCAAGCCACAACTAATATTCTATCTATTCTTGAAATAGACTTGATATTATTAATTCTTAGAGAAAAATAACATATTTAGTAGTATTATACATCTTCTTCTGTTTCCATAATTTTTGTTTCAACTATCATCTTTGTTTGTGACTATTTTGTCTGTGAAGTGCAGTTTCCAGTCACCAACGTCATGATGCCTGTTTGTTTTATAACTCGGAAATACATTTTACTGTGATATCTGATATAGAACTAATTTAGTTTTGAAAATATCATATCTCTCTTCTTTTGTATGGCTTCTGAAGTCATGTCTCCTCATTTAGCTTCAAAATATCAACTATTCTTCATTGCTCAGGAGCATTTTTGAGTGTTCACAGAGTCTTAACTGTATTGAAATGCTTACATGTGGTTCATTTGCAACCGAGGCATAATTTATTTCTGTTTATCTATTGTGACTTCTATTGGTGCAGTATTAGAAGCTCCTCAGCCACAGAACATGGAAAGACCAGAATTTCACTTCATGAAATAAGATATTAAATGTCTACTTAGAAGGCTACATGACTGTTTAAAATTTGGTATTTATTTTGTAGTCTTCTTTAGCCTTCCTGCCTGTCAGTTCTGAGCACAATGAAGAAAAGCTACTGGAAGAGTAAATATTTCTGTATTACCTCTTGCTGCAATTTAATGGTTTTTATTATGTTTTTACTAAGAAAAGCCCCAGCACCTTTTTTGTATCTTCACTCTTGGTTCTGTGATGAGAAGTTTCCCATTTACATTCTATACACAATTATGACATTGAATAACTGGTAAACTAAATAAGGATTTTGTTAAGCTTGTAGTGGATTAATTAATCCTCATTGAACAGCACAGAAAGGATTCTTCACAGTTTAAAGAATGAGGTAGTATAAATATAACTTTAGATTCTTTACTGAAATAGATCATAAATAGCAAAAAAATTATTTTATATCATATTGAATAGTAAAAGGATCATTTCTTTTCCAAAATAATGATTTCATCTTATTTATCCATGTTGAAATGTATTTTTGTTAATCTGAAGTGAAGTGAAAGTCTCTCAGTCATGTCTGACTCTTTGTGACCCCATGGACTTAGTCCAGGGAATTCTCCAGGCCAGAATACTGGAGTGGGTAGCCTTTCCCTTCTCCAGGGGATCTTCCTAACCCAGGAATTGAACCCAGGTCTCCCACATTGTAGGTGGATTCTTTACCAGCTGAGCCACAAGGGAACCCAAGAATACTGGAGTGGGTAGCCTGTCCATTCTCCAGCGGATCTTCCCACCCAGGAATAGAACCGGGGTCTCCTGCATCACAGGTGGATTCTTTACCAACTGAGCTATGAAGGAAGCCTAAATTAATCTAGGTTTAAAAAATCAAAATCTTTAGGCTGGTAAGAAGATATTTCTTAACTTGTCTTGGCCAGTGGTTTTAAAGAATACTGTAATTACCCAGGATACTCATTAGCTCATATACTAAAGGGACTTGAATCTTCAACTAGAATCAGAACTTTGTAGCAGAAAAGAACTTGTCAGATAATCTTTATAAATTGTTGACAGTATTTTATTTGTAACATATAATAGGAGACATTGCTTATTATGATAGGCAAAACACTGTGGAAATTTTGGCTAAAATAAGTGATACAGACTTATCAACTCTAAGAAGACCTTAAGACTTTGCTCCACTTAAACACTAATAATCATGAAACAGGATTCTGTCTTCTTATTTGAAAAATAAAGTTAGAGGTAGTATGAAGGAAACTCATCATAAAGTATTATATAAGATGCTATTGTTGATTTGGGAGAATGGCATTGAAATATGTATAATATCATATAAGAAATGAATCACCAGTCCAGGTTCAATGCAGGATACAGGATGCTTGGGGCTGGTGCACTGGGATGACCCAGAGGGATGGTATGGGGAGGGAGGTGGGAGGGGGGTTTAGGATTGGGAACACGTGTACGCTCGTGGCGGATTCATGTTGATGTATGGCAAACCAATACAATATTGTAAAGTAATTAGCCTCCAATTAAATAAATTTAAATTAAAAAAAAACAAAAAGAAAAAAAAAGATGCTATTGTTTCTCATTTTGAAGATTTCATTTTAGGGGAATAAAACTCTATCTTATAACAAAGGACCAGTATAGTGTGATACGTAAGTACCACAGTCATAAGACCTGTTCAAATCCTGCATTTGCTTTTTACTGACTGGGGCAAATAATTCAGCCTCACATGTCTAAATCTTAGGATCTTATTATTAGCTAATAAAAATACTCCATTCTCCAGTATGCTGTTACATGACAAAATGCAAAAGTAAGTAAAAGATGGTTTCTGTCGATGATGTTAAAACATACTGTACACCCTTAGATTAAGTGAATCTGAAAACTAATCTGTAATATGCCCAGGATTTTAAGATGTTATTAGTCTCAAAATCTGCCTATCTTATAAATACCCTATTTTTCATGATTCTATGATTAAGTTATAAATAACTAGACATCCGTGTCCTGATGGCTCATACTACAGAGAATAGTGGCACAATTAAGCATGAAAGATTAATTCTACTCAACCATATTTAGATATCCCTATTTCTCTTTTACATTTTCACATTTCTCTCACATATAATGATGAAGTTTAAATAGATTGTCTTCCCTTTGAACAAAACTAGGAATTCCAGTTTCTTTATATGCTGTTCTTTAAATGCAAATTAATGAGCTGAAGGGGGCAGAAAGAAATATTTTCTTGTGGACTGGAAGTACCTCCTAGAGAAAAATTTTTTATGAATTAATGTTTAGCCTCATTAATGGCTTAACAGAGTGATATATGATTTGAGTTTATACTACTTAGTCACCTGAAGACCAAATTTTCAAAGTCAAGCTAATTAGGGCTTTCTCTTCTTTGATAGGTATCTTTGAGGGAAAAATAACATAATTACCTTGAGATACTTAAATAATTGCCTATACCCTCACATCCTTCAAGATTTTGCTCAAATGGCACCTGAGTCTCAAGAGACTTGTTTTGACAATCAAATTTAATACTATGATTTGCCCCTTTCCTGAACTCTCTTACTCTAGTCAGTTTATCTCCCATAACAATTATCTTTTAACACACTTTAAAATTTTAGCGTTTATTTTGCTTACTGTTTATCGTCTGGTTTACTTCAGCAAGAATATAAGAGAGCAGAGATCTCTGCCCTTATATATCTCTAGAGCCCCAGAACAGGGACTGGCACGAGTATGTATTCAATAATACATGTTTAATGACTGGCTGACTGATTATAAACAAGTTTATGGAATTTCTTTAAGATTTTATTTTGGATGCTTTTTTTCTTTCCCATAATACATTTACTTTCAAATTTATTTTTTCCTTTTTGCTTCAAGATAAATATTCTAATAAAGGAAAAAGAAGATCAGTAAAACCAGGACTTTTCTCCTTTTGAGAAGGACTCAGACTTGACCCATTGGATCGTCTCTGTTCTCTGCCCAGTGTATGCAGGTGGTGTCACAGAATTTGGAAGGAATTTGAAAACCTCTCCATTAACCACTAATGATCAAGTCTTTAAAATTCCTCTAGTAATTAGGGATTATTAAAGGAATATTAAATGAATGTTTCAAGAAAGGGCTAAAAATTCATCTTTGTATATCTCTCTGTGTATATCAGTAAGAGGAAGAGGCTCCTAGAAGTTTAGCTTCTAAGTGGCATGAATCATTGTGACTTTCAGTAATTACCTTTTGGCAGTTTGTGACAGAAGTTTCAAAGAATGAAATGGGTCCCCTTGTACTTTCCATTCATGTGACTTATCTAGTGCTTCTAATATTGAAAGATTCATTTTTCTCAGGCCCTCAAACAGCTATGTACACCCAAGGGCCTTTGACTTTTTCCCAACCTGTGGATAAATGATCATATGTTCAACTAGATGATTTATAAAGTGGTCTAGATCTGCAGCCACCTGTCCTAAATTGTGGAACCTTGAGTTGAAGAATTGCAGTGGTAGGAAATCTCTGAATTAAAAATCAACAAGAAAACTGGAGCGCTGAAGGCTGCATTTTCCTTAAAATGAGTGCCTTACTATGTGTCCTTTTGTTGAAAATAGGGTTTGGAGTGAAATAGGGGGAGAGAAAAAGCGGGTGAGGAGAGAATTCTCTCTAGAAAGAATGAAAGTAGTTTCATTCAGTCTTAGTCATTATTGCTTTAATCACCAGAATTTTTCTTTATGTGGGGCTGTGGCTTATGGTATATAGCCATAGCTTTTCAGATGGATAATTTAGAGATGTTTGACATTAAGACATATAAACACAAGGATAATAATAGTTACCACTTTTCAGAACACATCTTTACACATTCAAGTTATATCCACTTATATAACATGTGTACTCTGCTAAATGCAGTTTTAACTTTTCCTCCTGGCTTGTTTGCCTGTACCTATGATGACATCCGGTCCCACCACTTCATGGGAAATAGATGGGGAAACAGTGGAAACAGTGTCAGACTTTATTTTTTTGGGCTCCAAAATCACTGCAGATGGTGACTGCAGCCATGAAATTAAAAGACGCTTACTCCTTGGAAGGAAAATTATGACCAACCTAGATAGCATATTCAAAAGCAGAGACATCACTTTGCCAACAAAGGCCTGTCTAGTCAAGGCTGTGGTTTTTCCAGTAGTCATGTATGGATGTGAGAGTTGGACTGTGAAGAAAGCTGAGCGCCAAAGAATTGATGCTTTTGAACTGTGGTGTTGGAGAAGACTCTTGAGAGTCCCTTGGACTGCAAGGAAATCCAACCAGTCTATGTTAAAGAAGATCAGCCCTGTGTGTTCTTTGGAAGAAATGATGCTAAAGCTGAAACTCCAGTACTTTGGCCACCTCATGCGAAAAGTTGACTCATTGGAAAGGCTCTGATACTAGGAGGGATTGGGGGCAGGAGGAGAAGGGGACGACAGAGGATGAGATGGCTGGATGGCATCACTGACTCAATGGACATGAGTTTGGGTGAACTCCGGGAGTTGGTGATGGATAGGGAGGCCTGGTGTGCTGCAATTCATGGGGTCGCAAAGAGTTGGAATATGACTGAGCAACTGAATTGAACTGATGATGACATGATAGCTCATTCAGATTTGTAGCAGCTGAGGTAATCTCCAATAATTTTTAATGTAAAAAAAGTGCAGGCATATTATTACCAGAGATATGAAATAAGGATAGTAATTTCTTTCACCCTACAGAATTTTATTTTATTACATAAACCAGATACAGACCAGAAAATTAGGCTATTGAGATAATAAAATGACTCATGTTATATGAAATTTCTAAGCAATATTTATTTTTTGGCCTGGATTACCTGGTCAACTGACCCAGTTTTCCATTTCATCTTCTGGACTTGGCGTTATAAAGTCAGTAGACATTTGGAGAAAATTAAATTACTCCATTCAAGGAAACAATCAAATTTAGATTGGGCTAAAGTGCTGCCAGAGGGATGGAAATCCCTCAATTGGCCAATTGTGATTTAGTTCACAGGGAAATCCTCATTCACAAGCTAACCATAAGTTTTTTGCAGATGGCTGGTGGCAAAATACGCCAGAAATTCCTGCTTAGCTTAGTGAGCAGACATTTTTAATGCTATCCTGACTTAAAAGAATTACATGATGCTTTGTTGTAACTGTCTTTCCAGTGATTATTTATTTAAATAAAAGAATGCATTATCTGACCAGCAGTCACAGGGCATAGAATTCAAATTCCTTCCCTGGCAGTGTGGTTGTATTTGCACTGATCCATCTTTACTTGCTGTGTCCAGTGACATTCTTTGTGAGAGGACTGGGTAAAATTAAGAGTCATTCAGTGCAATGGAAAGAGAGAAGCCAGTTGGCTCAGATGAAAGCCAAAACTTGGACTAATGCAGGTGAGCCACTTTGGGTGCTCATTTGCCCTCTTATTGTAAGGTGTAATGTCGTGACCTGTTAGGCCAAACCACTGAACCTCTATTCTTCAACTACTTCAAATCTGTCATCCCCTAGTTAGAAGAATGCTTGAGGCTGGTCAAGTAGCCTACTTCCCTGTTAGAACATCTGAGCAGTCTTTGAAACACCATTACAAACCTTGACCTTGTTACCATTGCTCTGAGCCAGGGGTTCTCAGGTTGACTGCCTAGCTCTCCCCCATCTCCCATCCCCACCGCCCACCCCCAATCATCTGAAGCATATTTTTAAAATATATATATTTTAAAGGAACCTAACTGATAATTTTAATCAATAGGTCTATGGTAGATTATGATCTTGTACCATAAAAAGCCCCTTTTCAAGTTCCCAGAAAGCTGCTAAAGCAGAGCCATTATGTGCAATGTTACTAACTCAGCTAAATGGCTTTTGTCCTTTATAAGCTGATCTTGATCGTCATAGTGAGTGATGAAGGTTGTTTTTCTTTTGTTGTTTTTTTCTTTCCTTCCCCCCCACCCCCCGCAGGGCCACTGTGCCATAGTCTATTCAATTTAATTATTTCTGTGTTGAAAGATTTTCCTTACTAATAAAAATATTATTATCTTGCTTTAAGAGAAGTTAGGCCTTGGTCCATTATGAAAGGACTAGCAGAGAAGATAAGGTTATTCAGTTGGGCCTACTCTTTATCCTTGAAATTAAACAATTGGTTTCACACAAGTAAAGATGTCACTGGGCTCTTTCCAACCTTGTGGTACATGTCATTAAAACTTTCATTGTGTAGAGTTCAAATACCTGCTTTTAAAAAAGAGAAAAAAAGACACAAATTGAATATATGGGAACATTTAAACTTTTGATATGATGCCCACCCATGGATACTTTGTAATATATTTTAGGATCATTGTCCATAACGGACCATGATAAAGTAATGCAGACAAAGGAAAAGCCAAACAACAAGTGCTGAGTTCACATTTAAAAAAAGAAAAGGCCTCAAACATATTTCTAGACAATGGAAAAATTGATTATAATGACTTTCTTCTCTTTTTACTGAAGATTGTGGTGAAAGAGGTGTTAAATAAAACAGAAATATATCATTTCTACAAAGGTTATACTTTAGAGGGTGGAAATTTGGTCTCCGGAGTCTATTAAAAAAGAAGAGATAGTGTTCTGAAACATTTAAGGAATGACAGACCCAGGCATAGAAATTAAGGGAAATAAATTATTAGATTTAAAAAAAATCTATAAAAGAAAGTGATTAAGGCATGAAGTGAGCACAAACAAAACTGAGAGGAGTGCTGAAGGTGAGAAAGCCAAGCTCCAGGGGGATGGAGGCAAGGGGAGATGATCATGTGTGACAGCAAGATATTATTTCTGTAGGTAGGAAGGTGTGCAAGAATAATGGCAGCAGCCTGGGAACACAGCTTCAGAAGTTAGGAAGGCTCTGTATATCCATGGGTACATATATCATGTGATTTGAGGGGGAGCCACAGTTTTTTTCCTTGCCAAAGATGGCTCTTTCAGTAGGCCTGTCTTGTTTAAAAGTTTTAAAAAAAATACAGTATTTGAAGGTGCTGCATAGTTTTTTAACTAATTTATTTGTTCTTAAAAAGGGGTCTGATGAAATGGGACCATAGACCACTAGACAAGTACTTTTTGATGTGAATGAAACATATCAGATGGGATTGTCCAGTCCTTGAGTGGACCTTAGTATGATCTAGGCACACTGGCTTGGCAGTTGCCTGGAGTAAAGGAAGAAGCAGAATCCACTCAAGGAAAGAACCTTATTTCTTGTCCAAAGATTAGCTACACAAGCAGCATACATTCAGTCATTGTATATACTGTCCCTCCTATCCCAAATGTGGCATAGTGGATTTATTCAGTCCTAAGGACCATTGTTGCACCTAATATTTATTTTTATTATGAAATTTTCCTGCTGATTTATATTCACTAATTTGTCAATAATTGCAATTAGAATGTGAAATACATGAAGGCAGATGTTTTGTTATTTTCAGTTTTGTATTGAGGATAGAGCTTGGTAACATGGTAGATACTCAGTAAACCTTGTTGCAAAGCAATAACCAAAAATCATAGAGCGAGGAATTGAGTAGACCTACATTTAGACCCTAGACTTGCTATCTCCTACTCTATGACTTGGGGAATTTATTTGACTTATAACTTCATTTTCCTCATCTGTAAAATAGAAATAATAAAATTTGCCTCAGTTATGAGAATCACATGTATAACTATGAATAAAGTGTGTATTTCTAGAGCAGGGTAAACACTCAGTCATGGACATGTAGTAGAATATTGGATGTATTACAGATAGATGATTTAAATGAAGTTAATTTTCAAAGACAGCAAAAGATAACTTTTAAAAAACTACATGAAGGAAAGATTTTTCTTAAAAAAGGTCAAACACATTTGCCCTTTTTATATGTATTTTAAAGTAGAGGTTTAAATACAGTTCACAGATGTTGAGCAAGGGAAGGAAGGGAAGAGAGGTAGAAGAAATTGGAATGTGTGTGTGTGTGTGCGAGTCAGTTCAGTCAATCAGTCGTGTCCAACTCTTTGTGACCCCATCGACTTCGGCATGCCAAATTCCCTGTCCTTCACCAGTTCCCGGAGCTTGCCCAAACACATGTCCATCGAGTTGGTGATGCCATCCAACCATCTTATTCTCTGTCGTCCCCTCTCCTTCTGCCTTCAGTGTTTCCCAGCATCCATGTCTTTTCCAAGAAGTCAGTACTTTGCATTAGATGGCCAAAGTATTGGAGTTTCAGCTTCAGCATCAGTCCTTCCAATGAATATTCAGGACTGATTTCCTTTAGGATTGACTGGTTGGATCTCCTTGCAGTCCAAGGGACTCTCAAGAGTCTTCTCCAACACCACAGTTCAAAAGCATCAATTTTTTGTGCTCAGCTTTCTTTATAGTCCAACTTTCACATCCACACATGAGTATTGGAAAAACCATAGCTTTGACTAAATGGACCTTTGTCGGCAAAATTAATCTGTGTGTGTGTGTGTGGTACACCCCTTACATTTTGTTTTGTAGTGATTTGTATTACTGTTCATTCAAAAAAAATCAGATGTGAAGTGAGCCTAAGAATGCTAAGCAGGAAATAATTGTCATCGTTTTTGCCTCTGAATAACAAAGGCAAAATTTTTTCGTTTATTTTTTTTAAAACTTCTTTGATTAGGGTATTAAGATTCTGTTTAAAATGAGCTAGTTTTAGCATAAATCAGATAAGCCTTTTGTTCTAGATGGCTCAGTAAGAAAAACTCAGCTTGCTTTTGACATGCTTTACTTAATTGCTTTTCTTCATTAAAAGAGATTATACAATGAAAAAAAAATCATAATTTCTTCCTATCCTTGAATTCCCTTCCTGGCTGTGTTTTGAAGAGGTAGAAATTATGTGAAAGTTATGAGAGTGATAATTATTAGAGAGTAAATGAAGCTTAGTGGAGGAAGGGGGATATTATTAGGATGACTTGGTAAGTCTCTCGACACTTTGGACCTAGAGATAGCATTTAAATTAATAATAATTTACTAGGAGTCAGGAAGTATGTGGTAATCTGCCTTAAACCAAGGTAACTGTGAAATTTACATAAAATGAGAATCACAATAATTGCTTCAAAATGGAAAATGACTTAAATAATAGAATCATAAATTTAACTATAACTTTGGAAATTTCCTAGTCCAAATGCCTATTCAGCAAACTCCTCTGCTATTTCTGTGATGGATGATGATTCAAACTCTGTTTACATTTTCAAAAGGAGGGTATGCTTGCTACCTCACAAAGTAACAGTCTTGTTAAGAAGAGTTTTAATTATTAGAGTTTTTCCTTTTTTGAATCAAAATCTGCCTACTGAAATTATTGCCAATTAGCCATCTGCATGTTGTTATTGCTGCTTCCTAAGATATTTATTGAATTTCTCCAGTGTGTTGTGCTCTGTGTTTTCAGTTGATCTGGACAAACACATTCTAATTCCTCATTCACGCTAAAAGAATAATTTCTATAAATATATCCCTCATCCTCACACCTAGACCCCAGTTTTTCTTTTCTAAATTTTATATCTTCAGTTTCTAAAACTATTTTTCACAGTGTTGAAATCCTTCCCAGATCCTTCCTATCTCGTACTTCTGATCTGGATACACTCTATCTAATTGTGAATATTCTTAAAGGCAATTCTGAAATTAACCACAGTTTCTCAGATGAATGAGCAGGGATGGTAAAATGGAAGCATGCTTTTGTTTCTGGAAATAATGACACCTACAATCAAAAGTGTGTATGTGTGTGTTTTTCGTTAATTTTTTTTTTTTTTTTTGTCACTGTTATCGTTCTGTTGCCTCATACTGAACATTCATTCAGTTGAAATGTCTAAGTTTTTTTCTCATACTCATAGGTCACCCTTCCCATTCTCTACTGAACAGTTAATATTATGAGCCTACTTCAAAGCATGAAACATAATTGTATTCAATTCTATTGTTAATCATTAAAAATAAATGTCCACTCAGTGTTCTATGCAAGATGCTAGAAATATAAAACTAAATAAAGCATGATATGAAGCCAGATATCTGTCCTGGAGAGATATGTAGCTCAGTAATAAGTAAAAACATGTTTTGCATGTGAGTTTCAACAGTTAAAACCTTTGAGATGGAAATTATTTACGAGGACCTATATTCCTCATTAACTAGATTTCATAAAATGACTTGTTCACTGAATTGAATTTGGAATGAAAACTGAACTTTTCCAGTCCTGTGGCCACTGCTGAGTTTTCTGAATTTGCTGGCATATGGAATGGAGTATTTTCACAGCATCATCTTTTAGGATTTGAAATAACTCAGATGGAATTCCATCACCTCCGCTAGCTTTGTTCCTAGCAATGCTTCCTAAAGCCCACTAAACTTCACACTCCAGGATGTCTGGCTCTAGGTGAGTGATCACACTATCGTGGTTATCTGGGTCATTACGAAATTTTTTGTATAGTTCTTCTATGGATTCTTGCCACCTCTTTTTAATATCTTCTGATTCTGTTAGGTCCATACCTTTTCTGTCTTTTATTGTGTCCATCTTTGCATGAAGTGCAACTACTCTGTGGTTAGATTAGATAGCTATTACTTTGGTCAACAGTGTTAAAGTCAGAGATAGTTAAAATTTAGGTTGAAATCATCTGGGTGGTGAATCCTATGAAAGCAAAGAAAGAGAAAGAAGAGTCCCTGAACTCATTACAGTATCATATTTGTTTTAGTTTATTTATTAAAAAGAAAAAACTTACAGCCCTGTCTAAATAAAAATACCTTTATTTTTCCTGTTTATATTAGTCATGTAAAATAATATATTCATACTGGGTGGAAATATATGCTTAATTTCTTAGTGTATGGAATGAAAGACACTTTTGCAAGTCCTTCACTTCCTCTTGCTCTTCAAATAATGCTGGTAGATTTGGTTGAGTTGAAGTAATAGATTAATACATTGAATCAGTACATTAATTTTCAGCTTTTAAAGTACTTTCTCATATATTCAGTTCAGTTCAGTTCAGTCACTCAGTTGTGTCCAACTCTTTGTGACCCCGTGGACTGTAGCACACCAGGCTTCCCTGTCCATCACCAATTTCTGAGCTTGCTCAAACTCACGTCCATCAAGTCAGCGATGCCATCCAACCATTTCATCCTCTGTCGTCCCCTTCTCCTCCTTGCTTCAGCATTTCCCAGCATCAGGGTCTTTTCCAAGGAGTCAGTTCTTCACATCAGGTGGACAAAGTAGTGGAGCTTCAATTTCAGCATCAGTCCTTCCAATGAATATTCAGGACTGATTTCCTTTAGGATGGACTGGTTTGATCTCCTTGGCAATCCAAGGGACTGTCAAGAGTCTTCTTCAACACCATAGTTCAAAAGCATCGATTCTTTGATGCTCAGCCTTCTTTATGGTCCAACTCTCACATCCATACATTACTGCTGGAAATCCATAGCTTTAACTAGACAGACCTTTGTCGGCAAAGTAATGTCTTTGCTTTCTAATAAGCTGTCTAGGTTTGTCATAGCTTTCCTTCCAAGAAGCAAGCATCTTTTAATTTCATGGCTGCAGTCACCATCTGCAGTGATTTTGGAGCCAAAAAAATAAATAAATAAAGTCTGTCACTGTTTCCATTGTTTCCTCCTCTATTTGCCATGAAGTGATGGGACTGGATGCCATGATCTTTGGTTTTTGAATGTTGAGTTTTAAACCAACTTTTTCACTCTACTCTTTCACATTCATCAAGAGGCTCTTTAGTTCCTCTTCACTTTCTCCCATATGGGTGGTGTCATCTGCGTATCTGAGATTATTGATATTTCCCCCGGCAATCTTGATTCCAGCTTGTGCTTCATCCAGCCTGGCATTTCACATGATGTACTCTGCATACAAGTTAAATAAGCAAGGTGACAATACACAGCCTTGATTTACTCCTTTCCCAATTGGAACCAGTCCGTTGTTCTATGTCTGGTTCTAACTGTTGCCTCTTGACCTGCATACAGATTTCTCATGAGGTAGGCAAGGTGGTCTGTTATTCCTGTCTCTAAGAATTTTCTCATATATTATCTCATAACAACTGTCTCAGTTAAAGAGACATTGAAATTTGATTCCCTTGGCAGATGAGAAAATGTAATTGAGTAACTTTCCCAAGTTATAGGATGATGGCAAAGTCAGAAATGGATAGTGATCCTAAGTTCCCAGCCTAAGGCCAAGCTACACCATTCATGGATTTTTGAGGATGGAGTAATACAAGGCAGGCCATCCTGAAGGAGAGCAGAAGATGTACTATTTCTAAGTAAATCCAGTGTTTTCTCACAAACTTATTAGAAAACAAAATTAACTTATATCAATTTTTTTACTGACACTATTTTCCAAGGTGAGCTGCAGTGAATTCTGTTTTAGAGTCATGAAAATCTTTCTTTTGTAATATGTGTATAGATTTAGTACTTGAACATTAATGTCCCACCCCTTTTTGTTCCTGAGAAACCTTGTTTTTATTCTTCCATTCTGAACTTAGAATATGATTCAGCATCCTTACGTGTATCTATTTTTACTTTAGTGGTTCTTGTAAGCAAAATGGTGACAATGTTTTTGTATAATGAATATTGCTATGAATAAACTGTTTATCTTGCCCGTCTGGTTGAATAAAGATGAAAGAAATCTAGAAAGATTTCTAGATACTGATGTAGGAGTTAATGATGTTTAAGATTTTTCATGATCTAATATAGTCATCCATCTCAGTGGTCATTTGAGATTATGTTCTTCCATGGTGACGTGGGGTGGGGAGCAGGGAAGTATGTTTGTATACTCATTTCCTGAATCTAATGGCTCTAACTTGGTTTTGGAAAACTACATCGTTTTCCAACTGAATTCTGGATTAGCCCAGAAGTAGGCAGTGCTCTATTCATGTTTCTGGGAGTGACGGCATATGGGGGTTTTCTAATCCCTTAGTGTCTTCTATTTGTCATACATCTTGCAGTGACAGATAAAACCCTTCTGTGAACACTTTGAAAACCTAAAAGAAGACAGTTTGATGAATATAAATTATCTATGGTATTATCATAATTCACATTTACTAAAGGAAATGGAGACTGTTGGAAATTCCTTTTGTTGTTTAATCTTTTGGATTACCTAGTTTTCCAAATTGCATTTTCCCCATAATGCATTTCTACATTTGTTCCATTGAACTGATGTTGAACGTTCTTTTGAAGAACATAACATTTATTTGAAGTTACTTAGTGAAGTAATTTCTTGCATGTTAATTTTCTATTAGAACCCCAGGTAAGGAACATGGAAAATATAATTAGCTCCTTCATCTTTGTTTTCTTTATTGGATTTTAATTCATTTTAACACACTCAACTCAAAATTTATGGAACCCCCTCCTGTGGGCTCAGAAGAACTGGAAAATAAGCAGAACAAGGTCAAGGTACTTCTATTTTAATGGTGAGGAAAAAAAGTTAAAGATGTAAACAAGAAAATATATAGTATGTCAGATGATATCACATTTTATGGATAAAAATAAAACATGAGTGGGACCCAAGAGTGCACAGATGTGAAACAAGTGTAATTTTTGTGTTTGTCAAAGACTCTCAATTGTATGACATTTGAGAAGACACCTGAAGGAGGTGATTCAAAATGTGTTCAGTCCTTTTGTTTCATAGGAAACAATGTTTCTTTCTACCTATAGAGGTCTCTCCTAATCCCTTATCACATCATTCTTATACTATTTTATTCCTCCCCACTGCTATAGCTGGTTTCTCTTCTTATGTCCCCCCTCTTTAGCTGATATGGTTTCATGGATGCCCTTGCTCAGAAATGTACAGTTGTTCCCTATTGCCTATTGTATGATTTCTAGACTCCTCTACATTATACATAGTAATTTGTAGTAATTATACACATTATATGTACACACTAATTTGTAAGAGCCATTTTTATCCAATAATTTCATATGTAATCCTTACTCCTAGCAAATGAGTTTCTTTACTCTGTCCTGAGTAATCTATGCACATTTCCAATTCTGTTCTCTTACTTATACCCTCCCTCCCACCTGAAATTCCGTCTGTTTTCTAAATATGTATTTCCCTAAGCCTGATGTTTGATTAATTTATACTGACAAATACAATTTATTGTAAAACCCTTTTACATTTGATATCCTCATTGGAAGCTGATTCCAAGTATAGAAGTAGGCTTTTACAACTACTGTCCTTAAAGGATGAGTTCCTAGATATGTTTTCTTCATTGGAGTTTTGGAGTGTGTTGACTTGGAATAAGGTATGGTAAGGATTGGTGATTTAGAGAGGTGGGATCCATCATACGTTTACAAATCCAACTTGTTATTGTTATTGTTCAATCCCCTAGGCTGAACCCTGTCACTCAGGGGGAAACAGAAGCTCACAACGGTTGAGTTCCTTGTCATTGACCATGGAGACATGTTATTTTCTTCATCTATGTTGCCTAGTCTTTCCTTTATAACATGCATGTTACATTAGATCGCCTAATTCTCTGATTAAGTTATGATTAGCACTTTATTTACACAAAAAAATTCCCCACTAGTAGCTTTCATGTCTCATCCTTTCAGTCTTTATATATTTTAAAAATACCTTCTGTGTGCCTGATACCATAGTACATCTTCTATATCTCCCATGACACATAATATACTGCTATAGTGTGTATTTAAAAACCGTTACTGATTGCTTTGATGTGGAAGGCTTTAGAAAGCTGACATTTATGCTTCTTAAGCTGCATTTCATATATTTGACTTAATTCTGCCAGACATCAAAACTTCTGTCACATCACCTACATGGGGTCATGTCAAGCAAAGACGATGTAAACAAGAACATAGAATGATTTGTTTGGTTTCCTGTCACCTTTTTTCCTCAGCCTTTCCACAGATTTTTCTTTTAAATATACCCTGCAAAACATGAAAATGAAGTTCAACAGCTCTTCAAACAGGACTTTGATACAATTTCTACCTTTTCTCTTTTTTAAAGTTTTATTTTGTTTGTTTTTGTTTTTTATTTTCTTCTTCTTCTTCCTCTTTTTTTAAACAGGGCTAGCCTTGCACAGGAATATAAACTCAGGGGAAGCAGGACCCACATCTAATACTGGCAGGGAAAGAAGTAAACAATAAGGTCTTGAAATGAAGCAGAGGGGAGGCTTGGGATTTAAATGAATACAATGCAGTACAAAGACACATCTTTTAAGATCCATCCCACCTCACTTTGCTTATCAGCAGTTAAGCATGAATGTTGTTGCTGCAATAAGTTTTATCTCAGAAGAATTTTCAGTTGTGCTGCATCAGAGATTTCAGGGATGAGCATTTCTGAAGTTACAATGGCATCTTACTAATTCAGATTATTGATGTGGAGATTTGCTTGGATTTTATAGGCTTAGAATTATGTGAAAAATCAGAATTAGAAGTCAGCTTACTGCTTCAGAATATGGTTCGTTTATTTTGGTGACTGCAGTTTAACTTTAATTATTTATGTCTCTGTTGAATAGTCCTTTGGCAAATGCTCCACAGAAAATACATCATCTGTTTTCAGGCTGTGTCTTCACTCAGATGTGTTAACTCTGTGTTTGATAGGTATTTCTTTCAGTCATCTATATTAAGAAATAATTTTCAGTCTGTCTACAAGAATCCCAAATTTGCTTTCCAAAGTAGGTACTCTATTTGAAATCCAGTATGACTCCTTAGACATTTAGTATGCTGAACAGAAAGCATTCATAAAGATTTGTGTGTTTTTTCCCTTGGTTTAAGAAAACTAAACAGTTTACTCTTTAAACTGTATTTTACTGTTAATATCCTATATCAATATAAAATGTATTTCATATTTGATTAAATATATTTAAATATACTTTCAAAGCATAAGTTTCTAGGGAATAACTTATAAATATGTTCTTTGTATTAAGCAATTATCTTATACATAAATTAAACAAGTCAGTGAAAATTTCAGTTTTTAAATGATTCATTGATAATTCCATAGAACATTATACCAAAATGGATCAAAGGAAGAACACAATGTCCTTTACCATTTATTTCCCCACACTGTTGGAACAAATGCATCTGTTTTATTTGCCATTTCATTAAAATTCGTTGTAATTCTTAGAAGCCAAATATAGTATAGGATTACCTGAAGAAGCTTTTGAAAAGTTTGCCCTTTATAGAATTAGAGGTGAGGTGCTCCCCCTCTTCTCCCTTGCATCATTTGAAAACTATTGCAGAGCAAAGCTATAATTACCTGTTTTTTAAAAATGAACTGTAATTAAAATCCTTGTGAGTTACCTTGAAAGTAGTAAGAAAGGGCTCGAGGTCTCTATAAGGGCCAGTTCCAAGAGGAAATGATTTCATACATGGCATAGGAAACAAAATGAGATTAAGTTTAATGTGAAAGGATCTTCTAATGAGAAATGGAAAGACTGACATAATGTCACTAAAATATTTGACTATGCTATGCTATGCTAAGTCACTTCAGTCGTGTCCGACTCTGTGTGACCCCATAGACGGCAGCCACCAGGCTCCCCCGTCCCTGGGATTCTCCAGGCAAGAACACTGGAGTGGGTTGCCATTTGACAACCAACTTAACCAACTTAACAGGAGAACTTTTTCTTCAGGTTTAACAAGATTTCTAGACCTAAGGCAATTCAAGTAAATTGGAAGTTGTGTGATCTTTCAAATCTAAACTAAACATGTCCAGTGATTTTCTAGTCAAAATGGGTAAAAGGTATACTCTTGCCTGATCATCCAACCTATTGTGATCAATTGTTATTACAGTTGTTTTTGTTTTTGCTGTCATTAATTTTATGAAGGAATGATTTATATATTATAAATGGCATCCATGTAGAGTGTATAATTTGAATTTTTAGACTTGTACACTCGGGAAACCAAAATATTATCAAGGCACAGAGCATTTCCACTACTTCCATGAGATTATTTAGGTTCCTTTGTATAGTCCCCTGTTATATATTCATCTGGACCCAGAAAACCACTTATCTTCTTTTTGTCACTATAGATTAATATTCATTTTCAGTCAATTCAGTAACTCAGTCATATCCAACTCTTTGAGACCCCATGGATTGCAGCAATGTCAGGCTTCCTTGTCCAGCCCCAACTCCTGGAGCTTGGTCAAATTTATATCCATCGAATTGGTGATGCCATCCAACCACCTCATCCTCTGTTGTCCCCTTCTTCTCCTGCCTTCAGTCTTTCCCAGCATCAGGGTCTTTTCCAATGAGTTAGTTCTTCACATCAGGTAGCCAAAGTATTGGAGCTTCAGCTTCAGCATCAGTCTTTCCAATGGATATTCAAGACTGATTTCCTTTAGGATTGACTGGTTTGATCTCCTGAAATCACATGGTACATGCTCTTTGTGTGTGATTGATTTTACTCTGCATAATGAATTTAAAATTCATTCATGTGTTTTTTATATCAATAATATATTACTTTTTATTGGTGTTCAGTCATCATGTTTTACATGTATGTTTTATTTATACACCTGAATCATAATTTTATTAATATCAAGAGTGCATTTAACGTTCTGCATATTCCCTCCATGAGCCTCTCTGGTAGCTCAGCTGGTAGGAATCTGCCTTCAATGTAGGAGACCTCGGTTCAATTCCTGGGTCGGGAAGATCGCCTGGAGAAGAGAGAGGCCACCCACTCCAGCATTCTTGCCTGGAGAATCCCCAGGGACAGAAGAGCCTGGCAGGCTATGGTCCGTGGGGGTCACAAAGAGTCGGACATGACTGAGCGACTAAGCACACCACAGCACATATTCCCTCCATACCTAGAACAGTCCTTTATAAATAGTTGAAATTCTTTGGTTGATTCATCTTTGAAAATAGATGTTACAACGGAGTTTTGGAATAACCCTGGTATTAATGGTGATCATTTTTTGAGAAAATTTTTGTGTAGGAAGTAGCAAAATAAAAGATCATTTATTCAGCAGGTGCAATATGCCAGTTATAACGCAAAGTTTTTTGCATGATCTCTTTTATCTTTACAACCAACCCTATGTAGTAGTCATATTCCTGTGCTCACTTGATAGATAAACATATGGATGAGGAACTTGACATTTTGCACACAAGCTGGTAAGCAGTAGAGATACTGGCGTTCAAAGCTATTGCTCTTAATCTTATTAGCCCATTTCATCAGAAAAAAATAGAAAAGCTGTTTCATGTTCCTCCTCTGCTCAAAACACCACAGTTTTGCCCTATTTCTTTCAAATTTAAAATGAAAACCCATACTGTAGCTACAAGGCACATGCTATTAGTTTCCAAGTGAATTCTCAGGCCTCCTGCCCTCTCTCTCCCACACAGTGCCCTCTTTGCTGTTCCTCAGGCACACGATCAGTGCTGCCCTCTGAGCACCAGGACTGCAGTGCCACTTTCACCTGTGAGTACACTTACTTGACTCACTCACACCTTTCAAGTCTTGGCTCAGATTTTGCTGCACTGAGATCTACTCTGAACCTTTTTCTTTTTTTTTAATAAGGTAGCCCTCCACCCCTAACCTTTTGCCCTCCCAGTTTCTTCTACTTTATTTTAGTTTCTTCTTTCCCTTTATTTTCTCCATAGCACCTACTATTTTCTCACATATACATGAATTACTCATTTTACTAAGTTTAATGATTGTTGCCTGTCTCTTGCTACAGAATATAATCCCCACAAGAGCAAGTATCTTTGTCAATGTTGTTACCTGATTTATCCAAAATAATCTGGTACAATACTGTCTTGGTTCAGGCTGCTATAACAATTACCATAGACTGAGTGACTTAAACAACAAACATCTGTTTCTCGCAGTTCTGGAGTTGAGGTAGTCCAAGATCAAGGTGGTGATGGATTTGAAGTCTGGTGAGTATCCACCAGATCCCATCTTCTGGTTTGTAGATGATAATCTTCTCATTGTGTCCTCACTGCAGAGAGTACAAACTCTCTTGTCTACTTTTTCAGGGCACTAATACTATTTGTGAGGGTTGCGCTTCAAAATCTAATTGCTTACTGGAGAGCCTACCTCTTAATACATTGGTGGTTAGTACTCACATACATGAATTTTGAGAGGACCCAAACATTCAGACCATAATAAGTGCCTTGCACATAGTAAGTCCCCAGTAAATGTGTTTAGGATGTGAGCTGGAATACTTTTGGTCTTTTTTCCCTACCAACTAATTTTTCTTCTCCAAAGAAATGGCATTAAGCAATACTGGATGACTTAAGAACAAGGTAAAAGAATATAAACATTGATATCCAGCTCTATAAGAGGACTCAGTGAAGAATTAGAAAGTTTCTCACTTTAATCTCCTCTACCGTCTTTTGTCTCCCTTATATCTTATTAGCTCACAATACCAGTAATTTTCTGGATTTCTTTTTAGAGCTGTAAGTACCTGGGAGATTTAGTCCAAAAATCCTGAATTTGGGACTTTGGAGAGTTTTGGACTAAATGCATTTCCCATGGGTTTTGAGATTTAAAGGCTTTATATGGCACTTTTCTTACCAAAGCAGTCTTTTGTCTTAGTTCATTTTGACTTACTTATTTTGGTGTCCGACTCCTAAAACATGAAGTAGATTGCCTCTAATACAACTTCTTTATTGTAGGGAAGTGAAACTAGATAAATGAAGCAGGTTGCCTGGAATGAGGGGCTTCCCTGGTGGTTCAGATGGTAAGGAATCTGCCTGTCAATGAATGACATTCAGCCATTTCCCCTGAATGGGGAAAATAAAAATCAGTATTGTCAAAGCACTTGCCAATCAATTAAAGATTAATTATCAAATGCTATCATTTATGCCCTTTTATATCACATTTCTATTGAATTCCTTGCTTAACACCCAAAACTGGCTCATTGTTTGTGGTCATTTAGGCTCAAATATGGTGTGCTTTCTTTCAGCATCATAAATTTCTCTTAAATGATCTGTGATATAGAGATGCTTCCATTGAACTTGGTGAAGGGGAACGTGGATTACTCTTTTGTTATTTACTCTTGTGGTAATTCATTTGTGGTGGGAACCCTATTCAAAGTCAAAATGTTTTATTTATTTATGGGTTTTTCATGTAGCTTTTTTTTTGAAAAGCGGGCATGATTACATTTGATATAAGTGTGGCATAGGAGTAACATGAAAGGATAATAGCATCATTTCTTTTTATTATGCTTTTTTGTTTTATTTTTATTATTTTAAAATTAATTTATGTATTTTAATTGGAGGCTAATTACTTTACAATATTGTAGTGGTTTTTGTCAAACATCGACATGAATCAGCTGTGGGCGCACATGTGTTTCCCATCCAGAATCCCCCCTCCCACACCTCCCTCCCCATCCCATCCCCCAGGGTCATCCCAGTGCACCAGTCGAGGTTCGATGCATGAGACAGCATCATTTCTTATTTCTAGGAAGAATATAATCTTGGGAGAAGGCCAAGAAACTTTTGCTTCATAGATGAAAAAAATATTTGATTTTGAGCCATCTTGACATATAATTTATCTCAGTGAACAAAACTTCCTGTGCCAAATTTTATTTCAATTAATTAAAAAATATGAAACAGCTTTTCTCAAAAAATATCCTTTTCTAATTGATTGAATAGGAGAAAACATCTTTTTGGGTAAGTTATTATTTTAGTGCAGAGTTAATTGCTATATATTATATAACTACCTAGGGAGTCCACAATTATATTAGCAGCTATTTTTACATTACTCTTAATGGACAGTAATGGTAAATATTTTCTGTGTTTAATGAGCCTTAGACACTATAAAATAAATTTATATAAATAAAATGCTCCCCATGTTATTTCAACTATTTTTCTGTTTACAGAAAATATTAATTAAATGTTTCTGCTTCTGTGAAAAATTTGTAAAATAGGAAATTCCATGTGAATAATCAGGGTGAAATCTCAAACTATTATTCCAATTGACTTTAATTCTCTTTGCTGAAAGTAAGGAACAATTACTGACAGTCTTTCCAATTTCATTAGTCAAAACTCTGAGAAGGAGTCAATGAGTCAAATATTGTAAAATCCTGAAGGATGCATAAAGTACTATGGAAATCCTCATTAACAAATTAAAATATTTTTGTTTATCAAAAATTATCCTACATTTATGAATGTACACATTTTAGTTATGGTTTCCCTGGTGGCTCAGACATTAAAGAATCTCCCTGCAATGTGAGAGACCGAGGTTTGATCCCTGGGTCGGGAAGATCCCCTGAAGAAAGGACTGGGAACCCAATCCAGTATACTTGCCTGAAAAATTCCATGGACAGAGGAGCCTGGTGAGCTACAGTCCGTGGGGTTGCAAAGCATCGGACATGACTGAGCAACAATACTTTCATTTTCACTCTGAGTTATTTTACTGTGATTATGATGTTTTCCCTATGTAATCAAGGTGAATGCTATCAATTCAATAAAAGTAAAAAACATATAATAAAGATTTATCTTACAGTAACATTTTATTTTTATGACATGAGGTCATCTCAGATGTAAAAACAGCTTCTAAGAAGTATTGCCTGGTCTTTTAATAATTCAATAATTTAGATGAGACAACTAAACCAAATCCTATATCAAACCCTATAAAAAAGTGTTCTATTGAGGCTGCCTTCTCTACTGAGGATCTCAAAGAATTTTTACACAAATGTCAGATGTCTTATTATGAGAATGCCTCTTTTTAGTATTCAAGTAGAAAAGATTTCACTATAAATGAAAAGTGTTATAGTGTGTTGTGAAAGTGAAAGTGTTAGTTGCTCCATTGTGTCTGACTCTTTGTGACCTCACAGATTGTAGCCCACCAGGCTTCTCTGTCCCGGGAACTTTCAGGCAAGAATACTGGATTGGGTAGCCATTCTCTTCTTCAGAGGATATTCCCAACCCTGGGATTGAACCTGGGGCTTTTGCACTGCAGGCAGATTCTTTACCATCTGAGCCACCAGGGAAGCCCCAGTAATGCAGTAATCTACTCTAAATTAATAGATATTTACATGTACATCTAATATATATATATGTGTGTCACTTGAGTCCTCCAGGGGACAGATGCTCAGACGTAGTTGTGAACTCGCTCAGTCGTGTCCGACCCTTTGCGGGCCCCATGGACTGTAGCCTACCAGGCTCCTCTGTCCGTGGGATTTTCCAGGCAAGAATACTGGAGTGGGTTGCCATTTCCTGCTCCAGGGGATCTTCCCGACCCAGGGATCGAACCCAGTTCTCCTGCATTGCAGGAAAATGCTTTACCCTCTAAGCCAGAGTAAACTCTTCGTCCTGCTTATGTCTTTAGTTATCCTTCACTGAAAGATTGTTGTTACTCCTCAACAGGTTTCTGTAACCCTAACTACATCTGTGGACTTCCCTGGTGGCTCAGACGGTAAAGCGTCTGTCTATAAGGAGGGAGACCTGGGTTCGATCCCTGGGCTGGGAAGAATCCCTGGAAAAGGGATTGTTGATGGTTATCAGCCTACTGGCACTTTCAGGATCTACTGAGGTTATGCTCTCCTGGATAGCCCCCAGCCAATGACTAAGCATTTTCAGGGCAGGGGCCTGGTCATCTATCTACCTTGGAAATCCTCTACCAAGCCATCTTTGCTCCCGAGCACTCCACAGAGTTGGCTGAGAAAGAATCAGACCTGTATTGTGGTTAGAGGCCCCTACCCCTTGTCCTGCTTCTTTCTTTAGTTATCTTTCACTGAAAGATTGTTGTTAGCTCAATAATATGCTGTAGAAAGGGACACTAGCATATGGCAACTGGCACACCTTCATAGCTGTTCTAATTGGAACATAGCTGTTCCAATAAGTTTGCATGCATATGTTTCTGAGTAAATATATCTCAGTACACTGGCTCAAATGGTAAAGAATCTGCCTGCAATGCAGGAGACTTGGATTTGATCCCTGGGTCAGTCAGGAAGATCCCCCAGAAGAGGAAATGGCAACCCACTCCAGTATTCCTGCTTGGGATATCCCATGGACAGAGTAGCCTGGTGGGCTGCAGTCCATGGGGTTGTAAAGCATTGAATATGACTGTGTGACTAACACACACATATCTATGTATACAATATGTTCATTTTCAGTTCAGTTCAGTCGCTCAGTCGTGTCTGACTCTTTGCGACCCCATGAATCGCAGCCCGCCAGGCCTCCCTGTCCATCACCAACTCCCGGAGTTCACTCAGACTCACGTCCATCGAGTCAGTGATGCCATCCAGCCATCTCATCCTCTGTCGTCCCCTTCTCCCCCTGCCCCCAATCCATCCCAGCATCAGAGTCTTTTCCAATGAGTCAACTCTTCGCATGAGGTGGCCAAAGTATTGGAGTTTCAGCTTTAGCATCATTCCCTCCAAAGAAATCCCAGGGCTGATCTCCTTCAGAATGGACTGGTTGGATCTCCTTGCAGTCCAAGGGACTCTCAAGAGTCTTCTCCAACACCACAGTTCAAAAGCATCAATTCTTTGGCGCTCAGCCTTCTTCACAGTCCAACTTTCACATCCATACATGACTACTGGAAAAACCATAGCCTTGACTAGAAGGACCTTTGTTGGCAAAGTAATGTCTGCTTTTGAATATGCTATCTAGTTTGGTCATAACTTTCCTTCCAAGGAGTAAGCGTCTTTTAATTTCATGGCTGCAGTCACCATCTGCAGTGATTTTGGAGCCCAGAAAAATAAAGTCTGACACTGTTTCCACTGTTTCCACTGTTTCCCCATCTATTACCCATGAAGTGATGGGACCGGATGCCATGATGTTCGTTTTCTGAATGTTGAGCTTTAAGCCAACTTTTTCACTCTCCTCTTTCACCTTCATCAAGAGGCTTTTTAGTTCCTCTTCACTTTCTGCCATAAGGGTGGTGTCATCTGTATATCTGAGGTTATTGATATTTCTCCTGGCAATCTTGATTCCAGCTTGTGCTTCTTCCAGTCCAGCATTTCTCATGATGTGCTCTGCATATAAATTAAATAAGCAGAGTGACCAGATACAGCCTTGACGTACTCCTTTTCCTATTTGGAACCAGTCTGTTGTTCCATGTCCAGTTCTAACGGTTGCTTCCTGACCTTCATACAGATTTCTCAAGAGGCAGGTCAGGTGCTGTGGTATTCCCATCTCTTTCAGAAATTTCCACAGTTTATTTTGATCCACACAGTCAAAGGCTTTGGCATAGTCAATAAAGCAGAAATATATGTTTTTCTGGAACTCTCTTGCTTTTTCCATGATCCAGCAGATGTTGGCAATTTGATCTCTGGTTCCTCTGCCTTTTCTAAAACCAGCTTGAACATCTGGAAGTTCATGGTTCATGTATTGCTGAAGGCTGGCTTGGAGAATTTTGAGCATTACTTTACTAGCATGTGAGATGAGTGCAATTGTGTGGTAGTTTGAGCATTCTTTGGCATTGCCCTTCTTTGGGATTGAAATGAAAACTGACCTTTTCCAGTCCTGTGGCCACTGCTGAGTTTTCCAAATTTGCTGGTTTATTGAGTGCAGCACTTTCACAGCATCATCTTTCAGGATTTGGATTAGCTCAACTGGAATTCCATCACCTCCACTAGCTTTGTTCGTAGTGATGCTTTCTAAGGCCCACTTGACTTCACATTCCAGGATATCTGGCTCTAGGTGAGTGATCACACCATCATGATTATCTGGGTCGTGAAGATCTTTTTTGTACAGTTCTTCTGTGTATTCTTGCCACCTCTTCTTATCTTCTGCTTCTGTTAGGTCCATACCATTTCTTTCCTTTATTGAGCCCATAATATGTTATATATGTTTAAATACAGAATGTTCATCTAATTTGCAGTGGTATCTTCCACTCCATAAATCTGTCAAATTCATAGATTTTTCTCAGTATTTTAAGAATTATATTTTAAGATAATTTTGAAAGATCAAAAACTAGCCACCATCTAGTGAAGCCGGCATTATGGGAAGTTCAGGCTGATTAGGTGGATTTTTCTCTGGTTAACCATAAACATTACTGCATTTGTTAGGTCACCAAATAAATTCTGCATAAACATATATTATTTCTGATAGGTGAAAAAAGTCCTTAGTTGAGAGGGATTAATGAATTGGGATACTTAATGCAAAGAACTTGATATTATCCAATCTTAGGAGAAGGAAATGGCAACCCACTCCAGTATTCTTGTGTAGAGAATCCCATGGACAGAGGAGCCTGGTGAGCTGCTGTCCATAGGGTTGCACAGAGTTGGACATGACTGAAGTGACTTAGCATGCATGCATGCATTGGAGAAGGAAATGGCAACCCACTCCAGTATTCTTGCCTGGAGAATCCCAGGGACAGAGGAGCCTGGTGTGCTGCTGTCTATGGGGTTGCACAGAGTCAGACATGATTGAAGTGACTAAGCAGCAACAGCAGCAAGAGATAGTGATCTCCCAGTTCCCAGTATTTGAGTAAAGACAGATTGCTATAAGAAACAGTAACTTCTATCAATAGTTATTCCTGATATTGCATTTGCATTTTTAAGATTTCTTCTTTCAGTGAAGTAATCATTGCCATTTTCTGTATCAGGCCTTTTCACCTGTTGATCTTTCTGCATGAACTGCTCTCCGATTTTATATTTAAAATATTTATATTTTAAACTATAAAAAATATATATATTTTTTATAGTTTAAAATATATAGTTTTTTTAAACTGTATTTTAAAAAAGTATAGTTATCCCTATGTGGCATTATTTTAAAAAGTTATTTATTTGCTTATCTGTTTATTCTAATAAAATTACATATTCTTTAAGAGCAGAGATTTTTGTCAATGTTGTATGCTCTTGTACCCCGAAACTCTAAAATTCCTAGTATAAGTTGTATATAGTAGGCAGTTAAAATTTATCTATTGAGTGAATGAATGGAATGATGATGAATGAATGAGGAAACAAATGAATAATGTTGAGGGTAGTCTCTACCCACCTTCCCCTCTCAAAAATAAATTGTGCTTGTCTAAAAGCAAGTGTGTACCTAGATGTAGGTTTACAGTATATTACAAGTTCAGGTGAAATTTTGCCTTCATGTGGGAAAATGGAAAATTTTATATACTAACTTTAGCAAGATTTGTTAGAAAGGATGTTTCTCTAGCCTTGGCATGTAATTTTTATTAAAGCAGCAGTCTGCTTTAACCAGGCCATCACCTCAAATAATGACTAGTTAATTTTTATAGAATTTTTCCTTCTTCTAAGTATTAGAGAGTTTTTAAAATAGTGTAATCTCAGCAAGATTAACAAGAGTCTTGCAGTCTTCTGTCAACTTGCAAAGTCAGATTTTTTTGTGTGTATATTTAGAAATAAACATAGACAGTTCCATTCATATCCACTAAGAAGTGAAGAAAAGACAGACAGATGTGGCCTTTGCAACCGACCAGCTGTCCTGTGCTTTTTGGTCAGTCTGGTGATCGTGAAGTCTCCTATCAATAAGGCTAAAATTAGTATTGATTTCAACTTGCCACTTTTCTATTTTTTTTCCTGTCTCTACAGCAGCAATATAGGAGATACTCTTTTTCTCCGTGTCATCATCATGGTTCACTTGGGCTATTTTTTACTTTACAATTGACGGTAAACATATAGATTTTTCAAAAAATCACTAGTTTTCCCTAAATAGTCAATGGTCACTGACAGACCGTTGCCCTGGCTGAAAATTTTGACCTCAAGGAAACTATATAATATCCTTTTTCCAGAAAAAGAAATCTAAGGAGTAAAATATTTACACCAAGGAGTAAAATATTGACCATGTATAAATACGTCAAGTGTGTTTTTGCTAAACTGTGAATTAGAATATGTAAATTTTGCAGTATTTTGTTAGAGCTTTAAAGATCAACATTCTTATTATATTTCTTATGTTGAAATAAAATTTAGGAACAATAATCACAATGAAATCTAATTATTAGCAGTTTGTGTTTTGTGCATAATGCAATAAAATATAAATCAAATACCATTTTATCTCACTAAGGCCATGGTATTTAGACATTTCATTACAGAATGGAGCCATTATGAGCTCATAGTTCAGTTCAGTTCAGTCACTCAGTCGTATCCAACTCTTTGTGACTCCATGGACTGCAGCACACTAGGCTTCCCTGTCCATCACAAACTCCCAGAGCTTACTCAAACTCATGTCCATCGAGTCAGTGATGCCATCCAACCATCTCGTCCTCTATCAGCCCCTTCTCCTTCCACCTTCAATCTTTCTCAGCATCAGGGCCTTTTCTAGTGAGTCAGTTCTTCCCATCAGGTGGCCTAAGTATTGGAGTTTCAGCTTCAGCATCAGTCCTTCCAATGAGTATTCAGGGCTGCTTTCGTTTAGAATGGACTGGTTTGATCTCCTTGCAGTCCAAGGGACTCTCAAGAGTCTTCCCCAACACCACAGTTCAAAAGCATCAATTCTTTGATGCTCAGCTTTCTTTATAGTCCAGCTCTCACATCCATACATGACTACTGGAAAAACCATACCTTTGACTAGACAGACCTTTACTGGCAAAGTAATGTCTCTGCTTTTTAATATGCTGTCTAGGTATATCATCGGAGAAGGCAATGGCACCCAACTCCAGTACTCTTGCCTGGAAAATCCCATGGACAGAGGAGCCTGGTGGGCTGCAGTCCATGGGGTTGCTAAGAGTCAGACACGACTGAGCAACTTCACTTTCACTTTTCACTTGCATGCATTGGAGAAGGAAATGGCAACCCACTCCAGTGTTCTTGCCTGGAGAATCCCAGGGATGGGGGAGCCTGGTGGGCTGCCACCTACGGGGTCGCACAGAGTTGGACACGACTGAAGCGACTTAGCAGCTGCAGCAACAGCAGCAGATATATCATAGCTTTCCTTCCAAGGAGCAAGTGTCTTTTAATTTCATGGCTGCAGTCACCATTTGCAGTGATTTTAGAGTCCTCCCAAAATAAAGTCTGTCACTGTTTCCACTGTTTCCCCCTCTATTTGCCAAGAAGTGATGGGACCAGATGCTATCATCTTAGTTTTCTGAAGGTTGAGTTTTAAGGCAACTTTTTCATTCTTCCCTTTCACTTTCATCAAGAAGC
Source organism: Bubalus kerabau (assembly GCF_029407905.1). NCBI lineage: Eukaryota > Metazoa > Chordata > Mammalia > Artiodactyla > Bovidae > Bubalus > Bubalus kerabau. The sequence continues at coordinate 36,086,239 of NC_073634.1, read as the reverse complement.
TCTTTAGTTCTTCACTTTCTGCAATAAGGGTGGTGTTATCTGCATATCTGAAATTATTATTTCTCCCAGCAATCTTGATTCCAGCTTATGCTTTCTCTAGCCCTACATTTCACATGTGGTACTCTGCATATAAGTTAAATAAGTAGGGTGACAATATACAGCCTTGACATACTCCTTTCCTGATTTGGAAGGAGTCTGTTGTTCCATGTCCAGTTCTAACTGTTGCTTCTTGACCCACATAAAGATTTCTCAGGAAGCAGGTCAGGTGGTCTGGTATTCCCATCACTTTAAGAATTTTCCACATTTTGTTGTGATCCACACAGTCAAAGGCTTTTTCCTAGTCAATAAAGCAGAAGTAAGTAGATGTTTTTCTGGAACTCTCTTGCTTTTTTGATGATCCAGCAGATATTGGCAATTTGATCTCTGGTTCCTCTGTCTTTTCGAAAACCAGCTTGAAAATCTGGAAGTTCACGGTTCACGTATTCCTGAAGCCTGGCTTGGAGAATTTTGAGCATTACTTTCCTAGTGTGTGAGATAAGTGCAGTTGTGCGGTAGTTTGAGCATTCTTTGGCATTGCCTTTCTTTGGGATTGGAATGAAAACTAACCTTTTCCCATCCTGTGGCCACTGCTGAGTTTTCCAAATTTGCTTGCATGTTGAGTGCAGCACTTTCACAGCATCATCTTTTAGGATTTGAAATAGCTCAACTGGAATTCCATCACCTCCACTAGCTTTGTTTGTAGTGATGTTTCCTAAGGTCCACTTGACTTCATAAGATTATAATTAAGTGACTCTTCTGGTGCAAGATTCTATTCATATTTTTCTTTTAGGTTTTCAAATAAATGGGAAAAAAGATTTCCCTGAAGACACTGCTTCAGGAAGAACCAGAAGTTCTGATTACAGTAATCAGTCATACCCATATATACTGACCAAATATTGAATGTATTTGATCTCAACTTTGAAATATGGGTGTATTAAACACCATTAAATAGTAGAGAAAGACAAGTATGGTCTGATGAATATACTAACAGTTCACTTTTTTTCATACTTTAAGTTAAACTGTGAAATAAATAATAGTTACTTCAAATACCACCATTTAAATAAGAAATTCAGTTTCAGTTCTATTTTATCATACTTTTTTCAAATTATGGCATGAATAATAGTCTTATATTCTACATTGTATTTAATGTTTGGTTCCTAAGTAGTAAAAGTATTGTCCTTTCCAACTTCTGTGAACTGCAATGGTACAAAATTTTTCTTTTAAGGTTAGACATTCACTTATCTCCCCACTTTTGCAGTGGATTCAGTTAGTGATATATGATATTGCTAGCCTGTACATCTCTCTAAATAATCAAAACAGAGGGAAAAAATCATTTTAAAATTAGATAACACATAAGTAAGCATGATACTTATAAGTTCAGCACCCTGTCCAGTGCAAACATTTGCTTTTGAATAATCTCTTTTTTTGAAATAACAGCTTACTATTTATTTAATTTTATTTTTATTTAAAAATTTTAATTGCCATTTTATGTTGGAGTACAGTAGATTAACAGTGTTAGTTTCAGGTATGCAGCAAAGTGGTTCAGTTATTCATGTATCTATTTTTTCAAATTATCTTCTCATTTAGGTTGTTAGATAATATTGAGAAGAGTTCCCTGTATTATACAGTAGGTCCTTGTTGATTGCTCATTTTAAATATAGCAAGATGTACATGTCAATCCCAAGTTACAGTTTATTCCTCCTCCCTACTCTTATGCCCTGGTAACAATAAGTTCATTCTCTATGAGTCTATTCCTATTTTGTAAATAAGTTCATTTGTATCATTCTTTTTTAGATTCTGCATATAAGTGATATCACGTTATGTCTTTCTCTGACTTACTTCACTTAGTATGATAATCTCCAAGTCTACTCATGTTGTTGTAAATAACATTTTTCATTCATTTTAATGGCTGAGTAATATTCCACTGTATGTATGTACTATTTCTTATTTATCCCCTCATCTGTCAATGGACATTTAGGTTGCTTCCATATCTTGGCTATTGTAAATAGTGTTGCAATGAACATTTGATTACATATATCCTTTTGAATCTTGTTTTTCTCCAGTTATATGTCTAGGAGTAGGATTGTTGGATCATATTGTAGCTCTATTTTAAGTTTTTTTAAAACTAAAAATTCCACTAACAGTTGAGAAGTGTTCCCTTTTCTCAGTACCCTCTCCAGCATTTATTGTTTGTAGACTTGTTGATGATGGCCATTCTAACTGGTATAAGGTGATACCTCATTGCAGATTTGATTTGCATTTCTCTAATATGAGCAATGTTGATCATCTTTTCATCTGTTTTTTAGACATCTGTATGTCTTCTTTGGATAAATGTCTATTTAGTTCTTCTGCTCAGTTTTTGATTGAGTTGTTTGTTTTTTTCATATTAAGCTGCATGAGCCATTTGTAAATCTTGGAGATTAATCACTTGTCAGTCTGATCATTTGCAAATATTTTAAACATCCTCTTATATTAATTTGAAATCTTAAGATGATCACATAAAAGCATAAATAGTAAGAAGTTTTTAATATGCAGTATTATAAAAATATTTTAAATAATTGTAAATTGGATTTATTAAAAAATATTACATTTATACAGATGGCTTTTTATTGGTTATCAGATAGCAGCTGATAGAAAAGACTTAACTCAATATTATATATACTACAATACAAATTTTCCCCAATGTATATTATATATTATATCCAATTATGTTAATGAACATTTTATAAAATGTATAAATACCGTTTTCCATGACTTGCCTAAAATATAATATTAGAATATAAATCAGTAATGTAGCCAGTTTTATTCTATATTTAAGTGAAAAGTTGTTACCTATAAGAAGGTTTTCAGCTCTATCATATAAATTATATTGTACTTAATTCAAGTACATACAACATCTGCATAGATATATTTCACTGTTAAAAAATTGCATTTCTTCATTTCTGAAAATAATTCACAAGTTACATCACAGTGTTTTCTTATTTTGAATGAGGTTAAAAAAATAAAATTGAAAAGAAGCTACTACCAGAAACTGTTTTTAATTTGTTTTGATGAAAGGCAATTTGCTTTTAATTTGCTTGAAGTTAAGAAACATTTATTGAGCATTCGTAAGTTCAGAGAAGTCAGTGACAGGTGGAGAGGGAATTGCTGATGAAAAGAAAACATAGTTACTATCTTTAAGTAACTGAAGATATGAATATAAAAGTCTGCATTAAAAAACACAGGAACACAGTACTTTGAATGTTTGGAAGAGCTCAGAGAACACTTCCAGTCTGAGGGGCAGTTCAAAAGACTTCTGAAAGAGGGCATATCCGATTGAGCCGATTTGAAATCTTGGTGTGATTTTAAATACAGAATAGTTAAGGAGAACTTTATTTAAAACATTAAAATCCTGTATCAGCCTCCACATTTGCAGACTGATCCTTTTTACTAGAACAGTGAAAAATGATCAAGGTATAACTGCTGCTGCTGCTGTTAAGTCGCTTCAGTCGTGTCCAACTCTGTGCGACTCCGGAGACGGGATTCTCCAGGCAAGAACACTGGAGTGGGTTGCCATTTCTTTCTCCAATGCATGAAGGTGAAAAGTGAAAGTGCAGTCACTCAGTCGTGTCCGACTCTGAGCGATCGCATGGACTGCAGCCTACCAGGCTCCTCCGTCCATGGGATTTTCCAGACAAGAGTACTAGAGTCGGGTGCCATCGCCTTCTCCGAAGGTATAACTAAATGTTATGAAAATCTTAGCTGCTGTGCTGAGATAAAACTTTGGTTTTTAGGCTATAGTGCTTGCTTGTTATTCCTTCAGCTGTGCTGGACTCTGCGACCCCATGGACTGTAGCCCACCAGGCTACTCTGTCCATGGAATTTCCCAGGCAAGAATACTGGAGTGGGTTGTCATTTCCTTTTCCAGGGTATCATCCTGATCCAGGGATGGAGCCTGGCTCTCCTGCATTGCAAGCAGATTCTTTACCTTCTGAGCCATCAGGGAAGTTTTTTCTTTTTTTTTTAGGCCTTAGTAGTCTGATTTGTCAAGTATAATGGCAGTTTAGATATATTATAATCGGATATTTTCAAACAACAAGAATTTGTTTTGGTGTTGTGACTATCCTAAAAAGATAATGAAACAGCAATGCAAACTCTCACAACAGGTAGTTATCAGATCCATCAGGTCAAGAAGAAGCCATTTCTTAATCAGAGATTGTCTGTAAGTAGTTATTTGTGTTAATTATCATGTGAAAAATAAGTAAGAGTTAAGCCATAGAATTAAAATTGAGTATGTCATTGTTCTAATTTTGTGTCATTATTGAGAATGCATTGTTAGGTTAATTAGGAATTGGCTGTTATCAAAACAGAGTGTGATATTAAATGCAAGGAACATTATACTTTTTTTTCTTCTGAAGCTGATAACAGATTGATTACCACTTCTTGTGCTTTAAGATTTCTAAAGAGAGAAAGAGGAGGAGCAGGGAGAGAGGAGAGAAAAGGAGAGAAGGAGGAACTTTTGTCCAATGTGTTGACTCTCCCAGTTACTTGGTTAATTTCATAGTCCTCCCTCCCACTCTGCATTTCTTTCTGGACCTGTCCCTCCTACATCCACCACTTTCTTTACCGTTCTCAGTGCCGACAGAGCCCTGGGCTGGGCCATTCTTTATTCTCAGTACTGACTGATGTGAGACCCCCTACCAAAGTAGAATCAGAAAATGTTCTGAATTCCACCTCCTCTAACCAATTCTCCTGGACTTCCTTCTCTTTCTATCTGAATATGTATTCTGTTTGGGTCTCTACCATCTCCCTTCTTTCTTTTTTTCACTTTTCAAAACTATGTTTTTTGTTTTTGTTTTAATGCCTGGGAGTAATAGTCATACAATTTTTCTGGAAGTGGTGTAATTCAAGAAATGTTTAGTCAATGTTGATTTTTGTGTGGAAAAGCAAAGGAGAAAAGGAAAGATATAAGTATCTGAATGCAGAGTTCCAAAGAATAGCAAGGAGAGATTAGAAAGCCCTCCTCAGCAATCAATGCAAAGAAATAGAGGAAAACAACAGAATGGGAAAGACTAGAGATCTCTTCAAGAAAATTAGAGATACCAAGGGAACATTTCATGCCAAGATGGGCTCAATAAAGGACAGAAATGGTATGGACCTAACAGAAGCAGAAGATAAGAAGAGGTGGCAAGAATACACAGAACTGTACAAAAAAGTTCTTCATGACCCAAATAATCACAATGGTGTGATCACTCATCTAGAGCCAGACATCCTGGAATGTGAAGTCTAGTGGGCCTTAAAAAGCATCACTACAAACAAAGCTAGTGGAGGTGATGGAATTCCAGTTGAGCTATTTCAAATCCTGAAAGATGATGCTGTGAAAGTGCTGCACTCAATATGCCAACAAATTTGGAAAACTCAGCAGTGGCCACAGGACTGGAAAAGGTCAGTTTTCATTCCAATCCCAAAGAAAGGCAATGCCAAAGAATGCTCAAACTACCGCACAATTGCACTTATCTCACACCCTAAAAGTAATGCTCAAAATTCTCCAAGCCAGGCTTCAGCAATACATGAACCGTGAACTTCCAGCTGTTCAATCTGGTTTTAGAAAAGGCAGTGGAACCAGAGGTCAAATTGCCAACATCCGCTGGATCATGGAAAAAGCAAGAGAGTTCCAGAAAAACATCTACTTCTGCCAAAGTAGTAGGCTTTGATTATGCCAAAGCCTTTGACTGTGTGGATCACAATAAACTGTGGAAAATTCTGAAAGAGATGGGAATACCAGACCACCTGACCTGCCTCTTGAGAAACCTGTATGCAGGTCAGGAAGCAACAGTTAGAACTGGACATGGAACAACAGAGTGGTTCCTAATAGGAAAAGAAGTACGTCAAGCCTGTATACTGTCACCCTGCTTATTTAACTTCTATGCAGAGTACTTCATGAGAAACACTGGGCTGGAGGAAGCACAAGCTGGAATCAAGATTGCCGGGAGAAATATCAATAACCTCAGATATGCAGATGATACCACCCTTATAGCAGCAAGTGAAGAGGAACTAAAAAGCCTCTTGAAAAGGTGAAAGAGGAGAGTGAAAAAGTTGGCTTAAAGCTCAACATTCAGAAAACGAAGATCATGGCATCTGGTCCCATCACTTCATGGGAAACAGATGGGGAAACAGTGGAAACAGTGTCAGACTTTATTTTTTTGGGCTCCACAATCACTGCAGATGGTGACTGCAGCCATGAAATTAAAAGACACTTACTCCTTGGAAGGAAAGTTATGACCAACCTAGACAGCATTTTCAAAGCAGAGATGTTACTTTGCCAACAAAGGTCTGTCTAGTCAAGGCTATGGTTTTTCCAGTAGTCATGTATGGATGTGAGAGTTGGAATGTGAAGAAAGCTGAGCACCAAAGAATTGATGCTTTTGAACTGTGGTGTTGGAGAAGACTCTTGAGAGTCCCTTGGACTGCAAGGAGATCCAACCAGTCCATCCTAAAGGAGATCAGTCCTGGGTGTTCTTTGGAAGGACTGATGCTAAAGCTGAAACTCCAATACTTTGGCCACCTCATGCGAAGAGTTGACTCATTGAAAAAGACTCTGATGCTGGGAGGGATTGGGGGGCAGGAGGAGAAGGGGCGACAGAGGATGAGATGGCTGGATGGCATCACCGACTAGATGGACTTGAGTCTGAGTGAACTCTGATAGTTGGTGATGGACAGGGAGGCCTGGTGTCCTGCAATTCATGGGGTCACAAAGAGTTGGACATGACTGAGCAACTGAACTGAACTGAAGGGATAGGGAAGAGTATAATGTAGTGTTTTGAGTGCTTTTCTGGGTTCATTCTGACAGTTTATCTAAAGACTGCTGTCTTGTTCCTTCCATCCACCTCTTCCATCATTCTTGTATTGAAGGGTTGGGAGAACAGATAATATTTCTCGGTGTAGGGATGGTTACTGATATAAAACTTAGTGGACAAATAAAAATTTGAAATACACTGGTTGTATATTACTGGGCCTTTTCTATTTTCTCTCCCCTTAAAAAAGGGTGATCCTGTTTTGTTTTCCCTATAGGAAAAATAAACAAAAATTAACATTTTAAAAAATATGGTATGAATTTTGGCAACAACTCAACTCCAAGTAAACAAATTGAGGTTAAAGTAAAAGCTGTGCTTTGGGACAGAGCCCTTTGAATCTATTCCTGAAACACAGAAACACCTTCATAGCAGTGACTAAGTCTCATCTTCCCCCTCACCCACAGGAACCGTGCATGAGTATGGATGAAACACAATGGCAGAATTAAATGTATGACATCTGTTGACATTTATGAAGAAATATATGTCAGATTGCAAACTCAATATATCAAAAGTTATATGTCTATACCAAATTCTGATATTTTAACTCATAGATGTTAAGAGGCTAAATAAAGTCAGGCTGTCAAAATGATTTGAGACATTTTCCCAAAGCTTCTTGTGTTTAAGACACCTACCACATTCAGAGAATTGTACCAGCAGTTATTCATTTGAGGGGTGGCATGAGAATGTTTCTGAAGCTTTTAACTATTCTGAGTATTTATAAATACCGTTAGATTTCTCAATAAATGGTATTCAGTAGCCTATTATATATCTGAAACTGATATTCTTGTAAAAATTTTTTAACTGTATAGTGTTCATATAAAGCTTGGCAATCCAAGAAAATAAAAGTAGATCATAGTACAATGCTGAATCAACCAGAGGGGAGATGCAAGAATTTTCTTTTCTGACTCCAGAAGTCTAGTTAAATTGGAGTTGGTAGAGTCTCTTTAGATACTAAAAAATATGAATTTGAATAAAATGCAGCTTGATGGCATTTATTTTGAGATAATTATATTAATTTTGCAAGAAAAATATATTATGACAGATATTATTGTCACTGACTCTAATAAGCAGCCATTAAAACACCTGGCTGCTATAGTGTATCTGTCATAGTCCTCCTCCCAGTTTTAGCATATGCTGAAAATTCTTTTAACTGGACTATTTTTTTCCCTTAAAGAAAGACACATAAAGATAAATATTGTCCATACTGGAAGAGCCACATGTTTGTGAATCGATGACTGAGATAATAACGCCAATGTATTTTTTTTTTTTTTTTTTGGCTATTTTAGGACTTAGGTTCTCCAGAGGACAATGTACTTATTCATAGAGACAAAAAAACAAACAAACAAAAACTGTGTCCTTAAAGAATGTTTAAAACTTGCCAGGTAGAATATGAACACACATCTCATGACTGTTCAGTGGCTTACTGTTTCTTAGATGGCATATTGTCTGTTTCACACAAACACTCCCACCCAACCACCCGAGTGACTATTGATAGAACATGGACTTTAATAATGTAATTTGTTCCCAACCAGAAATAACTTCCCTTGAGCCTTCAAAGTCCAATTAATAATTTTTGTTTTGTTTATAACATTCTACATCTCAAGCCTTATGATATTTTTGCCTGATTTTCCCCTGTATAATAATTATATGCAAAGTAATTTTTCTTTTTTTTAAATTAGAAACATGTATTTAATTAAAAACTAGGGTATTATGGACAAGTAAACCACTTGGATCTCAGAATTTTCCAGAACTTTTTTAAAACCACCATTTTATTGCCTTCTAAAAGAACCTATTAGATGAAAATTTGACAATATATATTCAAGAATATTAAATAAATGTCTACCTTTATTTTCCCACCAACTCTCTCCCTTTATTCTCTCACTTATGTGTGTTTTCCCCTTTATTTTGAGTATAAAATATCTAGCCATTTATAACAGTGTTTAGGTAAACATCTATATATGTGATTTCATATTATTAAGTCAGCAGTATATGTTTGTTATACTCTGCAGTCGACTAGTTAAAAAGAAGCACAAAAATGGTTTAGTAGTCTATAACATGATCATATAAAAATTCCTGTATTAGTTAAAATCAAACCAGATCTTATTCCAAAACAAATTACAGAGTTCTTTATACTTAGTCTGTGGGTTGAATCTTTATACATTTTATTAATATTTTATTTCCCCTCTCAAATATATATTATTTCCCCTTCAAAGAGTTATTTGAGATAGAAAATTATCTAAAATGTGCTTATAATTCCAATCTCTTTGTGCTAAACTAAATGATGTAGACAAAGGACACACACACACATACACACAATAGCTTATGGTGAACAATGTCGGATTTGTGATCTCTGAAGAAGATTTAGCATCAGGACCAGGGACCAGGCTTGATCACTTAAGAGCTTTTGTGTAGCAGAGTTTTATTAAAGTGAAAGAAAACAGAGAAAGCTTCTGACGTAGACATCAGGAAGGGGACAAAGAAGGCCCCTCTTACTTGCCTTATCAAGGCCTTATATACTTCTACCAGACGAACTCCCACAACACACATCTTAAATTAACAAGATTAGTACCAGCAATAAAAAGTTCTTACCAGACCCACTCTCACAGCATACATTTTAAGATGACAGGATTCAGAAGGTTCCTGAAGACTCTCAAGAAAGAGAAACATGTCTTAAAGCAGGATACATTGTTATATTGACTTAAGACAAAGCAATATAAGAAAAAAGTTTGTCCTTTTCTCTTCCTTGAGATCCTCAGACCCCTTTCTCCTCCTCAGGGAACCCAGACTTCTTATCAACCTACTAAAGAATTGGCTCTCTTCCATACACACACACACACACACACACACACACACACACACAGTCAGGCCTCTGTATGCACAGGTTGTGCATCCATGGATTCAATCAACTGAGGATCAAAAACATTTGAAAAAAGTAGAATTCCAGAGTTTCAAAAAGCAGAACTTGAATTTGTCTCACACCAACTGTTTACATAGAATTTACATTAGGTATTATAAGTAATCAAGATAATTTAAAATATATGGGATGATGCACATATACTATATGCAAATACCATGCCATTTTATATAAAGAACTTAAACATTCATAGATTTTGATATCTGTGGGAGGGTTCCTGTAACCAATTCTTAGCAAATACTGAGGGACAACTGTATGTGTGTGTGTGTGTGTGTATGTGTGTGTGTATAAACAATACAGGATTTTTTATAATTTACAGTTTATGGGCAAAAAAGATATCCATAAACTATCCCAAAAGTTCTTAATGTAGATTTTTGTTAAAATCGCATCATCAAAGATATTTAAATGGGATAAAATCTATTGCTTTCACATTGAGTCCACTGTGGGAATTTTTAATGATACTCATGGCTGGTTTCTGCAGATATGTTCTTCAAGTCTTCTGGGACAAATTCATTTTCATATTTTCACTCAGTTATGTCAAAATTTTGTATGCTTTAAGACCAAGGAGGCTTTTTTTTTGGAAGGTTTCACTATGGATTCCTCATAGAACTTTGATTAGTTTTCCTTTGTCATAAAATTAATTGTTGAAAATAAAAATAAAGAAATGTTGATGTTTTTACTTATGTTTAAGAATATCAACAAGTGTTGGCATCACTTGTATTTTCATTTTTGGTAATTTATGGCTAGTAAGCTTAACTGCTTAAATACCTCATTTTAATTTTAAACATGTGTATTTAAGAAATAACTTCCTTGACCAGTAATAAGTGAGCCATTGGTTATAGTTAATAATGTCTATGTATTAGGATGTCATAGCAAAACACAAAAGATAGTACATACCATCACATCCAGGATGATAGATTTAATAAAACTATGTTACTTAAAATTGAGCCCTATTGTGCTGCCTTGCAAGGTTGTTATAGTTACAGTGTTTCTGTATGGGAATTTAACTTTTCTTAGTAATATTAGTTACTGAACCCAATCAATTCTTAAATCTACTCTTTGAAAATAACCTCCATTGTAAAAGATTCTGAATTATGTTTATTTCTCTTTCTTTTTTAAATAAATTTTTTGAATAAGGCAGAGAACAAAAACATTAGCATATGTTTTCCTTCCAGAATATTAGACAGAATTTTTGCTTCCCAAACCAATTGCTATTTTTCACTTAATAGGAAAAAATATTATATATATATATATATATATATATATATATATATTTAAAGCAATCTGTTCTCAGCTGGTAAAATCCATTTAATTGATACTATTAAAACCTGTGAGTTTCTGTTATTCAGTATAGTTTAAGTCAGAATATCAAGTATCTGTGAACAATGGGTTTCAGACTATCATCAAGTTTCAGGTTTCCAAGAGCTATATGCTCCATGTTCATTGAACAATAAGGTGACCTTGAAAAACATAGTTCAAGTTCAGATTTACCTCCTACAAGGCTACAGTACCAAATTTTGGAACTCTGAGCAATGAACAGGTGTAAAAGGAAAAAGGACAGGTACTCTCCACATTCAAGGAATTTGTAGTTCTTTCGGGAGAGAAGAAAAAACGTCTGTCGTTTCTGAATAACTAACTGAACGGTGCTACTAATCATATCAGAATATTCATATATTTTACATAGTATTATAACTCCATGGTGTTATCTACAGCACAGTAAATTCCTCACTGGTAGGATTATGTTTTCCTCATATTCATATCTTTGCCTTTTGTCTGGTCAAATCCCTTATATTTGGAAGTATTCAAAAGAACTTGAACAAATAATGCAAAAAGCCAATGAACCTTTTAAGAGATTAAGTGTCTGCACACAACAAAATGCTATTGTTATGATTGATAATAGCTAACATATTTTGAGGGAAATACTCTGTGTATACTTTTAATAATTATGATATCAAATGTGATAAAAATTAAAATAGTAACATCAGCAAAAAGGAATAGGCAGATTCAAGCTTTCATCATTCCACAATAACATCAAAATGAGAATATACTGTCAAAACTAAATTTTTCAAACCTCTGGTAAGTCAGAAGTTTACAACAACCAAGTGAATGCTGAATTACAATGTGAAACATCAGTCAGTGTGATATACCATGTTTATAAATATAAATTTAATAAAACAGAACAAAACGAACCATTGTCATCTTGATGCAGGAAAAGGCTTTTGACAAAATCCAACATCTTTTCGTGCCAAAAGCACACACACACAATGAAAAGAAGGAAACTTCAACATTATAAGAGGCATTTATTTTAAAAAAAACACCTCACCCTACATTATACTCAGTGGTGGAAGCTAAAATCTTTACTTGGGAAAAGACAGGATCCCACTTTCACTACTGCTATTCATCACTGCACCTAACAAATCAGACAAGAAAAAGAAAAGAAATCCAAATTGGAAAGAGAAAGTAAAATAATCCCTCTCTATATATGAGATGTATATAGGGGTGTGTGTGTGTGTGTGTAGATATAATCCTGAAGAGTCCACAAGGAAGTAGCTAAAACTAATGAATGAATTCACCAAAGTTGCAGGAGACAAGATCAATACACAAAAATCAATTTTGTTTCTATGAAGTTGCAATGAACAATCCAAAAGTGAAATTAAGAAGGCTATTCTATTTATAATATCATCTAAAACAATAAAATACCTAGAAATAAATTACATCAGGGAGGTGAAAGACTTGTACACTGAAAACAACAGAACATTGCTGAAAGAAATTAAAGACCTAAATATTCGGAAGTATGGTTTGTATTCTTGGGTAGGAATAGTTAATCTCACAGGTTTAATGGAATCTTTATCAAAATTCCAGTAGCCTTTTTTTTCCCCCCCAAAGATGAAAAAGCCTATCCTCCAATTCCTGCGGAATTGCATAGGACCTTGAATGGCCAAAATAATCTTGAAAGAGGATAACAAAATCATGAAAACTCATGTTTTATTTTTTTCCATTTCAAGGCTTATTACAAATCTACAATAAGTAAAGGAATGTGATAATGGCATAAGTGTATACACATATGTAATACTAGCATAAGGATTGCATATAAAATGATGAAATAGAATTGAAAATCTAGAAATAAACATACATTTTTGGTTAATTGATGTTTAATAAGGATGCCAAAATCATACGATGGGGAAAGAATAATTTATTGACAAATGATACTAAAACAATTGAATTTCCAGAATTGTAAAAGAATGAAGTTAAAACCCTTTTCTTATACTATATGCAAAAATTGATTCAAAATAAATGCATGGCCTAAATATAAGAGCTAAAATTATAAAACTTTAAAAGAAATATAGGGGGGAATTTTTATGGCCTTGACTTTGTGATGAATTATTAGTTATGACACCAAAGGCACAAGCAACAGAAGGAAAAAAAAATAAGCAAATTGGACTTTATCAATATTAAAAATTTTGTGCATCAAGAAGTTGACAGTCATGATTGTCAGAGTCTGGAATATGGGGATAAGAAAAATGGGTGAGATGGTCAAAAGATAAAAACTTCCAGTTATAAAATAAATAAGTTTTGGGGATGTATGTACAGCATGGGGGCTATCAAAACTATGTCATATATTTGAAAGTTGCTAACAGAATATATTTTAAAAGTTCTTCTCAGAAAAATTTTAACTACATGAGGTGATGTGTGCTAACCAAACTTGTAGTCATTTTGCAGTACATGCATATGTTGAATCATTGTTGCATACCTAAAACTAATACAATGCTACATGTCAATAATACTTCAATAAAACAGAAAAAAAGTGAAAAGACAGCCTATAAAATGATAAAAACTATTTGCAAATCATGTATTTAAGAGTTTAACATCCAGAATATTTAAGGAACTCATAGAATACAAAAAAAAAAAAAAACCCAGTGTGAAGAGGGATTGACTTCTCAGTATACTATATACAAATAGCTAGTACAGTTCAGTCACTCAGTCGTGTCCGACTCTTTGCGACCCCTTGGACCGCAGCACGCCAGGCCTCCCTGTCTGTCACCAACTCCCAGACTTTACTCAAGCTCATTTTCATTGAGTCAGTGATGCCATCCAACCATCTCATCCTCTGTCATCCCTTTCTCCCACCTTCAATCTTTCCCAGCATCAGAGTCTTTGCAGAAGAGTCAGTTCTTCCCATCAGGTGGCCGAAGTATTGGATTTTCAGCTTCAGCATCAGTCCTTCCAATGAATATTCAGGACTGATTTCCTTTAGGATGAACTGGTTGGATCTCTTTGCAGTCCTAGGGACTCTCAAGAGTCTCCTCCAACACTACAGTTCAAAAGCATCAGTTCTTTGGTGCTCAGCTTTATTTATGGTCCAACTCTCACATCCATACATGACTGCTGGAAAAACCATAGCTTTGACTAGACGGACTGTTGTTGACAAAGTATGTCTCTGCTTTTTAATATGCTGTCTAGGTATGATATAAAGGGGAAGTGAAAAATAGATATAAGGGACTAGATCTGATAAATAGAGTGCCTGACAAGCTATGGATGGAGGTTCGTGAAAATGCAAAAAAAAAAAAAAAAAAGGCTGTCTGAGGAGGCCTTATAAATAGCTGTGAAAAGAAGAGAAGCAAAGAGCAAAGGAGAAAAGGAAAGATATACCCATTTGAACGCAGAGTTCTGAAGAATAACAAAGAGAGATAAGAAAGGCTTCCTCAGTGATCAATGCAAAGAAATAGAAGAAAACAACAGAATAGGAAAGACTAGAGATCTCTTCAAGAAAATTAGAGATACCAAGGGAACATTTCATGCAAAGATGGGCTCAATAAAGGACAGAAATCGTATGGACCTAAGAGAAGCAGAAGATATTAAGAAGAGGTTGCAAGAATACACAGAAGAACTATACAAAAAAATATCTTCATGACCCTGATAATCATGATGGTGTGATCACACACACTCACCTAGAGCCAGACATCCTGGAATGTGAAGTCAAGTGGGCCTTAGAAAGCATCACTACGAACAAAGCTAGTGGAAGTGATGGAATTCCAGTTGAGCTATTTCAAATCCTGAAAGATGATGCTGTGAAAGTGCTGCACTCAATATGTCAGCAAATTTGGAAAACTCAGCAGTGGCCACAGGACTGGAAAAAGTCAGTTTTCATTCCAATCCCAAAGAACAGCAGTACCAAAGAATGCTCAAACTACCATACAATTGCACTTATCTCACATGCTAGTAAAGTAACGCTCAAAATTCTCCAAGCCAGGCTTCAGCAATACGTGAACCGTGAACTTCCAGATGTTCAAGCTGGTTTTCGAAAAGGCAGAGGAACCAGAGATCAAATTGCCGACATCTGCTGGATCATGGAAAAAGCAAGAGAGTTCCAGAAAAACATCTATTTCTGACTATATATTGCCTATGCCAAAGCCTTTGACTGTGTGGATCACAATAAACTGTGGAAAATTCTGAAAGAGATGGGCATACCAGACCACCTGACCTGCCTCTTGAGAAACCAGTATACAGGTCAGGAAGCAACAGTTAGAACTGGACATGGAACAACAGACTGGTTCCAAATAGGAAAAGGAGTACATCAAGGCTGTATATTGTCACCCTGCTTATTTAACTTATAAGCAGCTTCCCTGGTGGCTTAGAGGGTAAAGCGTCTGCCTGCAATGCAGGAGACCTGGGTTCAATCCCTGGGTCAGGAAGATCCCCTGGAGAAGGAAATAGCAACACACTCCAGTACTCTTGCCTGGAAAATCCCATGGATGGAGGAGACTCGTAGGCTACAGTCCATGGGGTCACAAAGAGTCGGACATGACTGAGCAACGACACGCAAAGTACATCATGAGAAACACTGGGCTGGAGGAAGCACAAGCTAGAATCAATATTGCCGGGAGAAATATCAATAACCTCAGATCTGCAGATGACACCACCCTTATGGCAGAAAGTGAAGAACTAAAGAGCCTCTTGATGAAAGTGAAAGAGGAGAGTGAAAAAGCTGGCTTAAAGCTCAACATTCAGAAAAGATCATGGCATCCGGTCCCATCACTTCATGGCAAATAGATGGGGAAACAGTGGAAACAGTGGAAACAGTGGCTGACTTTATTTGGGGGGGGCTCCAAAATCACTGCAGATGGTGATTGCAGCCATGAAATTAAAAGACACTTACTCCTTGAAGGAAAGTTATGACCAGCCTAGACAGCATATTCAAAAGCAGAGACATTACTTTGTCAACAAAGGTCCATCTAGTCAAAGCTATGGTTTTTCCTGTGGTCATGTATGGATGTGAGAGTTGGACATTTCTGGTAGGAATGTAAAACTGCAGTTACTACTGAAGGCAGTTTGGCAGTGTTGGAACAAGTTTGTGAAAACTGCATGAATCCACTTATATGAGTTACCTAGAATAGGCAAATCAGAAAAAATGCAAATTAGAAATTATCAGGAACTCAAGTGTTTGGGAGTAACATGAATTTATTGCCAATGGTTGCAGAGTTTGTGTTTGGGTGATAAATGTTTTGGAAATAGTTGTGATGGCTGCATGACATTGTGAATATGATTAATATCCCTGAATTATACATTTAAAATGATTAAAATAGCAAGTTTTATATATTTTTATTCAAAAAATTTTAATTGATGTATACTGATTTAAAATATGTGGTATATGTGTTCATTTGTTCAAATTTATCTATATTATTTTTCTTCCATTCTTCTCAATTGTAGTTTATTATAAGATATTGAATATAGTTCCCAATGTTGTACAGTAAATCATGTTTATTTTATATATGGTAGTGTGCATCTGTCAACCCCACACTCATTTTTTTTCCTCCATCCTATTCCCTTTTGGTAACAATAAGTCTGTATCCTTTGTCTGTGAGTATGTTTCTATTTTGTAAATAAGTTCTTTTATGCTATTTTCTTTCTTTGTTTTCGATTTCATATATAATTGATGCATTAGAATGTTTTTCTTTATCTGTCTCAAGTATTTCATGTAGTATGATAATCTGTAGGTCAAGCATTTTACTATAAATGTCAGCATTATTTCATTATTTTCTTATGGCTAATAATATTCCACCACTTCTTTATTCATTCACCTGGTGGGCATTTAGCTTGCTTCCATGTGTTGGCTTTGTAAATAGTGCAGCTATGAACATTGGGCTGCATATATCTTTTTGAATTAGAGTTTTTGTCTTTCCTGAATATATACCCAGGAATGAGATTGCTTGATCATACAGTAACTCTATCTTTAGGTTTCTGAGGAACCTCCATATTATTCTCCATAGTGACTGTACCTATTTGCATTTCCACCAATAGTGTTTGAGAGTTCCTTTTTTTGCATAACCTCTCCACCATTTATTACTTGTAGACATTTGATGATGGCCGTTCTGACCATTGTGAGATGTTATCCCATTGTGGTTTTTATTTCCATTTCTCATTAAGGAGTTTTATGATATCTTGTATATAAGCCTTTAATCCATTTATTTTTGTATATGTTATGAGAGAGTGTTTAACTGATTTACATGTGGGTCTTCAGTTCCCCTAACACCACTTCCTGGAGACACTATTTTTTCTCCATTATTTATTTTTGACTCTTTGTTGAAGATTAATTAGTTGGCCATAGGTGTGTGGGTTTATTTCTGGGCTCTCTATTCTGTTCCACTGATCCAATGTCTTTTTTTGTGTCAACACCATACAGTTTGATACATATAACTTTGTAGTATTTTCTGAAGTCTGGAAGGGTTGTTCCTGCAGCTTTGTACTTTTTCCTTAGGATTGCTTTGGCAATTCCAGGTCATTTGTGATTCCATAGAAATTTTAGGATTATTTCTCCTAATTCTGTGCAATATGTCTTGTTTAGTTTGATAGGGATCACATTAAATCTGTAGATTGCTTCAGGTAGTACAACCATTTAAACTATAGTAATTCTTCCAATCCAGAGCATAAAATATCTTTCCACGTCCTTGTATCATCTTTGATTTTTTTTTTTAACTTTCTGACATTTTATCGTTTGTGTGTGTGTGTGTGTGTGTGTGTGTGTGTGTGTGTTAGTCACTCAGTCATGTCCAACTCTTTGCAATCCCATGGACTGTAGCCCTCCAGGTTTCTCTGTCCATGGGATTTTTTTCAGGCAGTTTCTTTACCATCTGGGCTACCAGGAAAGTAAAGAAATGCAATAGATTTCCATACATTAATCTTATATTCTGCTACCTTGCTGAATTCATTTATCATTTCTAATAGTTTTTGTGTCTAGTCTTTAGGATTTTCTATATAGAGTATCATATAATGACAGTTTTACCTCTTACCCTCCAATTTGTATAGCTTTTATTTCCTTTACTTGTTTTATTGATTTGGCTAAGACTTACAATACTATGTTTAATACAAGTGATGAGAGTGGGCATTCTTGTCTCAAAATTTAGAGGGAAGGCTTTCGGCTTCTAATTATTTCGTGTTATATTGGTGGTGAGTTTGTCATAAATGTCTTTGATTGTGTTGAGATATATCTTCTCTATACCCACTTTGGCAAGAGTCCCCCCTCTGCCGCCATGAGTAGATGTTGATATTTATCAAATGTTTTTTCTAAATCTATTGAGATCATGTTGTATCCCCCCTGCCCTTTTCTTTTGTTGAAGTGATGTATCACATTGATTTGTGTAGTTCACTCCCTTGTGAACTTGGGATGAATTCTTCTTGGCCGTTGTGCCCAATTTTTTATATGTGTTGTTGGCTTTGGTTTGATAGTATTTTGTTGAGAATTTTTGTGTCTATATTCATCAAAGATATTGGCCTCTAGTTTTCTTTTTTGGTGGTATCTTTATCTGGTCTTGGTAGCAGGGTAATGATCAGAGTGATGGTGCTTCATAGGATGTCTTTGGGAGTGTTTTCTCATACTCAGTCTTTTGAAAGAGTTTGAGAAGGATCAGTAAAAGTTCCTCTTTGTATGTTGGTAGAATTTGCCTGTGAAACCATCTGGTCCTGAACTTTTGTTTGTAGGGATTTTTTTTGTTGTTGTTATTGTTTTGTTTTTGATTTTGGTTTTTTTTTTTTTTTACAGATTCTATTTCACTTCCAGTGATTGGTCTGTTTAAATTATCTGTTTCTTCTTAATTCAGTTTTGATGGGCTATATGTTTCTAGGAAATTGTCCCTTTCTTCAGGATTGTGGATGTTTCACATATTTTTATCTGAGACTTCATAATCACAGTTGTAAAATATTCAGATTTGATGTTACATAATCTAGAATGCCTCTAGCTCTCAACTAACCCAAATGGGAACTTCTTAAATGTTTCTTAACCTGATGTAAACTTTCAGCTTTTCATAACACAATCAAATCCACTTTATAGGGATTCATTTTCTATAGCATGGTATCTTATGTCAGGCAACCTTTGAAAACAATATTTATTAAATACTCACTCTATGCCCACACTAGTTTAAGAAATGAAATACATTTCATTTCTACATTTTAAGAAATGAAATAATTTAAAAAACATTATAAAATGAATATATACATGTTAGGGTAAGATAGATATTTAATAAATACTTCTGACAGATATGTTTCAGGGATAAAATGTAGGTTCTTGATAGACCAGCATTTGTAGTAAAGCCAGATTGATATTAATTTTGTATCTAAAATGATTTTTCCTTTAATTTTCATTTTCTGTGATCACATATAGAAGGAAAGAGATAATCACTGGAAAGAAGAAATGGTGGTTGGGGTACTAAAGAAAATAGTTTTTTTTTTAATACATATAATTGTGTTATTTGTATTCTTATATTGTTATGTTAAGATCATTAAATTTTTAGATTTTTAACAAAAAATTTATCTGTAATTTCACATATTCTTCAACTTTATTCAGGAGAGGGAAAAATAATCTATTTAGTAGCTATGTTATCAAGCTATATTTCTTTATGACTTTTTAAAAAAAATTGCAGTTGAAGTTTCTCTGCTCACAAAATGAACATTTTGAACAGAAAGATACTTTATTTTAAAGTTCATTCTTCAAAGTCATTATAAGTCCTCATTTAGGTATTGGTGAATATTCATTGATAAAGGAAAATTTGGATTATCACAAATAATCATTTATTTTTGATCAATTGGAATGCCCTTAATGCAGCTTTGATTGATATATTGTTGAGCAAACAGTTTACCATTCAATATGTCAAGTTAAATCTATTACATAAAATAGGAATCTGTGTTATTCTCTTCGTGTTTTTTTTGTAAAATGTTTTAACCCTTTGATTTCTAAATTTTTGCCTACTGCCAAAGAAACTAGCACAACCTGTAAATACCTTTTTTGAACAGACTTTTATTTCTAGTTTTGTAAGGAATCTTCATACTGTTCTTCATAGTGGTTGTATCAATTTACATTCCCACCAACCGTGCAAGAGAGTTTCCTTTACTCCATATCCTTTCCAGCATTTATTTTGACAAGCTTTTGAAATAATATATTTCTTGCTTTGTATTTTCCTTTTTTTACTTTTACTATTTTTTTTAACTTTTACTTTCTATTGAAGTATAATAAGTGTTCAAATAGCTGAACCTATCATGCTTGGTGAATTTTCAAAAACTAATCTCAGCTGGCTATCTCGCAAGAAAGAGAACATTTCTAGCCCTCAGAATCACTCTTTATCAGTGTTCTTTTCATATCTGGACACACTATACCCCTGAGAATAACCAACATCCTGACTGCTAAATAAGCAGACTCATTTTGCCTGATTCTAAAACTTATTAAATTACTCTATATGTAAGCGAGTCTAGCTTCTTTCACTTAACATTATGTTTGTAGATTTCCATGGGCCTTGAATATGGTATTCTTTAGTTTAATCATCATTCCTTTGTCCATTCATTCTTGATGAACATTTATGTAGTGTGTAATTTGGGATTATAATGAATAGTAATGTAATGAACATTCTAGTAAATCTCTTCCTGTCATGAATTTCTGTGTATACCTGAAATTCAAAGTCATATGATATGCAGAGGTTCAGCTTTAATATATACTGCCAGTTTTCCATGTGGTTGTACCAGTTTATACCACCAATTTCTACCAGCAGAGAAGCATGAGGATTTTGATTGTTCCACATCCTGGCCAACACTTCATAATTAAAGTCCTTTTTGTTTTAGGCATTAAGGTGAATGTGTAGTCACATTAAATGTTGCTTTTACTTTGCATTTCTTTAATGGTTAATGCAGTTGAGTATTGAACACTTCTTATTTATTCATTGTCCATTTAAATATCCACTTCAGCAAATTCACCTTTTTTCTTTATTGGCTACATTTTTAAATTGTTTTGTAGGAGTACTTGAGATTTCCTTGGTCAGTCACAATGCTTCATAAAAGCCTCACTCACTATGTTTATTTTTTCCACTTTCTCAAGATTATCTTTTCATGATCATAAATTCTTGCTATTTAGGAAACTTAACATATTTTTCCATATGTATTGTGTCCTGTTTATGAACTGTTTGCCTCCTCTATGATCAGAAAGATGTTCTCTTCCCTATATTTCTTTTTTAAAAGATACAGATGTGTGTATATCTGTGAGTTCTTATATCTTTAAGGATATATATGTATAGGTATATGGAACCTTTCACATACAAATACTTCCATATGGATATTCAGGTGACCTGACACATTTGTTGACAAGACACTGAGACAGACATTCCCTTTTGTACTACTATATTTACTTTATCATGAATCAGAAAAAAAAAAGTATATATGTGATTCTGTTTCTGGACTCTCTGTTGTTCTTTTGGTCAGTTGGTTTAACTCTGTATCAACATTACAGTTCTTATGATAGCTTTATAATAGGTATTAATATATGGTGGTGGAAGTAAATCCTCTAGCTTTATTCTTCACAATTTTGTTAGCTCTTTTAGGCCCTTTGCATTTCCATTTGAGATTGACCTTACCAATATCCACAAAATGTCTTGCCAGGATTTTGATTGGGATTGCATTGAATCTGTAGATAAATCTGAGGAGAATTTACAGTTTTATACTACTGAGTTTTCCAGTACATGTATGTGGTATATCATATGGAACTTTAAATTTTCCATCAGGGATTATTTTAGATATTTGTGTAAGTGTCCTGCATGTCTTATGGAGATTTAATCATAAGTACTTGATGTTTTTGATACTGCTGTAAATGGCATTTTTAAACTCTGTTTTTTATTTCTTTCTATTCTATAGTGTGAAGTCATACTTGCACCTGACAAAATTAAACAGGCAAGGAAGCCTATTCCAAGCTATTGCAGTAAATGAGAGAGGCCATTACTGAGTCCAAGTTCTACTCTACTGAAACAAGTATGGGAGACATTTTAAGAGCTAGGGTGGGGTATCATAAGTCACTTGTTCTGTTCATTAACCTCATCCAAAGAAAAAGTTAACTTTCTCATATCATCTTGGTGGGAGGCAGTTTTACAAATCGGGTCAAAGTACCCACCAAAATTAGACTGCTACCCTCACACAGAGATTGGGAGATCAAGGTGATGTCTTCCTTGATGTTTATACTTCAGAGTTGGCTCCCAGATCCTTGAGAGAGAGGCACTGAATTGTAAATCTGGCAAAAGTCTTTTAAAAAGATTTACATCTCAAAGGGGCAAAGAAGTAATTTATAAGTTTTCTAAAGCAAATGCTCAAAGGAAAGGAAATGTAAAGACTTCTGCAGTTAGACCATCTGGATTCTGTAAAGGTGACGTTCAAAGGAAGGTCAGGGGCCTTGAGGCAGGAAGAAGTCAAGCTGAGGACAATGTTGACTGTCTTGGTCAATAAAAATACAGTTGATTTTGCTATAGTGACCTTATTGTCATCAATTTAGTGAATTTCATTATTCATTTTAATAGTTCTAAAATTTTTTTAAGATTGTTAAACACATCATATTATCATGTCTGTGAATAATTGCAGTTATATTATATCCTTTGTAATTGTTATCCCTTTTTATTTTATTTATTATAGTAGCTGAGACCTCCAATAATATGATGAATTAAAGTAGTGATAGAAAGCACCTTGTTTTCAATAGTATTTCATCATAGAGTATGATTGTGTGGGTTTAAACAAAATTGCCACTGTTTTTAATCATGTAAAGAAATTTTTCCTCTAAGCAGCGTATTTTTAACTTCCTTAAGTTTCTACTATCTCAGACAAAAGGAATATCATTAGATACTTCTCAACCATAAAATAAATATATAGTCAAATATATCTTTAAAATTTATAGATCTCATTATAAATTATTTCATAGAAAGTTTACTTCTCTATCATTTAGGATATACTGGTTGCTATACACCAGACACTATAATCATTTACTCAGTGGCTTAACACAAAAAATGTTAATTCTCACTTAGGAGATCATCCAGTGAAGGATGGGAAGATATATTTATGGTGGGAATAGGCTCTACTTTGCCCTTGATCCAAGGAGATTCCTTCCATTTACTAGCCTCAGCATTTCTAGAGCTTCAGAATCTTCTGGTGGAACATATTCATCTACTAGGCAAGAAGAAGGTTAACAGGTAGGAGATGGTGAAGGAGAGAGAGAGAAAGAGTAGAAAGTATCAGTTCAGTTCAGTCACTCAGTCATGTCCGACTCTTTGTGACTGCATGAACTGCAGCACGCCAGCTCCCAGAGTCTACCCAAACCCATCTCCATTGAGTCGGTGATGCCATCCAACCACCTCATCCTCTGTTGTCCCCTTCTCTTCCTGCCCTCAATCTTTCCCAGGATCTGGGTCTTTTCAAATGAGTCAGCTCTTCGCATCAGGTGGCCAAAGTATTGAAGTTTCAGCTTCAGCATCAGTCCTTCCAATGAACACCCAGGCCTGATCTCCTTCAGGATGGACTGGTTGGATCTCCTTGGTCCAAGGGACTCTCAAGAGTCTTCTCTGGCACCACAGTTCAAAAGCATACATTCTTCGACACACAGCTTTCTTTATAGTCCAACTCTCATACCCATATATGACTACTGGAAAAACCATAGCCTTGACTAGTCGGACCTTTGTTGGCAAAGTAACGTCTCTGCTTTTTAATATACTGTCTAGGTATATCATAACTTTCTTTCCAAGGTATAAGCATCTTTCAATTTCATGGCTGCAGTGATTTTGGAGCCTCCAAAAATAAAGTCAGCCACTCTTTCCCCATCTATTTGCCATGAAGTGATGGGACCAGATGCCATGATCTTCGTTTTCTGAATGTTGAGCTTTAAGCCAACTTTTTCACTCTCCTCTTTCACTTTCATAAAGAGGCTCTTTAAGTTCATCTTCACTTTCTGCCATAAGGGTAGTATCATCTGCAGATCTGAAGTTATTGATATTTCTCCCAGTAAGCTTGATTCCAGCTTGTGCTTCATCCAGCCCAGTGTTTCTCATGGAGTACTCTGCATAGAAGTTAAATAAGCAGGGTGACAATATACAGCTTTGACGTAGTCCTTTTCCTATTTGGAACCAGTCTGTTGTTCCATGTCCAGTTCTAACTGTTGCTTCCTGACCTGTATACTGGTTTCTCAAGAGGCAGGTCAGGTGGTCTGGTATGCCCATCTCTTTCAGAATTTTCCACAGTTTATTGTGATCCACACAGTCAAAGGCTTTGGCATAGGCAATATATAGTCAGAAATAGATGTTTTTCTGGAACTCTCTTGCTTTTTCGATGATCCAGCAGATGTTGGCAATTTGATCTCTGGTTCCTCTGCCTTTCCTAAAACCAGCTTGAACATCTGGAAGTTCACGGTTCACGTATTGCTGAAGCCTGGCTTGGAGAATTTTGAGCATTACTTTATTAGCGTGTGAGATGAGTGCAATTGTACGGTAGTTTGAGCATTCTTTGGTATTACTATTCTTTGGGACTGGAATGAAAACTGACCTTTTCCAGTCCTGTGGCCACTGCTGAGTTTTCCAAATTTGCTGACATATTGAGTGCAGCACTTTCACAGCATCATCTTTTAGGATTTGAAATAGCTCCACTGGAATTCCATCACTTCCACTAGCTTTGTTCATAGTAATGCTTCCTAAGACCTCCTTGACTTCACATTCACTTCACTTCACACTCTAGGTGAGTGTGAGTGATCACACCAT
Source organism: Bubalus kerabau (assembly GCF_029407905.1). Lineage (NCBI taxonomy): Eukaryota > Metazoa > Chordata > Mammalia > Artiodactyla > Bovidae > Bubalus > Bubalus kerabau. Next base: position 36,061,418 of record NC_073634.1, on the reverse strand, counting down.
CATGATTATCTGGGTCTTGAAGATCTTTTTTTAGAGTTCCTCTGTGTATTCTTGCCACCTCTTTTTAATATGTTTTGCTTCTGTTAGGTCCATACCATTTCTGTCCTTTATTGAGCCCATCTTTGCATGAAATGTTCCTTTGGTATCTCTAATTTTTTTGAAGAAATCTCTAGTCTTTCCCATTCTGTTGTTTTCCTCTATTTCTTTGCATTGATCACTGAGGAGGGCTTTCTTATCTCTCCTTGCTATTCTTTGTATAAGAGCATAATTGCTCATGATTGCATCATCCCAGGAAAGACATACCTTCTGGCATTTTCCACTGGCAACATCTAGCTACATGCCCCGCGATTCAACGTCAGAAAATGTAGTCCAACTGAGTGCCAGGAAGTTGAAAGGTAAATATTGAGGAGCATCAGGTTTTATGTTCTGGATGCTTATATATTTATCACAACCCTCCAACAAACATATAGGCATCCAGAACCTAGAATAAATAATGTTTAGTATCTGTTTAGTATCTGTTTAGTATCAATTTCATCTCTCTGCTCCCTGTGAGTATACATTAGCAACTCATTTTTATCCTAAATAAAAACAAACATTGAAATTATTATATATATTGAGAGAAGACAGTACCAACCTAAACCCATTCAGTTTTAATGTTTTAAAAAAATATTTTTTTCTTTGGAAAGTATAATTATAACAAAACCTTAGTATTTTATACTACTAATGAAAACTGTTGTAACTTTCCCTTGAAATTTCTCCTTTTGGTGGTGTTATGATTTAATTTTTAACTCTTGGCTTATTTTCTCTTGATAAATTAGATCAACAGATAGATATGGACTTCCTTTAAAAATTTATGTAAGCAACAGTCTTCCTGTTTTCCTTAAGTCACAGGGTAAAATGTAGTATACGTAAGGTCCATATTTTCATAACAGTATTTTTTTCTGAATTTCCCAGAGATTATATTATTTCCCCCAATCCTACACTGCACGCGTACACACACACACACAAATCACTTAAGGAATTAGCACAACCAGAAAAAACAGTATCATTCTGCTTTGAGGCTTAGAGATTAGCAGTCAACATAGAGATGTTACTGGCATGAAGGAATTTGCTGATAACGAGTTGAGAGCAAGATCAGGATTTGCTGATGTGGGATAGAAGGTTAAAGTTGACCTATGGGGAACTGGACAAGAATGCATAGTGATGTGGCCAATCCATAATTAAGCCATCTTACTTATGAATATTCATGTGGTATGAATGTATATCCATGGCTGTGTCTGCTGTTGGCAGTGAGTCATGCTTACATGTAAAATAAATGTTAACAAGTTTGCACACATAACATACTTTATGCAAAACTTATGAATGATGGTTTAAGAAAGAGCAAGTTTTAGAAGCAAAGTGTGTCCTTAAATTGACAGTTTTTATATTTGAATCTGTGCAGTGGTGTTAACTTTCCTGGGAGTTAACCAAATTGTATGTAATTTGAATACTACTCAATAATATTCAACAGTGTTTTCCACTGTTTGAATGTTTGCTACAGTTGTTCGTAAATATTTTAACAAACAAAATGTGAAGTAAAAGATATGAATGTCATTGTGGATTACTTAAATATAAAATCTGAAAAATAATTTAAAACCTTAATTAACAAAAGTAGTATGAATTTTAATGGCAAAACAAAACACAAGGCAAGCCTATAAAATACTGTATTCTAAGAGGAAATTAACTTATATGAAGTAGTATATAACCTCATGTCTAACTTCAAGGTTATTTTGGAATACCTCTTAATAATTAGACTGACATCAGTGTAAGATGAATAAATTCTTTGTGTGATATATTTGTCACAAAACAAAGATTGGTCCTGTAAGATAGGGTAATTAATTTGTGTGCTTTAATGTTTCCTTATAAGAATGATGACTTAAAATATTAAAAAGCTGTGGTAGTAAACTACAATTGAAACAAAATTTACAGACATTCATTTTGTATTAATGTCCCTTTTAAAGTTTTATATTATCATATATCTATATCAGGTAACTATATTTTTATGTTATTGAAGTATATAAACTCTTCATAATATATGTGTTAATGATAATTAAAGAACCTGTACATTTACTTATATAGACTTTTATAGAAAATCTCTGAAAATATTATATAATCCAATCATAGAAATATGATTTGCTGGTTATGATTATGGCCACATTATTATTTAAAAATAAAATGTTATTAAAATACAGAAAAACCTATGATTACAGGAATTCTCAAAAGTCCTGTGAATTCCAGTCTTTTAGTCCAAAGTCCCAAAGACTATCTGTTGTTGTTATTGTTGTTTTTGTTTAGTCACTAAGTTGTGTCAGACTCTTTTGCAACCCCATGGCCTGTGGCCCGCCAGGCTCCTCTCGCCATGGAATTTACCAGGCAAGAATACTGGAGTTGGCCATTTCCTTCTCCAGGGGATCTATTATTCCTCAAGAATTTAGAACACAACTCAAGGTGACAGTAAAAATGCCGTTATATATATGAGTTCTTCTTTAACTCCGTGATAAGTGACTTTGGGCTTAATATCCATGTGCAAAACCCAGTATCTGTGAAGTCTTATGGTTTGCTTTTTCTCTCTGAGTACCAAAGGGAAAAAACTGCATTGGAATCTGATAAACATAGTTTAAACACTAGCTTTGTCATTTAACATCTGTGTCACCTTGACTGTTACTTAAATTCCTGAAATGTATTTTCTTCTACTGAAATACTGAAAGCGGTATTTTTAAGCAAGAGATAATACATGCAAAGTGCCTGACAAATGGTAGGAATATCATAAATGAATTATTGTATACCTTTTAAATTTGATCAGAGCAACAGGAGTAAAAACAAATATAATAATGATACTTTTAAATTTGATATAACTACATCTGATTTAGTGAGAAAATACCACCAGATGTCTTATCTAAGAATAGGAAATGTATTAAGTGAATAGCTACAGGAATGTTAGGAAATTGAATTTTGATATGCTAGACAGTATAACTAATTCAGAGTCTTGAAATTTATAAATTCCACTTGAAGTTTTCAAGTCATTTTTCATGGAAATAGTGTTTGGTTTTGTATGATGTATGCTTTGGATGGGTTTTTTAAGGGGGTATATTATTTAAGTATTTGCTACAGTGTTTGTATCATAATTTTCTTTTGAAAATCATTTTATTGTTAATTTCATGTATTTTTAATTACATAAATGTTAAGAATCATTATTTGGCTTTTTAGTATATAAATTATTCCTGATTCAAACCAGAGTCCAACACGCTCCTAGTCCTGTTTAATCTTGTCCATACCTCATTTTACATCATTTAGATGTCTTTTGGGTGGGAAAGACAATCCCATATCCATTCTTATAGAATTAGTGGCATTTCACTAACTTTTTCAGTCCTGTTTTTGTCAGCATCATAAGAACAAGGACATCTTAAATGTTCAATTACTTGTATTGCAAAGTATAAATGGCCAACCAAAATAAATAAAAATGCTGTATTTCTTAAAATTTATAGGTGAATAGTATTTAGTTTACTAGACATTCAATCGGAGAAGTCAATGGCACCCCACTCCAGTACTCTTGCCTGGAAAATCCCATGGATGGAGGAGCCTGGTGGGCTGCAGTCCATGGGGTCGCTAAGAGTCGGACACGACTGAGCGACTTCATTTTCACTTTTCACTTGCATGCATTGGAGAAGGAAATGGCAACCCACTCCAGTGTTCTTACCTGGAGAATCCCAGGGAAGGGGGAGCCTGGTGGGCTGCCGCCTACGGGGTCGCACAGAGTCAGACACGACTGAAGCGACTTAGCAGCAGCAGCAGCAGACATTCAATACTCTTTTCTGTTTCTTTAGGAAACCTGGGGCAAGGAACAAATGTGCATATTTTGCAGTAGAATGAATTAGAGGTCAATATGTTTTGTTTTTATGAGTAAAAGGGGAAGAGATTGCTAAAGAAAAGAAAAAATAAAGCTTTCAAAAATACTTAATATTAGACTATGCATTTTATCAGGGAATATTTTAATGGAATTATGCTTTTAACCAGAGAAGACCCTCAAGTTACAAATATTTAATTTAGATAATCATCTTCTTTTGTTTTATTTTCATAGAACTTTAGATAACTTCATCTGAATCACATTTTGACTTGACTTAATTAATGCATTTTATTCAGTTGATAGTAGGCTGTTGTTGCTTAACAGTCCATAGTTAGCCCTCACATCTGGGCCACACCTCTTACTTACCTGTTTCCTGCCACAATTAGACCATGCCTCAACTTGTGTTGTCTTGTCTTCTCCAGTCATAATTGCTCTCCAAGGCTTAGTACAGGCATTGTTTAAAGCTTGTTATCTCTAGAAGTTAGCTTTTGGTTGGTTCAAGCTACTACTGTCCCATATTGATATTTATGATTTTTTCCTCTCCCTTTAATGATCTGCAGAATTATTTTCAGTATATTTCTATAGACCTCAGTTCCAAAATTGGTGCTCACTGTCAAATTCCATTTCTTTGTGTCTGAGAAGGAAAGCCTGTTATTCTGAAGACAAAAAATTTCTGATTCTGCATCTATGTCACCTAAAGCAAATTATTGACCATTCAGAGCCAGAGCTTCTTATTTGAAATTTGACAAGCCTGAGAAACAATAAGGGCAAGTAAATGAGAGCATGTTTTTAAAAAGCATTCACTTGTTTAGGCAACAAATATTAATGAGCACATTCCAAGACCACAAGGGGCTTCCCTTGTGGCTCAGCTGGTAAAGAATCTGCCTGCCGTGCAGGAGACCTGGGTTTGATCCCTGGGTTGGGAAGATCCCCTGGAGAAGGGAAAGGTTACCCACTCCAGTATTCTGGCCTAGAGAATTCCATGGATGATATAGTCCATGGGGTCACAGAGTCGTACATGACTGAGTGACTTTCACTTCTATGTCCTATGTGTTGTTCTATCTGTAGGAGTTACAATGGTTAATGGAGCTTATATTTTAATGCTTTTGAGTTGAGAACGTTTACATGTAATATCATCACTACTATAGCCATTCTAAAAATAGATATCTTTATTTTTCTTGAGTAAACTCAGGAAATTTACTCAGTTAATTTTACTCAGTCAACAAAAATTGTAATGTCATTTTGGCCTTTCAGAATACATACTCCTGATTTCAGGTTGATCATAGGAAAAAATAAAGGGAGATAGCCTGATATTGGGTGAGTGGAATTAAATCTCTCACGAACCCACATAGAAAATTTTAAATACTCATAAAGCATTCTATCTCTGATCTTGTACCTCTTGTTGATAACTTTTAAAAAAGGCAGCTCCTGTGTTTTGTGGATGTGTTGTGACTCCAGAGCAAATGTTTCCACTCTTCCCATATCTGACACAGAACTTTAGCAGAGAGAACCGTTTGTCTGTGTCATTGTTCTCCATGTCCCTGGAATTCATCTCTGTTGCTATTACAGCATATTGGTCCAGGAGGCATCTTTAAACCCATGTTGAAAATGAATTCCTATTTCCCCCATAGCCCAGTTTGCATTCATTGCTGCGTGGCAGAACTTAGGACAGACCAGGGATCAGTCCCAAATAAGAGAATGCCTCAGTATATCTTTGTTATGCTATTCTCTGTACCATTAGTACCATAACGATTTGACATGATTCTTTTCCTGTAGCAGATACTTGGATCCACAGATAGCTATAAGCACATCCAGGAGCTTTAAAATAGCATGAAAAACAAAGGTGTTAAGAGAGAATTCTAATTATAGATCTACCCCTTCACAGGGTAGACCAGGTAGACAGGGTACCCCTTCACAGAATAAAGCACAGGCAAAACTAAGAAAGAGTGTCTTGGTAAATAAATCCCACCTAGCCTCCTGGAGGGCTTCCCTGATAGGTCAATTGGTAAAGCATCTGCCTGCAATGCAGGAGACCTCAGTTAGATTCCTAGGCCGGGAAGATCCACTGGATGATGGGATAGGCTACCCACTCTAGCATTCTTGGGATTCCCTTTTGTGGCTCAGCTGGAAAACAATCTGCCTGCAGTGAGGGAGGCCTGGTTTCAATTCCTGGATTGGGAAAATCTCCTGGAGAAGGGAAAGGCTACCCACTCCAGTATTCTGACCTGGAAGATTCCATGGACTGTATCTTCTATCCTACCTTAGTCTGCTCATTTGTATTTAATATGCTTCATGTAACATCATAGGCTGACCTCAGGTTATTAAACAAAGAGATTTCTTCTTTAAGAAAGCACTTTCAAAATTATGGGGAGGGTGATTAAATCTTATTGCAGAGAAAGGGTTGCTCAGAACTACTGAAATTATATTGTATAGACTTATTCGCGCATTATATACTGATGTAGAGAGTACAATCATTAGTAATAACTACAAATAAACTAGTAAATTGCCATAACTTGCTTATAAGCAGAATCTTTGGGGCGTTGGGTTCCCTGCTTATCCAGAAAAACAGAGCAAATGTGATAGACATAAGAAGTGGGAGAGAGCATTTAAGGAATTGGCTTACACATATGTGGAGGCCATCAAGTCCAAAATCCAGCAGACTGGGGATTTATTTAAGAATTGATGTAGTCTTCAATCTGAAGGCTAGAAACTCAGGCAAAATTTCTGTGTTTCAGTTAGGAGGCAGAAGTCCTTTGGGAAACCTGTCTTTACTTTTAAGGTCTTTGATTGAAAGAAGTCCACTCACATTATGGAGGGTGACCCACTTAAAGTGGAGTGATTATAAATGTGAATCACATCTATAGATTCCTTAATAGCAATATTTAGACCAAATAACTGGTCACTGGTCACTATAACTGGTCACTTATAGTCTAGTCAAGTTATACATAAAAACAGACAAGCAACAATCATCTGTTTTCTAAAAACAAATTCATATCATTTTTAAGATGTTTCTTTGCACATTAAAATTTATAGTGAAAATAATCTACCTGGTGATTTTTCACATTAGGCAAGGTGATAACGTCAGAGAGCTTTTCCCCCAGGTATATCTGATAAAAGAGTCTCAGAGACAGTCTAGCAAGCCATATTATTTATTAGATTCTATTACTGGCATAAAGGGAAGCATCTGCAAATGAATACATAATTTCTTCTTCATCTTTAATTAGATCCTTATAGCTTCATCAATTTGAAAAACTGCTAGTCTCTCTGATCCCTGCAGTGTTTATAAAAAAACAGTACATCAAGTCCATGTATATTTCTTTTAAGGAAAGACAAACAAAAATCAAAACAGGAACTAGAGGCTATTTCAGATGTCTGGAGCTATATGGCAAGGGAAGGAGGAGTAGGTCTATGTGCCTGGCTCAGCTATTGATCAAAGACAGTGCTTGACCAAAAAAAAAATCGAATATACTAAGATTCCCAAAACTTCCAAAGTTCTTCACAGAATCCTCTACTTACAGGAGACATTCAAAATGGCACTCTGGTCCTGTTGGGCCCCAGGGCAGGGCTTGGTACTGGTGGAAACTTTGAGCCCACTCTGCAAGTGGGCCCTGGTGAGATAGAACTTAACAATGCCAGCATTAGTTTTTCCCATTTTAATTCTTATTTGCAGTAACTTTCTAATTCTCCTTGCTTTCCAGCACTTTTTGAATTGCCTAGCTCAGAAATATTTAAAACCCTTTTCACAAGCATAGTACCTCTTTCCTTGAAAAACAGAATCCAGAGAAGCAGGGAAGGCAAACTTTGAAAACAGACTTACAGTCCTTTCAGAATCTAACATTGGAGGTGGAGGACTGGCAGCTGGTTCAATGTGAATCACAATCAATTGACCTTTATAGAATGCCTATATGACTCCATCTCAGTGGGGTTGTTGCCAAGAAAGATCATTCTCCAATGTTGTTTGCATTCTTCCCACAGAGCATGGCTTTGCTAAGCTCCTCTAGCTTGTCACTAATTTGGCAACAGGTTTCAATCATGGCTTTATGAGTTTGACACTTTATGAGTTTGACATTATAGTGAAATAGTCATCAATGCATATTTACTAAAACTTTACATGCTTATTTTCATTCATATGCTGTAAATATAATCATTGCCTTGCTTTCAGAAAAGTTCGAGACTAACCAGGAAAGCAAAATAAAATAAAAAAAATAAAAAAATGAAATATCAGTAAATATATAGTATTTATGTAATGTGTATATATATGTATGTATATATTATATATAGTATATGTATTCCTCTGTTAAAACATCAAGGACTGAAAGCATACAGAGTTCCAACAAAGGAGGAATCATTGGAGCGCAGTGGTCCAGGGAAGGTGTGTGGGAATGGTGGAACTTGATCCGAGTGTGGAAGAAGTTGAATATTTGAACAGGCAGAGGAAAAAGTTCAGCTGCTATTGTACAATTTTCTGCTCTCCCTACCACCTTTTAACTGGCCTGCTGAGCACTGAGTCCAGAATGGAAAAGTGTCTTGAGATGATCAAAGCCTAACATTGGTCTAACTTGTTTAGAGGGCTTCCTTAGTGTCTCAGATGGTAAAGAATCTGTGTACAATGTGGGAGACCCAGGTTTGATCCCTGTGTTGGGAAGATCTCTTGAAGAAGGGAATGGCAACCCATTCCAGTATTCTTGCCTGGAGAATTCCATGGTCAGAGGAGCCTGGTGAGCTACAGTCCATGGACTCGCAAAGGGTCAGAACTACTCAGTGAATGAACACACTCACAACTTGTTTAGAAGAATCAGTAGAGAAAAATCACTGCAGTGTGCTTGTATGTATTTGGAGGTGGGTTTACACCCAGCAAGTCAACATGCAGCAAGGACACTGTCCTGCAGATGAGTTCCTTAGGTTCTAATGGGAAAAAAGACAGAAATGAATTAAAGTGACAGCTGAATTCAATAAAAATTAAATATAAAAATTACTACTGTGGATATGTGGAGGGAGAAGAGGGAAAGTAACTCACTATATTGAGAACATTTAAAAAGTTTAACCAGAAACAACCACACTTTCTTTGACCAGTGAAAGAATCACATTTTTTTAAACTCAGTCTCAGATATATTTCTCTAGACTCATGCACCACACTAATTTCTTGGGATAACTGGGAATCAGCTTAATTATCACCTAAGAAAATAAAAATCAACATCCTTCTCTTTTACCGTATTACTGCTTGAAAATATGAAACCTAAACAGTAGGCAAATGTTGAGATAGTTGTCAGTTTTTGAATATGTATCAATTACTGTGATAAGCTTATATTTTATATCATTATAATTGTAGATGCTTATCATAATAAGTTGAGATTTTGAAAGAAATGGAGAACTCATAAGCAGTATGTATCATTTTATATATATATAATATATGCATCATTATATATACATATGTATGTGTGTGTGTATATATATATATCTTCAAAGAGAATAAAAATATGGAGCTCCCTATTTTTGCATTAGACACTTAGATTTACCCACTTTTATTCTCCTCATGTTTGCTACCATACTTGATATATAATAGATATTTGAAAAGCATTTATTGGGTTTAGTTTCATTTTAGTTGGAAAACAGGTATAAATCATATATTAAATATTTGATATAGTCTCTATCACTGGACCACAGTATTTTTTGTACTTCCTGAGTGGAATTTTTTTATGATGATAATAGTGTCACAGACTTTTGGAAATGCTTTAAAATGTTAAAAATGATAAAATGATAGGTAGGTTGATAGATAGATGGATAAAAACCTTTGCCAAATTTTCATTAGGTAGACAAATTTTGTTTGCAGTTTCTGTCTTGTTCTCTGTAAGTCTAGGCAAGGTTTCACATTATCTAAGAAGAAGATGTACCATGTCCCTCTACATTTCATCAATTTTAATTCTAGCTATGGGAACTTTGTTTGGGATCATGCCTTCCCATCTACTGATCATAATCCAGTAGGAACAGGAAGAAGATAGTCTTAGGAGTTCTGATCTGCTCCTGCAAACACATGCCACAGGACAGACTAGCTCTTCGAGTCAGGCTATATCAGACAGTCTAATAAAGGATTATAGGTCTTCAGCTTAAAACTTGAATTCTTTGGGAATACTTAGTTGGGTTGAGTCTAGTTGCATTATCTGTTGCTAAATTCTGGAAGGGAAGGGTCCATCACCTTTTAAACTTTGAACTGTTAGTGAAAACTACCAAGATGTAATAACAATCTAAGATGAGATCAGATTTGATTGAGGCAGAAGAACTGACTGGTGTGCTATTTGCTTCTGCCACCCATTAGCTTGGTTTGACCACCTCCTAATTCAGGATCATCATTCCTGGAGATTTTTCCTAGCTCTTAAAATGTTGGTTCTATTGATTCCTTTCTTAACTCTACCAATATCGCACAGAGAGAATGTTACTGGGAAAAAAAATAAAATATTATCACAATTTAGCCATGTAGTGTTAAAGAGTTAACATAATTGACTGGAATGAGGTGGATATCTTGTTTCCCAAGAGCAAACTTGGAAACCATAAAGAGGAAAGCATTGGAAGAAAGATACACTGGGTTTTAGCGAGGGATTTGATTATGTGATAATTATAACAACAATAAAACAACAGTACTTGTTAAAGTTTGTTAGGGAACTAACATGTGTCAGTTTTTACAGGAATTGTCTAATTTATTAGAAAGATCATATTAATAAAAATCTTAGTATCTCCATATTTGGCATAGTACTAACGTTTGGGGACAATTTAGTTTTATTTAATTCAAATTTGAGTATAATCATGCCAAGAAAATCTACCACACTTAAGAAATTGAGTACTTAAAACAAGGTAGGATATTCTGAAAGTTTGTTTCAGGGAAGAACAGATGTAATGTTACTAGAAGATTTTCTAGTGTAAACAAAACTGCTATGTGTAGAATGCTGTGCTGTACTTAATTGCTCGGTCATATCTGACTCTTTGCGACCCCATGGGCTGTAGCCAGTCAAACTCCTCTGTCCACGGGGATTCACCAGACAAGAATACTGGAATGGGTTGCCATACCCTCCTTCAGGGGATCTTCCCAACCCAGGGATCGAACCCAGGTTTCCCTCATTGCACGTGGATTCTTTACCATCTGAGACACCAATCAGGGAAGAACGGATGTAATGTTACTAGAAGATTTTCTAGTTTAAACAAAACTGCTATGTGTAGAATGTTCTAGTATAAATAATTTTATATTTTAACCACTTTTGGGGATTATGGACAGCTGGAATGGCTTTTTAACATAATACTTATTTGTGCCAGTTTCAATCTCTAAATCCACCCATTTGACAGTTATCTATAGTTATATATATATATATATATATATATATATATGCATTTGCATTTCTAAGATGCTTTTGAGAAGAAATAGTCTCTTTATTGTACATAAATTATTACTTCTCAACATAGTATTTGAAATGTAAAAGATGTTCGGGTTGCTTACTGAACTGAAGAAAGTCAAATGTAGCAATGTGTTGATGGTAGGTCTGGTCATTTGTCTTGGGAAGAAAGGTCCACAGGGAACTGAGCTTCTTCCTGTTTATTGGTATTCGTGTTTGTTTGTTTGTTTTGGTTAAGTATCATTCTGTAGAAGTAAGATAAAGACTATCTCTTGCTTAAAAAAAAGGGAAATAAAATTTATTGTTACGTTTATTACTACCACTTCCTTTAGAGGCAGGGGATGTAACATTTCGTTTAAAGTTTGATTATACCACATTCATCAAAAATCATTTTCAAAGCAAAATCCTAAACAGGAAGATGATTTCAAAGCTATGTAGAACAGAATCCTAAAGATCCTCTATTCTATCTGTGTGACCTATGGCCACTTGGTACCTCTGTGTCCTCATCTATGGAAAACACTCATTTTGGAGAGTGGTTGTGAGAATTAAATCTAATGTGCTCAGTGCACCTGACACAAATTGATATTATGATATGCATGTCTTTTGATAGTCAATTTAAATTACTTAAGGTTCTGTCCTAGGGGAAAAAAGATAGCTAGAATTAATTATCTCATAGAGATTACTTAGAAATGTTGGATAAATTAAAGTCAGAAATAAGGATGGCATCTGAGCTAAAAGAGGAGTATTCTTTTGCAGATTCCTTGCAATTGATTCCACAATAAAACAGGTTTGGTTGATGCTGTTGTTTGCATTTATTTTAACTTAACAAATACTTAAGTATATAATGTGTCAAAATACTATGTTAGGCTCTGCTGCTGCTGCTGCTAAGTCGCTTCAGTCATGTTCGACTCTGTGCGACCCCATAGACAGCCTCCTACCAGGCCCCTCTGTCTCTGGGATTCTCCAGGCAAGAACACTGGAGTGGGTTGCCATTTCCTTCTCCAATGCATGAAAGTGAAAAGTGAAAGTGAAGTCACTCAGTCGTGTCCGACTCTTAGCGACCCCATGGACTGCAGCCCACCAGGCTCCTCCATCCATGGGATTTTCCAGGCAGGAGTACTGGAGTGGGGTGCCATTGCCTTCTCCAATGTTAGGCTCTAGAAAATCATATAAGAGGCAGATTGTCTACCCTCAGGGAGCTTCTTTGTTGTAAATTGAATTAAAGAATTTGAAAATTTCCTTAGGTCGCAAACTAATAAGGTGGATTGGAGTCAAGATTGGGCACTCCACTTGTTAAGAATTTATTTCATTTGGTGAGATCTGAAGCCACTCACTCCCTGGAGGCATGAACCAGGACAGCATTGTTTTGCCCAGTCTTTGGATATAAATACAGAACAACACTTGGAGTTTTTCTTCCATATAAAATACAGAATTTCTGAAATGATTAATATGACTCAATAGCTGCAATCTTGATGTTTTGAAAAATTACTCAATCTTTTGCAGTTATTAAGCAACTTGTATGTAATGCCAAAAAGTGCTCTAGAATGTAGCTATTACTGAGCATTTCTGCAAGTTCTCTAAGGTGAGGTTTATGGTAATTCAGAGCATTGGTCCCCCCTTTTCAAAAATAACTCAGAGCCTATATATTCTGCTGCTCCCAAACTGCCAGAATTATCAGACCTGAAAGGAGTTCAATTATAGTCATCTTGGATGCTTTACTTTTTATCTAAATCCATCCATAAAAATAGTATTATTAGAATGACCCAACTTATAATTATGAAGTTATTTAGAAATAACTGTGTGAACCAGCAATTACCTCAAAACACAAGGATTCTATTTTATAGCAGGGATTTTGGATACAGGTTGTTTTTCTACTTGTTTTGTTTTCTGATCCTCTGGGAATACTGATTTTATTTCATAAATTTTATGTATTATTATGTGGCAGAGACCATTCTTAGTGCTATACTACTATAACTACATTTGATCCCTGTGACAACTTTAAGCATTAGATGTTATTATCTTCATTATACAGATAAGGAAACTGAGGCAAGAGAGGACAATTTCCTCAAAGCCACATGACTGGTGGAACTAAAATTCTAAGCCAATTAATCTAGCTCCAGAGTCTTTAACTGTAACTACACTGAACATCTCCTAGATACTAACACTTTTAGTTATACTAGAGATAAAACATTGGTCACCTTCCTAGTCTTTAATGCTCCTAGTGGTATGTTCTCTAGCCCTACAGTGACAGGGGTTTAGGGTAGAGGTTGACAGAGACTCATTTAAACATCAGAGTGGGAAGAATGGGAGATTTTCAAAGGTATCAACAATGAGACTGTAGTATTTCTTTTCTTTTTTGTTCACTTTAATTTTTTTCCTTGAGCACTGGCTTAGTTCTCTAAGATCCAGTGCTGCTTAGCATGATGTAACCCCAGCATCCTCTGCTTGGTCCCCTGTACTCCAATAGTGCTCTTCTCTTTTACAGCTAGTTGATAGCCCTTCAAAGGTATTGCTTAGACCCAGAATGCCCAGTACCACTAATCCCCTTCTGATCTTACAACCCCCATCAGAAATCTTTTAGCAACTCCTGCATAGTGTTCAAGCCTCAGCTCAAGCATTTGTATCTTCACGTCTCCAGACCAGATGGATGAACCTTTTTGCACTTGTGCATAGTACTGCTTACAGTCTTTATTACTACCCATTACATTTTAGCTAATCTTCCGGTCTTGTGCCTGTCTCTCTCAATAAATAGTTCCTTGATGATATTGACCATGCCACAAGAAGAAGTCTCACATTGTAAAGAAAAAATTTTAAAATGTCATATAGAATAATAACTCATTTATGCCACACACATACACATGTACAGGGGAAATAAAATGCAGGGCAGTACATTAAAGTGTAAAGACTAGGTGTCTCTGAGTAGTGGTTATGAAAGATAATTTTCTTATGCTTTTTTTATAAATTTTCCAAATTCTCTACAATGAAAATGAGTTGCTTTCTTAAAAAAGAAAAAAAAATGTCAGAAATGTATTAGAAATAACAATGGAGTTCTTTACTGAATAAGAACACTGTATACAAGGTCTTTTAAAAACAGTGCAATTCTTAATGTATGGAATGTGGGCTTCCCAGGTGGCTCAACCAGTAAAGTATCTACCTTCAATTCAGGAGACCTGGGTTTGATCCCTGGGTCAGAAAGATCCCCTGGAGAAGGACATGGCAACCCATGGAATGTAGTGAGTGTGTAATATATTTGGATTAGTAGATGAGCAAAGGAATTGAATGTGATATCTGCTTAAACTGAGGAAATCCTTATACTTAGAAATCCTTCTATACTGTAGATCTTGAGAATTTTGATGTTGCCCAATATGTTTTACAGACTCTGTACATATTGAACATTTTTCTTTTCTCTCAGTCCTCTACAGCAAAAATAAAAAGGTCAGTTTAAAGAAATGTGAAATTAGAAATAGTACTACATCAGAGATGTCCTTAAACATATGGATCTAACAACATGACATATGCCTACATATTCCTGTTAAACTGAATTAACATTTATTTTATTTACTCAGGATTATTTATTATTTATATTGTAAAGTCTTGCTTGAAGAGTTACCACACTGTTTTAGAACTGTATATAATTCTAAGCTTGTTTTAGAACCTGCTCATCTGAATAACTGAAAGAAAGTCTTATTAAAAATTATAAATCATGTATCATAAGTTTTTTAGAGAATATGGGAATTTTTTGAACTTTTTGATTTATAAAATTTCAAATATATGAGATTAAAGCATTTTAAATTAAAATTGATAAATATGTAAAAATAAAGTCAACAAATAGGAGAGCATTCCTGTTTAGAATTAAAGTGATCATATGTACCTGAGATAATTTTGGTTGATTTTTATTTTGCATTGTTTGTGAATAATTAGAAAATGAAAGGATCTCCTTGATAGGAATTTACTATATATTAGTGAGAATAAAATTTAAATGATTATAATATTTCAATAAAATATATGATTAACATTATATTTACAATGTACATATATTCAGAGTGCCCTTTAAACACTTAGTGTTTCAAAAGATAATCATTTTCATATCATTTAACAACATAGATTGACTTTATTCGCAGCAGTGTACTAACTTCTGGGATGATACACAGAGGTCTGAGACATAGGTCCTGAAAGACAGATAGCTTTCAATATTAGTGAATAAACGAAGTATGCCAAATAGATTGCATATGCCCCTGTGCAAGATATGATGAGTCAAAAATGAAGCTTCTCCTTGAAGGTCAGAGAAAGGAAAAATTATCTTCAAAGCCCCATTAAGATTTAGATCATTGGAGGGAAGTGAGCAAGTGACAGGCCAGAAGATGGGTTACATGGCCCAAGTGTGGTGGTAGGGAATTGATTTCTGGAGACCAAGACAAGAAAAGCCTAAACTGGAAGATGTCAACCAGAGAATAGTAGATTAATCCATAGTGGCATAGAGCTGTAATTCAGTTCAGTTCAGTCGTTCAGTCGTGTCCGACCCTTCGCGACCCCATGAATCGCAGCATGCCAGGCCTCCCTGTCCATCACCAACTCCCGGATCTGTAATTAGGACCAGATTAAAAAATCAAGGTGATTGTGTGACTACAAAATGAGACTCAGTGGCTGAAGGAATGCTATTTAATGTGGAAGCACTGACAGAATGGGAAGTCAAAGCCAATTCTGCAGTTTCAAGCTTGGGTAAGTGAAGTTGAAAAGACAAAACCTATGGTTACTTGAGTTCAGCATAAATGAAAATTTACTAGGAAACTTGAGAATTTTAAGAGCAATTTCTATATTATTTTCCCCAAATTTCACTTAGATTTGATGTGCCAGAACATATGACCTATTAGTAAAATTTTTATAATATTCAAGTTTCAATCATAATGTAATTTATGTACCTAGAATTATGTAGCAGTGGCAGCTTAAAAATGGGCTTCCCAGGTGGTGCTAGTGGGAAAGAATCTGCCTGCCAATACAGGAGACATAAGAAACGCAGGTTTGATCCCTGCATTGGGAAGATCTCCTGGAAAAGGGTATCATAACCCACTCCAGTATTCACGCCTGGAGAATCCCATGGACAGAGGAGCCTGGCAGGCTACGGTCCATAGAGTTCCAAAGAGTCAGACATGAGTGAAGTGACTTAGCACTGCAGCTTAAAATAACTTCTGCTAGATTGTTTTAAAAGTCAAAGAACTTTAAAAGTCTTATTCACTTTTTCATTTCCAAAACTGATTCTAGTACCTAGTTTAGAGCAGGTGCTAATTGTTTATTAAGTTAATGAATAATAATATTTATTAGAGTCCTCCAACTTTAATGCCTTGTCAATTTAATAGAACTTTCAAATCAACTCATGATGAGTTACTAAAAGGTCTAAAGTCTTGGGTTTTGGTGGATGCAAGGAATATAGTGCATTTCTTCTGACTTTATGGAATTTGAAATCTAGTGACACAACTACCTTTTAATTAGATAAATTAAGTAATTCCAGTAGGTTTTCATTATGATTCATTAATATGGAACCTCAAGGCTATACGTCATCAGTACCTAGCCATGTAATGATATCACTGATTAAACCTCTGAAACTGGTCATATCAAGTTCCACATCAGGGTCCTTTAAAATTTAACTTGTATATTTAACTTTAGAAAGAAACCTTATGTGTGGTATTTCCCTTCCTCTCTTCTTAAAGTAATTAAAGCATTAATACCTATCTCATTTTCATTTCATTTTCTGGTTTGCCTTTAAATAATTTCTTCTCTGGTTTGCTTAACTAAACAGTTCAAGTATTTCTGTTAAACTGTTTTTAAGAAAGTTTTCTTTTTCTTTAATTACAATAGGAGTGGTAAAAGTAGTAGTAATATTATTAATTATAATAGGAATGATAATAGTGTATTATTAATATTATTATATGATTATTAATATATTGCCTGTCAATTCCTATCCTTTTATTATGTAAATAATAATTTCAGCCCTTTAGTCTTGAATAAGATAATTATAATAAGTTAATTTGTGTTTTTCTGAAAGAAAAGATTGCTGTCATCTAAATTTTGGGGCAGTATTATTAATTGTTCCCACATTGAACTTTCAGATTTTTTTTCTTATTAAAAGTTTTACTTGTCAGCAAGAAAAGCTAATGGATACAAGGAATATAATGCGTTACACTTGACTTTATGGAAATTAAAATCTGGTGACATAACTACCCTAATTTAATTAATATCAAGTCAATTTTAAAAGGGAAAGCATTATGATGAAATTGTGTTTGAGGGGTCAAAAGAAGATTGGACTGTGAAAATAATACATTGTAGAATATTAACCTATTTTATATCTTTGGATTGCATCATATTAGCTTAAAAACTAGTTTAAAATCCCCAACTTAGTATTTAGAATTTTTTTTCCCCAAAATGATAATTTTTTGTACTTCTTAGTTAAGTGACCATACATTGAATTTTACAGCACTCTTTAGGCAAAAGTGTATACAAAATGATGGAGAGAAGATAAACTAATGTTTCCTCAATTGAGCATCAGGCAAAGAACTTTGTCAAAATGCAAATAAAACATTGTAAATGAGCTTCCCTAATTTTTTATGTGTACTTTTAATATCAAGTAAGAATAAAGAGCATGGACATTATTATTGGTCTACAACAATTATAATTCCTCAATAATAAATTCTGATAAAATTCCTATAAATAAATTTTTCAAGACTCAGTTTCTGGAATTATTGTTAAAGCTGAACAGTAACTGCAAATTATCTTTGGTTTGGGGAAAATACAGTTAAATTACCTTGTTAAAAGAAATTATAAAGAAGTGCTTTAATTATTTTCTTTGACAGTTCATATCATTATGAACTGTAGTGGAAGAATTCTTCTTTAAAAAGTGCATTTTGTTATATAGTTAATTTTTTTCTTGAGATATAGAAGTAAGTGTCCCTTGTAAAATTAATTGCTGTCAAAAATCTTTCAGAAAAGTATTCTTTTTAACTTTACCCATTCTTATGAACTTGCCCAAGAGACCTAAATTTCATGTCTGTTGGAGTGTTTAGTTAGACTTAAAAAGTGTATTCAAAGTATTATACTTTTTAAAATCCTCTGGAGACATTTGACTTGTATAATTCACATGCTCTGCCTTACTTAAATATTAGCTTTATGTTGCAATTACCAGATAGATAATTCTCATTAAAATAATCATATGAAGGCACATCTCTCCAATGGACCAGCATGGGGGGGGTGGGGGGGACTCTTTAAAGTCATTCTAGTCCATTGAATTTGGGAGCTTGAGAATACTTTTAAGCAAATCTAGCTAAATAAATGTGCACCTTGGAGAGCAGAATGGCTTTTTGTTTTTAATCCATTAAACGTCCTTGAATTTCTTCACAGTTCTCCTTCTGTCCCCTCTCAGCCATTTCCCTTTAGTGAAGGAACATTTGTACAATGTCAGTGAGAAAGTAAAAATCCTCTGTGGATTTTAATCAGCCTTCTAAGCAGGTGTTGAGTCCCAAGAACTCCAAATACAGGTCTTAATAAGGGCAGTGAGTATATAGGACTCAGTGCTTTTACTAGTCATTAACCTTGACCTCAGAGAAGGCAATGGCACCCCACTCCAGTACTCTTGCCTGGAAAATCCCATGGACGGAGGAGCCTGGTAGGCTGCAGTCCATGGGGTCGCTAAGAGTCAGACACAACTGAGTGACTTCACTTTCACCTTTCACTTTCATGCACTGGAGAAGGAAATGGCAACCCACTCCAGTGTTCTTGCCTGGAGAATCCCAGGGATGGTGGAGCCTGGTGGGCTGCCGTCTATGGGGTCGCACAGAGTCAGACACGACTGAAGCGACTTAGCAGCAGCAGCAACCTTGACCTCACCTGGGAGATGGAAGGAGGACCCTTGAACAGACATATTTAGGTAAGAGTCTATTTTATCTCTCTTAGGGGAGATATGCCAAGGAGATGCCAAAGCAAAGTTAAAATGCTTGTGGACTATGCTTGTGAACTCAGTGCTCCAGGTGGCATTCCTAGGGAAATTAGGCAAATTTTAGTACTGAAATGAAAAATTTTAAAGACGGTGACTTTCAGTTATCCTTAAAAGATGGAAGCAAACAAATAGCTTGAGAGGGTATGAGGCATCAGGCCATGCTCTGCACGACACTGTCGGTTACTGGTGATTGTGCTGAGAAAGAGCCCCTCTGTCCCTCCCTTTGGTTTTCAAGAAGCTGAAGATTTACAGCCTGATTTTTTTCCCCTGAATTATTTGTAACTGTTTAGGATTTTATAGAATAGTGTGAATTGATCTCATTCTCTGAATTTCATAAATTCTAATACTGACCCAGTTTTGATATAATTGCAACCATTTCATTGTTAATTGATATCATCTCTTCCCCAGTGCTGACTAGTCTTGTCATTGAACTTGCCCTTAAGGAAATATGTGAATTGTAAATATAGTACTGCTGTTGTTTAATGAGATTGGGGAAGGTAAAGAGCTTGAAAACTTCAGCATCTGTTGCAATGATAGCTGTGGACACTGCAAGAAAATGACCTTTAGCTAAAACAAGTCACCTTGTGTCAGAGTGGATTGCTGTTGGTTTTCTTAGGAAATTTTAACTCCATTGCCTGGTCAGTTACCTCAAGAAAAGTATTTCTTTGTTGAATAATAACATTTAATTAATAAATTTAAACTACAAAAAAGCTGTCATTAGAAAGTACACAATTTATAATAATTTATTCAGGTTCATTTTGAGAGTAGAGAACAAAAAAGAACTAAGGATACATTTTATTTCCTATTAACTGAAATTCTAATATAGATATAAATCATGCCTAATGCGTCCATTAGCCATAGCTTCAATGTGGTGGAATACTTGCTACCTTTCTATAATAATTGATATTCAACAGCAGAAATCTTTATGTTCCTGGATATTTAATTTAAATATTAAATTTGATTTGGAGGACCTAATTCTGTAAAAACAAAATTAGAAATAAGGAGAGACTAAATTGGAAGAATAGTGGGAGATGACTAGTATTAGGGAAGGAAAAAAAAAAATCTAAAGATGCTAGCCCTGAAGTAAAATTGATTTGAGATTCATTTTCTTTCTGTCCTTAGTTCTGCATGATCTGACAAGTTACTTAATCCTCAATTTCCTTATCCATATACTTGAGATTCTATGACACCCCTTCTCAGGATTGTTTTTAAGATGAAGTGAATTAACATAAATATGAGAACCATCTGGTGCATAAAGAGCACCCATTAAGCATTTGATGCTAATTTTTGAAAAAAAAAAAAAAATATATATATACACACACACACTTTGAGACCACACAGAGTGGGCAGGGATAGGATAATATAAATAACTACATACATGGTCTTTGAAGCCAGATAGACCTGGATCAGATTCAGGTGGGCTCTTTGCTTCCTTGCCTTGTGACCCTGGTTCTGCTGCACAGCCTCTCCAGGCCTCGATTTCCTCATTTATAAAAATGAGGTAATAAAGTAGTCCACAGATTTTAGGAAGTTCCAGAAATTCTGCTAATTTTCTGTCTCTGAATAAGACCATATTTTTATTCTTCAGTAATGAAACAGAAATTGCAGACTACTAAGAGGTGGCTCAGAGGTTAAAGCGTCTGCAGACTGCTAAGAGGTGGCTCAGAGGTTAAAGCGTCTGCCTGCAATGCAGGAGACCTGGGTTCAATCCCTGGGTTGGGAAGATCCCCTGGAGAAGGAAATGGCAACCCACTCCAGTATTCTTGCCTGGAGAATCCCATGGACGGAGGAGCCTGGTGGGCTACAGTCCATGGGGTTGCAACGAGTCAGACACAACTGAGTGACTTCACTTTCACTTTCACTTTTCAAGAGACTAATACTAGTCAAAGGACTTCCTTTCCCTAATAATCACTCTGACAGATAATGCCTGAATATCCCTTCCTCTGCTTCTAGCTGTCTTCTGTGGTTTCACGTGTCTCTGGACCCTACAACTGCTGTCACTGACACTGGAATGGAGGTGAACCACAGAGAGCTTTGCCTGTAGCTTTCCTTTTCAACCATGCTCTGCAAGTACAAGCAAGGAACAATCATATGGAGGACAATTGTCTGCATTCCTTTATTTCTTCTTCCTGGCATCAATTTATTATCATTAGTGTTTTTTCACTATTTTACTTTCTTTTATTTACCTGGGAAAGTGAGGGGCCAATTTTCCCCAATCATTCGTATTTATCCTTCCTGCCCCTTCTCTCTTCTCTCTCTCCCATGCCATCTCTTTTTCCAAAAGAACAATACATTCTTAGAGCTTTTCTCCAGTGTCAGTCACTGGACTGCACAGTGATCACCTGTAAATTTGTCAGACATGTAACATTTAATTTATCAATTTAAAATCCAGCCTTACCTATGACTTCCTGAATCAGAAACTCTGGAGGCATGACCCTGGATATGAATTGTAATATTCCATGCAGGTACTTTAATACTAAAAGTTTAAAAATCACAGCTTTCACTACAGATAACTTTCAGAGGTCTTTCCAATGTGTCACATTCTTCTTTGACATAGGTAGACATTTGGAAGATGATCAAAGATCTTGGCATGCTTTCATTAAGATCAATAGACCCCCATCTGTTAATCTCATAAGTTTCCCAAGAGATAGAATATTGTTACATGCAATTATATTGGGGATCCACAGATTCCATGTAGGAGATATTTTTTCAGTGTCTCCTATCATCTTATTTGAAAAGATTGCTTTAAGCAATCAGTATTTGGCACACAGTATAATGATAATAGCAATTATTGTTATTTTAATCTTACTTAAAAGCTTTTTTTTTCCCCTCTCTATATATTAGGTACCTATTATTTATGTTACTCTGCTATCTTACTGGAGAATGAAAAGGTAAATGAGACATTCCCCTAATTCAGGGAGCTTAAAATCAGGCTGAGTTCACACTTTTGTTTGACCCACAGGTTTTAAAAAATATTATGATAGCCATGAATATATCTGATTTTGTTCACCACTGTTGTGTTCACCTTAGTGCAGTACCTGATCTTAGCTGATGTCTGATAACTATTTTTTTAGTGGTTGAATGAGCGCGTAATCCAGATACCTAGTGAAAGACAAAGTACTTTGGCTGTTTCTTTGTCTTTCTCACATTTTTTTCTTAAATCCAAAATAAACCTTTTGTGTTTAAGTTAAGTAAGCCAAATGAACTTCTGTGCAGCAGAGACCCAAAGACACAAACCTTGCTGTTTGCCCACTAAGACTTATTTAGATGTCCTGCTTGATCATCTGCTCACAACAGTCTGAGGTTTGATGTTTCGATGTGAGGTAGAGACATATTTTAAAATCCTGATGTTAATGAGACACAGATCTCAAATCTCACAGGCTCACTGTGTTCTTTGCACGTAGACCTGATGCCTCAAAAGGACGTGATAAATCAGCAGGATTCAACCATTTTTCTAGGTCTGACTAGGCTTTCTGAATAAATTAGGTCATTATCCAGCCTGATAAGTTAATCAACCCAATGCTATTCATTTGGAAATCACAGTAATAGGGAAGGTAGGGCTGGGGAAGGGGTAGAGGGGCTGTAGCTCTCTGCTTAGCTTCAGGAAAACATCAAAATTATTTTCAGATATTTTTAGGGAAAAAACCCTGTGTCAAAAGTTTTTAATTAAAGCCTCATAAAGTGTGGCCATTTGGAGGTTCATCTTCAGAGTGGTGTGCTGGTGTACACTGAAGCTGTGGGATGTAAAAGGGTGGTCTGGACTTGTTCTTCAGGCTTTTAAACTCAGATCAAGCTGTGGTTTTATTCCTCCAGATGACTCTGAAGTAGACTGACTCTGAAACTCAACATAGATTAAAACACAAACAAACCCACTAATCTAATTAGCACATTTGGAAATGTTTTGAAGAGCTTTATTTGGGGTTGCATTCAGGAAGCAGCCCAGAACTGAAATTGCTGTGGTGGGGTAATTATTTATCCTAGACATCTCAAAGACTAGAGGTCTTTTTGATAGCCATTTCGGAACAGTCATCTGAAAAACCAGGTTATTCTCCTTAAAGATAGTTCATTGTTCTTCCTTTGAATACTTTGAAAGGGAAAATATGACTGAGAGTCCTATGTTCTTATTATAATATTATAAGCCCCTTTATAAACTATATTCCCACATATAATATTCTATGATATTGAAGATCAGCTCTGTCACAGAGAAGGAATTCAGAAATGCTTAGTGAAAGTGGAATGAGTGATATTAGTCTGTACATCAAAACTAAGCTCCTCTGTCTAGCTTTCTAGGCTGTGTCACCTTGACTCTACCTTAACTTGTCTCTACCACCTGCATCCTTTCTACCAGGGCAGGCTAATATTTTGCCTCCCAAGTACTTAAAGTCTAAGCCTGTGCATGTACTACTTTGCTGGTCATATATGAGCATTTACTTCTCATCTTTTCCCCCAAATCCTCCCACCTTTTAAGGACCTCTTCAGACCCCACCTCAAGCCACAAACGGTTTTGGGTGTGTGTGTAATTTTCCCTTCCCTAAATTCCTACTTAGCCTCTGATTTCCATAAATAGAACAAAAACCTTAGGCTGCAATTGTTAACATAGGTTTCTGAAAAATGAAGCAAATAACAAAAATATAAATGACTTACCTCACAGTTATTTTTGTTTTTCCAAATGTTGCAGTCTTGTTTTCAGTGACAGTGGTTTTTGGTTTCTCATCACCAAAATAACTGGCACAATGCTGTTCCTGTTGTGGATGACCACTAAATAACTGTTGACTGATTGAAAATTATAATCATAGTTCTTCTTATCTTTTTCACAAAACAGCAATAACAATGACACTATGATATAATGCAGGAGGACTTTAGAAAGACCAAAACAGGATCATTTCCCACGCTGAACTAGACACAAGAGGGAAAAGACTGCCATATTATTCATAGTTTATAAGTGAGTATGTCTTTATCCATAAATATTTCTCTCTAAATTTTTAATTGATAAGTCTGTATCATCAGAAATGATTATACAGATATCGGTTTTCTAGAGGGAAATGACATCAGTTCAGTTTAGTTCAGTTCAGTCGCTCAGTCTTGTCCAACTCTGCGACCCCATGGACTGCAACATGCCAGGACTCCCTGTCCATCACCAACTCCCAGAGCTTACTCAAACTCATGTCAATTGAGTCGGTGATACCATCCAGCCATCTCAGCCTCTTTTGTCCTCTTCTCCTCCCGCCTTCAATCTTTCCCAGCATCAGGGTCTTTTCAAATGAGTTAGTTCTTCACATCAGGTGGCCAAAGTACTGGAGTTTCAGCTTTAGCATCATTCCTTCCAAAGAAATCCCAGGGCTGATCTCCTTTAGGATGGACTGATTGGATCTCCTTGTAGTCCAAGGGACTCTCAAGAGTCTTCTCCAACACCACAGTTCAAATCATCAATTCTTTGGTGCTCAACTTTCTTTGTAGTCCAACTCTCACATCCATACATGACCACTGGAAAAACCATAGCTTTGACTAGATGGACTTTTGTTGGCAAAGTAATGTCTCTGCTTTTTAATATTTTGTCTAGTTTGGTCATAGTTTTCTTCCAAAGAGCAAGCGTCTTTTAATTTCATGGTTTCAGTCACCATCTGGAGTGATTTTAGAGCCCCCAAAATAAAATCTGTCACTGTTTTCATTGTTTCCCCATTAATTTCCCATGAAATGATGGAACTGAATGCCATGATCTTAGTTTTCTGAATGTTGAGCTTTAAGCCAACTTTTTCACTCTCCTCTTTCACTTTCACCAAGAGTCTCTTTAGTTCTTCTTTGCTTTCTGCCATAAGGGTGGTGTCATCTGCATATCTGAGGTTATTGATATTTTTTCCGGCAATCTTGATTCCAGCTTGTGCTTCATCCAGCCCAGCATTTCTCATGATGTACTCTGCGTATAAATTAAATAAGCAGAGTGACAATACACAGCCTTGATGTACTCCCTTCCCGATTTGGAACCAGTCTGTTGTTCCATGTCCAGTTCTAACTGTTGCTTCCTGTCCTGCATACAGGTTTCTCAGGAGACAGGACAGGTGGTCTGGTATACCCATCTCTTGAAGAATTTTCCAGTTTGTTGTGATCCACACAGTCAAATGCTTTGGCATAGTCAATAAAGCAGAAATAGATGTTTTTCTGGAACTCTCTTGCTTTTTCGATGATCTAACGGATGTTGGCAATTTGATCTCTGGTTCCTCTGCCTTTTGTAAATCCAACTGGAATATCTGGAAGTTCATGGTTCACGTACTGTTGAAGCCTGGCTTGGAGAATTTTAAGCATTACTTTGGTAGCATGTGAGATGAGTGCAATTGTGCAGTAGTTTGAACATTCTTTGCACTGCCTTTGTTTTGGGATTGGAATGAAAACTGACCTCTTCCAGTCCTATGGCCACTGCTGGGTTTTCCAAATTTGCTGACATATTGAGTGCAGCATTTTCACAACATCATCTTTTAAGATTTGAAATAGCTCAACTGGAATTCCATCACCTCCACGAGCTTTTTTCCTAGTGATGCTTCCTAAGGCCCACTTGACTTCACATTCCAGGATGTCTGGCTTTAGGTAAGTGATCACATCCTCATGGTTATCTGGGTCATGAAGTTCTTTTGTATATAGTTCATGTATTCTTGCCACCTCTCCTTCATATCTTCTGCTTCTGTTAGGTCCATACCATTTCTGTACTTTATTGTGCCCATCTTTCGATGAAATGTTCTCTTGGTATCTCTGATATTCTTGAAGAGATCTCTAGTCTTTCCCATTCTATTGTTTTCCTCTATTTCTTTGCACTGGTCACTGAAGAAGGCTTTCTTATCTCTCCTTGCTATTCTTTGAAACTCTGCATTCAAATGGGTATACTTTTCCTTTTCTCCTTTGCCTTTGCTTCTCTTCTTTTCACAGCTATTTGTAAGGCCTCCTCAGAGAACCATTTTGCCTTTCTGTATTTCTTTTTCTTGGGAATGGTCTTGTTTACTGCCTCCTGCACAATGTCATGAACCTCCATCCTTCGTTCTTCAGGCACTCTGCCTATCAGATCTAATCCCTTGAATCTATTTGTCACTTCCACTGTATAATTGTAAGGGGTTTGATTTAGGTCGTACCTGAATGGTCTAGTGGTTTTCCCTACTTTCTTCAATTTAAGACTGAATTAGTCAATAAGGAGTTCATGATCTGAGCCACAGTCAGCTCCCTGTCTTGTTTTTGCTGACTGTATAGAGTTTCTACATCTTTGGTGGCAAAGAATATAATCAGTCTGATTTTGCTATTGATCATCTGGTGATGTCCATGTGTAGAGTCTTCTCTTGTGTTGTTGAAAGGGGTTGTTTGCTATGACCAGTGCATTCTCTTGGCAAAAATCTATTGTCTTTTGCCCTGCTTCATTTTGTAGTCCAAGGCCAAATTTGCCTGTTACTCCAGGTGTTTCTTGACTTCCTACTTTTGCATTCCAGTCCCCTTTAATGAAAAGGACATCTTTTTGGCATGTTAGTTCTAGAAAGTCTTGTAGGTCTTCATAGAACCATTCCACTTCAGCTTCTTCACCATTACTGGTTGGGGCAATGACTTGGATTATTGTGATATTGAATGATTTGCCTTGAAAAGAAATAGAGATCATTCTGTCATTTTTGAGATTGCATCCAAGTACTGCATTTCAGACTTTTTTTTTTTTTTTTTTTACTATGATTTCTTCTAAGGGATTCTTACCCACAGTAGTAGATATAATGGTCATCTGAGTTAAATTCACCCATTCCAGTCCAGTCCAAAACTAAAATGGACTGAAATGGGTGAATTTAACTCAGATGACCATTATATCTACTACTGTTGGAAATGACATTCTGAGTATTAAAAATGAAAATAAAATTGTTTTAGCAATTTCTTGAGGTGAGTTGCACATACCCTGCTGCATCTGGCCTGCAGTATTGCTGACAAGCATTTCGTCCACACCTCCTTCCCCACAGGATCTTCTAATTTATTGTCTGTCACTTAAAAAAAAAAAAAAAAAGTTATCTATAGCTAATCTGTATATATTTATATTATACTTTAACCTCCTCCCTTGCCAAAAAAAAAAAAAAAAGACTTTCTCTTTTTTCTTGTATCCCTTCTGTTTCTCTGAATAATCATTTTATCCTTTTTTTTTGTTTCATACGTTTTCATACAAAACAGATCCACTGCCCTTAGAAATAACCCTTACTTGAATTGAGTAATGTGATGTAGTACTGTGACATTCCCTGCCCACTTAGTATTTTTCTTCTGTCTTTTACCAACTCTAGCTCCTCTGCATACCCCCCACCACTGCCAAGTGTGGTGATTTGAGAAGCGATGGGTCTGGTGGATTGTTGGAAGACACAAAATGAATGTATTCTTGATGTGGAGATTAAGGGATTCCCTGGACCCAGACCCAAATATAACTGCGAATCTGCCTATGTGAAGCAAGCCTTGAGCTGGAGGGTGGGGGAAAGAACCTTCCTTCATTCACTATTTAAATTTTCTTAGGTCTTTGTGTTGAAATAGTGACTTAGAACAGGATGATAAGGGCCTCAGCATAATGAAAGAAAGATGCTATTTGCTTTAAGATCTCCGTGGAGATAAGATTTATCAGCCAGGCTGTTAATGACTCCATCAGAAGTTTATCTCTGAATTGCACTTCTTATCAAGGAGGGAGTGTACTTCACTCAATATTTTCATCTCAGAAAAATTGAATCTGTACTGATAGCTGCTCTCTGGGCCCCCAAACAAATCATTATTGCTGTGAGACTTTGCCAGGTGGGTTTTATTCTAGAAAAAAAAAATGGTACAATTTTATATTGAAAGCCTGTAATGCAAATACAGCCTAATTTCAACCGTTTTGATTTCTGATGCAAAAGCCTGAAGTTTTCAGATGTCAAAAGGCTTGAACTTAAGTAGTCTGTATAGTATGTCTACAGTTATAATTGAATGATTTGCAAATACATAATGTAGTTCCATTGCCTTAGCAAAGTACTACTTAAAAAAAAATAGCCTTTTAAAATATGTAATATTTTTCTTTGAGACTTCTGTATCTCCAAGCCAATCATTGCTATTAATCTCACACTGTAAAGTAAATTGTGTCTTATGTTTGAGTGCAGAAAGCTGTTTCTCAACTTAAATGAAAATCTCAAAGTTCAGATTTTTTTTTTCCTAACAAAAGAGTCTGGGTTTGATTCAAATAGCAGCCATCCAAGCTTGAAAAGGAGTCAGCACAGATGTCCTTGAGAATAATTGCGCCCAAATACTAAGACAATGGTGCTGCTATTTACATCGGTATTTTGTTCATCAAACCACATAGACATTTCTCAAGACACAGAGTTTAAATATATGTGTGTGTGTATATGTGTGTGTGTATATACATATATGTTTGATTTATTTGCATTTTTATTAGCATTGTCTGTTGATGAATAGGTAGAGTTTAATTCAACCGTCCTGTTGAGTTCTAACCGCAATGAAACACTTGGCTCCAAAATTTGTCTTATTCCATTCTGAAAAAAATCTATGTGAATGAAACATGCTGAGCCTCACACCTGCTACTTCTAGGTGTTGAGAAAAAAAAGTATTTGCCTGTCAATAAAATGTTGATACTTAGCTCTGTAACCAAAGCACCCAGAAGCACATGTAAAGGTAGAACAGAAAAAGATCCTTGCATCAGATTGCATCATATTAGAACAGGTTATGTAAGCCGTGATCTTCCAGTGTCGAGTTGAATGAATAATCTGGTTGCTAGGCTTTGATCTTAATTCTATTTGTTGTCCATTTCCATCTATTAAGCCTTTTATAAGACAATTAGATACTAAATTAAAAGGCACAGAGAGAACAATTGTGTGAGTTCAGAAAGGAGGAAGATCATTGAAGAGGGGATAATCAGAAGTGGCTTCCTAGAGGAAATAGACCTTGACCTAGACCTTGAAGAATTGTAGAGTCATGGGAAATGATAAACCATTCTCCAGAGAAATTGATGTCTCTATCTTTTTTCGGAGATGTTAGTCTCTGAATATACACTTGTAAAATCTATGTTAACTGTCTCTTCATTTTTCTCTTTAAGCCTGCCAAACAGTCTACAAAAGCATCGGTGAGCCACATAGTGTTCACCAGCTACCATCATCCTTTAGAATGTGAAGGGAAGGCCATTTTTCACACCCCAAATCGACTACTAAAAAATATCACTCGATTATCTATTCGCTGAAGTTCTTTCTCAGCCATGTAATTGCCAAGGGCTTTTTCACTGACCTTTACCCCATCAGCCAAGTTTCTTCCTCCCTCCTGAATTTATTCTGACAATATCAAATTCCTTTTCTTCTTCTTTCTTAAAATTAGTCAGAGCTCAACTTTTACCTTGAATTAAATTTTTAAGTAATCTCTGAACAAAGCACCTAAATAATTAAAATATTATCCATACCATTCAATACATATGTAACTGAAAAAAAGTCGTATTTTAAAAGTCAGTGTTCACATATAGATTGGTAGAGAATTTTGCAAGTTTGATCTAAAAGTAATTTTAGAACATTGGGTTCTTGATAGAAAAGTAAAACGGCATTGTTCCCCGTGGTGTCCCGTACACTGAATGTAGCAACTGAATGGGTTGGGCCACAGCTAGTTCTCTAATAATTATTCATGAATCAAAGTCTCTTGAGAAACTAAACCAGTCATGCCCATAGGAATTCCTACAAGGGAATGTGATACTATAGTGGAAAATAACTTGGAAATCAAGTTATTTTCTAAAAGACTGATACCCTCAGATAAAAATTAAATGAATTAAAACACAAAATTAATAGATTTAAATATCATTAATATTTTTCTGGTTATGGTATTTGTCTAAGATAGCATAGTTCTAAACAAAGTTAAATACCTCTTTCTATACATGTTGACTAAGTACAAAATTAAGGGGGTAGTGTTGGTAATATATTGATACTAGGTTTGTTCTGAATTAAAAACCAAGAATAAATCATAGTTTTGTTTTGTTTTGTTTTTCCACTGTATATATTACTCTTTATCTCAGCTTTTCTCCTGGAAAAGTTTTCCTCTTGCAGTCACTCTGATAGAGTACTCTCAATGAGAAAAACAAGTAAGAAGTTGCAGGTTGAAAGAGAAATTTGTTTTCTGAAGTTCTTTTAAAAGTGTTACCCATGAATTTGCTGGGCTGCAAATAGCCTAAGTAGATTTTTAATCTTTCTCTTGCCTTCTAGTTAGGAGAGGTGTACATAAATAGTACTGGTCCGGAGAGCAGCTATCTTTTTTTAAGGTGATCATTTCCTCAAAGTCCTCTTGCATAGTAGGAGCTAAAAACACTTGTTATCAGACTGTTCTTCCCAGTACTTCTACCAGTTACTTCCCTGTAATCTAAATGTCACCTATATAGTTGAAGCTTATTATCTCTCATTCCGTCCTTAGGGAAAGTGAGAACCACATGCTGTCCTCTGCATAATTATATGGTTCCTAACAAAATGCATTCTTAGTGGCTTCCCACAATGTTGAAAAATGACAACTTTTGCTCTGTTGCTCTTTGGGTACGATGGTTTTGCTTTGTTTTGTTTTGTTTTGTTTTTTCCCCATTCAGGCACTGCATGAAATCATACAGTTTACATGCAGAGCAGGTGAGAAGGTGACGCTAGGTATCATTAAAGCCACAACAATAACAAAACATTAAATAGCAAATTCTTGTGAATACTTATCTGCAGCATTCTTTATGTAGTGCAAGTAAATGCCTAGTCTCTCTTTATTCTACTGAAATGATGTTTAAAATGGAAAATGCACACAACATGAAAGATACAAAATTTTAGAGTAAGACTAAGTAAGAATAAATTCTACATATATACTCTTCTTCCCACACATGATTGTTTTCTGGTAATCTTCTAATCCCTACTTCAGTGTGTTCAAAGAGAATACTTGAACTGGAACTGGGCAGCCAATATAAGAATAATTTGAGGATCTTTTTCACAACACAGGTTTCCTGGCCCAAACCCCAGACACACTGAATTCGGGTTTCTGGAGCAAGGACTCTCTAATCTATCTTTTAAATAGCTTTGTGGTGCTCACCAATTTGAAAAAAGCTGTCCTGGTCCATTGCTTTCTTCCACTCCTGTAGTTCATTCACATCACATAAAAGTTGGAAAGCCAAATAAAAATACTTTTATTGTTATAAAAATATTATATTTTCAACTCCCTTGTGCCTGCATTAGCTGTAGAGCAGAATCCCAAGTGGAAGAAAACTGCAGGTATCACACCACTTACAGAAACCGCTTAAAGTTGTCAGGAAGAATGACAGTCTAGCTGTGTCAAGTAAGATTTGAATAGTAGTCAGAAAAGCAAAAGGCCTTTGGCTATTCTGCCAAGGCACCGAATCTCATTTTCCTCAAACTGTGATAAGTTTTCAGTGAGACATCTTGGAAGTAACCAGTCTATTTTTTTTTTTTTTTTTCCAAACTGTGGTTTGAAATGTGTAAGCATATATAGCTTAAAGTTAGGCTATTCCTATTCAGCATTTACTCTATTGTACTCTACTGTAGTGCAGACAAGATGAACATACACTTATGGTAGGTTTCCATTAGATTTTATTATTATTTTTCTTCCCTTGTGCTTTCCTGTAGATATTAGTGTTCAGATATGCTTAGATGTTAGAGTTCTTGCATGAATGTAGAGGAGAGGTACCATTGTATTCTTAGTCAGTTTTTGTAACTTATGATAGGAAAAAAAGTGTGGGTGTGTGTTTTTCTTGTCTGTCCATTTTCTTTTTCCTTTTTGAATTCTAATATAATGTTTTATTAAATGACAATATGAAATGTGAGATAAAGTAACAAATTTCATAGCTCTTCAAGTAATAAGCTTCTGAGTCTCTGAGTTTAAAAGAAAGGGAAGTAACTATTGCTTTATCTGCAATGCTGATCACACAATTTCCTGAGAATGGAAGAAATTCCAATCTCGTCTTTTACCAATGAGAATTTTGCAGACGTTTCATTTTCAAAATGCAGTCATCATTTAAAGTAAGAAAATTACACTCATTGGGAAAATTTCATTAAAAACATTATTTTTGGAAAACTTAGTCTGAATAAAGCATAGAAATTTAAAAAAAGTCTTTAGAATATGTGTTACAAAATTAACAGTTTATGTTGGCAGGACATTCCTATATTCTTCAGTTATGAGAAGATTTTCTCATTATGCTGCTCTATTTAAAGCTTGCTATAATTGACTTACATATTTAAAAAAATAACAATGACAAAAACAGATTAGGGTGCCTATGGTTATGGATAACCATTTGTATAGAGAACTCTTTGCACAATTTTTCCAGTAAGGAATATGCTTAGTTGCAGGGAAATATCTGAGTTTATCACAAATGTGAAAGAGATTTCTTAAGTTCAAAGTGCTAATCATATAGGGCTTCCCTGGTGGCTTAGATGGTAAAGAGTCCACCTGCAATGTAGGAGATCTGGGTTCAGTCCCTGGGTTGAGAAGATCCCCTGGAGAAGGGAACAGCTTACCCATTCCAGTATTCTGGCCTGTATAGTCCATGGGGTCACAGAGTTGGACACAACTGAGCATGAAATGCCTGATGAAGCCACCGGCTCTATATTTCTCCAGAACTGGTTCCTGAAATAAGCTAAGACATGTATAAAGGTAGATTACTACAAAAAATCATCTCACATATACCATCTGTCCTATAAACCACATTTCACTTTGCCAGTTTGGAAGTAAAACACACAAGCCTGAGTGAAATCTGAGGTACTGATACAGAGAAATTTAAATGACCAGTTCCACTAGAGTGAGCCCTTGGAGAACTTGGATGTGAAGGATTCTTCCTCTCATCATTCTTCTGAGCAATGATAGCATGTTATTACAGTGCTTTCATGCAGATATCCACTATAAATCCTTACTGGTTTCCTACTGTGAAATCGTTTTGTTCAGTAAGAGGTTGAAGAAATGTAAGTGTGCAAAATGTCTCAAAGTTCCTTTCTGCAAGTAGTCAAGACGGTAGAGAAAATGGTCATTCCAAAACACTTATTCTGCAAAGAACCACTCCTCTCCTATGCCACAGCATTTTTCTGATTCTAGGCTGTTTTCAGTAGTGAATACAAATAGTGAATTGAGGGGTGGGTTTACCTGAACAAACCAAATCAGACGTATGGAATTTCCTTTCTGGAAGAAGAGTTTAACGATTAACAGATACCTGCTTGTTCACACAGCGTTTCACAAAGTGTTTTATGATATTCTTATTGCATGGCAAGAAAGTTGGACAATAGGTCAGATTAGACAGAGAATAACATGAAATGCCAGTAGATTCTGGGTCATATTACAATGAATATTTTCTCAAGTGAATGCTTTGTATTTGTGATATATGCGAATGATTTTTATCGGTATTTATGTTAATGACATTACTTTTCTTTTACAATAATATTAAAATGTAAAACGTGAGTTTGTTTAAATCGAAATGTCAAGCAAATGCTGACACAGGTAGTATGCACATATGAATAAGATATTAAATTCGATAGCCTGTAAGGTTTTTCCCAACTCTGAAATTGTATAAAAGGCAAATGGAACCATCTTTCTCCTTAAACAAAGGCATGATTAAATTACTAAACATATTGAACCAGAACTTAAGTCTTTTGACAATGAAAGAATGACAGAAGTATGACTCTCCATTGGGGTCTGAGCAAATAGACAAACATATTTTAATCATAAAATTATCTTTTTATTTTCTATTTTGATTTACCAACAATAGTAGATGGAATCAGAAGCTCATCAATAGCTCTTCAAAGTTCAAGTGACCGGAGAAAAGAAAGGATCACTCCTATTCTTGTTTAGAATCCTTTCTCTCTTACCTTCTTTATCTAGAGGAGATAAAAAGGGAAAAGAGGGTGTTTCCCTTGTGTAGAATATTCTAGAGTCAATTTAGGATGGTGTTTCAGATGTCATCTTGTAGGGCTACCATATGGGAGAGTAGGTACTGTTGCCTGGTCCAATCCCATGGGGCCAGTTGTCTCTCCTGGCCAGCATTCCATTCACTTTCCATCTCTATATCCCATGGGTACCAAGAACTTGGCACATTTTCTCCCCTTCTGGCTATAACCATCTGCCCTTCCACCTGGGATCCTTGCTGTTCAGACCATTAGTAATACAGCTTACCAGTTTCTCCTTCAATTTTCTATTACTGAAAAGACCTTTAAACTCTCTGAAATGTTTTCTGTTATTACTGATGATAAAAACAAAGACCCACAGTTAGGAGTGCCTTAGTGTCTCTTTTCTTTTCAATTAAAGGAAATAATTTAAGCCACCATTAGGAAAAAATTGTGAATTATGAGGTCATAGTTGTATCTTACAAAATTTAAGGATCCTCACAGGAGCCTGAAAGAAGTTAATAAAAACAAGATAAAAACTCAGGCAGCCATGTTTTTGTTCTCTCTATCTCCTTCTCACCTCTTGGTCTCTCATCTATGTTTTTATCTGTTTGTCATTTTCCTCTGAAAGATCTTCTGTTGCTCAGGAATTATATCATTTTAATTAAAGCTAATAAGCCATACTTGTTGTAAAGCAACTATATATATTTCAATAGAAAAGAAAAACATAATAATTTCCAAGTTCCCTGAAAATCACACTGGTCATCTTGTGTCAAGTGTGTACCATGATGTACAAGAGTGATTGGGGATGGGTCTCTGGATGCAAGCATGGCAAATGAGTTGGTCCATTATGTGCCTGAGAAGAGGGTTCCTCATGTGTTTGGGAGCAATTTTCAGGGAAAGGAGGTCATTGCTGCTTGACAGTCCCCACTGCAGGGTTTGGTTGACTCTATGGATACAGAACCTGGGAACACAGAGGACTGACTATACTAGATCATTTTATATCAAGAACTTGAGCATCCAAGGACTTTGGTACCTGCAAGACAGAAAGATCCTGGAACCAGTTCCCGACAGACACCAAGGGGTGACTGTACCATTAGAAAAGGTAACATCCTACCCCTGCTGCTTTCCCTAAAAAATCATAGTGACTATTTTTAGAAGAAAAGCAGGGGAAATTTTCCAGGCAATCACAATCAGGAAGTTTATTTTCCGAGGAAGATATAATGACTTGAAAAGTTCTCCTCTGTCAAGAAAACAAAGTCTGGTGTTTTTGAGCATATTTTTGGTCTGTTTCATTTTAGTTACCATCTGACAGTGATTTTTACAATTCAGATATATGAAAAAAAATCAGTTTATTCTTTGATATTGATTTTTTTAGCAATGTGAAATAGTTTGCTCACTGAAGCACAAAACAGCCCTTTAAGCATACAGTTGATGAACCTTGACAAAAGACAGAGTTTAAAATTAAATATTCTTTAGATTCAAAGGGCTTCTTGTAGTCTAAGAAAGGGGAATAGGCAAATGGTTTGATTCCTGGATTGGGAAGATCCCCTGGAGAATGAAATGGCAACCCACTCCAGTATTCTTGCCTGGAGAATTGCATGGACAGAGGAACTTGACAAGCTACAGTCCATGGGGTCGCAAGAGGCAGACATGACTTAGCAACTAAACCACTACCACCTAAGAAAGGCATATTCTCATTTGTGTATGAAATCAGATTAACTAGAACGAGGTACCTGGATTATGATGTTGAGGATTCTGAACCCAGACTGACTAATGTGGGAGAGTCAAAATAATCATAAGGGGTAATAAACTGTACACATATCTCTAATGCACTTTTCATCTATAATCTGTTTTCTGAGATCCAGAGAAGGGAAATCATGTGACCACCATGGAAGCTCATATTTACTGATTTCATACTAGTTCCTTGTTAAAAACAAAGGAGGAGGAAGTCTGAATATGTGTTTTTTCAAAGATTGGAATTCAGACATCTGGTGTAAATGTGGTATGTGTGTGTGTGTGTGTGTGTGTGTGTGTGAGAGAGAGAGAGAGAGAGAGAGAGAGAGAGAGGTAGAAGTTGTAAACAGAGGAAGAAATGAAATATTTTAACAAAGAACTTTACAGAAAAGCTTGGATCATTTTATTGGAGTAATTACAGGATCTTTTATTCTAGTTCAAGTAAACTGTCACACAGGAAGCAAGTGCTTAATTTATAAGACAGTATGTCAAAGAGAAATCATACCAAACAAGTTAAACAGATAAAGAAGACTTTATTCAAGATTACTGCAATAGGGGTCAAGGTAATTTCAATAGGAGAGATGAGTTCAACTCAACTTCACTGAAGCAAAAGGCACACTGGACTTTGGTGGGAGAGGTTGATCAATGTAACTAGACCCTCTTGTTTCAGTGTTTGTTAAATTTAGGCTCCTCCCATCCCACAGAATAGGATTCTATCTTTCTTGATGATTACATGTTAGAGGGATGACTCCCAGGTCCTTGAGAAAAAACATTCCTTTGTTGTAGAACTGGCAAGAGTTTGGAAGATTTATTTTCTCAAAGGGGCAGAGAAATAATTTATAACTCCAAGTTTCTAAAGTAAATGCTCTAAGTAAAAGGGCATAAGGAGCATTCTTTAGACAGTAAGAAACCCGTTAAAAGTTTACTGAAGGGGATTTCCTTAGAGGTCCAGTGGTAAAGACTTTGCTGTCTGAGGTAGGGGCGTGTGTTGTGTTTGATCCCTGGATGGGGAGCTGAGATCCCACATGCTCGCTGCCAAAACCCCAAAACATTAAATAGAAACAATATCTTAACAAATTTAATAAAGACTATAAAAATGACCCACATTAAAAAAAAAGTCTTAAAAAAAGTTTAGTTAAATTGAGGGGAATGTTAAAACTTTTGGGCCAAATTAAATTCTGAGCTACAAAGTTCAGCATGCACATACAGTAGCATTTCAGGGAGGCTGGAAATCAGAGGGATCAACATAGTTTTCTGGTGGTAGAAAGATTTGAGTTGTTCTTTGAAAAATCTTGTAAAGTAACTGGATAGCAAGGCATTTCCATCAAGAGCAGCACAGTGCATGATGAGAGGTAGGACACACTAAGAGCTGTATGTGGAGAACCACACGGGACTTACTTAAGACAAGGCTTTTACTCAGTTTTAGATCAACTTGAACAGTCTCCTTTTCTGCCCTCCTATAAATCCTGGATGTCATTGTTTTATCTTCCTCAAAGCTGCAAGTTTGGGAACTCACCAATGGGGTTCTATCCCTCCAAGAGTGTGCAGTGGGACCCAGACTCCCTGGCACTTTGCTGCCTGCAAAGACTGGCCTTGGTAGATTTGTTCTGTTGGTTGTTTCCTCCTGATCACTTTCAGGTCTAGACTTATACCAGATATGGGGAAATTCAGAACCAAATAAATCATATACAGCTCTAGAGTCCTTGAACTGGAATCCTTTCTGACATGATAACTGGAAACCACACAGGATATTTCTTTCAGGTTTTTGTTCCAAGGCTCCTTAGCCCTCAGTTTTCCTTCAAACTTTCTGCCACATCTAAGATTGTAGTTTAAAAGCAAGAAAACCACTTGCCCACCAAGCCAAGGCAAAGTAGTAGGGGCCAGTTCTTCTCAAATATGTAATTAGCATTTTTGTCCTGAATATTCATTGGAAGGACTGATGCTGAAGCTGAAACTCCAATACTTTGGCCATCTCATGTGAAGAACTGACTCTTTGGAAAAGACCCTGATACTGGGAAAGATTGAAGGCGGGAGGAGAAGGGGATGACTTCAATCCTTCAATCAATGGACATGAGTTTGAGCAAGCTCCAAGAGTTGCTGATGGACAGGGAAGACTGGCATGCTGCAGTCAATGCTGTCACAAAATGTTGGACATGACTGAGTGACTAAACTGACTGACACAAGGTGACAGCCTGACTCATTGAAGGATAAGTTTTGCAGACAACACTAGTATTGGGAGGACAAATGGCAGAGTGCCAACAGCTTAGAGCCTTGACTCTAGAGTCAGGCTTGGCTTTCAGTCTAACTTCTTCCACCTTCTTATGCTGTGACCTTGATAGATTGTAGATTCTCTCAGAATGCCAATTTCCTGAATTATTAACAAAAATGAGAGAATCATAAAATTATATTTTTGTTTTAAATTGTTTCTTTGTCTTAAATTGTTGCTTCCATGGTAAAAGCCATGTGAAGAATTCAGTGGCATCACTGCTGCTGGGAAAACTTTTGTTTTTCACCTATGATGTTTTTTAGAATGTTTTTAGGGGGTAAAATCTATCCTCAGCATATTTTTGAAAATATATACAAGTCTTTTAAATGGCATGAAGATTTAGAAATATTAAGACAAATACCGTAGCATGAGCTAAATATGCCACACAATTCACATCTTAAAAGCAAGAAACAACAACAACAACAAAAAAAAGAGTTTGTTGCTTGCAGACCACGAGTCATTATCTGGTTAGTACAGTACAGTGATTGGAGGGAGCAAATTGATTTGAGTGAGGAGCTTTCCTTCTTTTCAGGTCTCACACCTGACATTTTGAGAATTCCAATTCAGGACCCATCTTTGACACCTTATGTTGCTGAGAATTCAGTAAGAATTCAGTAAGAACATGTATGTTTGATTAATGCTTGGAAACACAAAACAATAGAAAACAACCAGGTGCTTGCATGTAAAGGTCACCTGTGGTTTTCTAGGGGGAAAAAATGTGTGGAATTACTAACTAAATCAATGGGAAATTTTGTCTAAGTCATCGCCACAGATTTCCTTTACTCTTGTCTCCCAACTGGCAAACCACATGCATTCTAGGTTTAATAAATAGCTATGCAGAACAACTGGGGAAGGAAATGGCAACCCATTCCAGTATGATTGCCTGGAAAATCCCATGGATGGAGAAGCCTGGCGGGCACCAATCCATGGGGTTAAAAAGAGAAGACATGACTGAATGGCTTACATACATGCAACACAACAGAGGGCAATGGGCGCTGATATTAAGACCATGTGGTGGTTTTTTTCTCTTTTTTCTCCCACAAACCCATTGGGTTACAAGAATTACAGAATACTTTTTTTCAGTTCAGTTCAGTCGCTCAGTCGTGTCGGACTCCTTGCAACCTCATGAATGGCAGCACGCCAGGCCTCCCTTGTCCATCACCAACTCCCAGAGTTCACCAAACCCACGTCCATCGAGTTGGTGATGCCATCCAGCCATCTCATCCTCTGTCATCCCCTTTTACTCCTACCCCAATCCCTCCCAGCATCAGAGTCTTTTCCAATGAGTCAACTCTTCGCATGAGGTGGCCACAGTACTGGAGTTTCAGCTTCAGCATCATTCCTTCCAAAGAACACCCAGGCCTGGTCTCCTTCCGAATGGACTGGTTGGATCTCCTTGCAGTCCATGGGACTCTCAAGAGTCTTCTCCAACACCACAGTTCAAAAACATCAATTCTTCGGCGCTCAGCCTTCTTCACAGTCCAACTCTCACATCCATACATGACCACAGGAAAAACCATAGCCTTGACTACACGGACCTTTGTTGGCAAAGTAATGTCTCTGCTTTTTAATATGCCATCTAGGTTGGTCATAAATTTCCTTCCAAGGAGTAAGAATCTTTTTAATTTCATGGCTGCAGTCACCATCTGAGGTGACTTTGGAGCCCCAAAAAATAAAGTCTGACACTGTTTCCACTGTTTCCCCATCTATTTCCCATGAAGTGATGGGACCAGATGCCATGATCTTCATTTTCTGAATTTTTAGCTTTAAGCCAACTTTTTCACTCTCCTCTTTCACTTTCATCAAGAGGCTTTTTAGTTCCTCTTCACTTTCTGCCATAAGGGTGGTGTCATCTGCATATCTGAGGTTATTGATATTTCTCCCGGCAATTTTGATTCCAGCTTGTGCTTCTTCCAGTCCAGCGTTTCTCATGATGTATTCTGCATAAAAGTTAAATAAGCAGGGTGACAATATACAGCCTTGATGTACTCCTTTTCCTCTTTGGAACCAGTCTGTTGTTCCATGTCCAGTTCTAACTGTTGCTTCCTGACCTGCATATAGGTTTCTCAAGAGCCAGCTCAGATGGTCTGGTTTTCTCATCTCTTTCAGAGTTTTCCACAGTTTATTGTGATCCACACAGTCAAAGGCTTTGGCATAGTCAAAAAAGAAGAAATGGAAGGTTTTATGGAACTTTTTTTCAAACAAATAGTAAAAATATCAGATATGCTTTATATATATATAAATATATAACTTTACATATATATATAACTAGCAGTTAAACAATAAACAGTGCTTAGTTTTCAAAAACTGTTGACATTTGTCTTGCCAGGAAACAAGCACTCTCAATAATGGGTATTATATTGAGGTAGATATCCTGTGATTAATATAGGTCATTCACATGACAGAAATAGAGGGATTTTAGCAGTGACAACATGTACATATATACACACGTATATGTAGCATTGTCACTTTTATACAGTGACCTCTTGTTTGGCTTGATTCCAATAAAGAATAGGAATAGCTTAAATAAAATTAATTAAATGGCAGCATGCAGAGGCATGAATGTGGCAATTAATTTGATTTTTACAAGTAGCTTCTAATAAATGGAGATAGGTAAATCTAGTTATGGCTGGAAATTTTCAAATTCCTTCAACAATAAAGCTGTGTCATATTCATGACACATACTGATGTATGGAGATAAATTGCCTGTCACTTAGTGTGGAAGATACTGCTTAAGTTGTACATTAGATGCATATTAAGCTGTGTAGAAGCCTACATTTAGTCTGTCTGTTTCTTCTAGGTAATGTAGCTCATTCATAATGTCATCTTCTTGGATGTGCTGAAGTGGCTAAATGAGCATAGAAGTTATTTATACATTAGTCTGGTATGTAGAATATCACTGTTTTCCACTTTGCAGAGGGGCATAGGCAAAGTTGACAGGGCTGAATTTATGCAGACTCTAAAAAAGCAACTCCAGTGTTAATTAGCATGTCTTCTTGAATCTGGGATGGGACAGGGGGAGTAAATTACACATCTGAGGTGAAATCTTTGTCTTCTTCTGACAGCCTATTTATACAAATTGGATGGGCCGGCCTGCAAAAGGGAATGCTTCAAAATTTCCTAAAGTCTTTTCTAATATGTACTCTTAGATAATTAACATGGGATTTCTGCACAGCTATTCACTGTTGATGAGCCCCCACTTCAAAAATGAATGTGATATGGCTTACTTATAGTAGGAAGAATTTTAATTGTCCACAGCACTCCTCTTTGGTGTACAACTACTAATCCATACACATGTTATCTAAAGTTGCATGAGGCATGAGTACAGAGTGAGTGCCCCATCTGATAAGGGCGTAGTAATTATGTAATTGAATTTGGTCTTTCAGGCAAGCCGTGATTTGTCCTTCCTTTAGGCCCTCAGCGTGAGCCACCTTTCATTGTCATAATCTCTCTGCACCATCTGGACCTCTATAAAGATGTTGGTCTCAGCGGTGAAATGAAAGACAAGGAGGGTACTAAATAAAACTTACATAGTGAGGGGAAATTGTTATTGTTGATGTTAATCATAAGTATGTCTTTTGAGCTTTTCACCTAAGGATATTAAAGGATTCTCTCAGCATCAGACTCAGTCTCAGTTTGGGGATTGATGGCAATGTTGCTGCACAAGGAGGTTAAACAGTTTGACAAATAACAAATGATGAGACATGAGGTGTGTGTGTGTGTGTGTGTGTATTACTCATTCATTTAACAAATATTATACATACCATGTAAAGATAATGATTTAAGTAGTATGGCTATATAATCTGTCTTGCAATCTGGGACACTGGTAAGAATTAATGGAGGAGCTGTTAGTCATTACATTATATTAAAAGGCATGTAAACCAGGACCATCCTAGGCAAAGGAGAAAGCAGTACCACCTTATGTCTTGGCAACAAAAGATGCAACTAGACTTTAAAACTTAGAAGCATGCCTCAAACATGCATTCTGTAGGTCTTTGAACATGTGTCAAATGTCAAATTAAAATATTGCAGCCTTCCTTTACCATCCTAATTAAAATGGCAACAACCCTCAGGATCCAGTCCTTGCCCCCAGCCTTATTTTTCTCTTTATCACTTCCCAATATACCATTTAATTAATTTGTCTTGTTTCTTCTCTGTCTCTCTTCATTAGAAGATAAGCTCAACAATGGCAGGGATTTGTGTATGTTTTATTCATTACTTTATTCTCAGCATCTGAAGTAATGTCCAGCACATAGTGAATGCTAGATAAATACTTTCTGAACGGATGCATTCATCTATTCACTTCAGTTCAGTTCAGTCGCTCAGTCGTGTCTGACTCTCTGTGACCCCATGAATCACAGCACGCCAGGCCTCCCTGTCCATCACCAACTCCCGGAGTTCACTCAAACTCACGTCCATCGAGTCGGTGATGCCATCCAGCCATCTCATCCTCTGTCGTCCCCTTCTCCTCCTGCCCCCAATCCCTCCCAGCATCAGAGTCTTTTCCAATGAGTCAGCTCTTCTCATGAGGTGGCCAAAGTACTGGAGTTTCGGCTTCAGCATCATTCCTTCCAAAGAAATCCCAGGGCTGATCTCCTTCAGAATGGACTGGTTGGATCTCCTTGCAGTCCATGGGACTCTCAAGAGTCTTCTCCAACACCACAGTTCAAAAGCATCAAATCTTCGGTGCTCAGCCTTCTTCACAGACCAACTCTCACATCCATACATGACCACAGGAAAAACCATAGCCTTGACTAGATGGACCTTTGTTGGCAAAGTAATGTCTCTGCTTTTCAACATGCTATCTAAGTTGGTCATAACTTTTCTTCCAAGGAGTAAGCGTCTTTTAATTTCATGGCTGCAATCAGCATCTGCAGTGATTTGGAGCCCAGAAAAATAAAGTCTGACACTGTTTCCACTGTTTCCCCATCTGTTTCCCATGAAGTGATGGGACCAGATGCCATGATCTTCGTTTTCTGAATGTTGAGCTTTAAGCCAACTTTTTCACTCTCCACTTTCACTTTCATCAAGAGGCTTTTTAGTTCATCTATTACTGATCATCAATTTTGTGTTGGGTATGGTGCTAGATGATAGAGGTACTAAAATGAACAAAAAATCTTTCTCTACCTTCATGAGGTTTTCAAATTAATTCAAATTAATTGGAGGAATTAATTATTCTTACAAGTGAAATAAAAAAGGAAACAATTCATGATGTCTATAGGTGTTTGTAAGCTTTGTACCTTAGGGGGTTACATAATTCAAATATTACCAAGAAATGTTATATAACTAAAAAGACTTTCATGATACTTTCATTTTCCTCTCAATTTTATAATAAAATTTTAATAATACTTTCTGTTACATCACTTTGCATATCATATCAAATGGGTCATTTGATAAAAATCAAGTATCAAGTATCAAATGGGTTAATAAGTCTCAATTTGACTTTGAAGATTCAGAAGACAGCTTTAGAAATTGGAATATGGCTGCTTAGAAAGAATGGAAAGGGAAGCAGAGTACTGATATTTATTTTCAGTTTTAGCAAAAGTCTCTAAA
Organism: Bubalus kerabau; assembly: GCF_029407905.1. Lineage (NCBI taxonomy): Eukaryota > Metazoa > Chordata > Mammalia > Artiodactyla > Bovidae > Bubalus > Bubalus kerabau. The sequence goes on along the minus strand of NC_073634.1, from coordinate 36,017,767 downwards.
TAAAATAGGTTAAAGGACTGAACTGCTGATGTACCTACTTTGAAAAATTTCAGTCTGTCAAGGCAGAGAAAAGCAGCCCTAATCTTGTAATGAAGAATGCCATGCTCATGCTTCTAGAGTTCTGTCAGTAGGAGCTGTGTGTTCTTGGGGAGCAAGACACCTAATCCTTTTTCTTCATCAGCTTTTTAGCTTGTTGAATCATAAGTTCTCTGAGGCTTCTGTTTCATAGTTTCCTAATGCTGCAGTATCAAAGTACCAAAAACTGAGTAGCCTGAAACAAGAGCAGATTATTTTCTCATAGTTCCGTAGACTAGAACTCTGATTGTCAAGGTATGGACAAGGCCATGCTCTTGCTGACAGCTCTGGGGAGAATCATTCTTTGCTTCTCCCAGTTTCTGGTGTTGACACCAACCAGGGTTCCTGGCCTTCCCCAATCAATAGAAATTGACTAGAGGCCAAACAGAAAAGTCAAGCAAGGCTTTATTCTAGCCCATGCTACAGCAGGAGGGAGAACAAACAACAGGTTCCCTTGCTTGTTTGCTCACTGAGGGACGGCCGAGCTTGTTCCTTAAATGGGGTGAGAGTAGTGGTGTGTCCAGAGGGATGGAAGGGTGGCTTAGCTGGTTTGTCTACCCCTTAGGTGACATTGTGTACAGGGGCAATGCATGATAACTTGCTTTCTGCTCCCAGCTCTTCAGAAGTAGTAGTTGAGATTTTTGGTCTTTTGCATTTTTTTGCCATGATTTGCCCCAACTGTGCATGCATGCATTTTTTTTTTTTTAAGTACGTTATAGTTTCTTGGTATTTTGTCACTGGAAGAGAGATTATCCAGAGAGATTATCCAGAGAGATTATCCAAGCATTGCAGCACTGCAGCAGAGAGTCCCAGGTCCCAGCTTATCTGTTTTCTGCTAACCCTTGGCATTCTTTGACTTTTGAATACATCACACAAATCATATGGGTATCTTTTCTTGTGTATCATCACATCATCTTCCCCCTGTGGCTGTCTGTTCCTGTGTCCAAATTTCCTTTTTTAAAAGGACACCACGCATGCATGCTAAGTTGCTTCGGTCGTGTCCAACTCTCTGCCACCTTATGGACTATAGCCCTCCAGGCTCCTCTATCCATGGTGTTCTCCAGGCAAGAATACTGGAGTGGGTTGCTGTGCCCTCCTCCAAGGGATCTTCCCAACCCAGGGATTGAACCCAGGTCTCTTACATCTCCTGTGTTGGCAGGGGGATTCTTTACAACTAGCACCATCTGGGGAACCCAGTCGTATAGGATTAGGGCCCACCCAGTGATCTCATTTTGACTTGATTACCTCTGCAAAAACCCTATTCCCAAATAAGGCTGCATCCTGAAACACTGAGCGTTAGAACTTAACGAGAAGACAATGGCAACCCACTCCAGTGTTCTTGCCTGGAGAATCCCAGGGATGCGGAAGCCTGTTGGGCTGCTATCTATGGGGTCACACAGAGTCGGACACGACTGAAGCGACTTAGCAGCATCAGCAGCAGCAGAACTTAACAGTTCAACCCCTAACAGATCCTTTAGGTTCTATGAGGCTATAATTCTAAATACTAACAAGGAAAATAAGTGTAAAATTTTAAAAAACATATATTGCTTTGAGATACCTCCAAACTATTATTTAAAACTATCTTTTTTCTATCTGTTCACACCCTCTAAACGCAAAGATCTAATGAATCATTATGGAAAATGATGGTTTTCATGATTTATATACATATTCTTATATTGCTTATAATGGTTTTCAGATTAATGCCTAAACTAACATCATTGAAAAGACACATGATCTGAAAGCTTACGAATGAATTTCAATATTTATATTGAAGTAAGCAGCTTGTACTCTTGCCTGGAAAATCCTGTAAATTGAGGAACCTGGTAGGCTACAGTCCATGGGGTCGCTAAGAGTTCGACACGACTGAGCGACTTCACTTTCACTTTTCACTTTCACGCATTGGAGAAGGAAATGGCAACCCACTCCAGTGTTCTTGCCTGGAGAATACTAAGGATGGGGGAGCCTGGTGGGCTGCTGTCTATGGGGTCGCACAGAGTCAGACACGACTGAAGTGACTTAGCAGCAGCAGCAGGCAGCTTGTAGAAGAAAAGAAGATGTAAAATTTGAGCAATTTTTTTCAGCCATTTGTTCTCTACTTCTACTTAAGATTAAAGTATATTAAGATAATTTTTAGTTGTGTTTCACTCAGGCAGTGGTCTCATGAGGCTAGAAATGAAGAAAATTGAAGGACAGATAACATAATAGATTTCTAATTCAGTACCCAGAGTAAAGAAACCAATTTACTCTGGATTACCATGAATTCATATTGGATATTTCTAGGTATACTTCTGATAAGGATTTCTATATAATTTGTTCTGTGTTTCCAAATAAAAAATAGAATGTTGTTTCTTTTTTTATAATAACTACTACATTTTCATAAATGTCAAGCACATTTGAACCACTTAACTATGTTAAACTTATTCTGTCTCTTTTCCTGATTTATGCAAAAATATTATTGTATGCATCTCAAAATCTTTCCTTCTTACTCAGCCACAGTTATAGGAAATACTGTTCATAAATAATATTGGTTTAATTCTTCATTATTAGGGCTAAATGCTTCTCAGATATAGAACCTATCAAATTGCCAGTCAAACCACATAGTAGGATTTTTTTTTGAACGTGTTAGAATAGATAATGTATATCCTAATTTGTCCTTTTTTCTTATGATTCCAGTACTTTTCAAATATACTCAAATCAAATTTGATTTCATTTCATACCTCCAGAAAACATATGGTCAAAAGAGTTGTGCAAATCCATTAGCACCTTTGACATCTTCACTGAGGTTTGGGAAGCTGTTGACAGAAGCTGCTGTGCTGATGCTTCCATTGGGCACAGCTAGCATGCTTTCCTCTGAAAGCCCTGTTAGTGTTAATCTCTGATTTATGATGCTGCATGTTTTTAATACAGCAATTTTTCAGGAATCTTTTAGCCAGAGATTCTAACACATTCCTGACCTAATTCACTTTTCTTTCTTTTTCTTTGGTAATAAAATTCTGGAGGAAGGCCTGTATTTTGATGGTGTGTGAGTGTCTTAATCAAAGATCATTCCCCTAGCTTCTCTTCTAAAATATATTTTTCAGGTACATGTTTATTTTTGTTTTACCATTGTCATTGTTTTTATTTGCCACTTTGAAAGAGTGGCATCCCTGAGACACATGATTTGTCTCAGTGGGTTCAATCTGTTGTGTCCATGTTAAAAAGCTTTCTAATTTCCTGTGGTCTTCGGGCGTTTGCTGTAGGAGGGATGGCAAAGAGAAAGGAAAGGGAAAGAACGTCAAGTTGAAAATCATGTGAGCCGACAGAAAGGTCTTTCTGATGATCTTCTATCTCACCTAGCCCATTACTGTGAATCAGTTACACACTCATCATCTACAAAATGTATAATCCAACAAACATAATTTTTAAGGCCTAAGATAGCTTCACCATCATACTATATTCTTTCTCCATGCTGCTGAAATACGCCTCTGATTGATTAGTAGATCATTCAAAACCACATTTAGAGAACACCCTGCCACATGCCTAGCACATGACCAGGTATTATGATAAATTTACATAAATATAGAAATAGTACTTCGGAGAAGGCAATGGCACCCCACTCCAGTACTCTTGACTGGAAAATCCCATGGACAGAGGAGCCTGGTAGGCTGCAGTCCATGGGGTCGCTAAGAGTCGGACACGACTGAGCAACTTCACTTTCATTTTTCAATTTCATGCATTGGAGAAGGAAATGGCAACCCACTCAAGTGTTCTTGCCTGGAGAATCCTGGGGACGGGGGAGCCTGGTGGGCTTCCGTCTATGGGGTCTCACAGAGTCGGACACGACTGTAGCGACTTAGCAGCAGAAATCGTACTTAATTTGGTACTTGTCATCTAGTAGACTTCATTTTTCTTGGCATCTTGTTTATGGAAGAGGTGATACTTTACTCAGTTCTTTACTTTCCCTCTGTTTTACTTAATGAGATTAATATAATAGCTCAGCATTATTTAAATTAACAAATAAAGAGAAATTCTTAGAGTGAGGCCATCATTGATAAAAAGTAAAATGTCGAAGTATTGGAGTTTCAACATGGGATCATTTACCTATTTAGTCTGAATTTCTTGATCTGTAAAAATGATTCCTAAGAACTGATCTAACTGATAATAATTTGTGAAACTTAGAAGAAATATGTTTTTAATAATATATATTTTTCAGGTATATTTGGTATTGTTTCAATAGACAATCGTATATAATTTTCCAAATACTGAGGCTTTAACTTTTTTCATCATACCTCAGAAATGGCAATGTAAATAAACTGAAAGATATATTTGGAAAAGTAAAAACTTGACCCAGTTTCAGCTTTGTAGAATAGCATATTTTATAAAAATCATTATCCACATACAGTAAGCAAAACCATATTAGAAATATGAAGTAGGGATATTTTTAATGAGTCTTTGAAAAGAATATGAATGCTCAATCACATGCGTTTATGAAAAATTAATTTTTTTCACACAAAGGAGAAAGTACTTTTGGAGTCTTCACCAAAAGTGCAGGTAACTGTAGTACTTCAATAATAGGAGGAAGGCATTTTGATGATTATATTGTCCTGTGAAAATTTTTAGAGCATCTAACTATTTGAACAAAATTAGTTATAAATATTCAGAATCCCAAAACATTTTTTAATTTGTTATAATATTTTGTTAAATGACTGGTGAGAAACACTTTAATGCTAAAGTTGACATCAAACAAACTTTTCTATGCTGATTTAAAAACAATTGTTAAAAATCTGAACTGAATGAAACAATCTAGCATCACTTATTGCCTAATAAAAATCTTTCAAGTGCTACTTCTTATCCCTCATGAACATTTCAGTCTCTAGCAAAGTATTTTGCATATTCCACGTATCTGTTAGCTTAAAAAACACTTCTCCAAATTAAAGATATAGTTTTAAATTATGAATTTTTCAGTTATATAAATTTTATATTATATATGTCAAATTTTAATTTATGATATGTTTGTTTTATAAATAGCTTTATTATATTAGTTTACTACACTGCTTTAAATATATTAATATAGTGTATGGGAATATTGTTGTGTGCATGTGTGCTAAGTTGCTTTAGTCATGTATGTCTGACTCTCTGCGATGCTATGGGCTGTAGCCGGCCAGGTTCCTCTGTCCATGGGATTCTCAGGCAAGAATAACTAGAGTAGGTTACCATGCCCTTCTCCAGGGGTCTTCCCAACCCAGGGACCAAACCAGTGTCTCTTATGTCTCCTGCATTGGCATTGGGGGCTCTTTACTATTAGTGCCACCTGGAAAACACCATGGGAATATTAATTTATAATAAATGTGTAAATTACATATATCTAGAGTCACACAAATGTGATTATATACACATAAATTTCACATATGAAGACTGAAGTCACACAGATGTAATAGATCATGAAAATTACTGATCCTATGCTAAAAGACAAAGTATGATTTACTATCATTTCAGGATTGATATCTTTAAATACCAATTTTAGATATTATATGGCAAGTGTAAATATACTTATGAAGACACAATGACAAACTATATGAAATAAAGAGTGACCCAATAAAGTAATTTTTCAATAAAGATTGAGGCTTTTGCTCTCAAAAGTCCAATGAATATGAATCTATGGACAGCCTTCAGGCTGTTTTAAGAAAACTGTCATCCTTCAGGCAAATATGGCACAAATGTATGTTTACTTTGGCTGGGTGTAGTGATTTTTCCTCCTTTTCCCCTGCCTTTTCTCTTTTCATTTGAACGTCTTTAGGCAGAGCAGGCACTCTCCACTTTACCATAAGCCCTACCCCTCCGAACTTGACTCTGAGTTCTTAGCTTTGGGCATGTTGGAGGGGAGACCCCACATGCACATCATAGCCTTAGGTTTTCCTGTAGACCCACCTGTACTGGAGAAGGAAACAATGTACATGTTTCTTAGTGGGGGAGAGTTGTCACTTGAGTGGTCAACCACAGTTATCTCTCAAATAAGTGAAGCACATACTTATCCCAGCCTCTTGTGTTAACTCCTTTTAGTGCATGTGTGAGTAATAAAAAGAACTAAGAAGGAAAAATTTCTGATATTCTTGACGTACAGTTTATTTGTTGAGAAGGGAAAAGAAACAACCCCTATTGTACATGAAACAATATTTTAAAAGGGTAGCACTAGAAGTACAGAAAAGAAAAACACAGGGTTATTGCTACCATCTTTCTAAATTCCATATATATGCGTTAGTATACTGTATTGCTGTTTTTCTTTCTGGCTTACTTCACTCTGTATAATAGGCTCCAGTTTCATCCATCTCATTAGAACTGATTCAAATACGACCCAGAGGGATGGAATGGGGAGGGAGGAGGGAGAAGGGTTCAGGATGGGGAACACATGTATACCTGTGGCGGATTCATTTGGATATTTGGCAAAACTAATACAATTATGTAAAGTTTAAAAATAAAATAAAATTAAAAAAAAAAAAAAAGAAAAGAAAAACAGTGTAATTGGTAACCATATCCTTTACCCTTAAGGAGCTCCTTGTATAGGTGCAGAAATAAATAAGCATAAACACTAGCTACTAAAATATGTAGTATGATGGTAGTGGGAAGTCAGAAGAGGGTGAGATTATATGGACTGAAATTATTCAGGTGTCATAGAGGTGGAAGGGCTTGAATTTGAATTAAAGATAATTAATATTTGCAGTTTCTAAGGAAAGGAAAGTATTATTAATCTTGGTTCCAGGAATAAAAAAATAAGAAAGAAATACAAAGCAGACTGATTTCTTTATGTCTTGAAATATATTGACAAGAAAGAGAAAAACAATTATATTGTGTCTTATCAAATTGACACCGGCCAGTTAAAGAAAGCTGTAAATTATGCAAACATTGATTTTTAATATATTTAGTAGCTATAGTAGCAGTTATTTATTGAACAGTTACTTTGTGCTGGCCACCATACTAAATAATTTATAAAATTTTGACATTGAAATCTTTCAGTAGCACCATAAATTAAAATTATTTTTTCTAGTTTTTTAAGTAAAGAAAATGAGCCTCAACAAGATGAAATTACTTGCTCAAGTTAACGATGTTTGTATGGAGGACATTCTGGATTCTTACCTATTCTTGCCTGACTCAAAATTATTCCTGTCCTAAGCCAATGTGTTATCCTGCCTCAAACGAGTACAAAGAAGAGGCTCAGTCTCCAATTTAGGGGAGGAAAAAAGATTGATCTGCCATATTTTAAAGGGTAATGTGATCTCTTTTATGTTGTTCTCCTGAATATTTTGTTGAATTCTTAACTGAATATGAGTAGATAACAACAAAGTTATACATTTCTGTTGTTTCCTAAGAAGTATTATTACTTGTTCATTGGTTCATCCATAAATTACAGAAAATTAACACCTATTAAGTAATAGGCATTGTGTTTTTCCCTGTGAATACAGTGATAACCAGGGTAGGTTTCTTTTCAGAAAGCAAACTCTAGGTAAGGGGATGGTGTTATGGAAGATATCTTCATGGTTTGTAATTTGTTAGTATTGAAAACCCAGATATGACTATATGCTTGGGATTTTTATTTTTTAATATAGTTCCAGGTGATTTGTTTCAGTTATATCTATTTTTTAATTTACACAAAATAATTGATGTCCATACATATTATCAAGATCAGTACCCCCTAAAATTTATTACAGTCATGATCTCTTAGTGACTTAACTGTTTCCCATATACCAAGGGTATAAGAATCTAAAGGATCTTCCAATCTGTGACTTAGAGAAAGATTACAGAAGATCACAGAAGATAAACAACAAATATTTTAAAAGTAAAAAACAAAGCCTGCTCTATTACTGTAACTAATTAAAACCAGAAATGTGTCTCTTTTTCCTATTTGTTTCCAAATAGAACATTTTAGATTTTTAGTGACTGAGAGTATGTTTTCACATTTAGCCAATGTGAAGAGAATATTAAAGTTTTCAAGCACTACAGTTTAAATATTAGAACATTAGAATAAAAGAGGTCTGTAGTTACACTGTGCATGTTCAGTTGCTCAGTCATGTCCGACTCTTTGTGACTCCATGGACTGTGTAGCCCACTGGGTTACTCTGTCCCTGGGATTTTCCAAGCAAGAATACTGAAGTGGTGAACTTCCAACCCAGGGATCAAACCCTTGTCTCTTGCAAGCTCTGCATCAGCAGATGGATTCTTAACCACTGAGCAACCTGAAAAACCCTGTAGCCCCTGAGCCACTTCAAATTACACTACCCTCATTTAATTTGAGGATTAGCACAGAGAGACTTGATAATATGTCCAGAGTTGTCCCTATTTTATAGATAAAGAAAGTGGGCCTCAGTGCATGGAAATTTCTGGCCCCAAACAACCTATTTGGAAGGAAAAGAACATGAATTCTAATTTACTACCCTCATCTGATTTTGTCTGGAATGTCAGATATCAGCCCTCTGCTTCAGGATTTTTCCACGTGGTATGTATACTTGAGCAGCATAAATGAATGTTACTATTTTGATTTTTCTAGCACTTAAAGATTATTTTTATTCCTGGTGATTTATTATTCATTTAAGGTTAATACAATTAATTATCTCAAAGTTTAATTTTGAATGTTTATACCCATATTTCCTCAGAGAACTTTAATATTCTCAAAGCAAATGTCATTTGCTGGCATGCCAATTATCATTATTATTGGAAACATTTGCATTTTTTAAGTCAAGGGTGGATTAATCATCTAGAATTTACTCTTCAAATAAAATTAAAGCCTTCTTTTAGAATCAATAGTTGAATTCCCTTAACTAAATATCAACATGTTTTAAATGTAATTTTTCTCTTTATTATTGAAAAAACAACAGGATGAAATTACATAAGAAATTGAAACTAAAGGTCAAACATAATTTTCTTTGGTAGACCTTTTGATTTGCCTAAATACCATTTAAGGATATCATTAGTTTTCATTTATATCATATAATTCCATCATGCACTTAGGAGTTTAAATCTTTTTGAGGAGATTGATCTAAAAGGTGACTCCTTAAAGATCAATTGTGGTTTAAGAGGCCTGTTTGAATTATAAAAATTATAGAGAAGGTGAGGCTACATGGTAGAAGATATCCCATGTGAAAGCAGTTTTGAAAAGTAAGCTGTTTCTGGGATGTCTGTGGTTATCTGTGTTGTTCATGGAAAATACAGATCTAAGGGAAACCCTAGTAATTTTGCTGCCTTTCTGATATGAAAAAGGACAACTCTAATAGTCTGGTCTGCACTGCTAAAAAGCAGGGAAGAACAAAATGAAAGATGCTGACTAAATCATAGAATATTAGAGCTGCATGAGGTAGGGACCTTCTATCCAGTCCATTGTTTCTCTAAGTGTGATCCAAAGACCTTCTGCCTCAGCATCAATAGGGTTCCTTATTACAAAGATAGATCCCAGAGCTGTAACTCAGATCTGGTGTTGAGTCCTACCTAGGAATCTAAGGTACACACACACAGACACCACACACACACACCCTGCATGGGATATTGTAAAGGTTAAAACTGCTTATCTAGTCCAAATGCTTTTTTTCAAATGAGTAAACTGAGGCCCAAAGAGATTTACATTTCTTTGAGATTATCTAGTTTGTTATGAGCATCTTTCAAATGTAGATTTTCTGTTTTTCCAGATCAGTGGTTCCCATTTCAAGTCACATGAGACTTGTCACTGTGGATTTTGTTGTGGTTGTCCTTTTTCTCATGAAATTCAAGCAATTGAGTTATTTTTAAACTCACACAAAGAAAAGCTGAGAATAAGATTCTTTAAAATTGTAAAACCAATTAATTAAGAAGTCCAAGAGGTACTCATGGGCTCCATTTTGAACAAAATTGACAAAAGATTATTCAGTTATTATTTATTATTATCTTTTTTCATCTGAAAAACAGATCCAGTCAGATAATCAACTGATCATAAATAATCATAAAATATAGGAGCAAAGCCCATCCCATGTTAAATTTATTTGGATACCGTCTGTTTACTCTCCTGGCTATTCTTACTTTTTTAACAAGCCCAGTTGGGTATTTCAGCCATCTTACTTCACATCCATATACACTTGCTAGTTATTTTGATAACTCTTTTTGCATTAACTATGTTTCTTGAGATTTGAGAGTTATTTATGTAATCTCGCTACAAGTGCTTTGTCAAAAATGATATTTGCATGTTCTTCCAGTCTGTAACTTGTCTTATTCTCTAAGCCATGATTTTCACAGATTGGGGGCGGGAGGAGGGTGGAAATTGATGATGTATAGCATTTCTAAATTTCCTCATACTGTCTAACTATATCTGTAAAATCCCTTATTATTTTTAATACATTGGAAAAAACAGAAACACTGAATATGTGATATTTGAGCCCTGTATTGTATGGATCTTGCATTGACCTTCAGCCTTGGCTATCATCTTTCATTATCTTCCCAAACCAACTCACCCATAACATTTTCGTTTCTGTGAAGATATTTTGTTTTTTAAACTGAGTCATGTTAGACCTTTCCAAATCTCTTTACTCCTACTAGTTTCCAAGTTGTGTAGATAAAGTTTGTCTAGCTTTTCTTCATATATGTACATATATCCGTATTTTCCATTGATATCATAGTTCAGTACTTTATCTTCTTATACAACCCTGCTAACTGGTCTGCTAATAAGATTTTCCATGTTTTAATGTATTATGCATGACCGAAATAATATTTTCATTATATTATCCCTTGTTCGAAAACTTTCTCCAGTTTACCATTGCCTAGAGAATGTCATGTCAAACTTGGAAAAGTATTATTATTTAAATTCTCCCTTACTGTAACCCCATTTTTCCTTACTTGCCTACCATTATTATTCAAATGTAAGCGATTAGCTCTACTCAAAATGCCATTTCTCTTTGCATCAGTTCTGTGGATAATACATAAGAAATGGCTCCCACTTTCCTGCTCTTCAGAAATATAGTTTATAGAAAAAACTGGTATCTGTGTGACACTGAAAATAAACCACTATTTCCATACATATTCTGGAGAATTCTCTTGTCATATTATAAGGCCGAAAACTCAACCCAACCATGGTTTTTATTTTCTTTTAATTCATTTAAAAAATCTGCTTAGAAGGGTTACAATTTAAAAGTAACCCTAAAACTTTAAGAGATTCTTGGGCAAAGCCACTTTGTGCATCTGTTTCCAATAAAAATCACCTTTCTAGGAAAAAAAAAAAAAAAATCCAGGAACTAAAAAGCTTCTCAAAGTAACTTTGAGAAGTAAGGCATTATTTTTATGTTCACCTCAGAAACACAGGGTCTCTGTTTCAGATCAGATCAGATCAGATCAGTCACTCATTCGTGTCCGACTCTTTGCGACCCCATGAATCGCAGCACGCCAGGCCTCCCTGTCCATCACCAACTCCCAGAGTTCAATGAGACTCACATCCGTCTCTGTTTAGTGATCTATTATTTCATATATCCAGGGACACAAATATTTCTGATAGTTAGTTGTCATGGTTTTAAGCTACCAAACTCACTCTGGCTTCCAAGAAAAATAGGTGAATTTATTAAGAGGAAATGAGGGTAGCTCATAACCAAGGCTTGAGGATATTATGCAATTTTTAGTTCACTTTTATTTTTACTTTCAAGAGCTTCCAGGTTTTTTTTTCTTCCATTCAGATTTCCAATTTTTGGAAGAGAAACTCTGATTGACTTAGCCTGTTGCTGGTATCTCCCTTACATAAATTTTTAAAGTCTAGGAATACCACTTAGTGGAGAAAAACTACTGGGGGATCAAATCTTGCTGGATCTACAGTTATTTTCAACCAAGAAAATGTCATTATGAGCTGACTGAACTTTCCTTGTCCCAGTGGACTTCAGTATTTATTGGAAATAATGTATTGAGCTGAATGGAACATGAGGGTTTATGGTCTCTATGTGGGTAGATAATATCTGGAGACCTACAGAGCTTTGACAATGCCCAAGAAAATCTATGAGACAAGAGTACTAGGTCAGGTCTGGAAGATTATCTGAAACATTAAATTGGGTAAACTCTGTGGAGTATACAGGACATAATAGAAATAATTTTGTTTGTATTTACAGTAGTCCAAAATACCCAACTGTTTTACTCAAACCTTGTAATTCAGAATAATGTCTCAATGACTTTTCACAAGGACACTTTTCTACTCCTGTTGCATATCTGACACTAGTTGCCCGTAGTTCCTGTGTTTTCTTCTTCCTAGGATGCAGTCTTGAAGCAGAGAGATGAGTGGTGACTGAGAACCCCACACTAGCTCTTACTGCTTGGACTGGAAGCAGTGCTCATCTCTACTCATATTTCCTTGATGAGAGCAAGTCACATAGCCAAATTTCAGCTGGTAGTAAGAGGTAGATAATATCTATGAACAAGAACTTGGTCTCCTACACTTGGTATTGAGCTCTCTCTGTTCCACCTCAGCCAACATTCATGTAAACTTGAGTTTTGTTTTTTTTTAAATGACTTACCTATTAAATCAGTACAAAAATGTGACTATATCTTAACAATACATTGTGATGTACTTTGACAAACTGAACACATCTGTGTAACCAGCACCCAGGTGAACAACCCAAGAATAATAGAGTTTCAGAAGTCCCTTATGTCCCCTTCTACTCACTAGACCCCATTAGAGGTAATCACTCTTCTGCTTTCTAGTCAGGATAAAGTACTAACAGTTTATATGATGAAAGTCTTCACTATAATTTCTGTTATTTTACATCTTTTGCCCAACAGTCTGTTCTTAAGACTTCTCCACGTTGTTGCATAAAGTTTTAGAGCATTCATTGTCATTGTAGTAGTTTTCATTGCATGATAATTTTATCAATTTCATTCTTGATTTGGGCACAGTTAGGTCATGTATAATTGTGTATTTTTATGAACAGTGTTGCTATTCATAACATTTATTTTAGTGCATGTCATTTGGTGAATGTGCATAGTTTTTTCTATGGGGTCTATACTTAGGAGTGAAAAGTTGAGGTCTTGGAGTATGCTTAATGTTGAGCTTTAGTGAAGAACTCCAGTTTTTCAAAGTGATATTTCCTTTAATTTTAAGAAGAACTAAATGAGACATCTGATAGGAATCATGTGTGGGAGGAGATGTATTACAACATGAAATGGATTAGGAATTTAAAATTAGGCAAAAGAGAAAATGCATGTCATAAAATTCTGACAGACCAAGGAACATTGTTGCCCTAGAGAATGATGCTGCCTAGTATGGGCAGCTCATATGTAAATGGATATGCTTGAAGACTAAGGAAGAGCTGAGCCTTATATTATTTATAGCAGATATTATATGATGCAGAGCTTTTTGAACTTTTTTTTTTCATTTAAAAACATCTGCCTAAGATTTCAAGTGCTTTTAAATTAGCTTAGTCTTGAATAGGTGCTAATAAAACCACTATGTGTGACAACTGATAATAAAATCCCTGTCTCATGTTAGTATGTGGATGAGTGTTTTTATTATTCAAGGGAGAACATGGAGCTTTGTTCATTTTCACAAAATGCTCCTTCTTCCATGTAGTTGGGGCCTCCCTCCCTCTTCCTGCCAAGCTACCAAGCTGTCTCATATTTCAATTCTTTTTACTTGCCTAGATAATTTTTCATAATCCAAATCTGTGAGCATTGGTAGCTGAATCTGTTGGAGAGCACAAATAAAAATGAGCTGCATTTGCCAGTAAAGAAGTGCAAGCCTTGACAATGGCCTAGTGCCAATTAGGAGACTCTATAAACGGATGCTGTGTTCTCTTTGGCCACAGCCAGAGACTTTATGAAGAAATGAACTCTTTTTTTTTTTTTTCCAGCAGGCAGTATTCTCTGGGTTCCTATGAGGTTTCCTCTGATAGCAAGTAGAACAGAGCTCACATTGTGAGTCTTGCTAAGGGCAGACTGAAAAGACACACAGAACACACTTAATTGGGTTCCTTCAAACTCTGTAAGTCTTTAAAATGATCTCTTAAAGCAAAGTTATGTATTATGTTACTCATAGTTAAAAAATACTTTATAAATAAAAGCATTAATTTTAGATGTGAAAATCAATAATTTATTGCTATGGTGACATTTGAAAATAAGTCTTTAAAATAGTTTACTTTGTTCTTCCTATTTTTTTTTTAATTTTTCAATATCATAGCCAGAAGGTCATACTTACTGCTTATAAGAGCAGTGCCATTTGGAACACTAAGTATTAAGTCATATTTCCCTACAGCATTTTAAAAACTCACAAATTATTTGCTGCTAATTCTTGTAGATTCTCACCACTTTCTTTTTAATTTAACTGCTATGAAGCAATTAACTATATATTAATCCTATAGTGTGATAGTCATGAAATCAAGCATACATTTCAGTATGAGTTAAAATGATAACATTTCTATGTTAAGAATACTGTTACATTTTAATAAGGTTTATTCAGCCCATCAGCTTCCTAGGTGGTGCAATGGTAAAGAATCCGCCTGCCAGTGAAGGAGATGCAGGAGATGTGAGTCCAAACCTTGGGTTGGGAAGATCCCAAAGAGTCAGAAATGGCAACCCAGTCCAGTATTCTTGCCTAGAAGATCCATGGACAGAGGAGTCAGGCGTGCTGCAGTTTATGGGGTTGCAGAGTCGAACAGGACTGAGCATGCATGCAGGCAGGTATTCAGCCCATCAAAAGCACCTACCTCAACAGCTCTTTCCAATCTACTTTCCCTCCTTAACTGAATAAACTCTTACCAAGGTCACCAGGTTGCCAAGCAAAATGATCATTTTTCTGTCGTGTTATTTGTCTAACAAGTCACGTAGGTGACAATTCCCCACTTCTTCAAACACACTGTGCTTTGGCATCCATAATGCTATACTCTGCTTCTTAATAACCACTCATTCTTGGCCCTTCTTGCTGACTTTTCTTGCTTTGTTGACCTCTAACTGCTGGTCTCAAAGACTATCTATAATTTCTCCGCAGATGTTTTCACACTGTGGCTTTCAATGACATCTGTATACTGATGAATCCCAAATCTCTAATCCCAATCTCTCCAATGGGCTCTGGGTTTATATAACTGATCACTTACTTGACATTTTCACTGTGATGTCTAAGAAATTTCTCAAACTTCTTGGGACTGAAACAGCTGCACATTTTCCCTTAACCCAAGCTTTATGGCCACCTGCTGCAAAGAGCTGACTCATTGGAAAAGACCCTGATGCTGGGAAAGATTGAGGGCAGGAGGAGAAGGGGACAACAGAGGATGAGATGGTTGGATGGCATCATCGACTTGATGGACATGGGTTTGGGTGGACTCTGGGAGTTGGTGATGGACAGGGAGGCCTGGCGTGCTGCGGTTTATGGGGTTGCAAAGAGTCAGACACGGCTGAGTGACTGAACTGAACTGATAGACCCTGATATTGGGAAAGATTGAAGGCAGGAGAAGGGGATGACAGAGGATGAGATGGTTGGATAGGATCACTGAAGCAATGGACATGAGTTTGAGTCTCTGGGAATTGGTGATGGGCAGGGAAGCCTGGCATGCTATAGTCCATGGGGTCTCAAAGAGTCGGACACGACTGAGCGACTGAACTGAACTGATGAATATCATTACCATATGCCTAGTTGTTGAAGCCAAATACATAGAAGTCATCCTTGAGTCCTCACTGATTCCTCACCCCACTATAAAACTCACACGCACAGACACACACATGCACATACAAACTCCAATAATTAAAAGTTAGAGTCCACTTCCAATTCATATGTATCTTTCAGTTTCCATGGCTAGTACCCTAATCAAACCACCATCATCCAATAGCAAGATGACTGGACCTAAGCAAGATGACTCTGACCTAAGCTTCTCTGAATTCAAACTCCTACTCTCTCTAGGTCTACATGACTTGGCGCCTTCCTCTACCTGTGGCAGCAAGCTGCCTCATACCTCGCTCTCCTTCACTCACTTTGTTTTACTCACTAATCACAGTTTCACTCATCTCTTCCATAGTCTGGGTTTGGTCCTACCTCATGGCTTTGTTGCTAACTGCAGGAATAAACTGTGCACCCACTGGAAGCATCTGGGACAAAATGGTGGTAGCAGATTATCTACATCAGACCTATTGATTTACTTATTTATTGATTTGTTTTGTCATGCTTTCCTGTAGTCTGTCACTTGCATGTGGTCAGTAAAGGCACACAGATAATTCTAACGTCCAAGTTTTAAAAAGTCGTAATAAATTGTGAATGCCTGCACCTAATTTTTATTTTTCAGTGAATTTGATGCAGTTTTAAAACAAATATTCCCTGTTGTTACTCATCTCACTAATCAGAAGGTCCCTCACCAAGTGTGAGCTGAGTTCTGGAGTGCTGGTTCTTCCTGCTAGTCTACTTACTTGTTATCCAACTTTGAGATCTGCCAATCTTTTTAAGTTTGGCTGTCCCCTGGAGAAGTGGGTGTTTAACTGTCTGGGCCCCAGGCTTACCTTGAGGCAGCAGAAGTAGATTTGTGTCTTACCTAGGAGCCTGACCCTTTGACTGTACCTATGGTTTCAACATACTTATTTGTTTAGCCCTTAGGCCAAGCCTCTGTTTCCTTTGCCAGACCCAGGCATTTTCTGTTTTCAGGAAGTCATCAGCTCAAACATATGATAGTATTTTAAAAGCAGCTATTTTTATGTTCAGAACTGTGAAATCATAGAATTTTAGGAATGGTAAGTTTTTTAGGTATTGCCTACTCCTACATCTTTATATTTAAAATGTGAAAGACAATGAGCCAAAGTGTAGTAGTTATACCCTTCAAATATTTAGTAGATTTCAAGATTATAAAATACCTCACTTGATATTTTGTACATCCAACTGCCCCTCTCTCTGTCACACACACAGAAACACACACACACACACACACACACACACACACAAAAGGCTTGAATTATAGCAGTAATATAATAATATGCTGCACTCTAGCCATATTTTTCTTTTTTTATTCAAATAAATTTTTCATATGTTGGATATAAACACATGCTCAATAAGTATTGTTTCTCCTCCTGATTCAGCCCCCAATTTCATATTTTTTTTCCTCTCACCTTTTTTTTTTTCTTGAAAAGATATAGTTAGGTGATTCCACAAGAATAGCTCAGATCTGTCTTCTTCCCCATTATCCCCTGCTCTTTTATAAGCAGGAGCTTCTTTCTGTGACAGACAGTCTGGACGCACACCTTCTCATCCATTATTCACAGGGTGTGTGAGGTAGTGTGAGGGTAGGAGGGGCTCAGCTCACCACAAGTGCCCCATGGTGCTGCCATTCACAGAGAGGAGAGTCGGTGTATTCATGTTGCCGAAACTGATGTAGACACAAGAATTTAAATTCACCTCCAGGTTGGTCACCATCCCTGATTGAGTTTGCTCATTCAGTCCCTATTTGTTGCCGTTCAGTCACTGAGTTGTGCCTGACTCCTTGAGACCCCATGGACTGCAGCGCTCCAGGCTTCCCTGTCCTTCACCATCTTCTGAGCTTGCTCAGACTCATATCCATTGAGCTGGTAATGCCATCCAGACATCCTCTCCTCAGTCGTCTCCTCCTCCTGCTTTCAATCTACCCAGCGTCGGGGTCTTTTCCAATGAGTCTGTTCTTCACATCAGGTGGCCAAAGTATTGGAGTTTCAGCTTCAGCATCAGTCCTTCCAATGAATATTCAGGACTGATTTCCTTTAGGATGGACTGGCTGGATCTCCCTGCTGTCCAAGGGACTCTCAAGAGTCATCTCCAACACCACGGTTCAAAGCATCATTTCTTCAGGGCTCAGCTTTCTTTATGGTCCAACTCTCACATCCATACATGACTACTGGAAAAACCATAGCTTTGACTAGACAGACCTTTGTTGGCAAAGTAATGTCTCGGCTTTTTAATAAGCTGTCTAGGTCGATCATAGTTTTTCTTCAAAGGAGCAAGCGTCTTTTAATTCCATGGCTGCAGTCACCATCTGCAGTGATTTTGGAGCCCAAGAAAATAAAGTCTGTCCCTGTTTGATTCCTTCTTATTTTTTTTTCTTTTTAATTGAAATTAATTGCTTGATAATGTTGTGTTTGTTTCAGGTGTACAGTAAAATGATTCATATGTGTGTGTGTATATATATATATATATATATACTTTTTTAGATTCTCTTCTATTAGAGTTTACTACAGTATTATAGATTAAATATAGTTTTCTGTGCTCTAGGTCCTTGTTGGTTATCTTTTCCATGTATAATGGTGTATATATTTTGATCCAAACTTGTAATTTATCTCTCTTCCCATTCTTTCCTTTTTAGTAAGTTTTTTTTTTTATGTCTTTGAGTCTATTTCTGTGTATCATTTAAGATTCTACGTATAAGTGATACCGTATCATACTTATTTTTCTCTGTCTGATTTACTTCACTCACTATGATAATAACTAGGTCCATCCATGTTGCTACAAACAACATTATTTCAGCCTTTCTTTTGGCTGAGTATCATTCTACTGTGTTCATATGGCACATCTTCTTTACCCGTCCATCAGTCAGTGGACACTTAGATTGCTTCCGTATCTTGGCAGCTGTAAATAGTGCTACTGTGAATATTGAGATGCATGTATCTTTTTGAATTAGAGTTTCTTTTTCAGATGTATGCCCAGGAGTGGGGTTGTTGGATCATATCATAATTTTAGTTTTTTAAGGAACCTTATACTGTTCACCATAGTGGCTGCACTTATTTATATTCAGGTTTGATTCTTTAACATTGAGTCTTTCATTCTGTGGGCTTACTAAATAACCAGTTACTGAACATTTATTGCTGTGAATCCAGTACTACTCTGGGTGCTCTCTAACACCCAGAATAACATTCATTATTTGCCTTCTAGAAGCACGGAAAATAGTTTGGCAAATTTAATTAGCATATAGACAAACTATTTTGTATGCTTTAGTAAAACAAGACTTTTTTTTTTGTCCTGTAGTTTAGTTTGAGAAAATAAAATTAACCCATGGAGAAGCAGTGCAATTTTAATCAGGAATGTGGCTCTTGATGTTGCCTCTGCCACTAATTATAGTTAAAAAAAAAAAGTTAGCTAGCATTTATTGAATATCTACTCTGTGACTTTACTTGTAAAGCCTTTCTTTTCCTATTGCTATATCATGCTAGGTATTGTTACTTTCTATTGTCCTAGTCCCAGGAAAATAGTTCTAATTATCATTTCAAATCTCTAGCAATTTCAGCTTGCACTGGTATCCTAGGGCCATACTTAGATACCTCAATCTTTCTTCTGACTCTAACAGGTTTGGAATTGACTTTAAATCATCTCTTTAGTTTTCAAACTTGTATGACAACTAAAATGTATTTGGCAATACTGAACATAATGACATCTGAAGGAGATGTTTGAGCTATCATTTGAAGTATTGCCTGCCTGCAGAGTTCTTAATATGCAAATAATTAAAATGACAAACTCATAGGAGTCTCTGGGAGCCTGTTAGGCTCAACATTGCTCACGTTCAAGTGCACATTGATTATTGACTTTTATAGTTTTTCTCTATTTTTTGTCTAATGACGTTGAATGGTTTAGTGCTGGAAATGCAATAGTTTGCCATTTCCATTGTTCACAAAAATGTGCTCAATAACCCATAATAAGTCAGACATTCAATGAAAGTAATGCATTACAATGTATAACAAATAACTCTATAAATAAAGCATTTGACTGCAATTTGATTAGAAGGCTGGTTTCTAAATAAAGGGTAGAGGCTTGAGCTCTGCTGACAGACAGACCCTTAACTTCATTATTATTTTTATAACTATGCTAACTAGTTCTCATAGTATATTATATTTGTTGGAAATAAGAGTGAAGATGAAAATTTAATATCTGAAGGACTGCATTAGAACCATTTTTAATTATCTTAAAGTGTGCAAGATACATTTCCCCCTCTTTCTTTTTCCTCAAAGTTAACTCTTGGATGAGGGGTGATTCCTGTAAATGCAATGCGATTAGACCTAGCTGCCAGTGTTTGAAGGCTCTACAGGCTAATTGCTCCATCAGAGTGGCTCAACTTATGCAAAAGGTGAGAATTCCCCAAGCCTAGGATCTATCTGTGCCTTTTTTTTGCAGGAAAGGCATTTATTTTAGGGATCGCCCTTTTTTTTTTTAAACCAATAATTTATCCTGCACTAGGAAACCAGGTAACCAAGCTTGTTAGAAGTGTATATAAAATTGAATTAAGAACCTTTTGTGTGTGGATTTGGTGAGATCTGTTTTGGTTGCTTGGGTTTATTTATTTATTTACCTTTTGACCTGTTTTATCCATTTCTCCTCCCACCGCTCTCCCTGTCCCCCGGCCACCACCACACACACACCTCAGGCAACTACCAATCTGTTCTCTGTATGATTTTAGCTAGTTTGTTTGTTTTTTATATTCCACATGTAAGAGAGTTCACATGGTATTTGTCTTTCCCTGTCTGACTTATTTCACTTAGCATAATACCATTTCCTGTCATTAGTGCTATCACTTATATAGAAGTAATCTGGAAATTGTAAATCAATGATGCTTGTGAACTTTACTATTCATTTTTCTCTTTAATAAATGTAGATATTATTACTTTGAAACATACCATATTTAGTAAATTTTGGATATTAGAAAACTATTTCCTGACCGTTTAAAGGGAAATTTAAATTTATTTTTAAGTCAGAAACAAACTTTTACTAAACTTTCAAACTTTTCATATTTCTAGAATACATGTTCACACTCACATATGAACAGATGAGTAGTAGCACAGTCTTTTTATTATTTTGCTAATATTTTGAAATGTACTAGACTGTCACTTAAGTGAAACAAAGACTAGAATTTAGTGAAGACCTCCAGTAAAGTAAATAAGTGTTTTAAAATTTTCCTACCCAAATAATAATGCTTAGGATCTTACCTCTGAGTGTTCTTACTTTCCATTCTATTTTTTTCTAGAAAATGTGAAAAGGAAAGCAAAAAGAGACTTTTGCAAGCAGACTTTGAGTCTGTAAGCCTTGTCTTCTGGCCCGATGATCCTTAAAAAAGTCTGCCTTGTCCACCTTGATTTTCTATTTGCTTGTTTCTGAGCTACTCAGTGCACGTGTCACCTTCATCCACTCTGGGTCTTGGATTATTATTTTTCCATTTGGACACTTGCCATTACCTTATTATGAATGTTATATTAATTTTTGCTTTGTAATCGCTTTCCTTAAATGCTTTGTAATGGATAATTCAATACCTAATTTTATCAGTTTATAACCATTTCTATGCCATTTAGCTGTTTTATCTTCCATACATCATTTAACCTTTAATGATAATAGCTTATACTTGTAGTGCTTATTCTTTGTCAAACATCCTTCGTAGCCATTTACTTATATTAAGTCATATAACACTTGCTACAATCTTATGAAGGATATACTTATTATATCCATTTTACGGGTGGGAAGTTTTAAGCCCAGGGTTAAATATTAATAGTTTATCTCGTGTCACACAGCTGCTAAATTGTAGACCTAAGATTTCAACTGAATCAGGCCTAGTCCAGGCTTCATGTTCTTAATTATAAAACTTTCTGCCTCTCTGAATTTTAGCTTTCTCACTAGTTAAATAAGTAGTTTGGCTTTGATGATATTTAAAGTTCTGCCAAACCCTAAATACATAATTTTGTTGATGGAGTAAATGTATGTATGAGGAATCTCATACTTGCTTACTTAGAAGATATGGTTTTACTGACAATTTCATGTTGGTATGATGATTTCCAACATATATGTTTTAAGATTAGTAACATCAAAAGTTATTTAATTTCTATTGCCTCTCTATCGAAAAAGCAAGAGAGTTCCAGAAAAACATCTATTTTTGCTTTATTGACTATGCCAAAGCCTTTGACTGTGTGGATCACAATAAACTGTGGAAAATTCTGAAAGAGATGGGAATACCAGAGCACCTGACCTGCCTCTTAGAAACCTATATGCAGGTCAGGAAGCAACAGTTAGAACTGGACATGAAACAACAGACTGGTTCCAAATAGGAAAAGGAGTATGTCAAGGCTGTATATTGTCACCCTGCTTATTTAACTTCTATGCAGAGTACATCATGAGAAACGCTGGGCTGGAGGAAGCACAAGCTGGAGTCAAGATTGCCGGGAGAAATATCAATAACCTCAGATATGCAGATGACACCACCCTTATGGCAGAAAGTGAAGAGGAACTCAAAAGCCTCTTGATGAAAGTGAAAGTGGAGAGTGAAAAAGTTGGCTTAAAGCTCAACATTCAGAAAACGAAGATCATGGCATCCAGTCCCATCACTTCATGGGAAATAGATGGGGAAACAGTGTCAGACTTTATTTTTTGGGGCTCCAAAATCACTGCAGATGGTGACTGCGGCCATGAAATTAAAAGACACTTACTCCTTGGAAGAAAAGTTATGACCAACCTTGATAGCATATTCAAAAGCAGAGACATTACTTTGCCAACAAATGTCCATCTAGTGAAAGCTATGGTTTTTCCACTGGTCATGTATGGATGTGAGAGTTGGACTGTGAAGAAAGCTGAGCGCTGAAGAATTGATGCTTTTGAACTGTGGTGTTGGAGAAGACTCTTGAGAGTCCCTTGGACTGCAAGGAGATCCAACCAGTCCATTCTGAAGGAGATCAGCCCTGGGATTTCTTTGGAAGGAATGATGCTAAAGCTGAAACTCCAGTACTTTGGCCACCTCATGTGAAGAGTTGACTCATTGGAAAAGACTGTGATGGGAGGGATGGGGGCAGGAGGAGAAGGGGATGACAGAGGATGAGATGGCTGGATGGCATCACTGACTCAATGGACATGAGTCTGGGTGAACTCCAGGAGTTGGTAATAGACAGGGAGGCCTGGCGTGCTGCAATTCATGGGGTTGCAAAGAGTCAGACACAACTGAGTGACTGAACTGAACTGAACTGAACCCATAACACAATTCCAGCCCTCATGAGTGCTCAGGAAGTATTTGTTGGTTGATTCAGTGCTTGATTAATTGATTTTTGAGAAATCAGCACTAAAGATGGCTCTAATCCTGACAGCAAGCACCTCGATACCAGAGCCTGAAGTTAC
This sequence comes from Bubalus kerabau, assembly GCF_029407905.1. Classification (NCBI taxonomy): domain Eukaryota; kingdom Metazoa; phylum Chordata; class Mammalia; order Artiodactyla; family Bovidae; genus Bubalus; species Bubalus kerabau. The sequence continues at coordinate 35,994,657 of NC_073634.1, read as the reverse complement.
ACAAGGTGTTCCTTTCCTCTTATGACTGAAAGAAAAGCAATGTTCTATTATTAGAGGTACCTGGGAAACTTTAGATGTTGTTGTCTATTTCCCAGGATTACCTAGAAGGAGGATTCAGGGAGGACAATGAGCTGAAGGGAGACAGGAATAGGAAAGAAATTTTATGCAAAATATCTTTATGTACTTAAAAAAAAGTATATTATCATTTTAAATTGTTTTTAAATATTGTTATTGTCCTTTCCTCCCCTTAATTTTCTTTAAAAATGTTTTCCTTATTTTGTTAATTGTTCAATATTAGTATATAGACATGAAACTGATTTCCATATGTCAATTTTGTATTGTGTCATTTTACTGAAATTGGTTATCTGTTCTCACGGCATTTTTTGGTGAAATTATTTAGGATTTTCTGTATGTAAAATTGTATCATTTGTAAACAGATAATTTTGCTTTTTCTCTTTCTATTTGGATGACTTTTACTTCTTTTTCTTGTCTAATTGCTCTGGCTAAGACTCTAGTACTGTGGTAAATAGAAGTGGGAAAAGTGGGCATCCTTGGTTTGGTCCTGATCATAGAGCAAAGGCTGTTGAGTTTTTACCATTGATTATGATGTTAGATATGAGCTTTTCATATAGATATGAGCTTTATTACATTGACATAATTTCCTTTTATTCTAAGTTTGTTGAGAGTTTTTCTCATGAAAAGAGGTTGAATTTTGTCATATGCTTTTTCTGCATCTTTTGAGCAGATTATGTGATTTTTATTTTTTGTCCTCTTAAAGTGTTGTATGGCATTGATTGATTTGTGTATGTAGAACCATTCGTCCATTAAGAGGTAAATCCCACTTTTAAACATGCTGTTGAATTTGGTTTACTAGAATTTTGCTGCAGAATTTTGCATCATTATTCATCATGTATATTTGCCTATAGTTTTGTGTGTGTGTGTGCGTGTGTGTGTGTGTGTGTTTGTCTGGCTTTGGTATTAGTGTAATGTGAGCCCTATAAAATGAGTTGGACATATGTATGCATCTTTAGATTTTGAAGTTTGGGGAGGATTGACATTGATTTTCTTTAAATGTATGTTAGCATTCTCTAGTGAAGCCGTATGGTCCTGGACTTGTTAGAAGATTTTTGATTACTGATTCAGTTTCCTTATTCATTATTGGTGTTCAGATTTTCTATTTCTTCATGAAAAGGCAATGGCACCCCACTCCAGTACTCTTGCCTGGAAAATCCCATGGATGGAGGAGCCTGGTAGGCTGCAGTCCATGGGGTTGCTAAGAGTCGGACACGGCTGAGCGACTTCACTTTCACTTTTCACTTTCTTGCATTGGAGAAGGAAATGGCAACCCTCTCCAGTATTCTTGCCTGGAGAATCCCAGGGACAGAGGAGCCTAGTGGGCTGCCGTCTATGGGGTCGCACAGAGTCGGACACGACTGAAGCAACTTAGCAGCAGCAGCAGCAAGTCTACACAGGTTATTTGTTTCTAGGAACTGGACCTATTTCCTCTAGGTTACCCAGTTTTTTGGTGTATAATTGTTCATGGTAGTGTCTAATTATCACCTCAAAGTCAGATTTTAACTAGAAAATACTTACTATCCTTTATCTCCCTTTAAGATAGCTTTCTTTCTTTATCTGGGTCTCTTTCTTTGTCTCCTAGTTTGCCAGAAATCAAAGTTATGCAAACATGGAAATCCAGTCATGAACACACGAAGACATGGTGGTTACCTCATGAGCCTCTTTTTTGACACAGTTTGTGGTCTCTGAGAGTCTGTATAATTCATGCAGTTTGAGAGACCTCATGATATTTTTAAAAGTTGTTATTCTAAAGGTAAATTACCAATAATGTTAAAGCATTCTATATTGTTTTCATCTGTAATAAAGATACCTAAGTCTCCCTAGTTCATCTATGTTTTAATATCTTAAAGGGAAAGATTTTTGAGTCATTAAACTTTGGGATCTCTCCTTTTAGTAAGGCAAAAATAGCATGCAGTTAGCCCTTCTTTAGGACATGGTAGCACCTTATGGACCAAATGATGGTTAGCAGTAGCACCAGAATCTTCTCTAGTTGGGTGACATTAACTGCATGGATAGGAAGCGTTCTCTTCTTGCAACTGTTGGCTCTTCTCTTTTTTAAAGATAGGGACTTTGCACTTCACAAGTCAAATAAAATAACCAGTAAGCTTTGAAGGTTCTTTCTTTACTATAGAAAGAAACAAGATAGATCCATATTTGCAGCATCAGCTTTCTAAACATGCCAGTGTTGTCTTCACTTCAAGTTCTATTTCTGCTCCTTTTGTTTAGTTTTCTAAGACACCTCGTAGGATATCTTCAAGATTGCTGCAAGCCATTTGATTTATGGTTGCTTTTCTCATGACATAAGCAGTAGCCTGGGAAACATTCCTGTTCTGTCAACATAAAGCTCTTTGCTTCATTCTGTGAGATCAGGCACACCAAGGGCACTGAAACGTGTGGAGTGCAACATCTAGTAAGAGCCCTACATTTAATATAGGGAGATTTTACATCACTTTCCCAAAGCATTCATAATATACTAGATATGGGACACCATTAGACCTATAGCTTGCTTTCTAGTATGAATTTGACTCATCACTATAGAGTTTCTTTTAATATTAAGAGCAAACTGCAGGGCTCTGGTTCTTGGGAAACAGAGATGTGCTATTTTTGAACTAAGGCAATGAAAAAGGATAATATTGTTACTTAATGTATTTTGGTTGCATTACTTATATTTTAGATCTCATTGAATGTTTGTTCACAAGTTGAGGTCTATCCAGGTATTGTGAAAGAGGACCAAACACAATACAGCCTTTTTTTCCCCAGAAATAAGAACTAGTTCAATTATATGGGATTCTCTGACAAGAGATATTCTAGCATTTTTCTGAATAGGCTTATGCATGATTTGATATGCAGGAAGATGGGCTCCGAGGATCCTTTCAGATACAAAATTGTGCAATTCTGTATAGGCCTATTGATTATATGAATAAAATATTATGAAAATAATGTTTTACTTTGAAGATTAGTTAAGTCAGTTTTTAAATATATGTTTCAATGAAATTTCAATCTCTGTTAAGATCTTCCTCTCTCTCTTTCTGTCCTCTCCTATACACATACACCACACTACATCACACACACACACAGACACGCACACACACACTCTCTCACATACTGCTTTAAAAATAGCCATGACATTTATTTTAGTCATGTTTTTACTGTATAATTTATTAAGGGATCAAAAATTTTACATTATTTATACCATTTCCTTTGAAATATCAGAAAAGTTAAGTATAAACATTTTAAATATTTAATAATATGTAAACAGAATTCATATTAAATATCTTGAATAAAAAAGAGACAAGAAACAAAGATGACACAGTACCTGAAATATTCTTCTCACCAAGTGTTACTCTGTTGTAGTATATCAAGTACAAGCCCTGTAAAGATTTTGATTATTACCTTACCCCTTTCATCCTAATCAAATAACAAGTTGAAAAGCATACATCATTCTAATGGGAATTCAAAAAAAAATACGTCAATAGATCTTTTATAATTACCACTGCTTTTGTTGTCACATTGTCTGACACACCTGTACACTGGGGACTCAATTCTGTCCTGATCTGTGTACACAACATACATAATCATTCAGAGTGCACTTGCTTTAAATGATGAGGAAGTTTCAAAATGTAACCTGCTCATCATAAAGGAAGGAACAGGCTTTTCAACAAAAATGAAGTAGGACAGTTGTAAATACAGTCTAAGTAAATATCTGTAACTTGATTGTACAAGAAAGAAGTAAAAAGATGTCAATTCATCTTCTAATGCAACATAATTCTAAGAATTCAGCCCCATACACATTCTGATTATATGACATAATTCTAAGAATTCTCTTCCATGAACCTGCTCAATCTATGATATAAAACCAGAGTGCATCAAGATAGTCTTTTCAGAATTTTTCTGAAACTGTCTCTCCCTTCGAGATAAATAACTGAATCAAATAAACAGTGTCCACTTTATTCCCATAGAAATGCTGCTAGCTAAATAAGGGGGACACAAACAAGATTTTAATTTGGTACTTGACCTTAAAAAATAATAAATTTGAGAAAATAATGGTTATCTTTTTTATTTGACCTTTTGCAGATGTCCATTAGATTATTAAGAGTAATATAAATGTTTTTACAAAGACATTCAATTCACTACAATTGATTTAAATTTGATGTCAGATAATAAATCTTAGTATGGCTTTTTTTTCTCTTATGAAAGAGTATCAGTCCTCTTGACACTTGTCTATTAGAATATTCAGAAGTAACTCTAGGACACTGGTTACAACCATATGTGTTTTGTAATACCAACTGTATTTTAGCATTATTTTCATAGTAAAAATAAAAGTTGCTCAGTCGTGTCCAATTCTTTGCAACCCCATGGACTATATATAGTTCATGGAATTTCCCAAGCCAGAATACTGGAGTGGGTAGCCTTTCCCTTCTCCAGGGGATCTTCCCAGCCCAGGGATTGAACCCAGGTCTCGCACATTGCAGGAGGATTCTTCACTAGCTGAGCCATCAGGGAAGTCTTATTATTTTCATAAGTAGGCAAATACGTGATATAATTGTGATGTGAGCATTCTCAGTGGTAAAGAGAAGTCTACATCTTAATTTTTAAAAATTTGATATAAATTACTATGCATTCAAATATTGCCATGTGTTCTAGGGGTCTAGAAGAGATACATACCTCTGTTGGTTGCAGACAATAATGGTAAGATTTAGAAAGGACAAAGGAATATTCAAGTATATGAACAACTGAGAGATTATCAAGGTAAAAAATCCAATCCTCAAGGGTTCTAAGAAATTGTAAATTCAAGTCAGTGATTTTTCAAGGAAATCATTAGTGTTACTTTAGTAGGTCTTTGAGAGAAAAGACATATGCTGCATTTAAAAAACTCTATACTCCATTTGTCTACAAGCTAACTATTCCTTTTTTCCCCTAGTCTTATTGAGATATAATTGGCATATCATTACTTTTTAGATTAAGTCATTATCCATCAAAAACTAGCCCCCCAAAATTATTTTAAGTTATCTGACCCACTTACTAAAATATGAATTTCCTTATGAATATTCTCAAAGTAAGATGCAAACACTGTTTTTTTTTTTTTTTTTACTAAAGTATTAGCTTACTAATAGTAAGCTTGTGCTGTGCATGGAGCCCACCAGGCTCCTCTGTTTGATTTATCCCGGCAAGAATTCTGGCCTGGTTGCCATTTCCTTCTCTTAATAGTAAGCTTGCTTAAAGTATTATTAAAATACTTTAAATATTTAATTATGCTGATTAATTTCTGTGTTGTATCAAAGCAGGATAAAAATTTAGATGAAATTTAGAGGAAATTGAATACATAAAAAGAACTCAGATATTTCAACTAATAATGCTATCTGCTATACTTGTTTGTTATAAGATGAATTTCTGGGTGTAAAATGTTTATTGCAGAGATTAATATTTTTTAAGTATCAGGTGTTGACTCTTCAAAAAGACACTACAGCTTGGTAATAAGCATCCTTCGGTTCACTCTCAGGTTTCAAAACACTGAAAAATAATATTACTTTACTGCAAAACTTCTCTTTCTTTGTGTGTGTGTGTGTGTGTGTGTGGATTGGGGGGTGTTTATGAAAGAATGCTGTTTTGGGCAGTTTGAAGCCACCTTTCAAACACTTTTGAAAGAATATAATTATTAAATTCCAGGTAATATCCATTGGCCTTAAAGCAGCATGTTTACCAAATAAGGAAATTCTTGAAATTAGCTGATTAGCTGGTCTTCAGATACTTTGTACTCTCTGGCTAGCAATTGATCTTAAAAGGTTGCTTTTAGAGTGTTTCGGAGCCAGATTCATCAGTAGCAGGTGGTAGGAGGAAACAATGAAATTATCTGAAGTATACTTTCCTTTCTCAATAGGTGCCTGTTAGCTTTATGTTTTTGAATGTGCATTCATTGAAAGGGAATATACTTGTAAGTTAAATGAAGAAATTGAATTGGAATAGCTGAAAGCCCACTCAAATGAATAAACTAAACAATGTATTTCTATATGGGAAGCTGACCGCTGTGCCTCCATTTCCACCAGTGAAAGAACAACAGTTTAATGGATTATTTCTCCTTTGGAGCTTCCCTGGTGGTTCAGATGGTAAAGACTTGGCCTGCAATATGGGAGATCTGGGTATGATTCCTGGGTTGGGAAGTTCCCCTGGAGAAGGGAATGGCTACCCACTCCAGTATTCTTGCCTGGAGAATTCCATGGATAGAATTCTTTCAGAGAACCATCTGGATTTAACTCATGGAGGATTCTGACCTCTAAACACTGCCATCTGACGGTTGTTTAGAAGATAATGTGAAACATGTCCATGATCTTGGTCTGGTTCTCTAGGACATATATTTCACAATAAACTATCATCCTCTCCCCTGAGCCAGGAATGTTCAAACTGATTATCCACAGAAGTAGTTTAGTTCTTTTAGGTTAGAATGTGCATTCTTATGTTTCCTGGAGCCAAAATGTATAAAGCAAACCAAAATTTACCTCAGTAATTGTAGTAGCCTCAAAACCCTTTTCTTTATATAATTAAAAAGGAAATGGTATTTAAACTAAAGACAAAAGAGAAGTGTTGACATGTTTCTAGTTAAACAAGGAATTAAAATATGTGTAGCCTGGTGTGCTGTAGTCCATGTGTTGAATTATTTTCTCTGTCTAAGAAAGCAGCTCTCCAGCTTTTCTCCTCTATTCACGTGACACAGAATTGTTAATTGATGTTATCAGTTCCTAAGATTTGGGAGAATAATGATCTAAAAGTACCTGAATGCATGGCTTTGAGGGAGCTTAAGGTAGAGGTCATCAAGTATCTTGATTTGTGCTTGGGAAAAGTTGTTTTGAGGACTTTTAAATCAGAAAGTTAGACTTATTTCAGTAACTTGGCAAAACATCTGATTATTAATATATTTTAAATGTCTACATTTTTCAACATAAAAGGTCCTCTTTCTTTTCAACTGTCCCTAAGTCTATAAGCTCTGTCTATACACTCATACAATTTCTACTGAATCTATTTAGGAAATTTAAACAGGTTAAATTTGTTTTCTCAAAGCATTCTTATACAATTTGCCTTTTTCAAAAATTATCCATATATTCATAAGAACTGTGTTAAGATGATATTGTTTACCTGGAGCAGTTGACAAAATTGTGATTAGCTTCTTGTTTGGGGCTTCCCTGGTGGCTCAGATGGTAAAGAATCTGTCTACAGTGCAGGAGACCCATGTTCTATCCCCACGTTGGGAAGATTCCCCTGAAGAAGGGAATGGCAATTCTTCCAGTATTCTTGCCTAGAGAATTCCATGGAAAGAGAAGCCTGATGGACTATAGTCCATGGGGTCATAAAGAGTCTTTAAAGTCTAATAAGTTTTATGGTGCTCAATCAGTGAGTTGAAGGTCAGGGGATTGGGTAATCCACTAAACCAATTATTTTAATAATTAATTTAATTATTTTATTTTAATGATCTAAACTATTATAGTCAGTTATTTTAATTAAGTAAATATGAGTAAGTTGATCTGAGAGTGTTCATTTCAATGATCCTGAAATGTAATTTGAATACTACTTTATTTCACCAAAATGAACATTTTAGAACGTCTAGCTGACTATTTTCCCAATGCAGTAAATGTCTTCAGATCAGATCAGATCAGTCGCTCAGTCGTGTCCGACTCTCTGCGACCCCATGAATTGCAGCACACCAGGCCTCCCTGTCCATCACCAACTCCCGGAGTTCACTGAGACTCACGTCCATTGAGTCAATGATGCCATCCAGCCATCTCATCCTCTGTCGTCCCCTTCTCCTCCTGCCCCCAATCCCTCCCAGCATCAGAGTCTTTTCCAATGAGTCAACTCTTCGCATGAGGTGGCCAAAGTACTGGAGTTTCAGCTTTAGCATCATTCCTTCCAAAGAAATCCCAGGGCTGATCTCCTTCAGAATGGACTGGTTGGATCTCCTTGCAGTCCAAGGGACTCTCAAGAGTCTTCTCCAACACCACAGTTCAAAAGCATCAATTCTTTGGCGCTCAGTCTTCTTCACAGTCCAACTCTTCTTAGACCTCTTTATTTAGAATGTAGATGGCCTCACTTTCTATAGTTTTTGGTTTGGTTGTATTTTATTTCCTTGAACAAACATTTCTCTATTTACATTTCCTTTTTGGTCTTTTCAGACATTTGAGTTTTCTATCCTTGATACAACAATGCCTATTTGCAATCAGGTAGTATTTAATTACTTTGCCAACAAAGGTCCATCTAGTCAAGCTATGGTTTTTCCTGTGGTCATGTATGGATGTGAGAGTTGGACTGTGAAGAAAGCTGAGCGCCGAAGAATTGATGCTTTTAAACTGTGGTGTTGGAGAAGACTCTTGAGAGTCCCTTGGACTGCGAGGAGATCCAACCAGTCCATTCTGAAGGAGATCAGCCCTGGGATTTCTTTGGAAGAAATGATGCTAAAGCTGAAACTCCAGTACTTTGGCCACCTCATGTGAAGGGTTGACTCATTGGAAAAGACTCTGATGCTGGGAGGGATTGGGAGCAGGAGGAGAAGGGGATGACAGAGGATGAGATGGCTGGATGGCATCACGGACTCAATAGACGTTGAGTCTGAGTGAACTCTGGGAGTTGGTGATGGACAGGGAGGCCTGGCATGCTGCAATTCACGGGGTTGCAAAGAGTCAGACATGACTGAGCGACTGAACTGAGTGTTTAATTTATGCTAATATGTTGATATCAAATTAATCACACATTAATATGTTGATGTCAAATTACATTTTTCACTTCAACCATACTTTTCACACTGGGCTAAATATCATATAAGGTGAATTAGAAGTATGCTGCAAAGTACCTGATGTCAAGGAGCTAACAACCAGGGTGATGCTTATCAACAATGAGATAAAAAGATAATCAAGTTGAACCTCCAGTACTTTGGCTGTCTGATGTGAAGAGCTGACTCATTGGAAAAGACCTTAATGCTGGGAAAGATTGAAGGCAGAAGGAGAAGAAGGCAGCAGAGGATGAGACAGCTTTATACCATCACCAACTCAACGGACATGAATTTGAGCAAACTCTGGGAGACAGTGAAGGACAGGGGAGCCTGGTATGCTGCAGTCCATGGGGTCTCAAAGAGTCAGACACAAGTTAGCAACTGAACAATAACAAATATATTCAAGCTTCAAATCATGTATTTCTTAGTATAAGTGGAATAGATGACATATGTCACTTTAGACTTAAATACTCAGAGGTAGCCTAACAAGAGAAGCAGGATGGAGGGGCAGCCATCTAACTTTTGGTTAGAGCAGAAAAAAACAACCCATCATGAATAGACATATCGATGAACTAAAATTTATTTATTTTTTATTTCCTTAGCTTGCTCATTGTTGAAATATTTTTAAGGGAAATTCTAGAGCAAGACATTTACCAAAGTCATACATCTGTTATTTTTAGGATTTTATGTGTTACTTCCAGCCATATACTCCTGAAGCAAAGATGGGCAGTTCAGCTTATATAGAAGTAAAATGTTTGAACAGACCCTTGGATAAAACAATAATAGCAAATATTATTTGTTTTTGTTATTTTACATTAAATAATAGGGTTAAATTATATGTTATAATGAGGTTTCCTACCAAAATGACTGAATGCAAGCTTATATGTCTTAAGTTGTGAAACACTGGAATAGTGAAAGCTATCATTAGTTGACAAAATATTTTCTTAATTTTCTCAGCTCAAGTTGAAACACAATGAGTGCTTTCCTCTAGTGATAATAAGGTTGGTCATCTTTAGGCATTATTTGAGGTCCTGCCAACAGCAAATTGGGGGGAAAAATGTATACCTATAGTTCTATTCAAAAAGGTATACTTTTATAGTGGTTTCAGATTATTTATAACTCACAGTGTGGATTGTAAAGTACAATGCAATGAATTGTGTCCTTGACTCAAAATTTGAATGTTGTTCATCATTTGAAATATAAAGTCAATTTTATGTACTTACATGGTGAGTATGTCTGGAAAATAATTCAGTTTGAAGGACAGAAAATATGCAAGTAGCTATGGCCTCTAAATGAACATAATGTACTTGATATGACTCTTAAAAGCCTAAGGACTAAGGAAGAGAGTAGAATACCCTATAAAAATAGTCAACAAAGTCGATCATGCCAGGTATCAGGAGTTTACAAGGCACAAAAGCCAGACTCTTAACAAACTTTGGAGAATATCAGTATTTTTTATGAAACACATTTTAAAGTTTATTTCCATTTTCCTTTATTTTCTACTTTTCCAATCAACACCATTAATTCAAAATGAAATAATGATAATTAATGGAAAATATTGTAATGTTAAGATTGAGCATCTTCATGAGCATTTTATTTCTTAATAGAAGTAGCCTTAGCAATCTATAGTCTTCATGTGATCTAATTTCAGAGGACAAAATAAGATAACCCCAAGTAACTTTTATATACCTCTACATGGTATTTTATGCAATTCCTATAGTAGAACACAGGGCCTTCTCTGGGGGTTCAGTGATAAAGAATCCACCTGCCAATGCAGGAGACGCGGGTTCATCTTTGTGTCAGGAGGATCCCCTGGAGGAGGAAATGACAACTCACTCCACTATTCTTGCCTGGGAAATCCTATGAAGAGAGGAGGCTGGCAGGCTACAATCCATGGGGTCAAAAAAGAGTTGGACACTACTTAATGACTAAATAACAACAGCAACAGCAAATAGTAGAATACATATTTTAGTTATTTTTTTTTTAATTATCTGGAGGGCTGCAGTCCATGGAGTCACAAAGTTGGACACGACTAAGTGGCTAAAACTTGGATGATAATGATAAGCTAATACATATATTACCTACTATATGCCAGGCATCAGTATAAGCATTTCATGTGTATTATTTAATTCTCACAATAACCCTTTGAGATAGGTACTACTTTACAGACGGTGAAACAATATGCAAACTGGCTAAGCAGTTTGCCAAGTGATACATCTAAAGAGAGGCAGAGCAGAGATGCAGATTCCCAGGGTCTGGTTCCAAAGCCTTCCCTTTTTTATCATATCACACTGCTTCTTCTGATATGTACAAACTGGCCTAATAGAAACAAGGGAACTTAAGTACATAGATTGAGTCCCTGGGTAACAATTGCCGATATTGAAGTTTTTACTGGGGAGGAGAATTGGTTGGAGAGAGAGAACAATAAATAAACAGGAAAAGAGTAGAGGGGCTCCTCCAGATGTCTGAAGGTAGAAGCAAAAGTTTTCAATTTAGTGGTGAGGGTAAAGTGGAGAGAATTAGACGAAGAATTAGCAGCAAAAAAGAACAAGTATAGGTATTCTTCACTATGCCCAACAATGGTCTTATATGTTTGCTGCTTCTTATTTTGTTCAAACTTGCTTCAGTTCAGTTCAGTTCAGTCGCTCAATCATGTCCAACTCTTTCCAACCCCATGGACTGCAGCACGCCAGGCCTCCTTGTCCATTACCAACTCCCAGAGTTCACCCAAACTCATGTCTGTTCAGTCGGTGATGCCATCCAACCATGTCATTCTCTGTTGTCCCCTTCTCCTCCCACCTTCAATCTTTCCCAACATCAGGGTCTTTTCAAATGAGTCAGCTCTTCACATCAGGTGGCCAAAGTTTTGGAGTTTCAGCTTCAACATCAGTCCTTCCAATGCATATTCAGTACTGATTTCCTTTAGGATGGACTGGTGTATCTCCTTGCAGTCCAAGGGACTCTCAAGCGTCTTCTCCAACATCACAGTTCAAAAGCATCAATTCTTTGGCACTCAGCTTTCTTTATAATCCAACTCTCACATCCATACATAACTACTGGAAAACCATAGCCTTGACTAGACGGACCTTTGTTGGCAAAGTAGTGTCTCTGGTTTTTAATATGCTAAGTTGGTCATAACTTTCCTTCCAAGGAGTAAGTGTCTTTTAATTTCATGGCTGCAGTCACCATCTACAGTGATTTTGGAGCCCAAAAAAATAAAGTCTGCCTCTCTTTCCACTGTTTCCCCATCTATTTGCCATGAAATGATGGGACCAGATGCCAAGATCTTAGTTTCCTGAATGTTGAGCTTTAGGCCAACTTTTTCAAACCTGCTAGTATTCACTGAATTCAGTGTTAAAAAAGGATGTGCTGATTTTATGGCGAGGGTGAAAAGTGCCAATGTAGAAATCAAAGTGACATATTTGAAATAAAATCCAGATTTTGGATTCTGAAAGTCTAAACTTCAAATTTTGCCTTTGATGTGGATTTCCTATGTGGCATTGGGAATAATATCCTCACATATGAAATTGGAGTAATAATATGTACTTCATAGCTTTATTACAGGGATTAAACCAGATAATTTTTGCAGATCGTCAGATAGTATCTTTTTATATGTGAAAACATTAAATGACAGCTTTTCTTTTTGTAATCTTATTTTTGCTCCTTAATGTCTGTAGATCTCATGTATAACCTAATGCAAGTGTAAGCAAGATAATCTTAATGATGTTAACAGTCATTCTAGTTTTTCAAAATGGACACCTCAATTCTTTTTATAATTATATCTAATTATTATCAGTAATCATATCTATTGAATAGAAGATCTATCTCATCTATAGGACAAATTTGCTGTTTGAAAGGGGACAAAAGTAGAATATCTCAGTAAAAGAATTACAGTGATATTTACTTATCTTTCTCATTTTCCACCATGAATACGGTAAGGACTTGGGTAGTAGATTATATTCTAAATGTCAACTTCAGACAGTATTTAAAACAAAGTGCAATAAAACCTTTGAGGTTTGTCAGAGTAGTGTGGAACATGTTTGTATGTCAGAGGTCCAGTCCAAAAGCCCAAAAGAATAACAAAAATGTCAAATCTCTTGGTTATTATCACAGAAATAAGAAATATGTTAAAAGTGCTAGTTGTTTTGAAAGCAGTGTCTTAAGTGTGGAAAATAAATTACTTAGCTGTACCAACATTCCACTTATGATCTTCTATGTAAGCATCCCTCATGACTTATATAATCAGAAGATAATACAAGAAATAGCATTCAGCAATCCTGACCTCAAACAGCATGCTTTTTTAAGCTTCTCATCCTCTGTTGCAAGGATATTATTTTGAAAGTCTTCCAAAAAATGTATTTTGGAATGCCAAGGGAGAGAACTCAAGAGAATTGTCAGCATTGAAACCATATTAAAAAATCTTGCACAATGAGTAACTTACAAATTGTGCATTGAAATTGCAAAGGGGTGAAAATTATTATTCTCTACTCTTTAAATAATTAATAAATGGGAGAATCTATTGAAGAGACTATGAAAGACATCTGTGAACTCCTGCCTACAATGGTGAAGGCTTCATGACTCGGTTGATGATGTATAGGGTTTAAATGAGTATCTCCTCTAGTTTTCTCTGTGATTTGAAAACAAAGACATAAAGAAATATATCACTGAAGTTTTTCTGACATAAAGACTTGTCAAATCATCATTGAGAATCTCTTCATTAAGTATATTTTTTCTGTACTTGAAACATTTATTAGTAGTTCTTTAATTAAAATTGTATGTAAATGTAATCAAATCAGAGGAAATGAGTCTCTGAAAGACTTTATAAGAAGAGTAAGCAGCAAACTAGGTTTTTAAATTCTTATTATTTTAGGATTTTACCACAGTAATATACTGGATGAGTTGTGTATTCTTTTTTTTTCCCCCATAGAGTTACTGTAGCAGGGTACCAAGAACTGGGTGGAATAAACAATAGAAATTATTTATTTTCTCACAGTTATGGAGACTAGGAATTTGAAATCAGTCAAAGTAGGATCATGCTTCCTCTGAAACCTGTAGGGAACCTGTAGGGAAATCCTTCCTTGCCTCTCTCTAGCATCTGGTTATTGGCAAAGGATCTTTGGTGTTCCAGGGCTTGCAGATACATCACTAAAACCCTTGGGCTTCCCATGGCTTTCTTGCTGTGTGTCTTCACATTGATTCCCCTCTATGTGTGTCTGTCTTTGTGTCCAAATATATATATATATATATTTTAATTAGGGCAATAATCGTATTAGATTACAGCCCATACTCATGACCTCATTTTAACTTGAACATGTGTATAAAGACCCTATTTCAAAATAAGGTTACATTCTGAGGTACTTAGAGTTACTTTTTGTTGGGGGACACAGCACAACCAATAGCAATTTATGATAGAGAAGATCTTATAAATCTGTGTCATGCATTATTTTATTTGGTTTGTTTTTTCTTTGCATGTAAATATCAGATTCTCAAAATATCAAAGATGAAAAAGCTTGTAATATTCTTATTATAGGTTGGTGACAGTGTAATAGTGACATTTGGACCTGAAAATCTTTGGTTATCTTTGCTTTGGAAGGTCCTATTAAAAAAAAAAAAAAAAAAACAAGCAAGATGTCACGGTTTGATTTCATTTTAAGGTAGCAACGCGAGAAAATTTGCATTTCTTCAAGAGTTGTATTAAAAATTATTTCTATCTTTAGAAAGATCCTTTGCTTTACCAGATCTTAGCCTTAGTTCCCATTAAATCAAGGCCAGTTAGGTGTAAAGTAATGAAAATACAAATGCAAAAATGCTACCAAAACTAGACTCATACAAAATCTTTTAAGAACAAAGCAGTTATATAAACTGAGTTGTTGTTTTTTTTTCTCCCTCTGTGAATTAGAGAATTCGGGTTTGTTTTTTTTTTGTTTGTTTGTTTTTGTTTTTAAAGGACAAAAGAATTTGGGTCAAAGGTCTGATGTGTTAGTATGGTTTGGCCTTAGGGTTTAGTCGATTTAAACTTTGCTATACACATAGATCTTATCCCTTTACCTAAAGATTTGTTTAAATAAGCTTTATTTTTTAGAGAAGTTTTAGGTTCACAGCAAAACTGAGAGGAATGTATCTACCATAACATGATACAGAGTAGTTTCACAGCCCTAAAGATCCTCTGTGTTCTGCCTGTTCATCTCTCCCTACCCTGTAACCCAGGGAACCACTGGGTAGTTTTGCCTTTTCTAAAATGTTAAAAAATATATAGTTGGAATCATACAGTAGTTAGCCTTTTGAGATTGACTTCTTTTCACTTAGTAATATGCATTTAAGATTCCTTCATGTCATGCATGGATTGATAGCTCATTTCTTTTTACTGCTGAATGCTATTGCATTGTCTTAATGTACTACAGTTTAATTATCTGTTCACCTATGAAGGACATCTTGGTTGCTTCCAAGTTTGGACAGTTAAGAATAAAGCTGCTGTAAACATCTGGGTGCAGGTTTTTGTGTAGACATTAAGTTTTCAACTTCTTTGGGTAGAAGATTTCAGGATTATGTGGTAACTGTGTGTTCAGTTTTCTAAGTAGCCACCATACTGTCTTCCAAAGTGGTTTCACCATTTTGCATTCCCATCAGCAGTGAATGACTATTTCTGTTGCTGCACATTCTTGCCAGACTTTGGTGTTAGCAGTATATGTACCTGATTTTGGCCAGTTGAATAGGTGTGTAGTGATATCTCATTGTTGACTTAATTTGCATTTCCCTGATGACATATGACATGGAACATCTTTTTATATGCTTATTTTCCACTTTTACATTTTTTTTTGGTGAACTGCCTGTTAAGGTCTTTGACCTTTATATCTTTTTTGGTGAAGTGTCTATTAAGGTCTTTGACCTCTTTTTAAATCTTACTGTGTTCTTATTGTTGACTTTTAAGAGTTGTTTGTTTATTTTTGGTAGCAGTACTTTATCTGTGTTTTTCAAATATTTACTTTCAGGCTGTGACTTATCTTTTTCTTCTCTTGACAGTGTCTTTTGCAGAGCAGAAATTTTTAATTTTAGATTTTTTCCCAAGAAATATGTACAGAATCTGAAACTTTTACTGAACCCTTTACTCCAAGAAAAAAGAAAAAGTCACAGTACATACTGTTGTTTGACATAGCCACATATAAATTATTAAAGTTAAATATTAAAATTAATAACATTTATCATAGGTAACTTTATTTTGAACAAAACGGGTATCTAAAAAACTTGACTCAGAAAAATTGTGTTTGGTTAGTTATGTTAAGAACTGTTGACACAAAAAACATCTCAAAATGCCAGAAATAATGAGTAAAATTTTTTGATATAGAGAAAACTAATTATTAACTTAATTTGTTATAAAATTTACATAGAAAATAATTGATCTTGATAATCTTAGTTAATAAAGGAAATTTTTAAATTGGAAGTATAATTTTGCCATGTAGAACATTAAGCGATTTATTAATTTAATTTAATGGAAATCACTCAATAAAATTCTCTATAAATTCTGATGATATGCTTCCATACATTATAAAAGTCAAGATATCTTCAAGGCCATTACAAGCAATGTCAGGATTCAGTTCAGTTCAGTCGCTCAGTCCTGTCCAACTCTTTGCAACCCCATGGCAAGAATAAAGGTTAAAAAATGACAAGAATAAAGGTTAACATGGCATGACAAAAACAGTCTTTACTCCTACTCAGGAGTCAGAGTCATAAAATGTGATTTTTTACTTTTAGTGTAGTTGTGATTATTCAACATTAACTTCTGTCATTTATTTCCACAAATTACATATTCAGCATTTTTAAATGTAAGTACATTTAAATAAAAATTAAATTCTCATGCATATTAGTGTGTATGTTCGTATGTGTGTGAGCATATATGTGTGTGTGTGAGTTTGAGGATATTTTGATGTGTCACAAAATTAGAGTTGGTGATTAATTCCAACATTAACTATTTCATTAACTAATATCATTCCCTGACCACACCCTCCCAGCTCACTTCAGATTTCAGGTGCCTTTACTGGAACAGTGTCATACACTCTCTCTCCCTGGTTTCTGGCTCAGCCCCAATTTCCTCCCACAAAAAAAGGCAGGGGTTTCCTCAAGTCAATGTGCCTTTCAACTTTGCCATCATTATAGGAATAAAATTGTTGTCTTTCCATTATATGCACTCAAAAATTGTTTCTTATATAAATTCTTGTGCTATCAAAACACAGCACAAGATTTTGGTGAAACTTAGTATGCTTCTTGGGAAAAAATACAAATATCTATTTACCAAGTACTTATCGTTAGTATTGGGCTTCCCCGATAGCTCAGCTGGTAAAGAATCTGCTGTGATGCAGAAGACCCCGGTTCGATTCCTGGGTTAGGAAATCTGCTGGAGAAGGGATAGGCTACCCACTCCAGTATTCTTGGGCTTCCCTTGTGACTCAGCTGGCAAAGAATCCACCTGCAATGTGGGAGACCTGGATTCGATCCCTGGTGAAGGGAAAGATTACCCACTCCAGTATTCTGGCCTGGAGAATTATATACAGTCCATAGGGGTCACAAAGTGTAGGACATGACTGAGTGACCTTCACTTCACTATCTTGAGTATCATCTAACTGCATATATGAATGAACAAAGGAAATCCCTGTACATTATTTTTTTTTTCAAGCCTCACAAGAGAAAAAGTTACAGGGATAAATAGAAGTGTACCGAGAGTTGTACCAAGGTGTTTAGATATATTATATCAATAAAGAAGTAAAAATATAAAATTCTCAGCAGTTGCTGCCAACAACTAAAGTGCAGTTGTAGAAAATGTTTCTCAAATTATTTTGTCCAGATATGATAATCTTATTTTATTATAGATTAAAATTTGAATTTGTTTCATACTTTAAAATTCTTTGTAATGGCTTTGTAGCCTATTATTTAAAAGAACTCATTTAGACTTGAATTTTACAGCATTTGAGACACTGATTTAACCTTGGAGTAGTATCTGATATGGCCTAACCAATTTGTACAGAAATGCCAATCAGTACATGACTCCCATAGTCTTTGCTGCTGCTGCTGCTGCTGCTAAGTCGCTTCAGTCATGTCCAACTCTGCGACCCCATAGACTCCACCGTCCTTGGGATTCTCCAGGCAAAAACACTGGAGTGGGTTGCCATTTCCTTCTCCAATGCATGAAAGTGAAAAGTGAAAGTGAAGTCACTCAGTCGTGTCCGACCCTTAGCGACCCCATGGACTGCAGCCTACCAGGCTCCTCCGTCCACGGGAGTTTCCAGGCAAGAATGGGGTGCCATTGCCTTCTCCGCCCATAGTCTTTACTTTGTGGGAAAAAAATAATGTCCTCATTTAGCTTTCCCTTGTAAGTGTTCCAGTTTTCTTGGTGAAGATAGACTGTACAGTGTGAACTTGCTGAGTCAGAGAGTTTCAGCAGTCCACATGAAAATGATGGGTGGTTCAGAAAATAACCCCTGCACCAGAGAAACACATATAAAGTTATCACTCCTTTTTCATGTGTTCTGAAACTCAATTGCTTGTATGGAACATTTGTAAGTCCTCCAAGACTTGGAAAAAAGCAGATTTTAAGAAGCAGTCCTTGGTTAAGAAAAGAAGTGTATTCCATTTATGCAAAGTAGTTTTCAAACAACATATGCATTTTTGACTTATTATTAAGGAAAATATTTATTTGGAATTTTAATGATCTAAATTATCCAAAGTCAAAACATCAAAACTCATAAATATTTTTACTGCTAAGAAGTTAAGTGTAGCTTATTTTTTCTCCCAAATTCTCTTTATTACTCTTTCTTTTTTTTATTATGAATTTATTTATGTTTAACTTATTTATTTTTTTTAATTTTATTATATTTTTAAACTTTACAATATTGTATTGGTTTTGCCAAATATCAAAATGAATCCACCACAGGTATACATGTGTTCCCCATCCTGAACCCTCCTCCCTCCTCCCTCCCCATACCACCCCTCTGGGTCGTCCCAGTGCACCAGCCCCAAGCATCCAGTATCATGCATCGAACCTGGACTGGCAACTCGTTTCATACATGATATTATACATGTTTCAATGCCATTCTCCCAAATCTTCCCACCCTCTCCCTCTCCAACAGAGTCCATAAGACTGTTCTATACATCTGTATCTCTTTTGCTGTCTTATTACTCTTTCTAAGTCAACTGTTTATTGGGTACTTCCCAATCAACTTGGGTTTGCTTTGTTGCCCAAAGTAAATATTTCATGGGATAATAAGGTATATCTGTTTTTAACACACAGCTTCCTCTAGCCCTCCTAAAGTAAATAATAGATATCAAGGACATATTTAAATAGTTGTGTTCTCATATGGTCAGAGGAACATTATTACTTAAGTTATATATATGTTAGCTTACACTGTGACTTTCTGGATATTTTCATGGAGGGAATTTATTTTAGAGTGATCACTTTCTCTGCCAAAATCTTATAGCCAAGATACATTTGCACTAATGGAAGCTAGCATACGTGTAGTGCCTGTGATGCCCAGGGCTCTGATGTACCCCTGACATTATTCAATTTGGAATTGGTTAATTCTTTGCTGGGGGGACTGTTCTGTGCTTTAAAAATGTTTAATAGCATTTCTGGTCTCTACTTCGTAGAAACACAGTCGGCATGTTGTCAGACATTTTCAGACGTCTCCTGGGGAACAGAATCTTCCCTGGTTGAGAACCACTGTCTAACTGAACTCAGAATTTGTTGTAAGTTTCATTACTGCCTTTCTAATATTATGTCCATGGTTTAGAAATGGTAAGAAAAAAAATCCGCAGCCTAAGATTCCATGTAACAACAAATCAAGTTATGAACCAAACAGGAAAAAACAAAAAGAAACTAAAAATCCACAAGCACATGGATTTATGATATGGTTATAAATAAAGAAGGAAAATAGAAAATTGGATTATTAATGTGAAGTGATTATGACATAGCCTTTAGATCTGATCAGCAACTTTTTCTTTTTTTTGGAGTATAGTTGACTTACAATGTTGTGTTAGTTTCTACTGTAAAGCAAAGTTATTCAGTCACACATATATCCACTCTTTTTTAGATTCTATTCCCATATAGTCATTACAGAGTATTCACTAGAGTCCCCTGTGCTATACAGTAGGTCCTTGCATGAGTGCTAAGTCACTTCAGTCATGTCCGACTCTTTGCGATTCTGTGGACTGTAGCCCGCCAGACTCTTCTGTCCATGGGATTCTCTAGGCAAGAGTACTGAAGTGGGTTGCCATGCCCTCCTCCACGGGATCTTCCTGGCCCAGGAGTCGAACCCATGTTTCCCGCTTCTTCTGCATTGGCAGGTGGGTTCTTTACCACTAGTGCCACCTAGGAGGAAGCCCACGTCCTTATAGTTATCTATTTTAAATATCAATGCTGACACCTTCACAGAAATTCCTTAACCCTCAAAGAGTTCTCTGTTCATTTATGTGGAAGCACCTGGGGAAAACCAAACTTCTGAACAGCTACTGACAGTGTGTGAAGTTCTCCTATAGCCCTCAGAGAACTGATTTCCTATTAGCTATCTAGATCTTAGAGGGAGCTAGGGAGGGAGGAAGGGGTGGAGAGAGGGAAGGAAATAGATATGGGGCAGGGTAGAACACCAGGGAAACTTGGATCAGCTGCCTGGTGTACTACTTTTTATGACACCTACATCATCTATGTGACCAGAAGGTCATCATTGAGAAACTGCTTTTGTCAAGAACTGAATGACACAGCAAACACGACAGCATAGTTTAAATTTTTCTCATTTATGAATCAGGGCAAATCGGGCTATTCAAGAAGCATAAAAATTAGCAGGTTTTCTTTTTTCTATACAGTGGCCATTTTAGGCATGTTTAAACGTGCTTAAAACAGTTTCTGAAATAGAGTTAGAGATAATCCTATAGACAGTCTCACCACAGAGCAAATTCATTTAACCTTTCTCCCATATAGGGATAATATCAGCGGCCCCTGAAGAAAGTAAAACAGCATTGTACTTTGGGGCTGATATCCTCCGGACTCAGCTGGTGACTTAGGTTGTAGTACTAATTAAATATTTTTGAACTTTGGGTCATTGACTGAGTGACCCTGACTCACTATAATGTTATGCTAACCATATTTATTGTGGATAGATAGCCAGTCGTTCTAGCAGACATTGTCATGACAAGGAATGATGTATATAATAAACAATATAATAATATAATTAGGACCACACATCATAGGCTTGTGAAATTGCTCTACTTTACTAAGTAAAATAGCAAGAAGTTCAAAAGAGCATCTTAAATGTGAGTGTGTAACTATTGAAAGGTTGCATATGGGAGAGAGGTTTATAGTATCAGGTGAGTCAGGGATAGTTTTGTGGCAAAGGTGACCTTTGAATGTGAAGTTGAAAAGAAGATGTAGTACATACATACAATGGAATATTGCTCAGCCATTAGAAGAATGAAGTAATACCATTTGTAACAACATGGTTGAACCTAGAGATGGTCATACTGAATGAAGTTGAAGAAAGAGAAATAGTATATGATATCCCTTATATGCAGAATCTTAAAAACAAGGATACAAGTGAACTTTTTACAATATGGTTACCAGTGGGGAATGGTAGTGGAGGAGGGATAGTTAAGTGGTTTGGGATTGATATGTATACTGCTGTATTTTAAATGGATAACCAGTGAGGGCCTACTGTATAGAACAGGGAACTCTGCTCAATAATAGGCAACAACCTATTGGGAAAAGAGCTTGAAAAAAGAATAGATACATGTATGTGTATAACTGAATTACTTTGTTGTACAACTGAAGCTAACACAACATTGTTAATCAACTATGCTGCTGCTGCTGCTAAGTCGCTTTAGTCGTGTCTGACTCTGTGCGACCCCATAGATGGCAGCCCACCGGCTCCCCCATCCCTGGGATTCTCCAGGCAAGAACACTGGAGTGGGTTGCCATTTCCTTCTCCAATGATGAAAGTGAAAAGTAAAAGTGAAATCGCTCAGTCATGTCTGACTCTTAGCACCCCCATGGACTGCAGCCTACCAGGCTCCTCCATCCATGGGATTTTCCAGGCAAGAGTACTGGAGTGGGGTGCCATTGCCTTCTCCTAATCAACTATACTCCAATATAAAATAAAAAGTTAAAAAAAGAGATCAGAGTTATAGAATGGTATAAGAAACAACATAAGCAAAGGCATCAAATCAGACAGGAAAGAGAGGGGAGGAAAAGGAAGAGTTGGAAGAGGAGGAAGAAGAAGAAAAAGAGGAATGAAAGAATTGGGGGAAAGCAGGAAGAAGGAAGAGAAGGAAGGAGAGAGAGAGGAAAGGAAGAAAGGAAAGAGAGGGAGGAAGGAAGAAAAGACATATGGAGAGAGGACCAATCTTAATTTCCTGGTGAGGAAAGAGGCTGATAGCATAAAAGAGGAAAACAGCTAATGCCTCAGCAAGAGTTGGGTTTCCCTGATTGCTCAGCTGGTAAAGAATCTGCCTGCAATGCAGGCGACCTGGGTTTGATCCCTGGATTGGGAAGATCCCCTGAGAAAGGAAAGGCTACCCACTTCAGTATTCTAGCCTAGAGAACTCCATGGACTGTATAGTCTGTGGGTTCACAAAGAGTCAGACATGACTGCATGATTTTCATTTTCACTTTTTCTGACAGAGTAGGTAAAAGTGCATACAGATTACTGCATAATGATGAAAATTGGCTTTTTAAAAGTGTGGTCCCTATACCTGTAGCATAAACATCACTGGAGACCTTGTTAGAATTGCAAGTTTGGGGATCCCCCACACCTACATAAATAAGACATCCAAGTAATCTGATGCTGGTTCAAGTTTGGGAACCACTGATCCACAGTTTCAGATGAATCTTTGAGTGAAAAAACTGGAGTCAAGCTAGAAGGTCACTGAGTTAGTCTCCTGCTGCTACTGCTGCTGCTAAGTCGCTTCAGTCGTGTCCGACTCCGTGCAACGCCATAGACGGCAGCCCACCAGGCTCCCCCATCCCTGGGATTCTCCAGGCAAGAACACTGGAGTGGGTTGCCATTTCCTCTCCAATGCATGAAAGTGAAAAGTGAAAGTGAAGTCGCTCAGTCGTGTCCGACTCTTCGCGACCCCATGGACTGCAGCCCACCAGGCTCCTCCATCCATGGGACTCTCCAGGCAAGAGTACTAGAGTGGGGTGCCATTGCCTTCTCTGGAGTTAGTCTCCTAAACTAACATA
Organism: Bubalus kerabau; assembly: GCF_029407905.1. Classification (NCBI taxonomy): domain Eukaryota; kingdom Metazoa; phylum Chordata; class Mammalia; order Artiodactyla; family Bovidae; genus Bubalus; species Bubalus kerabau. The sequence goes on along the minus strand of NC_073634.1, from coordinate 35,971,609 downwards.
AATCCAAACTAAGCAAGTAGTTTAAAAAATCATTTGATGATTATAATGAGTAGTAGAGATAGGTATGGAAATGTAAAGAAGGATGGATTTGTGAGGCTTGGAAGAAATTGCTGTTTAGGGTTTACTTGACACCTAAATGGGTCATTCATAAAACTGATTTGATGAGGTTTTTGAATAAATTGTTGCCTAATTGTATTTTTACTCTAAAGGTCTGAGAAAGGTTTTTAGGGATAATATTGGATTTTTTTTTAAAGTTAAAAAAAATTCTAGGCTTCTGCCACTAAACCATATTTCCACATCCATAAGGTTGAGGTAGATAACAAATTATGTATATGTGTTATATTATACATTTGGCACAGTTTCCTTTTCATTTCTTTTAAAAATATGCATGCTTTATTTAAATACACTGCCAGAGATGAGATCTTTCCTCACATTTTCATGCCGCTGTTCTAGGAAAGTAAATTATGCTGTGTGATAAAAAATAAGTAATTGCTTCTTGTGTTTAATTGATTTTTTATAGAAATTACAATGCAGATTTGATTAAAGGAAGATAGTGCATTACCTATGGTTGGTTCATAAGACACATAATGGTATGAAAGAGTGCCACCCAGCACAGAAATTATACCATCGTTTTACTTGAATGTATTGAGTGGGAGATATTTAGACTTCTTTATGACTTATAAACACTGCAGAATGTTTCTTTTCCCATTTAAAGCAGGATGATAGGGACATCTATTTCACAGCCATAGCATGTCCTGACTGTTAAATTGTAGAAGCCTTTTGGAGGAGAAATAACTAGCGGTAGATTTTAAACAAGAAAGAAGATTGTGAATTTGAGGCTGACAAATGATGCACCTTGTAACAAGATCACTCCTGAAGTTTGCTAGTTAGGCTCTATTTGAGTCAGATGGACCAAAGAAATATAAAAAGAGTCTATAAAAAAGGATTCAGTTCTAGTTCCTACTCTACTCCAAGGTTCCACAGCCTTGGCATTATTTGGGGTTGGTTAATTACTTGTTGTAGGGATTGTCCTGTGCATGTAGAATAATGTACATGGTCTATCTAATAATGTCCTTAGGTCTATCTGCTGGACACTAGAAGCACTCTCATACCTGCCCTACCTCCAAGTTGTAGCAATCAAAAATGTCTACATTAGCAAATGTCTCCAGGCTTTCAAAATGAGAACCATCACTCTGTATCATTGCAATATAAGCTGCAACATTTGATTCAAAAAAAAATCTATTACCTGTACATTATCTTGGATAATTCTGCTGCTCAGGCTCAAGGACTTTTAGGGTTTTAGGGTTTCTGATTATTTTATGCCATTCTTGTATCTTATCTGATCTACCTTCCCAGATGGTACTAGTGGTAAAGAACCCACCTGCCAATGCAGGAGACTCAAGAGGCTTGGGTTCGACCCCTGAGTCAGGAAGATCTCCTGGAGAAGGGCATGGCAACCCATTCCAGTATTCATGCCTGGGGAATCCCATGGACAGGGGAGCCTGGTGGGCTATAGTCCTTGAAGTCACAAAGAGTCAAACACAACTGAGCAACTAATGCTTTATCATGTCTGAAAGTCCTAGGAAATTAGGATATTTTCCTCTTACTCAATGGTTATGCTCATCCAGTATGTCCCTTTCAGTTTTTTGTTTTTGTTGTCGTTTTTTTAATCTTCTCTTTTTCTCCCCAAGCCTAGTATAAAGCAGGAAAGTCTCTTCAGCTGCCTCTTCCTTTATATATTTGAAAGAACAGAATCTTTGTACTTGAAGAATTTTCTACTAATTTCCATGATAATAAAATCGGGGAATGACAAGGGGCATTATAAATGTTTTCATAATTCTTTGGGGGTGTGAGGATAGTGGCTCTTGATGGATGGAAGTCCTGCTTACTTAGACCTCTGTTTTCATACTGAAGGGTCATCTCATAAAACTCAGCTCCCTTCCTTACCTTTAGTGAAGGCTGAGTAGAATCTGACATCAAAGGTGGGTGCCCACTAAACATGAAAATGCCAAATGAGAGGAATAGTGGTCTTAACTCAGCGAGGGTTAGTATATCATGAGTGATCACACAGCTGAGGGATTCTGTAAGCCTCTGTCTTATCTAGGCATAATTTCTCTAAAAATTCCATGTCATTGACAACCATGCACTTTTACTCATACCACTAACTATTATGAGCTCTCATCAAACATTAATTTAAGGAGTTGGTTTTTGCTAGTTTTTGCATAATTCCTTTATTATAAATCGGAGAAAGCAATGGCACCCCACTCCAGTACTCTTGCCTGGAAAATCCCATGGATGGAGGAGCCTGGTAGGCTGCAGTCCATGGGGTCGCTAAGAGTTATAAATAGATGCTAGACCTTTGCTTTTACTTCAGGATAAAAATTATATCAATGTCTCAAAATGTATTTTTATCTTATATTATTTACACTTGTTGGAGGAAACCATCTCTTACTAACTAATGTTAAGGTTAGTTAGTAAGTTTGCCTTCCTACTCAAGAAGTGCTCTGTTCAACATCTGGTAGTTGATAGACTTTCAATTAATGTGAGATGGGCTGACATGAAAATCACTGGTAGCAGGGCTCAAATTCCAGTTTTCCTGCTTTCAGCTTATGTTACTTTAAATAAGTCACTTAACTTTCCTTATGTTTTAATTTCTTCTTATTTGAAATGGGTATAGTATCTATCACACAAAATCTTTGGGAAATTTAAATAAGTTAACTTTTATAATCCATGTTCATTAAATGGAATATCTTACATAGCACATATATGTAAAAACATATGTGTGGGTGTATTCTTTATCATATTCTTTTCCACTACAGTTTACTACAGGATACTGGATATAGTTCCCTGTAGTACACAGTAGGACCTTGTTGTTTATCTGTTTTATATATAGTACTTTGTGTTTTCTAATCTCAAATCCCTAATTTATCACTCCCCCAAATAGAATATCTTTTGTACACAATATTACATTCTTTTATTTGATCTTAACTAACCATTGACCTTTTCATTGTGATGTAAGTCTTCATTCTCAGTATAATGGAAGTTGACGTTCAGTAGCTCAGTCGACTCTTTGTAACCATGTGGACTGCAACACGCCAGGTTTCCCTGTCCTTCACTATCTCCCAAGATTGCTCAAACTCACGTCCATTGAGTTGGTGATGTCATCCAACCATCTCATCCTCTGTCGCCCACTTCTCCACCTGCCCTGAATCTTTCCCAGCATCTAGGTCTTTTTCAATGAATTGGCTATTCACATCAGATGGCCAAAGTAGCTTCAGCTTCAGCATCAGTCCTTCCAATGAGTATCCAGGGTTGATATCCTTCAGGATTGACTGGTTTGATCTCCTTGCTGTCCAAGAGACTTTTCAAGAGTCTTCTCCAGCACCACAATTTGAACCCATCAATTCTTAGGTGTCCAGCCTTCTTTATGGTCCAACCCTCACATCTGTACATGCTATATCTATTTTCCCATTAATAATGCTTCAATAAATTTATTTCTTATATGAGACCTAATCTTCTCCTTTATATAATCAACCATTACCAGTATCATCCCTACTCATTTTTATGGTGCGATACAAATGCATTTATTAACAAATAACTGAAAGCCAATACCATTATGGTAAAATAGTCCCAGATAATACAGTTAAAGGGCTTCCTTAGTGGCTCAGATGGTAAAGAATCTGCCTGCAATACAGGAGACCTGGGTTCAATCCCTGGGTTGGGAAGATTCCCTGGAGGAGGAAATGGCAACCCACTCCAGTATTCTTGCCTGGAGAATCCCCATGGACAGAGGAGCCTGGCAAGCTACAGTCCAGGGGTCACAAAGAGTCGGACACGACTGAGTGACTAAGCACAATATAGTTAAAACTCATTTAGTCTTTATTCTGATGCATAATCTACGCTGGACTAGTCACATGTGATAAAATGGTAACCAAGATAGACATAAACCCTGACTTAGACTCTTGTGGAGAAGATAGAAAATTAAACAAAGATTATTGATATGATACTTACTATTTTTCTTATATGATACAATTAATGATCATGTATTCAAGATATATGTTCAATTTCTTTGCAATTATTTGTCATCCTTCTCAGCTTCTGTTTTCTCACACATAATTCTAATTTTACATAAATCTACAGAGAGATTATATCTCACCCAAAGGCATTCAGTTAGTTAGGTATAGAGACTGTCACTAATATTCTTCCAAAATTCTACTTTTCAAATGGGAAGGGAATTTATATATTCTTTAAGAAATTCTTCTGTTTCTGTAATCTGTCTTGTTTTCTTCATTCACTCACTCAGCATACTTTCAGTTCAGTTCAGTCACTCAGTCATGTCCAACTCTTTGAGACCCCATGGACTGCAGCACGCCAGGCTTCCCTGTCCATCAACACACTTAATTTTATAATACCCACGCACATCTCAGATGTGACAGCACTCTGCTTTCAGAGCAAGCTTAAACTAATGTGGAACAACAAAAAAAATCGTTTGCTTCTAGAGGTTTCTTTGTGGTTCTGAACAACAAATGAGACACAAACCCTTCTATTTCAATTAATACAAGCAGATAAAGACACTTGGAGATTGCAGTTTGTTATAAAGGGTTCAGTTCAGTTCAGTTCAGTTTAGTCACTCAGTCATGTCCGACTCTTTGCGACCCCATGGACTGCAGCACGCCAGGCTTCCCTGTCCATCACCAACTTCCAGAGCCTACTGAAACTCATGTCCATTGAGCCAGTGATGCCATCCAACCATCTCATCCTCTGTCATCCACTTCTCCTGCTTTCAATCTTTCCCAGCATCAGGGTCTTTTCCAGTGAGTCAGTTATTTGCATCAGGTGGCCAAAGTATTGGCGTTTCAGCTTCAGCATCAGTCCTTCCAATGAACACTCAGGACTGATTTCCTTTGGGATAGACTGATTGTATCTCCTTGCAATCCAAGGGACTCTCAAGAGTCTTCTCCGGCACCACAGTTCAAAAGCATCAATTCTTCAGCACTCAGCTTTCTTTATAGTCCTACTCTCAAATCCATACATGACTACTGGAAAAACCATAGCTTTGACTAGGTAGACCTTTGTTGGCAAAGTAATGTCTCTGCTTTTTAATATGCTGTCTAGGTTGGTCATAACTTTTCTTCCAAGGAGCAAGTGTTTTTAATTTCATGGCTACAGTCACCATCTGCAGTGATTTTGGAGCCCCCAAAAATAAAGTCGGCCACTGTTTCCACTGATTCCCCATATTTGCCATGAAGTGATGGGACCAGATGTCATGATCTTAGTTTTCTGAACGTTGAACTTAAGCCAACTTTTTCACTCTCGTTTTTCACTTTCATCAAGAGGCTCTTTAGTTCTTCTTCACTTTCTGCCATAAGTGTGATATCATCTGCATATCTGAGGTTATTGATATTTCCCCTGGCAAACCTAATTCCAGCTTGTGCTTCATCCAGCCCTGCATTTCACATAATATACTCTGCATATAAGTCCAATAATTAGGGCGTCAAAATACAGCCTTGATGTACTCCTTTCCTGATTTGGAACCTGTCTGTTGTTCCATGTCCAGTTCTAACTGTTGCTTCATAATTCTAATTTTAAGGCTTAAAAAAATAGTATTTATTAACAAAGTTATTAATTTTGAAATAAATTCTCAATTACTACAGTCTGAAGTGTATAACTGGGGCTATGCAAGTTGAACAGGTTGCAGAGACTTCTTTTTTTAAGAAAACCTTCTTAATAGGTAAGAATTCAATTCATTACTGAACTGTTCTTCAGCAAAGAGTCTTCAGTGGCCTCCAGTGTGCATTTGGCAAACTTAGCACACACCAAGGACCAAATGGAAGGGAAAAGCCCCAAAGCAAGAGGGGAATCTGGGCGAGAAGATGAATCCATATGCGTCTTTTGGAAGCCAGATGAGCAGATGGTGCAGTTGACATTCTGTTATGAGAGTTGAGAAAGCTAACCACCATTCTCACTGGGTTGGAAGTCCTCATCCCCACTGCACAGAGAAGAGCCATAGATCTACTTCTAGGCATAGATCTACTGCTTTTGAAGGAAGCAGTTTGAAAACTGCTTGTAGTATTTTGACTCTTTGTGTCCCACAGAGGAGTTTCTCCAGTGTCTGATTTCACTGTTCGTAAGGCATTTACACTCATATTTACCTGTAAACTGCAGTCTAGTTCTCGAAAGCTTTGGTTCATGCTTCAATTTTGAGAGTTTTTGGGTTTAATTCTGTTTTCACCCATTTTGTTTTCCATTTACTGCCCCTGTCCTCACCCTGATAGCTCAGTTGGTAAAGAATTCACCTGCAATGCAGGAGACCCAGGTTCAATTCCTGGGTCAGGAAGATCCACTGGAGAAAGGAGAGACTACCCACTGCCGTATTCTTGGGCTTACCTTGTGTCTCAGTTGGTAAAGAATCTGCCTGCAATGAAGGAGACCTGGGTTCGATTCCTGGGTTGGGAAGATCCCCTGAAGAAGGAAAAGGCTACCCACTCCAGTATTCTGGCCTGGAGAATTCCATGGACTATGTAGTCCATGGGGCCACAAAGAGTCAGACACGACTGAGCGGCTTTCATTTCACTCCACTGCTGAAAGAAATACCAGCATACATTTCGACTCACTTACTCTTTCTCTCTTTTATCTGTGATATTATATCTTCTTTTTTTTTTTTTTAGAAAACTGACCTCCCCCCCAAAACTAAACTTCAAAAGTCAAGTAACAGTATATGTTTTATACTGTGAGTTTGTTCCCAAAGGACAAGTGAGTGAGTTTTCTTAGTGGATAATATAATTGCTAGAAACAGCATTTCTCTTATGTTTTGGGCTTTATTTTTATTTATGTAAAGGAGAATGAGTGATTGAATTAGGATGTTTGGGGGATCCATAATCTAGATAGAAAACACCTAAGGAAAAGGAAACTGCAAGTGATGGAAGAGATGCTAGCTGCCAGTTCCAACTATGACTAGTTTTCTTTGGGTTAAGATTGGATTTCCAAGAGAGGATGAAGAGATTAGATAGAAGGAAAGACTTGCATGAACTAAATGGGGGCCTGCTTCATAATTAAAAACACATGGGATGGGTAGGCCTGGTTTCTTTCTGGAAATGATGAGGGATAAATAAAGAACAAATATCCGTCTCTTCAGTGGAATCCTTGGTGGCCAACACTGCAGGACCAGATTTACAGAAATATGAGGGGCCAGTGTGTTATCATCAGTAGCACAGACCGAGATACCGATGGGCTGAAAAGGAGCTGAGTTTGCCGTGGCTTTCAGAACTATCCATTCTCTTTAAGGGACACAATTTGGAAATTCTAGGACCCCGGGGATCCCTATCCATTCAAAGGTGCAAAGAGAACTTAATGGTTTAAAATTATCCTTCTCCATCTCACCATATGTGGTAAGGCCCACATTTCCTTAACTTGATTTTTCTGTAATTGGCATCTCTGGTGAATGGCAGCTGTCTTCCATACTCTTCCACTGTACCAATGCTTTTAGGAAATGAATTCTTCTTTTTACCTAAATTGGTTACTTGTGGCTTCACATTCTGAACTATCTGCTGTCCATAGTTTCATTTAAATCTTCTTGCAGTATGTATTCCTTCCAAATCAGTGTGTGTTTATTCTATTTGTATGCAAAGCTTCCATTCATTAACATTGCCGCCCACTGTCTCAGAAAGGCACTGCTGTTATTTTCAGTTTCATTTCAACTTTAGGATTATTTATTTTAGAGTGTTCTTTCCTACTGTAGCATGAAGCAATATTTTAATTTCATTGTCAAAAGATGAAAGACGTAGGAGTTAGTTACAGTTATGATTGCCCTGTAGCCGAGACTGAATGGAGCTGGAATCTATTTAAACTTGCATTGTGCTTGAAAGATGAGACTTCAATGAATCTTTGTTAAACCCTATCATTTCATGGTTGCATTTAATAGAAAGGAGCCTTTTTGGATGTCACAGCTAAGTGGTATTTGCCCTTTTGCTTGTTGCTTATATGTGGAGGAGTTGGCAGCCATAAATTAGATATTGGGTCCCAGCAGTATGCGTATAAAGATGTAGTGGTCTGCATTTATGTAGAAAAGTATGAAAATGTATAAAAGATATAAAATTATCATTGAAACCTTTAGCCATTCTGGAATGTATAGAATTGCTTTAAAAACATTTTTTTTAACCTGCAGGTCTGTAGTGTTCTCCATTTTGCCCCCAGTCCATTCCCATTCTTGCATTCTTACTTTTCTACTCCCCAAACATCTCTATCACCCTATTATCCATTAAGGAGTTATCTTATGTAGCATCTTTACTAAAAAATGTTTCAAAACCACTCAGTCCCTTATCATGGTGCTTATGTGGAATTGCTGAGTTTACTGGTCTGTTTTACATTTTGACATTGTAATCTCCTTGTAGCCAGGACACAGTTTATGCACACAGTGGATGGCAACCACGCTCATCATCACTGTTAGGTTTAAAGGTTTAAATGTTTCTCTTATTCTCAGAAGTAACCTTATTTCTGATTTGTAGACCCCTTCTAAAGTGTGTGTGCTTGGTTGCACATGTTCTCTCTCTGTCATATCTCACACACACACACACACACACACACACGCACACACACACATTTTGCCAGTGTTAGATATTTTGAAAACAAGAGCCTATGATGTTACAAAAGTTACACAAACTGATGACCTTGTTGTTATCCACTAGCATCAGACTAACAAGTTTTGTGTGGAATTGTTATATGACATTGACGTGCTCTAAAAAGAAAGCTACTGACAAATAGCGCTTAAAGAGAGTGGGGAAGGCAGCGATACAGGTAAGATAAAATGCTCAAATGAAAAAAGCAATATTTACTTCCTCATATTTTTGCAACACAAAACATTTAGGATCTTTATCTCTACAAAATCACAGTAGATCAGCGTCCAGAAATGTTCAAGGCACTTTCATCTTGCATTATGCTATTTAATCCTATAACATCCGCAGGAGGTGGTAGGATTTTCATTTTTTAGATGACAGAATGGAGGATCGTGGACTCAAAAAGCTTCAGGGCAGATTATTAGTGCCAGAGCAGTCTTCAGCCCTCTGCTTCAAAAGTGCCCTTACTCAGGAAAACTGAATAGTTGTGTGGTCAGGGATAAAAATGTTTTATTAAATTATCTTGTGAATTAGGTTAGAGGTTTTCCTGTTTGCTTATTTTGTGTTTTCCTAAAAATGTGTGCCAGAAAGCCATAGAGGGAATACTTGGATATTCTGGGAGATTTTTCAGGGTATTAATGGAATCTCTGGTCAAAACAACTGGAGTACACAGTATCACAGCTCTCTTCGCAGAGCTCTCTAAAGATGGAAATGGGCAAGAGATTTCTTTTTGACGCCTGTTTTCAGCTCTATTAAGATAACTCCCGTCTCTTATTTTCCACAGATGTTTCCCCAACACTGAGAGTAATAGTGTTACAAACAGCACTGCCACCTGCATCTGTAAATGCATTCATCTTAGCACGTCACCCTTGCTGCACTCGTCGTGTAGGCTGGTTCTGTCACCTTTAATTAAAAGCATACAAACAAAAGCAAATGAAGACATTTTCATCTCTTAAATGATTTTAGCCTGGTATCCTATTTCACTGTTCTGCCTTTAAGCAGATTGACTTACCTAATTTGAGGGAAGGTTGGTTTATCATTTGTAATTCTTTTGCAGACATTAATCAGTATAATTATAATATGGTAGCATCTGGATTTTAAAAGCACAGGTGGAAAGCATTACTGTGAAAGACGAAAGGAGAGAAACTACCACACAAACTCGGCCAACTGCCTCCCCCCCCCATACACACATGCCCACGGATATGCCTCAGATCAAAATTAAATCTATTTTTAGCAGCCAGAAGAATCATCTACTTGCCAATTCTTCCTCAAGGACTATCTAAATCCTATAATCTTTCTTGTCTTTAACTTGAAGGGGCTATAATGGCATAGAGGTTAAAAAAAAACAAAGATCATTTTTCATTTGTTCCATTTATGAAATTTTGTCCTAAAACCCAGGCGCCATGTTGGCAGGTACCGAAGAAAAGTGCGCTCAGAGCTTTCCTTTGTTTCTTTTCTCACAATCGGTAGGTTTTGAGAGCGTGGACGGAACCTTTTATAGCCTGGCATTTAAACTGAGCCAACTTGTTACAGAGGTGAATAAAAGCAGATTTTGTGGTGTCTGTTTTAAAGAGCCCTTCTTCATTTAGGGACAGTATCATGCCACCCTTTCTGTGTTAAATAGATGGCTCTTATTACATGCACAGGAGGTTTCTTGATATTATAAATTGGGTTGATAATATAAAAGGTTTATATATATATATATATATTTTTTTTTTTTTTTACAAAATCTTCCTGGTTTACTAACATCACATGCCAAGATATGTAGAGTGTGTCTGTAGTCACTGTTTCCATTCTGCTCATCCTGACACCTCCACGTCCTCCCATTCTGCTTGTTTGGCAGTTTCCAAGTACAAATGCAAAGGTCTGTCCCAGCTGATGCAGGAGAAGGGTGGGGGCGTGGCTGTCACACAGCACAGGGAGGCAAAACAGACAAGCAACAGACTTTGTTGTGACACAGACTCCAGGAATGAAAATAGATCTCAGGGCACAATAGTATTTGGGCAGTGGTTTAGCTGATCCAGTCCCACTTCTGGGATAGTCTCCTCAGAAATAAATGTCCATAACTCCTTACTCCAGAACTCTCTGACCCAAGGAACTCACATATCTACTGTTTCAGCCTCCAAAGTTATCAACTAAAAGCTCCCTCTGCTCTCCCCTCTCTTTCACAATTTCTGCTTACTCAGACCTTTGTTTATGACACTGTTTTTTCTATCTTCTCTCTGCATGTTTTCTAGATTTCACATTTTTGGCCAAAATGCTCTGCTTACGATGTCATCATCACAAAATACCACAGACGGGGTGCTTTAAACAACAGGTTTTATTTTCTCACAGTTCTGGAGGTCAGGCTTTCTATGATCAAGGCAGCTATTAGGGTTGATTTCTATTGAGGTCTTTCTTCTTGGTTTAAAGACAGCTGCTTTTTTTCCGTGTCCTCATCCATATTTTCCTCTTTGTGTGCAGAGGGAGAGAGAGAGAATGAGTGTATTCCAGGGCTCTGGTTGTTGTCCCTCCGTCTTATAAGGACACTAATACTATCTGATGAGGGCCCCAACCTTACGAACTCTTTTAACATTAATTATCTCCTTAAAATCCCAGTCTCCAAATACAGACACTTTGGAGGTTAGGACTTCCGCTTGTGAATTTGGGGAAGGACACAATTCAGCCCTGATACCCTCTTATGGGCCCCCTTTTCACATGTCCTAGAAGAAAGTATCTGCATATGTATACAGTCTCCATCATGAATCCTCATGTCCTTGCTTTTATCATCTCCTTTCCCAAGGTGACCCTCATCCTATCTTTTGGATCCTATTTAATCAGTCTCCTGATATATTCCCTTCCCGTAATCTGAACCCCACCCCATCCTTTACAGGCTCACCTAAAATATATGATTTTGTCACACTCAACCCTAAAGACTTTTGATGATGTCTTATTACCTACAGGTTAAATATCAAGCTTTGTAGTATGCATATGTGGTCTTCCATGATCTCTTCATCAAATCGTTTCTCACTTTATCTTGTAACACTTCTTGCCCCAAGCTTTCAGTCTTAATGGCTATCAATTGTGCTTTATCATACTTATTGTGCTTTTCCATGCCTCTATTTCCTCTACCTAGAACACCCTCCACATTCTTCTTTTTCCAGGATCATTCTTGTGCATCCATTGTTTCCAGTGCTACCTCCTTCAAGAATATTTATACCTAAAAATCAGATAACCTTCTTCTCTGCCCTCAGGTAACTGCCTGCACATTTATATCCTAGGAGTAAAAGCACTTATTTCTGCACCTGACTCTTTGACTCAAGTGTAGCAAAGAGTTAATTTCTTCAAAGTCAGGGTCTAACTCTGGTTCATTTTATATCCCCAAGTGCCTCGTGCAATACCAGTAATATATTTGTTAGAGAGACCTTAAATCAGTTGGACTTCTCTGGTGACTCAGTTGGTAAAGAATCTGCCTGCAATGCAGGAAACCCGGGTTCGATCCCTGTGTTTCCTTCTCCAGATCCCCTAGAGAAGGAAATGGCTACCTACTTGAGTATTCTCACCTGGAGAATTCCATGGACAAAGGAGCCTGGTGGGTTACAGTCCATGGGGTCACAAAGAGTCAGACACGACTGAGTGACACAATAAATCAATTAATCTCTCTTCTCCACACATACACTGCCCACCCACCCCCTGCCCTGCCACACACAGACACTCATATATACACTCACAGGTTTATAAAAAATCTTGACTAATAAAACCTCCACTGAGTCGCCTGGATATGTTTCTGCCCGCCCCCATCTTTCCCCCTCCCCAGAATTTTGCCAGGTTTGAGATCTCAGCAAGAGATGTGCTTGACCTGATTTTGCAAAGCTTGGAATATTTGTTACTTATGTGTTTGAGAAAAGTGGGGGTGTTCTTTAAATATTGAATAGGGCAAAGGGTAAATGCAGGCTTAAGAATAAGGAACAGGCCAAGTTTACTACTAGCATTCTTGCCTGGGTGAGTAAGTAAAATGATAACAAATATATCAATCACAAATAAGAGCTACTTGAGTTCTATAATTTCTGTCAAAGGCAAAGCCAAGTCACAGGGTATGCTTATGTCTGTAGGGGACTAGTGGTTCAGCATGAGTTTTTTCTCCTCTTGGAAAAGAAGCACCATGGTTATGTGTGCAGAACAATAAACTCCTTTTTCTGCTACTAAGTGATTTATGTTAGCTAGCATATTAGAGAGAAAAATGTTCTAAATAACAATGCACTGTGAATAGTGGTTACAATGTGGAAAAGAAGGTAGAGAGCGCTATTCCAATGAAACCCACACCATCACTTTTCCCCGGGATTTGTTGCTGTACCTGTGATTTATCTGGAGGATTCAGAGAATGTCCAGCACAAAATACAAAGAACAGCCTGATCTATGATGTTGTTTTATTGTCTATGGATACCAGCTTAGCTGGGAGAAGAACTGAATAGTTTAAGGAGTCCCAGACCAAGAGCCTGAGAAAACTCCAATAGAAGAGCCAAATTTAACAGAAGGATCCTGATGCAACACAGAGCTTCAGCTACACCCTCAGTTCAACAGAAGCCCTCTTCTGGCTGAGAACCAGGAGATGAGGCTAGTCTTTGATGGCTGGGTTGGCTAAAAATTATTAAAGTCACTTGTGATGTAAGCTTTGGAGGAATAAGCACTTGGCTGAAATTCAGGGTCAGCAGAGGCAATATAATGAAAATTGGCTTTTTAATGCCAGGATTCAAGTCCCAGGTGGATTGTTTTCTACCTGCATGATCTCTACAAATCATAGAATTTCTCCAAAATTTAATTTTCTTATCTGTAATATGGGCAAAATGATAATAAGAGAAAGGGGTGGTGGTGAAAGAAAACAAAGCTTCTGTTCTCCATCCCCAAAGTACTAGTTTCAGAAACATAATAGAAATATTTTAAATGTATAGGTTAATTTGTACGAAGTGGTCTCTTTGCCTCCACTTATTGTTCAGTGGCTTTGTCTTTGCAACAGCCACTGTTCATTAGTTGGCCTCCGTCTTTGTTCACCACCTTTTCTTTGATTGTGACTTTTTCCTTATTTAGAATCTCTGTGAAAGGACCCGAGTCACTAGTGTCAGGTTTAAAATAGCCAACTGTAACCTGGGAGAAATAATGATTAAATGCTGGAAAAGAAAACCATGCAACCCACTGTCCCCCCGAATATGAATATTTTAGTACTCTATCCTTGGGATTCAAACATTGTTATGCATAAATAAATAGTACGTTACAGAGCTTTTTAAACTATATGAAATTATTTTTTGTTTGCTGTCTCTTAGCAGAATATGTAAAATTGTAGAAATGAAAGAAGTTATTACAGATGATGCAGCCATGGATAATGCAACTTTAGGAATTCATCAAACACTTTCTTAATCATTTTTCTTCTCTCAATTTTAGAAGTAACCTATAATTTGAATAAAACCATGATCCATTTCTTTTTGAAGTTAGATTTTGAGAGTCTTCCTTCATTTGGCATCTTTTCTCTAAGTCAAGAAAAGAAGACATTTTATGTTTAATTGTATTCAGAGAGAAAAAGAGCAAAAAGAATATATCTCCTTAATGATCATATTTTAGATGGTAGCAGTCCTGGCAGACTGTAGTCCATGGGGTCACAAAGAGTCAAACACAACTGAGCACAGCACAGTTGCTCAGTAAAGGTGCTTCCCATATATTAGGTACTGTCAAAAGCACTGTATATCTCTTAATTCAGTCACACGTTTAACCATCTCTGTGAGACTGGAGTGAATATATATCATTATTCCCATTTTACAACAGGGGGAACTTAGAGTACATTAACCTAGCATACTGAACCAGATTTGAACAGAGGCAATTTGGTCTGAGCACATCCTCTTCATTAACATGCTAAGAAAAAAAAAAAAATGTATAAAACTTCTTAGGTTAATTTATTTTCTAATCATATTAGGAGAACTTGATATTTAAAGAATTCTATAGGCAATTGTTTTATAAATTAAAAAATCACTGTCCCAGTTCAGTTCAGTTCAGTTGCTCAGTCATGTCCGACTCTTTGCAACCCCATGAACCACAGCACGCCAGGCCTCCCTGTCCATCACCAACTCCCGGAGTTCAACCAAACCCATGTCCATTGAGTCAGTGATGCCATCCAACCATCTCATCCTCTGTTGTCCCCTTCTCCTCCTGCCCTCAATCTTTCCCAGCATCAGGGTCTTTTCCAATGAGTCAGCTCTTCACATCAGGTGGCCAAAGTATTGGAGTTTCAGCTTCAGCATCAGTCTTTCCAATGAACATCCAGGACTGATTTCCTTTAGGATGGACTGTTTGGACCTCCTTGCAATCCAACGGACTCTCAAGAGTCTTCTCCAGCATCATAATTCAAAAGCATCAATTCTTTGGCACTCAGCTTTCTTTATAATCACTGTCTATTGATACTTTCTTCAAAGAAAGTCTTCAGAAACCAGTTTAACCAGGACCCACCTTTCTTTTATTTTCTCTACACTTATACGTTTTTGTTACAAGGTTCACAGTTAGGGCCGAGTCAGAAATCAGTTTGGATACTGAATGCCCTTGATTCACTGTCCTTCCTTCCATTGCAAAGCCTTTTACTCTCTTTCTGCACGTTCAGGAATAAGTATTTGAAAACAACTTTGCGTGAGTCATTTGCACTGCTGCGTCTCTTGCATGGCAAGCCACTGACTGACCTGTTTTTATTTATTTTTTTCCCCAGACTGTCATTTCAAGCAAGTTTTATCATGAATGTCCTTGGAACACAGATTGTATTATATCTATGGTTTTTCCTCCTTGAACGTATGTTGTCCAATTTAATAAAGAGCAAAGGGCAGGAATATTTACTACCTTTATAAAGTACTGGGGTTCCCTAAGCTCAGAATTCCTCTCCTTTAACACAACCCACAGTGTGTACAGGTGCCCCCACTAGCTCTCTGCATTACCCTGTGGAAAATGGGGTTCACAGAACAGCACAAAAAATGCTGATACTCTGGCCACTGCTTTTACTTTGCTCAAAGTAATGAGACATCCTTCATTTCTGACCTAGGAATCAGCATTCATGAAACTGCAGCGAGTTAACTTACTAACTTTCAAGTTAAGTAAAATCTCCTTGAGACTAATTATGTACAAAATCCTGAATTTAAAAGTGTCTCCTTGGATGGTTTGGACCAGATATTGTAAGTAGTGAGAGGATAGATACAGGAAAAATAAACATGAAAAAATACACAAAGTGGACTCATTATGTTTTAACAGACGATCAGTCATATCACATGTACAATAAGTAATAAATTTAAAAATATCCAAATTAAGTAGCTTTGAAAGAAAAACAAAATTGAAGAAAATTTTATTTTCATATAGTTAATCAAAAAAAAAAAATGATTAAAATTTAAACACCCAACATTGAAAAGAACACATATAGAGTAAGGCTAATCTATTGATAATGGGATGAAAATTATAATTATTATGGAAGCCAGTGTCAAAAAGGCCCATAATCATATTTCTAGAGTTTGTTGAGTAAATAACCAGAGGTTTACATAATTATCTAGAAAAATAATCATACTTTGTTATTTATGCAAGGAAAAAAAAAGTAACCTGAATATGTACTAATATAAACAAATAAACCAATGGACAACAGACTTCATAATAGTATACCAGGAAGTCTTTAAAAGGTTATATTCTAGAGTATTTAATAATGTTTAAGGTTATTCAGTTATCCTGGTAAGTGAGCAAAGCATGTTACAAAACAATATGTATAAAATGTTCATTTTTATTATAAATGTATATTTTATATTTACACAAATAGTCCATTTCATTTTAAAATTAATTTTATTTTTATTGAGATATGATGGACAAATACTATTGTATAAGTTTTAATTGTACACTGCATTGTTTTGATACATTTGTACTTTGCAATATGATTACCACCATGGCAGTAGCTAACACATCTATCAATTCAGTTCAGTTCATTTCAATCTCTCAGTTGTGTCTGACTCTTTGCGACCCCATGGACTGAAGCACCCCAGGCTTCCCTGTCCATCACCAACTCCCAAAGTGTACTCAAACTCATGTCCATTGAGTCGGTGATGCCATCCAACCATCTCACCCTCTGTTGTCCCCTTCTTCTCCCGCCTTCAATCTTTCCCAGCATCAGGATCTTTTCAGATGAGACAGTTCTTCTCATCAGATGGCCAAAGTATTGGAGTTTGAGCTTCAACCTCAGTCCTTCCAATGAATGCTCAGGAGTGAGTTCCTTTAGGATGCACTGATTGGATCACCTTGCAATCCAGTTCAGTTCAGTTCAGTTGCTCAGTCATGTCCTACTCTTTGCAACCCCATGAACTGCAGCACCTCAGGCCTCCCTGTCCATCACCAACTCCCAGAGTCTACCCAAACCCATGTCCATTGAGTCGGCGATGCCATCCAACCATCTCATCCTCTGTCGTCCCCTTCTCCTCCTGCCCTCAATCTTTCCCAGCATCAGGGTCTTTCCAAATGTGTCAGCTCTTTACAGCAGGTGGCCAAAGTATTGGAGTTTCAGCTTCAACATCAGTCCTTCCAATGAACAACCAGGACTGATCTCCTTTAGGATGGACTGGTTGGATCTCCTTACAGCCCAAGGGACTATCAAGAGTCTTCTCCAGCATCATAGTTCAAAAGCATCAATTCTTGGGCGCTCAGCTTTCTTTATAGTCCAACTCTCACATCCATACATGACCACTGGAAAAACCATAGCCTTGACTAGACAGACCTTTGTTGGCAAGTAATGTCTCTGCTTTTTAATATGCTATCTAGGTTGGTCATAACTTTCCTTCCAAGGAGTAAGCGTCTTTTAATTTCATAACTGCAATCACCATCTGCAGCAATCTTAGAGCCCAGAAAAATAAAGTCAGCCACTGTTTCCACTGTTTCCCCATTTATTTGCCACGAAGTGATGGGACCAGATGCCATGATCTTAGTTTTCTGAATGTTGAGCTTTAAGCCAGCTTTTTCACTCTGCTTTTTCACTTTCATCAAGAGGATCTTTATTTTTTCTTCACTTTCTGCCATAAGGGTGGTGTCATCTGCATATCTGAGGTTGTTGATATTTCTCCCAGCAATCTTGATTCCAGCTTGTGCTTCCTCCAGCCTAGCATTTCTTATGATGTACTCTGAATATAAGTTAAATAAGTATGGTTACAATATACAGCCTTGAGGTACTCCTTTTCCTATTTGGAACAGTCTGTTGTTCCATGTCCAGTTCTGACTGTTGCTTCCTGACCTGCATACAGGTTTCTCAATAGGCAGGTCAGGTGGTCTGGTATTCCCATCTCTTTCAGAATTTTCCACAGTTTATTGTGATACACACAGTCAAAGGCTTTAACATAGTCAATAAAGCAGAAATAGATGTTTTTCTGGAACTCTCTTGCTTTTTCGATGATCCAGCGGATGTTGGCAATTTGATCTCTGGTTCCTCTGACTTTTCTAAAACCGGCTTGAACATCTGGAAGTTCATGGTTCACGTATTTCTGAAGCCTGGCTTGGAGAATTTTGAGCATTACTTTACTAGCGTGTTAGATAAGTGCAATTGTGTGGTAGTTTGAGCATTCTTTGGCATTGCCTTTCTTTGGGATTGGAATGAAAACTGACCTTTTCCAGTCCTGTGGCCACTGCTGAGTTTTCCAAATTTGCTGGCATATTGAGTGCAGCACTTTCACAGCATCATCTTTCAGGATTTGAAATAGCTCAACTGGAATTCCATCACATCCACTAGCTTTGTTCATAGTGATGCTTCCTAAGACCCACTTGACTTCACATTCCAGGATGTCTGGCTCTAGGTGAGTGATCACACCATCGTGATTATCTGGGTTGTGAAGATCTTTTTTGTACAGTTCTTCTGTGTATTCTTGCCACCTCTTCTTAATATCTTCTGTTTCTGTTAGGTCCATACCATTTCTGTCCTTTGAGTCTTCTCCAACACCACAGTTCAAAAGCATCAATTCTTTGGCGGTCAGCTTTCTTTATAGTCCAACTCTCACATCAATACATGACTACTGGACAAACCTTAGCTTTGACTAGACGGACCTTTGTTGGAACACATCTATCACATCACATAATTATCACTTCTTTTTGTGATGAGAACAGTTATGATCTAGAACCTTGGCAAATTTGAAGTTAATAATGAGTACTGTTGACTATAATCACTATGCTGTGCATCAGATACCCAGATACAGTCTTGAAGGATATACATCAAAATGTCAACATATCTGGGGTGGAGGATTTATATGTGAAATTCATGTTGTGTATTTGCACTTTTAAAAATGTCTAAAAACACATATTACAGTGTATAATAAACTGTTGCATTTTGAATCAATAGGGTCTCTAATGTACAATTTGCCAGTTTAAAAGAAAAAAAATTAAACATAAGTTTTCCCTGTTGCTGTTGTAATGAATGAATATTAGCATTTTGCATAAATATGTGCAGGTATAGGCGGAGAAGGCTCTGGCAACCCACTCCAGTACTCTTGCCTGGAAAATCCCATGGATGGAGGAGCCTGGTAGGCTGCAGTCCATGGGGTCGCTAAGAGTCGGGCATGGTTGACTTCACTTTCACTTTTCACTTTCATGCATTGGAGAAGGAAATGGCAACCCACTCCAGTGTTCTTGCCTGGAGAATTCCAGGGACTGCGGAGACGGGTGGGCTACTGTCTATGGGGTCTCACAGAGTCGGACACGACTGAAGCGACTTAGCAGCAGCAGCAGCAGTGCAGGTATAGGAGGATAGGAAAACAGTAGCAAGATACTCCTGAAACAATTTCAACCTCACGTTTCTGTCTTTATAGATGTTTTTCCTACCAAGATCTTAAAAATCATTCAGAATTATCTCAAAGATCATCTCCTTTGTCACTTTCATTAAAACCTTTTATAATCTTACCACCTTTTTAAAAAAAATCCAGTTGCCTTTTGCGTTTATCTGTTGTCTCACAAAAGTTGTCCCTGGAAATAGAATTAGTTGTATGCTGCTACTGCTACTGCTGCTAAGTTGCTTCAGTCGTGTCCAACTCTGTGCGACCCCATAGACGGCAGCCCATCAGGCTCCGCCGTCCCTGGGATTCTCCAGGCAAGAACACTGGAGTGGGTTGCCATTTCCTTCTCCAATGCATTAAAGTGAAAAGTGAAAGTGAAGTCGCTCAGTCACGTCTGACTTCGTGACACCATGGACTGCAGCCTACCAGGCTCCTCCGTCCATGGGATTCTCCAGGCAAGAGTACTGGAATGGGGTGCCATTGCCTTCTCTTAGATGATAGCGTACCTTAATAATAATATTAATATAGTTGTATGCTGCTGCTGCTGCTAAGTTGCTTCAGTCGTGTCCAACTCTGTGCGACCCCATAGACAGCGGCCCACCAGGCTCCCCCGTCCCTGGGATTCTCCAGGCAAGAACACTGGAGTGGGTTGCCATTTCCTTCTCCAATGCATTAAAGTGAAAAGTGAAAGTGAAGTCGCTCAGTCACGTCTGACTTCGTGACACCATGGACTGCAGCCTACCAGGCTCCTCCGTCCATGGGATTCTCCAGGCAAGAGTACTGGAATGGGATGCCATTGCCTTCTCTTAGATGATAGCGTACCTTAATAATAATATTAATATAGTTGTATGCTGCTGCTGCTGCTAAGTTGCTTCAGTCGTGTCCAATTCTGTGCGTCCCCATAGATGGCAGCCCATCAGGCTCCACCGTCCCTGGGATTCTCCAGGCAAGAACACTGGAGTGGGTTGCCATTTCCTTCTCCAATGCATGAAAGTGAAAAGTGAAAGTGAAGTCGCTCAGTCGTGTCCGACTCCTAGCGACCCCCTGGACTGCAGCACACCGGGCCCCTCCGTCCATGGGATTTTCCAGGCAAGAGTACTGGAGTGGGGGCCATTGCCTTCTCCTAGTTGATAGCATACATTAATAATAATATTAATATAGTTGTATGCTATCAATACATTAATATTATCATTAATGTATGCTATCAATATATTAATATTATTATTAATATTAAACAACATGTTTCTTAAAGTCAGGCAACTCTTAATAATCTGGGGCAATACCTAGTACAGTAGCAGACTATTAAAAATAATTACTAAATTATTGATTTATAAATAATACATTATAATTTATTATTGAATGTAAGTGAATTCTGCCCTTGCAAATTACTGGGAAATGTCTTTTCTGCTTGATCCCTTCTTTCTGTTTTAAAAATATTGGGCTGGGTGAATTTCATCTTCTTTTCATTCCATCCTTTGAATGAAGAGAAGTAGACGCACCTGTAATGACTCATTGTTTTAACACCCTCAGTCCCTGTGGAAGCAGACATGATTGTCAGCGGCAGCTGCTTCTGATGCTGCTAAATGTGTCTGAGGAGTTTGGTGACTGATTGTATTTCAGAATCTCATCAAGTGTGAAAAAAAAAGAGGTGTCCACAATCCTACCTTCTCCTTCCCAGTTATGTTATTAAAAACACAGTACATAGGTCCTACTCAGTGATCTGCTGCAGTATTAGTAGGGAAAAATGAAAATGATAGTATCATCTAATATTTGTGTAGATTGTGTACAATTTAAAGCATTTTCACAATCAGGCTTTTGTTACAGTGAACCAAAGAGGCAGTAGAGACAGCGTTATTATCCCCTTTTACCAACTAGAGCAACCAGACTCAGAATGTATTTGAGTTGCCCAAGACCTGTTCCTCCAGCAGTCTTATTTCATCACCCTGATTTTCTGACTTTTGTAAGTGTATATGGGTTAGAACTCAGACCTTTAAGATACTTAGATACTATAAAATATTTTATTTCTATCGTTCTCTAGTAGGAACTCAAATGTTTTGATATTGTCCCTTTAAAGTGCTCTTCTGATGCTCCTGTAACACCAGATGCAGTTGGATACTGAATGGAAGGAAAGCTTTTGTTCTACAGTATTTGGTTTCCAAAATGGTTACAAAAACTTTGCAGAAGCTAAACAGCCAATACTAGCAAACAAGGTCTGGGCCCCCTAGGCCTGCTTTAAAATGTATCAGCAGCTTTTTGTTGTAACCTGTAAGTCATTCTAAAAATCAACTCTCTGTCTTACAAAAGCCTCTCCTAGTCCCCTGGTACATTCTTAGTAAGCTGTGAAATATTTGCTTTTAGGCTTTTAACCATGAAAAATTGTATTCCATAAATATGTTTACTTGATTTCCTTTAACCCACTTAAACCTCTTATCCCATTTGCTAGAAGAAATTAAAAGTAATATTACATAAAGGCAATTTATTTCTTAGAGGCTTTTCTTGGCAGTTAATTTGAACAATATGTAAAATCCCATAATAATAACTAGATCTCTACTCTCTGTATTTAAAAAGCAAATATTCACCATTGAAGAATATATATCATTTGAAATTGTTACCTTTGTCTGCAAGCATGCAAATGTTCATACTCTAAGGGGAGAAAATAGGCTGGTAAAGGATTTCCTCAGGCAGATACAAGATGAAATAAATGGTCATTTAAACCTTTGATTACAGCAGATAGTTAAGTGCTTTCAGACCTGGCATTAGAGTGTTATACAGTTTCCTTGAATGAGACTAGAATTGGTGAACACTGGCCTTTGGGGCTGCAGAATATTGAATTCTGCCTCTAATGTGGCAGGGGTAAAATCTCAACAGAAAATTTCTCCCAACGCCATAACTAAAAGTGACCTGGGATAAAAAAAAAAAAAAAAAAAAAAGTGACTTGGGAACTTGTGGGTGTGGTTTCATAAAAATGAAACATGGGCTTTACTTGGATTGTCATATAATTTTAAATGAAAGTCTGTCTATTTGCATGAGTACTTATATGTGCTTCTGTGGGGTGAAGGGGATGGTAAAAAGTGTTTCTGTCCATTGTTGGTGTTCTGGGATGTTTAGTCAAATGGAAAAGTTGCTATTGGTGGCTCAAAAGCTTGATACATCATTTAAAAAATCATGAATATTCCAAAATAATGGATCAGGGATTATCATAAAAGATTCCTGTAGCACAAAGAAGGATCTCCCTTTGTATATTCTCGGCATTCCTAGCAAATCCTGAATCTATATCGATTTTACTTATAAATGATAATACATTTAAACCCACTTTAATCTGGTAGAAAAATATATTATTTGAAATGTGCAGACCAAATAGTTTCATAAAGTAAATCATTCTCTAAAACGTGTTTGTAAGTCTTGATGTTTTACATCCAAATTTTATTTCAAATTTTTGTTTATAAGTTTTTTCTTGGAATTGTTTGAATTTGTGCCTAATGATCCAACAGAAGCCAAAATGTGAAGGGACATATGTTGTTCTCAGTACTGTCAAAATGACAGTCAATTTGTTCCTGGTATTATTTTAAATGGCCCATTATGTTTTGAATCCACAGTAGTATTTTGGAATATTTACTTCATCTCTAGATTTTAAGCATCTACAGGTCAAAGACTGTGAAGTTTTCCTATTACAGTGCCAACACAACCATACCACACCCAATTAAGCAACACAGAAATGAATGTTTAGAGATAATGGTTCCTATTCCAACAGAAAAGAATCACCTTGAGTGAACTTGGGGATGTTTACGTGGAAGAGTTGACTTTCAAGCAAGAGACTACAAAGACAACGAAAATGTTTGAGACAAAAGTACAAACATAAATACTGTGGCAAAGAATTTTTGGTGGATGAAAAACACTTTGCTCTTCTTTTCAACTTATTCATTAATTTTTTCTTGGAAAGACTTCTCTCTGTTACTGGTAGTAATGGCCTGGACAGAATCCTGAGAGTCTCTGCTAATATATCAGCCCTTACATCTTTAAAGGCAAAGCTCAACCAGTAGTTAATATTTATATTTTTTTTGTTATCTGCAAGGTCCTAATATGGAAATTTAGAAATTCTCAGAGCATGTGCTAATGAAACACAAGAACTCTAACATTTGATTATAAACAATAAAGTAGTTGTTTTTCAGGTCACAATAAAACAGGAGTACAAGGAAATCTCTATAGAATCTAAATTCATCAGGTGGTTGAGAAACACAAATCTAAAGAAAAGATGAGATTATTCCAGGGGAAGAAATTGTTAGAATGGCACAGAAGCAAAGAAAATACAATATTGCTAAGATTTTGACTGTCCTCTGGGGCCTCACACAATAAGAGGAGAACAATTCTGTCACTGTTTAAGAATCATATTCACTTGGGAAAGCTGTATATTACCTGTTGGACTATATTATTAGATGGCCTGGATAGATATTGAAATGCAGTAAAGGAAACATTCTTACCACACAGGAAATCAGACCATCATTGAACTATAATGAGGCAAATTATATTGTCTGTTTATGTTCTGTTTAATTTGTGCTTAAGGCAGGGGATAGAGTAGAGGAGAGGGGAGGTAACGATCTTGCACTTAGGAGTTTGTATACTAATAGTGAATCCCATGGACGGAGGAGCCTGGTGGGCTGCAGTCCATGGGGCCGCTAAGGTCAGACACGACTGAGCGACTTCACTTTTAACTTCTCAAATGCATTGGAGAAGGAAATGGCAACCCACTCCAGTATCCTTGCCTGGAGAATCCCAGGGATGGGGGAGCCTGGTGGGCTACCATCTATGGGGTCGCACAGAGTCGGACACAACTGAAGCGACTTAGCAGTAGCAGCAGCAGCAGTGAAGATGAGGCAAGAGAAGAAATATGTTATTGATAGGAATATATACATGTATTAAGTTGTGTGTGTGTTTTTCATTTTGTCTTTGCTTTTGTTTGCTTGTTTTAATTTAGACATCTGAAAGGTAGTTTAGAAATTTCACTGGTGATTCAGAATGGGGATGAAAAATATCTATGATATATAATAATTTTCACTACAACAAGGATTTATAAATGGTGATTTATAAACTATTTATGGATGAGATGAAAGTGATATATCTAAACTGTCCATAGGCTTTCATAAGGAACTAGGGCTTGAGTCATCAGAGTGCCAATGCAGTTTAATGGTCTGCTTTTCCAGTCCAAAATGCCTATAAAAGCTGGAATTCTGTTGCAAAATACATATTAAATGCATGCCTTTAATCAGCTGATTATTCATATATCAGTTTGATATAATTTACAGTTCCCTTCATGACATTCAATTTTTGTATAACATATGCCATGCATTTGGTAGAAATTGGATGAACATTATTTTATTTAAAAAATACTTTCCAGGGGAATTCACAATCAGCTAAAATACAGCCTCAAATATAAACATGTACATTTTTAATGTGTCATACATACACAACAGTTATTTACTGCTACTTCAGAGAATTCCATAAGGTTAAACAACTCTAAATGAGAAGACAGGCATATTATTCAAATGTATTAAATGTCCTCAAATCAACCTGTCTAAAATATATTTAATTTTATGCTTCAATCTATTCACTTGAGTTGCTTCAGCACAGATTCTTGGGGGTCTTTTAGTAAATTTAATCTCAAGTTTCAAAAGAGGCTTTTTTTTCATGATGGTGATGAAATTTTAATATGCAAATGAATATTTTTCTGTAAGGCAACAATATCATTAAAGAGAACAAATATGATGTGATTTTTAAATCCTCTACTACAAATAAAAATATGAAGCCTCATGTCACTGACATTTATTTTAGTCTTTGTTCTATTTTAATTGCATATTTTAATCAAGTAGTCATAGACAAAAGGGTGTACACTGATATGAACGTTAATTTAGCAGCCAGGTTGTATGAGGGTTACCTTACTAGGTAGCCTAGATAATGAAAATGGCCGGGGGCAATTGGCCTGTTCCTTGGCAGTGTTCTTTCACAGTCTTTGTGTTGCTTGTGGTGAGTGAAAGACATTTGTGTTGAGCAAAGTCTAACTCCAGCTGTGTGACCCAGCTCAGGGCCATGGAAACTCAACCTCGTCCTTCCCTCTGCCAAAGTATCTCAGTTTAGAACAAATGGCCTGGAAAGCTTCCCTCTAGTTGCTTCTGCCACCCCCAACCCTGTCCTACCTGGATTTTGAGGTCAAAAAACAGGCCAGTTTATGTAGTGAGCTCATCCCCTGAAAGGTGAAGGGATTTACACGTACCGCTTTTGAGAACACAGGATTAGCTTGGGAGCTCACTGAGCTTAGCTACTACCCTGCACCAATGTTTCAGATTCAGCTTTTATTGATTCTCTCTTATGAAACATTATGGGAAGAGGTAGAATTCAGCTATGGGTGGTGCAGGTCATTTATTTCAGGCTTTCTATCTGGCAGCTTTCTTTTTTTTTTTTATTTCCCTTATTTATCTCCCTCCCCTGCAAAGGGAAAGGAACATAGGTTTGCTTGTGAAAACATTTAACTCCTTATACACTGTGTTTCATTGGCAGATAATAATGCATGTCAAGAGCTATGAACAAAGAGAGGCCCTTTGGACTAAGGATGAGGCAGTTGAAGACAAGATTTTTTGAGCAAGGGGTTTTCTCAGGGAATTAGGGGATGGTGCTAACAAGAACCAAGTTGAGAATGACTGAAATACTATAGAGTTCAAATTGCTGTAATATTGTAGAAACAAGACATATTCTCCTGGGTAATGGAAGTGAAACAGGTGAAGTAGCTGTTCTCCAGTGTATAGCTGGGATTTAATAGTACATTTCACTAATAAACTTTCTGCAGGAATGGGGCACAGTGAGAAAGGAAAGTGTTTTCTTCATCTTATCAAGTAATTGAACTGCTCTTTATTTGACAGTATAAGGACAGGGTTCTCCTGTTGTCCTGGTTTGTAGGGCATTGAATTAACCTCTTTATGCTATGCCTAACAGAACACCCACTACCTATAGGCATTAACTTAGAGAAGTCACAGTGCAAATACAGCCGCCTCACACTGCTCTTTCCCACTTGGACCAGCTAGTTTTGTGCACAGGAAGTTTTCACTGTGTGAGCATCAGACTATATATTTGAGGGATGGTATTGGAGATATGGGAAATTCAACCATTGACCAAAGATGAGTCAGGACCAATTAGGCACTGTGATGGGAAAATCACATTCATATGTCTTGCTCTGAAAGGACCTCAGAGCCATGACAGCCTGAGCATGTATACAAGCAGCCTTCCTTTTGTTCAAGTTCCACATGTCACAGGAGCCCCTGAACTTCTATGTAAATTTTTCATAAACCCAAGTTAATTCCGATATTATTACCCTCCAATCTTTTTTCTGACTTTGAGTTTAATTTTTTTTAATGGGAAAGTCAATATTGTGAGCATCATTTATTATTTTAGTCTTTATAACACATGGATAAAGACTAAAATAATAAATATTTAACAAATATTTAATGAATATTTCATGTTCACTATCAGCAACTTGCTCTAAATGTTGTGGAAAAAATGCTGCTATAGTACAGCCTTTGTATACTGATGGAGCCTATTTCAGAAATCCTCATCTTTTAGGTTAAGTTGGGTTGGGCCCAACCTTTTGTGTATTAGGCATGAATATCAGGGAATGCTGACTCATTTCCTGTAGATCTGATTTCGAGAAAGTTTGCATCTCATTGAGCCCAAGAATCTTAGTCAAACTGGCAGTACCCCAGTCAGCTGCATTTCTTTATTGTCTATTATATGCTCATATCTATGCTAGCTATTTAGGAGGATGGTAAAATTTTAATATTTGAAAATACAGCCTCCCCCTACCCATTCTCTGAGATGCATACCCTACTTTAACCGTTATCACTAGCTGACCTTTGATTATCTACTTACCTGTCTACTTTGTTTTCATCTGTGCCCTCCCTCCCTCCTCCATGTAAGTTTTATCAGGGCAGAGATTCTCTCTGTTTTCTGCTTTATCTCCAGTGAATAAGATGTAATAGGTGCTCAAAAAATATTTGGTGAATAAATGAATGTCCCAAGTTCATCCCAAATGCAGCCTAATCCACAAATAGCCTTTATTATGCATTCCTGGCAACTCATAACAACCTTTTTAATACTTTCTTCATGGGAAGATATACTCCATACAATCCAAGATTCAAATCAAAACTCGTATTCTTATCAGTAATCTACCTCCCAATGTATCTTCGTATCTTTCCTAATGTACTATTCAAATTCTTATCTCTGTGTTTTGATTATGTTTCTTGCCTAACTGGGATTAGCCTAAGTTTGAGCCTTTTATTCATTAAAATGAATAGACCTGATTCAGATCCCTTCTTCCCTTGGTAACTTCTATGGACAGTTCAACTCACACTGAACTTTTCTTTCAACTCATATTTTCTTAAAAACATCATGTGTTATTTCCATCTAGGCAACCAATTTGTAAGTTGCTTGTGAACTTTTTTTCTTTTTATTCATTCATTTATGCATTCATTATTTTATTTAGCACCTGAGTAGTATTGGGATTTTGTGTTTGGAGAAAATTATTCTGACAATAATATATGATGTGAATGACATGGGGTGGTGAAAATGGAAACTGAAAATCAACAGAAAGTTTCTTGTAGTGGCTTACTTTGTTTTCCCATGTAATCTCCCACCATCATCCTTACATCTGTTTAGAGCAATCTGTAGCCTCCTTTTCTTTTCACATCTATCTTGGTCAGCTCTATAATTGCGTAGTCTGTTATTTTGACAATAATGGTACCTGATTCAGTTCAGCAGAGGTTTCATGAGTATCCACTGAGTGCTAGGACTGAGATAAGTACCAAGGCTTCACATGAAATCAAGGCATGTTCCCTGAAGCCTGGGGTCTAGAGAGCCAGCACTTGAGCCTGGAGCTATATTCAAGAGTGCTATGAATGTGTGAAGGATTGAGAAACAGGCCTTTCAAAGTAAAATTTGTTTACTTTCATTGGCACTTACAGCTAAATTTAAGCTAGGAATTTCACTCTCCACAATTCTCTGTTGCTCTCAAGTATTGAGCATTTACCTACAGTTAACGAATGGACACGACTGAAGCGACTTAGCAGCAGCAGCAGCAGCAGCAACGAATGGACCACATTCATTTCCTACAACTGAGATAACATAATTTAGTCCAAAACAGCAATAGTTGAGTTTTTCTGAAACATGCATCCTTATATTGTCTGAGCCACCAGGGAAGCATCCCTATATTCCAGTCAGAGTGTAATAGATGTGCCTAGAAATTGATCATGGATTCAACCAATGGCAGAGCTTGTATTAAGGTGGGTGCCAGGCCACATCTGAGCTGTCCTGTGAGATGCACCATAGTCTAATGTCACTGTGAGTGGATCAATAGCAAGATAAATCTTTTAGTATAACCAGGATTCTCTGTTGTGTCCTTATAAATCCATCTATGTTGAATGAATAAAAATCTATTTATTTATATGTTTAGCTATCTATCTATAATTATACACACACATATGCACATAGTCATGGAGCTGTAACACATTATTCCACTAAAGTAAAAAAAAAAAAATGTCTTATTTTCTGAGACTGATCATTAATGATTTTTAAAAATTGTGTAGACATTCTTAGATTTTGCTAAACTTGTGCAATGTTTTTGTAATGTGATTTCCCTGACAAATCTTGTCCAACTGTCAGGGCACCACAGAACCAACTGGTGTATGTTTCAAAGCAGCTGTTAATGGCAGCATCTGATTGAAAGTTCTGCAGTAGATGTACAGGGAAGTACAAGTTAAGCAGCACTGCTGCAGAATACAAATGCCCTTTATTAGTGACTTTCTGACTGCCTTGGCTTCTAACCCCCATGGCAGACAGTACAATTCCCAGACATGATTTGCTCAGCGTTGGGTTTGGGTTTTTGATTTCTGAATTCTGTGCATGATGCTGAACTAATTTTTCTTTATTTTCATCCTGGCTGTCAAATTTTGACACTGGATGGTCATATTAACTTCCCATTTCTTCCCCAAAGCAGATGCCCAGATTTCTCAGTTTCATGGCAATAATTTTTAAAGGCTTTACAAAAGTATAAATTTTCTTTATCTTCATAATAAGACTTGACAAATGGTCCTAAAGGGTCAGGTAGAATTTCCTCATAGCTAAGTGAGTTGGTTGTAATCAGGCTGTTTCCAGGCAACGTGTCCCATGGTTACTGGTTTCTTAATGTCTCTAAAGCTGGAATCTCATTCCGCAAAGGGATGAGAAACCTTGGGAAAATAAACACAGAGAAAGCAAGTTCTCACTTCATCTCTTTAAACACACCACTCTGCATTGTTTGTTGTTGTTTTTCACTACATCTGCATTTACAAAAATGTATAATATGTCTACAAATAAGATACCCAGAGAAACCAGACCTTGCCCCAAGAGAATGATGTTGGTGCGTTAGAGAGACAGCAGGTTTCCTTGCTGGAAACTAGGATTGAGTTGGATAACCCATCTGTGATCCAGTAGGCTTGCTTTGGCCTGTTGTTACTTAACTGCAGATTTCAGGGGCTGCTTTGTAGAATTGGAAGAAATACCCTTGGTTCTGTCTAATGCAAGATAACTGAATGACAGTATGGAAAAGGAGCATCTCTAAAGCTGAACCCAGGGTCTTCCTGGTGGTCCAGTGGTTAAGCCTCTGCCTTTCCAATGCAAGGAATGTGGATTCAGTTCCTGGTGGGGGAACTAAGATCCTGCATGCTGTGCAGCAAAAAAAAAAAAAAAGTATGCAGAAGAATGTCATGATTAGTGTATACACCTAAATAAATCTGAAACATGATCCATAAAATTAAAAAAAAGTTAATAAAGCAGAGAGTAAAAACCGTAGGTATATCTCCCATCTATGCCAAAACCTTAAAAATTGATATGAAATAAAAATTTACAGTTTTTCCTCTACCTGTTTTTAGGGAAACTTAAGAGGGGTCGCACAGAGTCGGACACGACTGAAGCAACTTAGCAGCAGCAGCAAGTTGTTAGCACTTGCCACCCGCTTTATTTTCTAGGAAGCTAGATAGCTGAGACCATGTCCTAAAAATCCCAATAGAAGTTTTGGTCGTCAAGTTCATGCTATTGTTGGATGCATGTGTTTGTTGTTTGCTGTGCTTGTTGCTTTGCCAGCTGAGATTCCTGAATCCAAATGCCTTTTGGGAATTGGATGAGAGAGTGGCTGATGAGTGTGAAGCTGAGGGAGCTGTGGATTCTCAGTATGTGAGTCTCACTAGATTGTCAATGACCCAGCTGTAACCAGCTGTCTCTCTCATGTAAAATCTCTGAGAATACTGCTCATCAATGAATCCTTGAGTCTTAAAGCAAGAGGTGACATTAGAGACTTCCTAGTTAAGTGCTTTTCTGTTATAAAGGAACAGAGCCTAAATAGAATTGGCTTCTTGTCTGAAGTTATCTATTAGTTATTTTTTCTGTCAGTTACCATTTTCAGCTAAGATTTTTACCTCCTTATGTCTGAGCTCAATACCATTTTCATTAGAACATTTCACATACTTCTAACACTTGGTAAGAAAAAGACTTCAGAGAATCCCAAACAATGGTCTCAACATTCCTTCTCACATCAGATTCATGAGAAAAGGAGTTGGGTGCACATTTCTGAAAATGCACAACCCCGAGGTATGGGCAGAAATTCAGGGAAGAAATCATGTTTAGAATTAGAAGTACAGTTAGTGTTTTTTAAAAATAATTTGTCTTTATATCAACAAATGAGAGTATGATAAATTATAAGCCAGAATTATACTACCTGATATAATTCAACACTCACAATTATAAATCTGAATTATTTCAGTGTTTCTTTAGTGTGCCACTATATACTTGGGCATATTTATAATAAAACAAGCTTAAATTACATTCTACTATTTGTATTACATGTATGGCCCAGAGTTAGAATGCATTAATAATGTAAATTACATTGCATAGTTAAATTCAAACAAATGTGAAAATCTGAATGCGTTATTCAAGGAACTGTTCATTTTCAAGGAATATTTGTTGTTTAGCAAAAACATTTACCATAATATTGTAATATATTCAGAGATTTTCTTTTCTACTAGACTGTGACTTTCTCAAGGGCAGGAACTATTTTCTATTCATGTTTTTGTCCCCAGTGCCTTAGCCTAGTGCCAGAAAACTAGTAGTTACTACATTCATGTTCATTGAAATGCCTGATACAAATCCTCTCCACCAAATAAACATTTAGAAGGACTTTTTGATGTGTACTATAATGTTACCCAAATACTGGACACTTTAGATTTTAAAATTCGTTCATTCGTTCTATAGTCGAGTTTACAGTTTATTTGGGGGAGAAGATATAAAAATGATTATGGCACAAGATGCTGGGATAATAAAGATGTATTATTGTGTGAAACCAACTAAAGTAGTACATTTCAAAACACATACCACTGTACAACCTAGGGCATTTTTAAATTTAGTGTTTAAGGCAGATACTATTAAAGTGCTCGTGCATTTTCCCCCGGGGCTGTGATGGCTGTGTTGGCCCTCAGTTTAGTAGGTGGGGCTTAAACAGATTCCTTGCACAGCTGCTGTCAGCTTGTGGGCTCCTTGAAATTAACGGATGTAGTTGCCCAAATTCTCAGGATATTCAAAAACCAGAAGTCCTTTGTCTAGTCATTGTATTCAAGTTATTCAAATAACTTTACTTTTACTCAGGTGTTTTTCAGTGGTTTTCTCATCCTTGAAATGGCTGGTTATGGGCAAAGGTATTGGTTCGTTCCTTTAGATAAATCTCAGTACTGTTTTATTCAGTTACGACTTTCACTAATTAGTATATTGCTGAGTGTTTAGTGATGCTGGACTTTCTACCCTGTCCAGTATGAGGGCCCTTATAACCTGTATATCTGCACTGGAGAAACAATATAGTTCCAGTAATTGACCCCATTTGGTGACCACAGTGACCGGGTTTTGTGGAGTTTATCTAACTATGGGAGTTTATCCAAAAGAAATACCCTTAAAACGTTCATAGGTGAGATTACTGCTGCTAGCTGCTGCTAAGTCGCTTCAGTCGTGTCCGACTCTGTGCGACCCCATAGATGGCAGCCCACCAGTCTCCCCCGTCCCTGGGATTCTCCAGGCAAGAACACTGGAGTGGGTTGCCATTTCCTTCTCCAATGCATGAAAGTGAAAAGTGAAAGTGAAGTCGCTCAGTCGTGTCCGACTCTTAGCGACCCCATGGACTGCAGCCCACCAGGCTTCTCCGTCCAGGGGATTTTCCAGGCAAGAGTACTGGAGTGGGGTGCCGTTGCCTTCTCCGTCATAGGTGAGATTAGGCAACGACAAACCATGTTAACTGATGTCATATTGTTCTGTGTGAGATTAATTCTAGCATATTCCATTATTAACACTAGAAGTATTATGTAACTCTGTTAAATCCTGTAGCCTTGTTTGGTTTCTAAGGACACCTGTAACCCTGTTTTGCCTACCCCATCTACCCATGTGGATTTTTCTGCCCTCTATTGCTTCACTTAAGGATGCTGTCAGTCCCTGGGGAGGGAGATTTTAAAAAATAAAAAATTGGAGGGCTTTCTTCTGAGAGTCAGTATTTTAGAATTAGCCAGGGTATGCATTTTCATAGGCAGTTTTGGTGCCTCTGTTATAGGTGCTTCTCAGATCACGATTTCAGTTTCCTCTCCTCAACCCCATCTCATCCATGTAAGCAGTACCTCAACCCATAAATCAGAGGGAAGACACTTAGCCAAGCACGTTAAATATCATTTCTGTTCTTTCTGATGGATAGAAATCTCTCTTCCCTAGTTCTCCCTAATTTCTGTGGTTTCTGGAAGAAATGTGAAACCAATATATTCTTTAAAAAGCAGTTCATTCTTATGAAGCTTCTTTTAAATTGAGCATGACTGTGATTCATGACAGTCGAGAGCTTTGTTGTAGCTCATGATGAGCTCTAATTGTCTAATTATCTGCCCAGATAAAAAAGGCCAGGTCATTCAAAATTTCCTTCCTCCCTCTGGGTAGAGAGACACATGAGACTGTTAACTTTGATTTCTCATGTGATCAATGGCAAAGAATTAAAGATATTGCTAGTACACATCTATTTTATATGTCAGTATCTTTCCATTCCTGTCTCATAATATCTTCTGCTCCCTTGAGCTTCTGAAAGCTTAAAACATTCTGTTTTTATTATTGTTTTCACCTGCTTCTACCTCCGAAACCCTCCACTCTGATACTCAGATTTTTATGAGATTCTTCCAAGAAGCATGACTGAAATACTGTTCAAGTTCCTTGCTATTCTGAATACATGGGTTCCAGTTGGCTTTGTCACTACATGCAGAGACATCATCATTTGGTATCCTGTACGCATTGTCTCCTTGGTACGCCCCTCCCTGGAATCTGTATATAGGATACTGAATGCAGTTACAATCACCAGCCTTCAGTTGGTACTGAAGCATTGTTTGGCAGGAAATCTTCTACTCCCCCCTTCCCTTGAGTGGTGATAACAAGAAAATAAGTAGAAATGAGAAAAGATAGATATGCCCCTAGGAGATTATGCTTTTACTTTCCAATAACAGCTTGCAACTTGTCTCCCTTATGTCAGAGGATTCCCTTCCCTCCTCACTCTCCCTCTAAAGGCTACATTTCCTCATGGTTAACTTAGTGAAGGTATGTTACATTCTAGAAAGTTTAGGTTCTCTCTCTTTTAAAGTAAACCAAGTTATCGACACAGGAAAACCTGGTAAAGTCTACTAGAATAGGAGAAGGAAAGAATGTAATTTTTCCCACCTCAAATAAATATTTTGCTTCCTGTGTCCTTCAGGATAGTTAAATTACTCTCATGGAAATAACTCATCTCTAGGTTTGTCAGAATAGTTTGCATAGGAGCTGCTCTGATACCTGTGTTTTCCCCACAAATCTCCATTTTGAAATAAGGAGAAGCAGGAAGTTACCAGGTGTCTCGTTTGTTTAATCAATCACAATAGCAACTTATAGACAGTTGACCTTTGAGAGAAGTTCTCTTCAGTTTATAAACACAGGATTCATACCTTCAACAGGAAGTGTTACAGCTGTGCTTCTCTTAGGGGATGAGGGACTTATTTCCATCATTTACTGAAAAATTAGGAATACAACAAATCAAGCTCTTGAGCATTTTGTCAATTTATTGATCCTGAGTTGTGTTTATGTGATTTGATTTTCAGGTTCATGTTGCTCATTTATTCACTCCTTCAGTGAACCACCTTTGCAGACTATGTGTCCTAGTCTATCTGTGCACACGTGCTCTGCAGCCTGGATGCCTGAGTTCAAGGCCATCTACTAACAGTATGACTTTGGGCTTAGTCTTCAATTGCTCTGCTTTCTCATCTGTAAAATTGGTATAATGATAAGCATGCTATCATGTAGGCATTTTTGTGTGTCAGTGACAGCCACATGAAAATACTTCAAAAGGACATTGCAGAGTTTCTGGTACACAGTAAATGTTCAGTGCAGTTCTCATCTTCAACTTTTCTGTAGCTGAAGCTGAGATGGGTGCTAAAGGATTGCCAGTCTCCAAAAAGAATATTGTTTGTAAAACTCAGCTGTAGAGATTGTGTATTATTGGCACATTTAAAATGTGATTTGCTTGTCATTTGTTCAACTTAGAATTATTTAGGAACACATTTGCTGTATGTCATCTTCTCCCATAATTCCATAAGGGCAGGCTTTGTTTGTTGCTCAGTGGCTGGCACATAGCTGATATTATATATATTGCACATATATATTGTATGAATAGAAATATATATATACCCATTTGTAGGGAGGGAAAGAGAGAGAGAGGAGGGAGATATTTGGTGTCTCTGCTGCTCTGCATGGGCTTTTGCCTGCAAATCTCCTCTTAGCCAGAGGAATAAAAGAATCCTGAGAACAGAGAGAGACGGAAGTGATGACGGGGAGGGTCAGTTCTTCTTAAAGCAAAAGGAAGTGCTGATGGATGTGGCACAGTCTTAACCTTCTCTTTAGTTCTGATGCTTCCCTGGGATGTGTCACGTGTCATCTCAGTAGGAGAGTCATTGGAGGGGAAAGTAGGACACTCCTAAGTTCCAAGTCAGTTGAAAATTTGTCATAATTCAATAAAAGGAGATGTCCCCTTTATTTTTTATGGCAAAATTATTCTGTGGAGGAAACAGCAGGGAAGGCAGGTCACTAGCTGTTACAGGCTTTTTCATTACTCTGTATAGGAAATCTCATAACCGACTTCATAGGATGAAATATCACCTTCAACAGCAGAGTTACAAGACAAAAGTGGGGAACTCTGACATGTGCTGGAGGAAAACTAATCTTTCTGTGTCTTGCTCCTTCCTTGCTATCCTTCGTGTGTTGGCCGAGAAGCAAAATTGGAAATTTGGTTCCTAGATATTAAAACATTTTTAGCTAGTTAATTTTAATGCATCAAGTATTTATTAGGCACCAACTATAATATAATACTTTGAAGAGGAAGAAGAATCATTTACTTAAGCTGTTATTAGTGTTTGGCATTAATTAAGGTATGTATTTTATATGTATTACCCATCAGTTTAGTCAGTTTAGTCACTTAGTTGTGAGTGGTGTCTGACTCTTTTTGACCCTGTAGACTGCAGTACGCCAGGCTTCCCTGTCCATCACCAACCCCTGGAGCTTGCTCAGACTCATGTCCATCAGGTTGATGATGCCATCCAACCGTCACATGCTCTGTCATCCCCTTCTCCTCCTGTCTTCATTCTTTCCCACCATCAAGGTCTTTTCTAATGAGCCAGTTCTTCACATCAGGTGGCTAAAGTATTGGAGCTTCAGGTTCAGCATCAGTCCTTTCAATGAATATTCGGGACTGACTTCCTTTAGGGTTGACTGGTTTGATCTCCTTGCAGTCCAAGGGACTCTCAAGAGTCTTCTCCAACACCACAGTTCATAAGCACCAGTTCTTTGGCACTCAGCTTGCTTTATGGTCCAACTTTTAATCCATCCATACATGACTACTGGAAAAGCCACAGCTTTGACTATATGGACCTTTGTCGGCAAAGTAACATCTCTGCTTTTTAATATGCTGTCTAGGTTTGTTATAGCTTTTCTTCCAAGGAGCATGTGTCTTTTAATTTCATGGCTACAGTCACCATCTGCAGTGATTTTGGAGCCCAAGAAAGTTAAGTCTCTTACTGTTTCCATTGTTTCCTTATCTATTTGCCATGAAGTGATGGGACTGGATTCCGTGATCTTAGTTTTTTGAGTAGTGGCCACAAAAACCGATAGCAAAGTCATCATTATTTCACAGATGGAAAAAATGACATCTATAAAAGTTAAATAAGAAATAATTATTAATAAAATATCAGACAGACCTGATTCTAGCTCTCTCTGACCCTGCAGTTGAAAACCTATGGTCCAGGGAATGTGTGGGACAGTCAGGAAATGAAGTAGCCAGTTGAGATTAATAAATAGTAGCATCACATAGCTTTTAATTAACAGACACTAGTCTGTTCTCACAGAAACTTTGAAAAGTGGGTAAATAGTGATATTAATAATCTTACTACAAAACTGGATAAGCTGGCACTAAAGTCGTTTGGTTTGTGGAGATTCACAGAACTGCTGGGTGTAGTTTCATAATCTTTCCATTATAGTGTACTGACTCATTTTAATTTTTGTGGCTTTTTGAAATGCCTTTTCATTCATCCATTCATGTTCATTCTGTCATTCCCTAGTGCTGAAGGCAATGCCAGACAATGAGCATACCAAAGGGGAAAAAGAAAAGTAAAAAGCAAGGAAAGAAAAACAAAAAATAACTAATAAAACACCTTCCTTGGCTTGGAGAGCTGATAGTCCAGTGAGATGTGAGACAGTGACAGAAGCTAAACAGGTAATTAGTGTGTGATAAATTGTGATAAGGATCATGGTGATTTAATGCTAAAGGAAAAAGAAAGGGGGGCCTCTGAAAAGCCCTTCTGAGGTCAAAGGAAGCCACTGGGAGGAAGTGATAAGGAAGAGGGTCTTAAAGAGCAGAAGCTAAGTGGCCTATTTAGTTAGGCAAGGTAGAGCAAGGGTCAGCCAAGAAGAATGGCCTGTGCACAAGCTCCAAAGAAATGACCAGTACCATTTAGAGAAGTGCAAATGATTCTGCAGGACACGAGCTAGGCTAGGGAAAAAGGAGGCACTCAGAGGATGCGGAGAGTAAGGGCTAGAAAGCTCAGAAAAGTCAGAACAGAAGTGGCAGCCTCTGTGTTGCTGTGAAGCTTGAACTTTAGTAAAAAGTAGATGGAGAGACACTGTAGGACTTAATACTGAAGGACTTATGACAGAATTGGGCTTGCGTTTTCAAAGATCACTCAGCAAGCAAGGTGGAGAGTTGGTTGGCTGGTTGAGGTCAGGATTAGGACGATAGTTGGTAATAGCAGTTGGGAGAATGCTGAATGAAATATAAGAAGTTTCAGAGACTGGGACAATGTGAATAGACAGAGATAATGACTCTGAGCAGAGAAGCTCACCTACAGGTAAGGCAGCCAGGAAAGGACATGTCATGTTACACATGCCCCACCCATGATGCCTATTTCACCTGCCTTAGAGATTTGAGGTCCCATCAGTCCCCGCCACATAGGCACACACAATTGAAAGTCACTGCTATTAATGAGCTACAGGTTTTGTTTTGTTTTTTAAACTGTTGGTACCTGAGATATGTATTTAGGGCTTCTCAGAAACTTTTTTTTCTTTTTAAAGACAGGGTGCAGGGTGAGGGTAAGTATGGTTAGAGTACATGATAACCTGGCAAAAAAGGAGCTGCAGAAATGAGGTGATTTGAGAGGGGAAAGCAGCCTCCCAGCAGCTTTATAAAGCCCACCAGGGGAGAGACTGCCTCTCGTTGTTGTTGTTCAGGTGCTCAGGCTTGTCTGACTCTTTGCAACTCCATGGACTGCAGCACAGCAGGCTTCCCTGTCCTTCACTATCTCCCGGAGTTTGCTCAAACTCATGTCCATTGAGTCAGTGATGCCATCCAACTATCTCACCCTCTGTCTCCCGCTTCTCCTCTCACCCTCAATATTTCCCAGATCACAGTCTTTACCAATGAGTTGGGTCTTCGCCCCAGGTGGCCCAACAAAGTATTGGAGCTTCAGGATCAGTCCTTCCAATGAATAATCAGGGTTGATTTCTTTTAAGATTGACTGATTTGATCTTTCAGTCCAAGGGACTCTCAAGAGTCTTCTCCAGCACCACAATTCAAAAGCATTGATTCTTCAGCATTCAGCTGCCTGCCCATGAAGAAGACATAAGAGACAAAGGTTCAGTCCCTGTGTTGGGAAGATCCCCTGGAGGAGGACATGACAACCCACTCCAGTATTCTTGCCTGGAGAGTCCCATGGATAGAGGAGCCTGGTGGCCATAGTCCAAAAGATCACAAAGAGTTGGACACAACTGAAGGGACTCAGCATGCACATGCTTCATCCTTCGTCTAGTTTCCCAGAAGTTAACATCTTGCAGAACTATAGTATAATTATCAAAACTAAGAAATTAACATGGTACAGTACTATTAACTGCAAATGCTCATTAGAGGAGTCTTCATAAAGGAGATGGGACTCCAACTAGGTGCACGGAATAGGTAAGACTTGACTGGTAGGGAGAAGGGAAACAGAGAAGATAGGGGCTTGATCAGAGGCCTGTAGTTGAAGCAAATAATGGTGACTAACACCCTTTCCATGTGCTGTAAAATACAAGATTTCTTCTCTGAATTTACAGAGGCTGGGTTTTCTGCACTCTCTCATGCTGATGAAAAGATGTATTGAAACTTGTCTAATAACTCAGTGAAGGGACAGATTCATTTTCCAAGCTCCCAGTGGAATATTGAGCACCAACTTGAGACCTTTGAAGAGTAATGAATCATAACTATTGACGTGTTTGAGTAGTACAGGATCAGGCTGTGTGCAGGGAGATTTTTTTTTTAAATGACCTATATGCAGTCACCACTAAATAGAGTTTCCTGAAGCGTAATCTGAGTTTAACTGCTTGTGCCAAAGCTATAATTCTCCCAGAGACAGCTTCCTGAGACTTGGTAAGTGGAGAACACCCTTCCTCCAATTAACTGGTGGTGCTAGATAGGCTCTGGGAATGCTCCTTATTCTTTATCAGGTGTTCATTAAATAAATGAAACCCAGGTCAGTTAGTTTGATCCCAGATGGCACCTGCCAATGCAGGAGACATAAGAGGTTCGATTGAGATGGAAGGATTCTTGCTACTCCAGTATTCTTGCCTGGAGAATCCCATGGACAGAGGAGCCTGGCAGGCTACAGTCCATAGGGTTGCAAAGAGCTGGACGCGACTGAAGTGACTTAGCCCACACACACAGGTCAGTTAGATTGATAGTGCTCAATACTGGTCTGGGAAAGTTCCAGATTAATTAATAAAACTCTTAGTCCTGGTGTCCCCATCTCTGCTATCCACAGAATGAAATTTCATAAACATATTCACCCACATTTCCTTAACTAAAGCAAAAATAGACCACCAGGAATTCTTAAGTGTACCAACGTTCCGGACCTATTAGTGCTTTCGTAACTGTGTCTTGAACTTTCACAATACATTATTTCCAGGGAACTTTGTTGTGCAGTCTCACTCAATTCTTCCCACCTGTTTGCTCATCTTATTTGATAGATTCAGTAGCTAAGATACAGACTGATTGTTGATTTTTCCTGAATCGTGCCAAAATGGTGACAAAATTGGTGACTGACTTCTCACCCACTGCCTCTTATTTTATGCCAGTGTTCTTGATATGTGTAAGTTAACTAGAAGCCTAGGCTGAGAAGACATATTCCTTATGTAGAACACATTCCAAAATGTGAAACCTCGGAGCTCAGGAAATCTGAGTGCCAGGCTCCCATCAGCTCCACTTCTGACTAGTCAGCAGGACATTGTACTGAACGCACTGTAACATTTACAAATTCTGCTCTTAAACAAATAAACAAATATTTGTATAAATGGTATTCATTCTTATCTTGAAATATATAGGCAACATGTGATGTAACTCCAATATTTCATTATTAAAGGTGATTTTTTAATAATGAGATTTATTTGTTCATTTATTGAAGTATTGACTATAATTCCCTGAGCTCAGGCTCAGCTGTGTCTGACTCTTTGCAACCGTGTGGACTGCAGCCCACCAGACTCCTTTGTCCATGGGATTTTCCCAGCAAGAATACTGGCCATTTCTTCTTGCAGGGCATCTTCCCAACCCAGGGATCAAACCTAAGTCTTCTGTGTCTCTTGCATTGCTGGCGGATTCTTTACTGCTGAGCCACTATGGATGTCCTGTGCTCCCTGTGCTATACAGTAAATCCTTGTTACTTATCTATCTTATGTATAGTAGTTTTATCTGTTAATCCCACATCCCAAATTTGTCCCTTTATCCCTAATGAGAATATTGAAAACTATTTTCTGGTTTAAAAGTCACCTGTGCACACCATTGCTCCCATATTTATGCTGATTGATTTATTTTAATTTTTGCTTTGAAGATAATCCTCACACTGTTTAATAACTTAGAAACCATTGTGCTTAGTTTTATGCTATGTTCCCTTGGGCCATAATCATTTTATGGAAAGAAGACCTGACTTACCAATCGACCTAGTGAATTAGCTCCAAACTGCCTTGGAAAGAATCCTCATGCTGGAATAGACAACACTCATATTACCTGGTGGTCTTGAAAGCATAGTTTTGTGATTAGTTTGGTGAAGATAAATAAAGGAGAGCACTCAAAAGTGATTTTCCTTTTAGTTTTTGTTTCCTAGCGTGAAGTTGATCTGCCTAAAACCATTGTGGACAAAAGGGGGGGAAAATGGTCATAGTATTCTGGAAAGAGAAACGAAGCAGCAGCAAAGAATGCTATCAACATAAATCATTTCTGAGGGAAGAAAAGCCAGAATAAAGGTTATTCTAAAATAGCTTA
Organism: Bubalus kerabau; assembly: GCF_029407905.1. Taxonomy (NCBI): domain Eukaryota; kingdom Metazoa; phylum Chordata; class Mammalia; order Artiodactyla; family Bovidae; genus Bubalus; species Bubalus kerabau. The sequence continues at coordinate 35,930,279 of NC_073634.1, read as the reverse complement.
TAAGACGGAAGATATAATCAACCTTTGTTTCTTGCTCTTTAATGAATAAAATTCCGAGGCATTAAATGTTAGATAAACCTTCCACTTTCATTAACATCTAGATTTGATCTTTTAGCTAATTAATCTTGGTAACTAAAGTGTAAATGTCCACAGTTCTAAGCATCAGAGTTGCAGCTTTGCCATGAAATGACATGAAGCATAAGGAAAAGAAAATCCAGCATATCTGAATCTAGGAAAGGGGCATTTGCTTTGAAGTGTTGGATTTGGTCCTTGTATTTGCTAAACTCTTTCTGTTTCTCATTTTCGTTTCAGAGAAACTTGAAATTCTCAGATGGGTAAGGACCTCACCAATCTCCAACTGCAGACTCTAGATACTTCTGCAATAAAGCAATACAAGAGAGCTATCTTTTGCATAGAAAGTACAGAGATTCTATCAGGTTAGACAGTGATAATGGAGTCATTCTGTTTGTTGTCCTCTCCCTTTTGAGCGTGTCAGGAGATCTTATGGGCTGATATTGGAAAGAAGTTCCAGTTCTTGGGAATAGTGAGACCTCATGTTGCATCCTTTTCCAGTAGTCTTGTCTTCTTCAAATTTTTCTTGGGCATATCCCCTCAAAGACCATCATCATTAGGGTTTTATTTTAATGATGAGATAATTGGTAGGTTTGCCTGTTATTACCAGACTATATCCGGGTGTTACTCATGTTACCAAACAATATTTAATTAAATGCTTCACTGAGAACTTTTTATAGAGGAATATGTTGTATGCATAATGAGAAATATGAAACTTACTCTCTGTTTCTTTAGTGTCATTTGCACATGCCACATTCTGTCTGTTTACAATAGCATCAATTTTCTCTCCTTTCCTTTCTGCACTATTTCTTTCCCATACTCTTTTTTTTTTTTTAATCTTCCACAGATGTCACCATCTACTTATTGATCTGTGTGTCTGCCTTACCCCTTTCTCTACTGCTCCATAAGTATTCCTGCTTAACTCACATACCTGAACTTGCATGGAGGCCTTCATAATTTCTGTGGAATCCTGTAGTTGGTTACTGAATGTGCTTCTCAGCACATTTGAGAGGCACTATTTGTCTCCTCATACTAACACTTTAATACAGAAATCCTGTCATTCAGAAGGAAAAAGACTGACTTCAGCATGTCACCAAGAAAACCATCCCATTTAAAAACAAAACATTTTGTGAGGCTTTCTCACAATAGTATGCCATGTTTCTTCTCTTTAAAGCATTCTTTCGCTTCAGCAGAACAGCCGTTTTTCAGACTTCCTCCTAAACATTAGCCTTTCCATTTTAACACATAAATACCCAACAGGTATGGATTATTACAATGATATAATATTTATTGATTTTATTCAGTTCAGTTCAGTCGCTCAGTCGTGTCCGACTCTTTGCGACCCCATGAATCGCAGCACGCCAGGCCTCCCTGTCCATCACCAACTCCCGGAGTTCACTCAGACTCATGTCCATCGAGTCAGTGATGCCATCCAGCCATGACATCCTCTGTCATCCCCTTCTCCTCCTGCCCCCAATCCCTCCCAGCATCAAAGTCTTTTCCAATGAGTCAGCTCTTCTCATGAGGTAGCCAAGGTACTGGAGTTTCAGCTTTAGCATCATTCCCTCCAAAGAAATCCCAGGGCTGATCTCCTTCAGAATGGACTGGTTGGATCTCCTTGCAGTCCAAGGGACTCTCAAGAGTCTTCTCCAACACCACAGTTCAAAAGCATCAATTCTTCAGTGCTCAGTTTTCTTCACAGGCTCTCAATAAGTATCTCTTAATAGGTTATTGAAAGTGATTGTACTTATTTTTTTTCTTTTTTTTTTTTTAATTTTATTTTATTTTTAAACTACATAATTGTATTAGTTTTGCCAAATATCAAAATGAATCCGCCACAGGTATACCTGATTGTACTTATTTATCTGGTAGAGTCTTAGAGTTTTTCTTATCATTGTCTTTGAGCTCTTTCTAAATAAATGTGGTTCAGTACATTTAAATGATCATAATTTCTATACTGGCAGCCAGAGTGCACTCTACTTTACTCTGAGCTTCCTTGTCACCCCTGTATTTGTGAGACATAAAGTTGTATGCTTATAATCTTATTTTAGATGAAGCCATACCTAGAGAATAGGGGTGACAGATTCATGATGGATGATTTGGCCAGCCTCCCTTCTCTCATGGCTAAGGAGATAGACAATAACTAGAGAAAGATCCCTGTGGGGAGGAAAGAGATTGGAGCAAAAGAAATGTGAAGAAATGCCTTGAGGGTTTTATACAGATACCCAGCTCCCAGTTCTGCTCACAGTTAAGTCTCTTCATAAAATTTAGCAAGAAAAATTAGGTAGACCTGTTCTTTCTTCAGTTCAGTTCACTTCGGTAGCTCGGTCATGTCCAACTCTTTGTGACCCCATGGACTGCAACATGCCAGGCCTCCCTGTCCATCACCAACTCTCAGAGTTTACCCAAACTCATGTCCATTGAGTTGGTGATGCCATCCAACCATCTCATCCTCTGTTGTCCCCTTCTCCTCCTGCCTTCAATCTTTCCCAGCATCAGGGTCTTTTCAAATGACTCAGCTCTTTGCATCAGGTGGCCAAAGTATTGGAGTTTCAGCTTCAACATCAGTCCTTCCAATGAACACTCAGGACTGATTTCCTTTAGGATGGACTGGTTGAATCTCCTTGCAGCCCAAGGGACTCTTCTCCAACACTACAGTTCAAAAGCGTCAATTGTTCAATGCTCTGCTTTCTTTATAGTCCAACTATCACATCCCTACATGACTACTGGAAAAACCATAGATGGACCTTTGTTGGCAAAGTAATATCTCTGCTTTTTAATGTGCTGTCTAGGTTGGTCATAACTTTCCTTCCAAGTAGTAAGCATCTTTTAATTTCATGGCTGCAGTCAACATCTGCAGTGATTTTGGAGCCCAGAAAAATAAAGTCTGCCACTTTTTCCACTGTTTCCCCATCTATTTGCCATGAAGTGATGGGATATGAAAAGTACAAACAGTATGTGCTTTCTTATCCCACCTCTATTCTGTTCCTTGCTGTTTCCCTAGATACCTCTTTTGTCACTTCTGTCATGTCAAAAGTGACCTTGATTTCCATTTTATCCTGATTTTACTGCATAAAAATGTAGTATATTAGAGTAAGGGCAGCCTCAATGCATGATTCTGCTCTCCTTCTAGTCTGGCTCTTTTCATTCAGGAAAGCCCCACAAATCTTCACAGAGTGATTTGGCTAAGATTTAAGAATAATTGAAATTTTTCTATTGTTGTTTTTGTTAGCTTAAATATATACCTTGGCCCCATCTGAGTATATCTGATGTTCCTCAGGGGATTAAAAACATTCTTTTTTCCCCAGAGGAAGCAAGAAGATCTTGCTTTTGTCCTTGTTTAAGTCCTGACATTTTATGGATCTTCATTAGTTACAGTAGGTAATGAAGGTTAATTCTATCATGTTTGGCTCACAGACTATGGCCAGTGGGTTTTTAGCATCTGAAGAGAAAGAGAAACAGTTCCTTAGGAAGGAGTTTGGTGTTTCCAAATGAAGCTCTCTGGCTTTGTGTTTGGTTTGTGGTAAGTGGGATACAGAACTTTTGAACGTGCACTACAGACTTTTGTGTTCACAAACTGAACTCAAGAGAAAAGAGAGGGTGTAATCACTATTTATAGATGAAGTTAAGTGACTTTTAAGGATCACTGCAACTACAAGTTGTGGAGGTGAGATTTCTAGGCTAGCTTTATTTGGACTGCATCATACTATATAAAGTAAATAGGCTATAACGAAGTTTATAGTCACCCAATATATGACTGCAACATGACGTTATCTGGAAGGCTGTGACTGGGAGATGAAAAAAAGCAAATTGGTCAAGGAGAGGATGAATGTGAATGTGATTGTGAAGAAACAAGGAAAAGGTTTTCCACCCATTTGAGAGTAGGTCGATTCCAGAAAGGTCATGGTTTATCTGCATCAGTGGGAGATAGTAGTCAAAGTTACCTAGTGCAAATCTGGAAATGCTTTAGACAGTCATAACGTGGACTGAACCCTTACAGTCAAGATAGAGAATGAAGATTTTTGAAGTGACTTGTCAAATGAGATCAGTATTTTACAAATGTCTTGTGTTCAATAAATACCTGACTTTTTAGTAGAAAATAAATTCCAGTTTCTATATAAAAACAACTTGACATTTTTCAGTAATACTTTTTAATGAGCATTGCTCTGAGCTATAATATAATGAAATTTGCTTAAAAGTAGAACAGGCTGGTAATACTTGGCAGAACGAAGAGGCATATGGTAGAACAGTTGTGATTTATTGGCGAAGGCTTTCAGTTTTTGGAAAGCTAGAGGCTTTCAGCATAGTGGACTGCATCTTGATATTCAGTCCCAGAAAGGAACCACAGCAAAACAATATGCTTAAATCACATTAGCCTGATATATATTTAAATCATTTTCCTTTTGAATTAATGGTTATAATTACAGGCTATGTTCATACTGCAAAGTGATATAGACAACTGAGGAAATTTTCCTGGCAATTCATATTCTATACCATTTTATAAGAAATATAGAAAATTGTGGCTTTTTTGAGGGCAAGGAATTGATTGTTTGGGTTTAAAAAAAAAAGCAGCTGATTCTCCTCACTTTGTGTTAGTAAGTGTAGCATATTGAATTTAGTTTCCTATAAATTTACTTTAACTTTTTTTTACTATGGTAAGAATACTTACATGAGATTTACCCTTTTAGCAGATGTTTAAGTGTGCAAGATAATATTGTTAGCTATAAACTTATTTTTAATAAATAATAAGATAATATGTATATATGTAAGTGGAGAAGGTGATGGCACCCCACTCCAGTACTCTTGCCTGGAAAATCCCATGGACGGAAGAGCCTGGTAGGGGTCACTAGGAGTCGGACACGACTGACCAACTTCACTTTCCCTTTTCCTTTTCATGCATTGGAGAAGGAAATGGCAACCCACTCCAGTGTTCTTGCCTGGAGAATCCCAGGGACGAGGGAGCCTGGTGGGCTGCCATCTCTGGGGTCGCACAGAGTTGGACATGACTGAAGCGACTTAGCAGCAGTAGCATATATGTAAGTTAAGCTAGGAACATGCTGTAATAGTAAAATCACTTAGAAGCAAGATTAATATCTAATCAGAAGATCAATGATCCTGCAAGAAGGCCTGATTACCAAAACACCAAATGGCATTTCCTTTATCTTTTTATAGAGAGGAGGCTAATTTTGTTTTTGTAATTTAAGAAATCTCAAATGAACAGTGCATGAATCACCTATTTTCCTTTTATGGTATGCTAATTCAATATGTTTATTAAAGCCATTTATTCTCCTGTAGTATTATTTTATTCTTCAATTAAACCAGTATATTAATGCCTTTAGGAATTCCCCCTAACCTCAACTTGTCATCATGAATTTATTGAAATGTAGCAAATGGTAAAATAATGAGCTGCCAAATGGCTTCCTTTTGGTTTCACTAATTTATGTTTGTGGCTTGTCAGTCACACTCTATATACAGCTAGAAATTTGCAGTTGAGAACAAATTCTCCCACTTAGGGATTACCTTGTCAGACTGCATGGAACATGATATAATCATTTTATTCTTTTTATTCCCCTGCTTCATCAGTCTTTACAAAGTTTTCTGAAAACATGCAGTTTTTCCTACTTTAACCTTTCTGGGTACTTATTTCCTTCCCTTTTTGAGTAATCTCTTCTTATAACAGCTTCAGGAGGGAGATAAGAAGAGTAGAGATAACTGGAAATGGTCATAATAATGCTGCTAATAACAACAGTCTATCATGTGAAACTGACTTGTAAGTGGGTGACGGAGCCCCTGGTGTTTCACTGCCAGGCTGGACTACAGATCAAGATGTACTGAGAGAGGTTAGTTATTTGTCTGCTGTCGTGACTCTGTCGTTTTCTTTTCTCCTTTTGTGTTGGCCTTAATGGAGGGCAGCTCGCATCTCATTTGTTTTTGCTGGAGCCTTCCCTGTTCAACATGCTCAGCACGTCTACTTCCCATTGCCATTTCCTCAAAACCTGTTCCTCTCCTGTAAAGATATATAAAATCAGGAGAATTATACCATCTCAGGCTTATTTTATTCCCACTTCTTATTTTTGTTCTACAAGCTTAGCCATCCTGAAAACCCTAATGGAATAATTTTTTTCCCCAAAAATATGAAAAGCAGAAGCGAGAAACTTTACATACTTTTCACCAAGTTCAAATAATATTAAACTTCTAAACTTTTGAAGCATACAAGTAAGTTAACATCAGGATTAAAAAATATGCTTTTTGGATATGCACTTTTTTTTTCCTCAGATGAAGTGTAATAAATAAACCATGTCAGATATAATAGGATTCAGTTGAATAGTATTTCTTCAAAGAGCAAGTAAAGATGGTTTTTAAATTAGAATTAAATGCATCTAAGTATCAGCTATTATATTGCTTAATTTGGGGGCAGTTTTAAGGAACAGGCAGTCATTTATATCACATGTTTTTAAACAAATTGTAGAGGAATAGAAATCACTAAATTATTACCAATTCTTTCTAGTCTTTGAAAGATTTCTAAGTGTGGCAGTAGTCCCTGAATTTTCAATGCCTCTGGATCCTGGAATAAAACAAAATGTATGCCTTGGAAAAACCTGCTATTTGTTCACTTTTATCATGGCGTTGTATTTAATAAGCCTTTAGTTGAATACACATAATGGGGAGAAATCTGTTCTGAAATTTAAATTAATGAAAGCTTTTCACAGTGGCTTCCAAATAAAAAATTTAGGCTTTTTTTCAGAGCACGGGTAAGGATGGGAATTCTGATTAGCCACACAATGTAGATTGCTTTGTGATTCATCTCTGCAAATCAGCAGTTTGAAATCCTATAGTTAGCATTGGGTGCTCTCCAGGAAGATTTTATGAACATCAGCTTGTTATTTGGCAAAAAATGCAATGTCAGTTGTCCAGACATCATGTTTTCTCAATGAACACATGTTCATATGTTAAATAATCATAGTACTAAATCAATTACCTTATTAAATCCATTGGCAGAGGTTAATACCTTGTGAGGTATATTTACATCATCAGAAGGCTAAACTTTGTGAACCTTGGAGCAAAGGAATCATTATACAAATGGAGATGATAAATAGGCCAAAGAATTGGTGTTTCTTGAGGATTTGGGTGCCCTTTTACCTATTTTAGGAGAAGGAAATGGCAACCACTCCAATATTCTTGCCTGGAGAATTCCACGGATGGAGAAGCCTGGCAGGCTCCCGTCCATGGGGTCGCAACGCCTCAGAAACAACTGAGCAATGATGTCTCGCTCACTCATTCACTTAGCTATTTTAATTTATATGAGTTTATGTTTTTGGCTTTCTTCATAAAATAATTCAATTGAGTTAAGACTAACAGAGCTAAAAGGGACTGTTTGTCTGAATCAACATTGTAACAACCTCTGTATAAACCAGTGCTTTAACAGCTTCTGTGCTCAGGGTAACTGTTCTGAAGTGGGAAAGCTGGTTTTGATTTCATTATTAACTATTTCCTGTTTCTTACTGTTTGCTAGGCACCATGCTGGATGATACAGAGTATTTGTTGCTTCACCCCACAGAACAGGTCTGATGGGCCTTCTCTTAATCATCCTGGAGAAGCAACATCTACAGAAAGTTTTGCTTAAGTGATTCATATTCTAAGTTCATCTTTCATCTGGAAAATGTCTCATTGAATTCAATGATTACTTTTCCTCTGCTTTCTGGATAAGGGTAAGAAGGCTGTTAGAAAGCTTTGGAGAGATTCTTCCACTCTCTAATACTGGAACCATCATTGAAACTGGGGAGCATGTGCACTTTTCCATACCTTTGTACAATCAAGGAGCACTGACCATGTGCTGTTTCAAGAGCCTGTACTTACAAAAGGTGGTATGTGAGCTGGACCCTATTTCTGCCCTTAGAATTGCAACCATTGCATGTTTGCTGGCAAGAGTTTGTTACTTCCCATTCGAGGCAAAGTGACTTGCACCAACAGCTGGGTTTTGCTGCTATCACTTGGTAGTTTATTTCCCCCAGTGTCTATTCAAGCCCTCCTTTGGGAGAAGATGAAATTCTTAGAAATCCTCCCTAGAGAATTCTTTCTTTAAGAGGGTGCACTTTGCTAACGCAGTCCCACTTTCAAGGGAAAACACAAATTTATTCATTCACAACTGTAAATGTATATCATAGTGTTCAATGGACTAAATATTCAAGTTTTGCTGTTGTTGTTCAGTCGCCCAGTTGAGTCCAACTCTTTGTGACCCCATGGACTGCAGCATGCCAGGCCTCCCTGTTCTTCACCATGTCCCAGAGTTTGCCCAATTCATGTTCGTTGCATCGGTGATGCCATCCTGCCATCTCATCCTCTGATTCAAGTAATAAGTAAATATTCAAGTAGTAAGTTATTATTTATTTAAAGCTATGCAAACAGTTCTTTAAATACGATTAAACATGCTTTGAAAACAATAAATTCAATGAGATGGTTCACTAGTATCCTCGATTCAATGGACATGAACCTTGGGTAAACTCCAGGAGATGGTGAGTGACTGGAAGGCTTGGTGTGCTGCAGTCCATGGGGTTACAAAGAGTCAGACACAACTTAGCAGCTGAACAACATCAGCAACAAGGCTTTCCCAGGCCCAGCTTTGCACAAGTAAGAGACCCATCTCTCAGAACCTTCAGGTAGACCTCAGATGCCGTGGTGCCACTGCCACCTCCCACCTTTACCCTCTTCTTAAATCAGAATATTTTCTTTTGTCTTATTTTTTTCTCCAAATGTATTCTTATTGTATAACCAGAAAGAGTAAATATAACAGAGAAAGGGCCAATCCCATAACATCATCATGAGGGAGTATCTATCCTTGACAATGCATTTTAGTTGTTGAGTATGACATTCTGAAGATTTATTTCTTTTTCCTTTTGAAGTTAAGTTAAAACTGCTTTTTTTGGTTACACATTTATTAAAGACAATCATTTATAGTTTATAAAGAATATTGCCCTTATATACACAAAACTATCCCGATATTGGTCCTTGAAAGCAGCTACTCATATCCACTGGTGTCAACACCAGTATTCAATCTAGATTGGCTTCATCTTGAAGTGTATCCAATAAGACCATAGAGCAAACACTTCAGGTCCCAGGGAAGATGATAAAATACTCATAAGCTTTCTGGATCCTTGGATTGATTGACACTAATAAGGGAACCAGTTTTTGATTTTGGAAAAGAAATGTGTTCATCTCCAATGATGATTTCAAGCTTCTGCTGCTGTACTTGGTTGGGAGGAGGCCAAAAAGCATCATCTTCTTTGGGAATTTCAATGTCATCAGCTATTCCCTTCAGTTCCTCCATCACACTTTTATGTATATAAGCTTGTTTTCTGATCATGACATCATTTTATAATCACTGCTATTGGCATATCTTGATTTCCATCAGGTCAAAACTTAGACTCTAGGAATTCAAAGCTAAACTTGCCATTGTGACCCATGCAATAATGCAGACATAAGTCCCTATGTCTCTGAAAGTTGCTTTTAATTTCAAGGCAATCTACATTCATTTAGGCTAGCTAAATAGCACTTGGATAGCTACTTTGGTGGTGGTTAGAAGAGCCACTTGTATAGGAATTTTAATAGTTGTGCTGGAATAAGGAAAACATTAAAGCAGAGTTGGGAACTCTCAACACTGCTCAGCCAAGCAGTAAAGGAATATTTTGGTTTGCCTGCCTCGCCTCCTCTTTTCCTTTTTTCCTATGTTTCAACATTTAGTGGCTGCTTATGAGAAAAGAGCACTCCAATTTAAAGTGAAATTTTAGAATTCTTAATTGATGGTAAGTAGTTGAAACAAACAAAAAATATATAGTTAAAATCTAAAGTAAAACTCTAGGGAAACCACCAAAAATTAAATAAATAAAAAATGATGACTGGTCAGATATGGGCCCTGAAGTTTATATAAGAAATTTGGCCTTAAAACACTGTAGACTTCTGTCATTGTCATCTGTCATTATCGTCATCATTATTATTTCAATTTGTATAAAAGTTGTTGACAGTAGAATATGAACTACAGGATCTGGTAAGGTCTCCTGTCCCAAGGTGTGGCAGTACAGGTCACACTCCCAATATCTACCCACATCTTAATTCTGCTTACTAACAAGATGGAGGAGACATGCTAGCAATGATTGTCAGTGATGTTAGGATGAAATCTTTCATCTTAAGATTATATTTTAATATAATCTTAAGAGTATGCCTAAAAAGAAAGGCAAAAAAGCAAAATGGCTATCTGAGGAGGCCTTACAAATAGCTGTTAAAAGAAGGGAAGCAGAAAGCAAAGGGGAAAAGGAAAGATATATCCATTTGAATGCAGAGTTCCAAAGAATAGCAAGGAGAGATAAGAAAGCCTTCCTCAGTGATCAATGTAAAGAAATAGAGGAAGACAATAGAATGGGAAAGACTAGAGATCTCTTCAAGAAAATTAGAGATACCAAGGAACAAGATGGGCTCAATAAAGGACAGAAATGGTATGGACTTAACAGAAGCAGAAGATATTAAGAAGAGGTGGCAAGAATACACAGAAGAACTGTACAAAAAAGATCTTCACAACCCAGATAATCACGATGATGTGATCACTCACCTACAGCCAGTCATCCTGGAATGTGGAGTTAAGTGGGCCTTAGGAAGCATCACTATGAACAAAGCTAATGGAGGTTATGGAATTCCAGTTGAGCTATTTCATATCCTAAAAGATGATGCTGTGAAAGTGCTGCACTCAATATGCCAGCAAATCTGGAAAACGCAGCAGTGACCAAAGGACTGGAAAAGGTCCGTTTTCATTCCAATCCCAAAGAAAGGCAATGCCAAAGAATGCTCAAACTACCGCACAATTGCACTCATCTCACACGCTAGTAAAGTAATGCTCAAAATTCTCCAAGCCAGGCTTCAGTAATATGTGAACCGTGAACTTCCTGATGTTCAAGCTGGATTTAGAAAAGGCAGAGGAACCAGAGATCAAATTGCCAACATCCGCTGGATCATTGAAAAAGCAAGAGAGTTCCAGAAAAACATCTATTTCTGTTTTATTGACTATACCAAAGCCTTTGACTGTGTGGATCACAATAAACAGTGGAACATTCTGAAAGTGATGGGAATACCAGACAACCTGACTTGCCTCTTGAGAAACCTATATGCATGTCAGGAAACAATCGTTAGAACTGGACATGGAACAACAGATTGGTTCCAAATAGGAAAAGGAGTATGTCAAGGCTGTATCTTGTCACCCTGCTTATTTAACTTCTATGCAGAGTACATCATGAGAAACGCTGGGCTGGAGGAAGCACAGCTGGAATCAAAATTGCTGGGAGAAATATCAATAACCTCAGATATGCAGATGATACCACCCTTATGGCAGAAAGTGAAGAACTAAAGAGTCTCTTGATGAAAGTGAAAGAGGAGAGTGAAAAAGTTGGCTTAAAGCTCAACATTCAGAAAACAAAGATCATGGCGTCTGGTCCCATCACTTCATGGCAAATAGATGGGGAAACCATGGAAACAGTTGCTGCCTTTATTTTTCTGGGTTCCACAATCACTGCAGATGGTGATTGCAGCCATGAAATTAAAAGATGCTTACTCCTTGGAAGGAAAGTTATGACCAACCTAGACAGCATATTCAAAAGCAGAGACATTACTTTGCCAACAAATGTTTGTCTAGTCAAGGCTATGATTTTTCCAGTGGTGATTTATGGATATGAGAGTTGGACTATAAAGAAAGCTGAGTGCAGAAGAATTGATGCTTTTGAACTGTGGTGTTGGAGAAGACTCTTTAGAGTCCCTTGGACTGTGAGGAGATCCAACCAGTCCATCCTAAAGGAGATCAATCCTGGGTGTTCTTTGGAAGGACTGATGTTGAAGCTGAAACTCCAATACTTTGGCCACCTGATGTGAAGAGTTGACTCATTGGAAAAGACCCAGATGCTGAGAAAGATTGAGGGCAGGAGGAGAAGAGGACGACAGAGGATGAGATTGTTGGATGGCATCACCGACTCAATGGACATGGATTTGGGTGGGCTTTGGGAGTTGGTGATGGATAGGGAGGCCAGGTGTGCTGCACCTTATGGGGTCGCAAAGAGTTGGACACAACTGAGTGACTGAACTGAACTGAACTGAATATCATTCTGTCTCTAAAACTTTTAAAATTGAATCTACCATTCAGTTTGAGAGTGGCAGCAGATGGTGTGGTTAAGATGTCCCTGTTCCTTGCCTACTTCAACCAGTGATTTACTGGGTAACCTTGGCCACGTTACTTAGTCTTTCTTTTTTTTTTTTTTATTTAATTTAACTTTACAATATTATATTGGTTTTGCCATATATCAAAATGAATCTGCCACAGGTATACATGTGTTCCCCATCCTGAACCCTCCTCCCTCCTCCCTCCCCATACCATCCCTCTGGGTCGTCCCAGTGCACCAGCCCCAACCATCCAGTATCGTGCATCGAACCTGGACTGGCGACTCGTTTCATATATGATATTATACATATTTCAATGCCATTCTCCCAAATCATCCCACCCTCTCCCTCTCCCACAGAGTCCAAAAGACTGTTCTATACATCAGTGTCTCTTTTGCTGTCTCGTACACAGGTTTATTGTTACCATCTTTCTAAATTCCATATATATGCATTAGTATACTGTATTGGTGTTTTTCTTTCTGGCTTACTTCACTCTGTATAATAGGCTCCAGTTTCATCCACCTCATTAGAACTGATTCAACTGTATTCTTTTTAATGGCTGAGTAATACTCCATTGTGTATATGTACCACAGCTTTCTTATCCATTCATCTGCTGATGGACATGTAGGTTGCTTCCATGTCCTGGCTATTATAAACTGTGCTGCGATGAACATTGGGGTACACGTGTCTCTTTCAATTACTTAGTCTTTCTGACTTTAAGCTCCCTTATTTGTAAATGGAAAGATGGCTTCAGATGACCTTTAAGGCTGTTTCCAGATCTTGAATATCATAAATTTATAAACTAATTCTTGTAAATGGCCAGTTAGATTGATTTCTCCATTAACAATTATTTACTAAAGGTCCCAATATATATTCAGTCTAAATTTGTCATATTATTCCTCTTTCTGAATCCTTTAAAGATGACCATGTTTTCTGTTATATCTGATGCAATGATGCTTTGATAGATGTTTATTCTGAGCCCCTGTTTCCTCCTCCCAAATGATTTCTGAGGCTGGGCCGCTGCTGAGGGTTACTCACTATCTCCTGGGAAATCATCCAAAACAAGAATGCAACCAAGGAAGGACATGGGATACCAATAGGGATCAAGTTCTGACTCTTTCCTCTGTGGCAAAAAGAACAGGATTCTTTGACTTTTAGACTAGCATAAATCAGGGCCTCAGAAGCCAACTAGTTTAGTTCCATCTGTGATACAGAGTGGATTGTCGTGCTACATCTTTTTGAAATGGACTACTTCTGAGGCTGCTTGTAGCATCTTTGAACAACTATAGCAGTAGCTATCTCAGATAAAATATATAAATGCAGCCATTTTAGAAATCTAATGTGTATCAACGTAGGTGGTTGATAAAGTATGTGGAAGTAAATCTAAGAATGGATTGGGAGATTTTGAAAAACATTAGATTCAGAAACCTGTTTTTCATAAAACATCAATTCCTGGCATCACTGTCAGTATGCCTGTTTATCTTGTCTATCTGTGAGATTGAGCAATCAGGAAATTTCCTTTGTTGACTTTTCAGCGTTTGACACACTAGCAGTGTTCAACTGCAAAACTGAGACTGGATACTCACTCACAATAGGTGTTATCTGAAGCAGTATATTGCTCAGATAATTGAAAAGTTGTATCTCTGATTTGGGGGTCTCAGTACTCAATCAGTTAATTATTTTTATTATCCTACAGAAATGTATATTTGTCAGTGGCATCCGTACTCCAGTTTTAAACATTTGCCTGATTAGGTGCACTAGTGAAACAACAGGTGATTCTGGGTGAGGAGCTATCAGTTACTGCAGACTCCTCCAGCTTCCAAACTAAGTGTGTCCAAACCAAGGAGGCTTGAAAACTATTTGAGGGATTTGGGGATTATTTATAATTTACCGTGGTGCCTTTGTTGTATTGATTATAACTTTCTGGGCTTACGGGGATTAATTAATAGGACTAAATATGAAAGGCTGTACACTAATGTCATTAACAGGAGCCATAATTACAGAACATAATTGCCAATAATTCTTCAATGGTTGTTCAGTAATCAGATTCCTTTGAGGTTAAATGAAAATCAAATAGACATTTTATTCATAGAGATAGTAGCAATAAAATAATGCATAATCACACTTGTTTTTAACGTCACTGCTCCTGCACCATGTGCCAAAGGAGGCCTATTGTATGTCCAGGAATAGTTGGGTAGGCCAGGATGGGGTGATGATTGAAATTATAGCCTTTGGAGTTAGAGATACATGGATGCTAGTCTTGATTGTGTAACTTACTGCTTGTGTGACCTCTGACAACCAACCCCTGCCAAATCTCTGTTTCTCATCTTTTAGTAAGGGCAGTGCCTCGCTGATGATGTTGTTTTTGAAATTAAGTGGAATAATACTTGTGAAATCTTTAATATCATGAATGGTGCATAATAGGTACAGTTAAAAATAAAAGGCTGTTTGTGGGCATTGCAGAGGCAGTGGTGCCCAGCAGCAGCCCAGACACAGCTGATAATATGTAGGAAACAGACTCTTTGGGCTCACACCCTTAGCTGTGAGCCATGGGTGCTTCAGTTTTGTCTTCTGTAAAACAGTGCTAGTAATTTGTCTGCCTGATAGAGTTGTTCATAGGATTAAGTGAAGTAATGTGTATAAAAGAATTAGAAGGTTAGTACATAAAAGGATTGGTGTTATTGTTATTGTTGTTTAGTTGCTAAATTGTTTCTGACTTTTTGGTGACCCATGGGCTGTAGCCCACCAAGCTCCTTTGTCCATGGTGTTTCCCAGGCAAGAATACTGAAGTGGAACTTCCCGACCCAGAGATCAAACCCTTGTCTTCCGCCTTGGCAGGCAGATTCTTTACCACTGAGCCTCGAGGGAAGCCCCACTGGTATTATTACTGTTATTTTATTATTATTATTATTATTACCTGTGTGGAAAAGCTCATTCATGGATAATGAAGTATAGAAAATTACCAAAGAAAACTGAATCTTGACATGCCTTAAGAAGAGTTATTGTAGTCTGTTAGAAAGAAAAGACTAGTTGTATTAGCTGTGGCTTCATTGGCTTTGAAATCGGAATCATACCTGGAATATCGCCATATAGATTGGCTTGGGGTGAGATGAAATGGACTTGAAAGAGGACCAGGGAAGGAGGTGGAACCCTCAAAAATCCAGCAGATATAGTTGATTATCTGTGATGTGCCCCGAAACAAGAGAAAATAAAAAGGGAGGCATCTATTTCCTCCGTACATTCACAAAGAGATCTATAGGAATTGGGGGAACATTTTCCCCAAATGTGAATGTTCTTGGCTCTCTTCCTGTTCTCCCATTTGCCTGGTTCTCCCCACTCCTGTCCCAACAATCAAGAATATACCAAGTAAACTCTAAATGGCAGGGAAGAAATTCTTCCGAAGACAAAGCTAGAGGCCAAGGGCCTGTATACAAAGCCACTTCTGAGCTGTGGTAATCTTTTTCTGATCCCTGTGAAACCTAAATGATCTATTGCATACCTTCTTGTGCTAGTCTCTGTCTCAATCAACTCTGAACACAGAGCATATGAGAGTAGTCTGTGAGTGGGGTTCATTTGTATACTTTAACACACTTCCTGGAATTCACTCTTTTTGCTTTAAACAGAAATGTGAGCAGACTCCAGCTACCCTGAATGGGTTAAGGAAGCTAACTGGAGTGTTCAGCTGTTCCCAATACCTGCTTTTTTTTTTTTTTTTTAATTCTGCTTTCAACCTGCTGCCTTCATCTATCTTCCCCAACAGAGTATTGATCAGCTCTTGAAATGGTCTTTCTCACTTCTAGACACTCTCTTCAGATACTGTAGGAGTGAAGGAGAATATGGTCCTGCCCTTGAAATGCAGTTATTTTAGAACTGAGCTTTAAGAGCCTCTGATAAGGGAGATGATGCATAGGAATGCTCTAGTGGCCATGGAGGCCTCAGTCAACAACAAAAAGGAAAGCCAACCCCCAGTCTCTGAGTGGACTGTTTCAAAAGTGCCTTTGTGAACTAGTTGCTTGAAACTCAGACATCACTGCTTCATTGATACAGTGAGTTCCCAGAAGTCTCCTTAACCCTTAACATCCCTGAGGCAGGTAGTGTTATACAACCACCATTGTTAAAACTCTGTCAACTAACAAAGTCAAATTATAACTTTGGATGCCAAGATAACATGATGTAGTCAGAAGTTGCATGGGACTTCTTTAGGGTCCAGTCGCTGTTGCTTTCTCTTGTGATCTGAGCAGGAGGAAGCTGAACTAGAGGGTTCCAATGATAGTGAGAGGAGAGGATCCTATAATCTTGCCTGTGTGCTTCTTAGTTGTCACCGTATCTCTCACCACCATCTGTTAACCCTTCGGTGAGTAAAGAATGACAGGCTATGCCAAGACAGAAAGAATAAGGCCATGTTCAAGTTAGATTTGAATTCCTTAATGTAAAGAAAAAGTAAAGAAAAGGAAATGAAAGAAAAAGGAAGGCATTCAATAGAAATGGGTTCTATAGAGGGAAAAGTTAAGTCAGTTCCTTTCAGCTCCCAGAGGGGCATCCATAAAGGTAAAAATATCTATCATTGACTGAGGGCTAACCATGGACCACATACTGTGCTGGCCCTTCACTTGCATTATCTCATTGAATCCTACCAATAACAATTTCATGGAGAGGCCATTATCAACTTCATTTTATGGATGAGTAACAGTGATTTAGAGGGATTAAGTATCTTGCCCAAAGTTGCAGAACTAACAAGTGATGCAGCCAGGATGCCATCATGCTGGTTGGATTCTGAAGCCTGTCTAATTAATCATGATGCTCCATGCCTTCCAGCCACATATTCAACTGAGGAATGCCTGCGCGTAGTTGCCTTTCATTGAGAGGACAGGATGTGAAACACAAAGCAGTGAATAGAGAAATGTCGGATGATTCAGTCAGAAAGCTATGATTTAGTAAAATCTTTTGATTTGAGAAAAACTTCTTTGTAATGTTTTTATTGCAGTAATTTTGATAGCAAGTTAATTTTATCCTGTACTAACTACTTCATGTTGCCTTTAACTTTCTATGATAAGTATGTATTTATTTTGTAAGAAAAGAACAGCATTTTTTCAGTTTCATAACTATAATTATATCATTAAGAATATGTATTCATAATCTAAAACTCCATACGAGACCATTAAAGAGGTAAAACCTCTCTACCTAGATTTTTCTCTAGAGAAATCTTTTAACTAATCTGGACCTCAATTTGTTCATCTATAAGATGGGGAAACAAGTTTACAAAGATTAATAGAAATGTATAGAAAGGGCTGCGCATAGTGCTTTAGCTTTAATAGATTCTCAAGAAATAAGACTTGTGATTATTAATAATGTCTTCTAGTATTATTATGATTGTTATTATTATTATAAATAAAACATTCCCTAATATAGCTTATCATTTAGTCCTATTTGGGGAAATGATCACCTTTGAGAAAGATCTCCAAGGCCCCTCTACTCTTACATGCTCTCTATATTGTGTTCCTTCCAGATTGGAGATTTCCTGTTTTTACAAATATTATTCCTCTGATTCATTATTAAAATGTTATTGTGTTTTAATCAAAATACTAGAAACTAACTTTCATAGCATTTATATTTTTTCTCTTTTCATTAAAAAAATTTATTGCTATTACATAGTTTTCTGACTATAAAAACATACTTCGTAAGTACTACTTTTTAAATTGTGTGGCTTAGGTCTTGACTGGTACAGAAGTGTTCTCAAAAGATGTGTAAACTGAAATAACATGTGGAAGAAAAGGCTCAGTGTGAGTGAGAATTCCAACCCCTCACAGCTGTGTATTTATAAAGACTCCTGTTTTGCGTTGACTCTGATTTCAGGACAATATTGAGTAAAATTAGGTCAAAGACTAGTGAGTATATGGTGATTCTGTTAGGGAGAAAATTGTTTCCATGTATCCACATTCTCTCACAAAGGTATAATTCTCTGAAAATTTGCTATTAAACCATTTGTTATTGAATAACATTCAGTTTAAAGCAGTTATTTCTCATTCTCGTCCAAGGTAGATTCTTATTTAACACCAAAAGGAATTTTAGAGTTTTCTTAATCAATAAAGAAACAGTGCAAATGATGAGACTCTAATGAGCATTTCAAAAATCACGTGACAGTTGAATCAGACAGTTCAATTTCTTTTTTTTTTTTAATATCTTCATTACTTGTTGAATTAACTGATATGCTTTTATCTTTAATCTGCAGTTTGCCTTTTTCATTGAGTTTCTGGAAAAAGTAATTGATATATAAAGTGCTTAGCATTAAGTCTGCTATGTATTTAATGCTCATTAAATTCTAATCATTAAAATGCTCCCTTCTTTCTTCAAACATTCCCCCAACTTTTCTTTCCCATTTCTCAGCTAACATAAACAACTGAGCCAAGAAATTATCTCATTTGAAATATTTTCTGACAAAAACAGGTGACCAGTTTCCTAGATTTAGTTTCCCTCCTCCATTGGCAACTCCTTATTAATTCTGTAAATAGAGTATGCATGTTTTTGTTTTTGTTTTTTAATTTCAGTGACCTCAAGCACAAAACTCGCTAAATTCCTGGAAGGAAACCAGGACATTTATATTTAAACTATATGAAGTGAAATCGTTCAATTGTGTCCTACTCTTTGCGACTCTAAACTGTATAAAGAGCAACAAAAACATTAGGTAGAGACTGACTTAAACTCAAGTTCAAATAGCTAATCACCTCACTAATGCAAAAATAAAAACAAACAAAAAAAGTACTGTCATAGGAGACAAAACACACCTTTTCTAAGGATAATTAACTGCTGATTGTCTAAGCCATCTCTTTCTATAAGGGGAAAGTCAACATTACTTTGGAAATCACCTCCATTCCTTATTTTTTTCCTCCTGCTACATTTTGAAATGTGCTACCACAAATTCTAGTCACCTTGAACAAGACATCTCCAGTGGTCCAGTTTATGCCAGCTGCTAATTGGAGGGCCCTGGGTCTGTCTGCTGACTTTAGAAAATTAAATTTCCTCACCCTGAGTAAAAAGGTGGAAATAAGTAATGTATTGGAGAATATTTTCTGAAATTGTTTGCCTACATGACTGTGAGTCCAAGACTCTGCCAATATTATCACTTACTAAGAGTAGCAATTGCCATTTATTAAGCACTTATTCAATCTTCTCAAGGGACCTAGTAGATGAGTACTAATATTATGCCCTTTTAGAGGTTAGAACACTGAGAATGGGAGATTAAATAGTTTGCCTATGATTACACAGACTTAGGTTTCTAACCCAAACCAAACTACTCAGATTGCAGAGCCCATGTACTCTCTTTGTGAGTAACAACTTGAAGACAAAAATATATTACACAAGATACACACACATATTTTATTCAAATATAAATTTCTTTCCTTCTGGAATATTTAGCAAAAAGAGGTTGTTAACTAGACTTCATTTTGCTATACTTTGAGCATAAATCTTCCTAGCTAGGCTTCAACAGTTCATGAACCAAGAACTTTCAGGTGTGCAAGTTGTATTTAGAAAAGGCAGAGGAACCAGAGATCAAATTGCCAACATCTGTTGGATCATATAAAAAGCAAGAGGATTCCAGGGGGAAAAAAAATCTACTTCTGCTTCATTGACTACATGAAACTCTTTGACTGTGTGAATCACAACAGACTGAAAAATTCTTAAAGAGATGGGAATACCAGACCACCTTACCTGCCTCTTGCAAAACCTGTATGCAGGGAAAAAAGCATCAGTTAGAACCAAAACTGGAACATTTGACTGGTTCAAAATTGGTAAAGGAATGCATCAAGGCTATATATGGTCACCCTGTTTATTTAATTTCTATGCAGAGTACATCATGTGAAATGCTGGGCTGGATGAATCACAAGCTGGAATCAGGATTGCTGAGAGGAATATCAATAACCCCAGATACGCAGATAACACTACTCTAATGGCAGAGAGCAAAGAGGAACTTAAGAGCCACTTGATTAAGGTGAAAAAGGAAATGAAAAAGCTGGTTTAAAATTCAAATTTCAGTAAATGAATCATGGCATCTGGTCCCATCACTTCATGGCATATAGATGGGGAAACATGACTTTATTTTCTTGGGCTCCAGTATCACTGGGATGGTGACTGTAGCCATGAAATTAAAAGATGCTTGCTCTTTGGAAGAAAAGCTAGACAAAAGACAAACCTAGACAGCATATAAAAAAGCAGAGACATCATTTTGCCAAGAAAGGTCCATCTAGTCAAAGCTATGTTTTTTCCAATAGTCATGAATGAATGTGAGAGTTGGACCATAATGAAGGCTGAGCACTGAAGAATTGATGCTTTTGAACTGTGGTGTTAGAGAAGACTCTTTAGAGTCCCTTGGATTACAAAGAGATCAAACCAATCAATCCTAAAGAAAATCAACCCCAATTATTTATTAGAAAGACTGATGCTGAAGCTTAAGCTCCAATACTTTGGCCTCCTGATGTGACGGACTGACTCACTGGAAAAGATCCTGATGCTGGGAAGGATTGAAGGCAGGAGGAGAAGGGAACGATAGAAGATGAGATGGTTGGATGGCATCACCAACTTGATGGACATGAATTTGAGCAAGTTCTGGGAGATAGTGAAGGACAGGGAGGCCTGGCGTGCTGCTGTCCATGGGGTTGCAAATAGATGGACACGACTGGGTGACTGAACAACAACAACAAGTGATAAAATTATCTAAAAGACGATCAATCTATATTTATAGATCACTTACATTTCTTCTCTCTCTTTTTCTTTTTTTTTACTTTTTGTTTGTGGGTGGTATATAGTTGGTTATGATACTTACTTGCATGCAAACACCAGCGTGGTAAAATCTGAAGTCAGTTGAATGAATTTTGATTGTTGCTAAAATATCTCACATCACTTAGGGTCCCAGGTCTAAGAAATGGTCTCAAGGCAGAACATGGGCCAGAAGCAGGAAAGGACAGAGGAGACTCCAACCTTGCTTTTCCAGTTCCTGATGGTCAGTGTGTTTGACAGGATTAGGGTGTGTTTTCCAGAGTAAATAATCTCAGTGATGGTAACATTTGCTGGGATTGTTACTACTTTCTTCATGGAGAGTTCCCTGAGGCATGGAGAAAAGGGAGATAAAGTAGCAAGAAATAGAGGTATCCTGAGACTTCACAAATGCAGGCACACATTTGCAAAGTCACCAGGTGAACATAATGTGTCATTATTTTTACATTAAAATAAATCTAACATAATGAAATTAAACATATATGAATGTTTAAGATAGAAGATGTAAATTGCATTCATTTTATTTCTACAGGGCACAATGATTACAGGCTTCTGAGACATTTTTTTTTTTTCTCATATTAGATGTGTTTGGGGGGAGAAGTAAGGAGGAGAATGGAGAATACAGGTGTGTTGAAGAGAAAAAAAAATAAATATGGCACTGTCTTAGATATTCAATACGAACTTTACAGGATCCTTTTTCTAGGTGGCATTATAAATAACAGTTCTTAGGGAAACGTACTTAGACACAATTAGAAAATGAGCATTTATTATTTGGCAGCCAGAATCTGTTAAGTCCGAACTCTGATATATCTCTGTCATAAATCATAACCTCATTTTGGAGAGACAGCTAAATAAAATAATGAGGACAGTTTTGATCTTTTTTTTTAATTAATATTGATTTTTGTGTGTCAGTTTTACATAGGCAAAGAGACATAATTATGCCCTAAGTGCAGTAAGTCATACCCTTCACAGACTGTGACCAAGAAGAGTATTTTTAGTGGTAGGAGTTAATTTGTGCTGGCATTAATGCATGAAAACGTGGTGATGATGTCTAATTGTTTCCTGTGTTACTAGTTCAACTAAAAATAAAGTTCTTGACACTAAGCTGTGGGAAGTTATTAATTATGACAGTTTCTTCAAAAGTGAATTTCTTAAAATTACTCTCCTTACTAATCAGTTTCTGATTCCAAAATGAACTTTTATTCCATCTTTCCTCCTCATCTTTCTCCCTCACTCTTCTGAGCCTCCTACACTAAATATTGAAGTATGCATAAAAAGTGAGGGAATTTATAACCTACTTCAATTCTTCTGGGAAACAAATGCTGAGGAAAAACTTATTTAAAAATCTACTACTAATGATCTTATTGACTATCTTATATAAATATAATATATATTTATAATATATATAAATACAGATATAAACATTCACACAAACAAAATGAATATCAGTCATTATTATTAGTTTGATATTCTGCATATATAATTTCTTTGGTGATGTATTAATTCAGTATTGATATGGCTTCATCATATTGGATGGCCTTAAAAACGTCCAGTTTGTTCCCATTTAGATTGTTATTGTTTAGTCGCTCAGTTGTATCTGAGTCTTTGAGACTCCTTGGACTGCAGTACACCAGGCTTCCCTGGCCTTCACTACCTCCTGGAGCTTGCTCAAACTCATGCTCGTTAAGTCGATGATGCCATCCAACCATCTCATCCTCTGTCATCCCCTTCTCCTCCTGTCCTCAATCTTTCCCAGCATCAGGGTCTTTTCCAGTGAGTCAGTCCATCACATCAGGTGGCCAAAGTATTGGAGCTTCAGGTTCAGCATCAGTCTTTCCAAAGAGTATTCAGGGTTGATTTCCTTTAGGATTGACTGATTTGATCTCACTGAAGTCCAGGGGACTCTCAAGAGTCTTCTCTAACACCACAGTTCAAAAGCATCAGTTCTTTAGCACTCAGCCTTCTTTATGATCTAACTCTCACATTCATCCATGAGTACTGGAAAAACCATAGCTTTGACTAGATGGACCTTTCTTGGCAAAATGATGTCTCTGCTTTTTTATATGCTGTCTAGGTTTGTCATAGATTTTCTTCCAAGGAGGAAGCATCTTTTAATTTCATGGCTGCAGTCCCCGTCCACAGTGATTTTGGGGCCTAAGAAAATAAAATCTGTCATTGTTTCCCCATCTATTTGCCGTGAAGTGGCGGGACCAGATGGCATGATCTTAGTTTTTTTGACTGTTGAGTTTTAAGCCAGCTTTTTCACTCTCCTCTTTCACCTTTCATCAAGAGGCTCTTTAGTTCCTCTTCACTTTCTGGTATTAGCTTGATGTCGTCTGTAGATCTGAGGTTATTGATATTTCTCCCAGCAATCTAATTCTGCATATATAATTTCTTCAGAGGTGTATTGATTTACTAATGGTTTGGCTTCATCATACTGGGTGGCCTTTAACAATATCCAGTTTTTTCCCATTTAGATACTCCGGGACAATTTCCTAAATGCTTACTGTGTACTCTGAAATATACTTCCCTTTACTAGAGTCTTGAAAAATAAGATTGACGGGAAGATGTTAAGACTTAGTTTCAATCTTTATCTTCAAGGAAAACAATTACAAATTTATTATGTCACAGAATCAGAAATCCAGAAGTCAGGTAATTGGATGTCTCCAGATTTTCTTGTACCTGGCCATCATCTCTCTGCTATCTTCAGCATATTCATTGGCTTTTTTCCTTAGGTTTGTCTAGTTGTGATTACAGGATAAGTGCAATAGCTTTGCATCCCTTCATATATGCTTCATATATCTTCATATAACTATATCCTCAAATAGGCTAGGACTGTGCGTGTGTGTGTGCATGCACAAGTGCATGCATCTACACCCCTTTCCCACAAGTTCCTCAGCATATTTCCTCCAGTCTCATTGACTCTTTCCTAAACCAATCACAGGCATTAGAAGAAAATTATCAAGAATATCTAGGCTAATCAAAACTCTTGCCCCCAGAGCCAGGCAAAGGCCAACTTTGCCTGGAAGCAGTGATCACTTAATTGCTTAAGAAAGGTAAAGCAGGAAGATAGGTGGAAAAAGAGTACAGTTTCACAGGCTACTTAGAGATAAACACACCAGTGAACCAGTGAAGACTCTCAGTCATGTAGGACTCTGCAATCACATGGACTGTAGCCTGCCAGGCTCCTCCATCCATGGAATTTTCCAGGCAAAAGTACTGGAGTGGGTTGCCATTTCCTTCTCCAGGGGATCTTCCCAACCCAGGGATCGAATCCAGGTCTCCCACCTTGCAGGCAGACGTATTAACATCTGACCCACTAGGGAAGCCCAGATAAGCACACAAATGAGCAAAACTCTAAAACCTTGACTGAGAAACACACAAAGCTTCATAAATCATATGTACAGATAAAAACTGATATGATAAATATTGAAGAGCTTGAAAAGAATCAGTGTACACTGACAACTATGCTTCCATTGCCATTTGACTAATTTTAGAATCAATGACATTTTTTCAGGTATTTGAGGTGACAGTAAAACTAACCAAATTTTACTGCACCTTAAAGACAGGAAAGACACAAGCCTGAGTCACCCCACATACTTCCCTGTGAACATACTAATAACTTTTAAAGCCTAAGAAGACTTTAGCCCCTTTTCAAATCATAGCCCTTTAAACAAGAAACTTACTTAACTTTTGGTATTTCTCTGTAAAATATGAGTGTTAAAATTTCCTCCTACTGTATGCATTTACAAAAGCGATCATATAAATAAACAAGCATCGATAAAACTATTTTATTGGAATAGGAAAGATCAGTTAGACAGAATAGCCCATAAAAACTTGCTCTATTTAGTAAGATTTTTGATAAATGAGTAACCATATTTATTATTGTACTTATCTAACATTTTAATTAGTGTTATGCACACATGCATATATACACACACACACACAGAATCAGATGTATATACAGGCAAATTAATACAGGTTACACCACATAGAATTATTGGTTTGTTTAGGTCCAAAAAGGATGAATATCAGAAAGTTTATATGGTTCAGCTGAAGATTTTTAAACAAGGGGGTACAGAGGAAGCATTCGGAGGCAATAAATGTTTGTTGCACTTTGTGACTAGTACATTGTGTTTTCAACTCAGTGCATAACAAGGATATCTTGAAAACAATATTAATATGTACTTTTGAATTATACCAGGAAGTCTCATTCCTAAAATATCTTCAATTAATCTAGTATCCTTGGTCTATTTCTACTGTGCTGCCAGAAAATCTTAAAGTATAAACATTTGTAAGAATCATTGCCATCCCCAGATTTGCAGTCTGCAATGTTGTAGGAAATACGAATGCTTGTCATCAGTTAGAACTCAAAATTGAGTCCAGGTCTAGATTCTTTGCAAGTAGTATTCCTACAGACAATTAGGAATTTTGAATCTAAAATTTAATCTTGTACTTTAAACCTAAATCAAGTCTTAGCTCTTATTCGAACCAAGTGTTCTAAAGATGATGACACCAAGGTCCAGTGACCTAGATATCTTGATTATCTGAGACAGTTCTAACTACCCCTCTGCCCCCACCCCTTCTTCCTGTACATGTAGTTCCTGATTGTGCAGTCAGGATGCCACTTTTAACCCCTGGGGCCTTGTTTGTCTTCCATAATGGTTTTGAGGCTTTTGAATCAAGTTTTAATTATATTTTGTTTTTCTTTCCAGGTATAAACATACTGCTTATTTTTTAATATATCCGAGAATTTTAGGGCCTTTCTTTAGTGAGTTATGGTTAATACTTAATTATTAAGACATTTCCTCTTCCCGCCCCAAATTTAAGTTTTTATTGGATTGCTAATAAAAATTGTGTGAGATTTCAGGAGTTTCCAATAGATGCTAGTTTCCATAAAAGAACTTCTCCCTTCTCTATATACTCTAGTAGCTGAATGTAATGAAGTATTTTTAAAAATTATTATTGGTTAGAAATCTAGGGTTCCTATACTTTTATTGTACATGTAAAGTAGAGTGTTTTGTGTGACATTCTTTCAACCTCAAATAAATTAGATGTTAAATGGTTATCTATTGTTTAAATGCAGGCAGAGAACTGACATTTGAACCAGAAAACTGCTTTTTCAAATTTAGAACACACACAAAACTCCTATTTCCATCAACCTATGGATGTCAGTGGCAAATGAGTTAGAATCAGTGTATATTTATGCAGTGAAGAGATGTGCTACCATCAATGTGAAATTTTGCCCAGTGTATAACCAATATTGATTTTTTTTAAAGAAATTTGGCTCCAAATAGGTTATTCCTAAAGCTGTCAATTTCATTGAATTAATCAAGATTTATTCATCTTTTTAAAGTGAACATCATCTTAAAACACTATTTTCTCCAAAAATAGTGTCAAGTTACTCTGTGGTTGATGTTCTGCAAGCCAAAGGCAGCATCTCTACTTTGTATTTTTTCATCTGTGTCAATTTAAACCAGAAGTAGTCCTCAAAAATAATATTTAGTCTAAGAAGTAATTCTGTAATAAATGTTTTACAGCACCCACAGTTTCTAAGCTATTTATAATGTCTGTCTTCAGGTAAGGTTCATCCATGCCCCTTCTTTTTAGAGTTTGCATGATTGGAGAAAATTTACCTCCCCTGTATGTGTGTGTGCGTGTATGTGCACTCAGTTGTGTCTGACTCTTTGCAACCCCATGGCTGTAGCCCACCAGGCTCCTCTGTCCATGGAATTTTCCAGGCACTAACAGAATGGGTTGCCATTTCCTCTTCCAGGGGATCTTCCTGACTTAGGGATCAAACCAACATCTCCTATCTCTCTTGCATTGGGAGGTAGATTCTTTATCACTGAACTACCTGGGAAGCCCTTGACTCCCATAAACTTTCCTTAAAAAACCTTTGTGACTCTGATATGTTGACATTCTCCTTAGTGTTTTCTTAAATAATTTTTGTACCTTGATTTTTTTTAAGGATCTTTGAGAGAGAAACTATCTTCCACATGGGATCCTTGTTATAATGTCTTCTGGCTATTGTCAATAAGGTTTCTTTTTTTAGTAATGAAATCTTTTGACCATTTTCAAACTGACTTTCATTGAGTAACTACAGCTTATGGTCAAATAATGTGACCAAAAGCAATTGGAAAGTATTAGCCTTGTGTATTTACATGGAAGATAGAACTAGGCTCTTCTGTAGAGCTCAATCCTCCAAAATTATGCCAATAAAATGGTTGAGAATTATTAACATCAAAAAAGTGTACATGATCTTCTTTCATAAACAGTAACCTGAGTTAAGTGTTACTAAGATTATATAAGAAAAGGATTTAAAATCTTGGACTTAAGAATTAATGCAGTCTGGTTTCAAATCCAGCTCTACTATTTACATTTTATAAAACCCTATGCAAGTCATTTAACCTTTTAAAATTTTCTCGTATTTAAAATGGGGACAGTATCATCTGTGTCATAGAAGAATTGAGATAAGTAAAATATTAGTTCTATATAGCACAGCTAAGAGTTCCATGAAAGTTTGTTGTTGTTCTCAAGTGATTATGGTTTTCTTTTAATAATTTTCAAGCACTGGCCTTTAATACCATTGTCAGACTAACATGTCCTTCCCCACAGTGCATCACTGCTTCAGAAATTAGGACCAACATCTCAAATAGTTAATAATTTTTATCATTCTTAATTTAAGATATCACTGCAGTGTCCATCTAGTTATTTGATAAATATTTCCTGGGCATACATTGGTGTCAAGCAACACTGTAAGACCTGGGGGTCTAGTAGTGAGCAAAGCCTCTTTGATATTCCTGCCCTCTTTGGTATTCTTGTAGGGATAAGTCACCCTCTAGGTAATTCCACAAACAAATCTAAAATTGCAACCACATCAGGCAGTTAGGATGGAGAGAAACAGAGTTCTAGGAGTCTTTCCTGGTCAGATTTGGCCTAGTCAAAGGCTCTGAGAAAAATTTTCCAAAGAAATGGAATTTGTGACTGAATTAGAAAGATGAATAGTGTGAACTAGATGAAGAGAGAACAGAAGATGTTCCATGTAGAGACAAGTATCATGTTCAAAGGTCCTGTGGTGAATAGAGGACAGAAAATTAAAGTGAAAGACCATTATAGCTGCAACAGTGCTGGGAGCAGGGAGAGAGGAGTTTGAAATGAGACAGAATTTTGTTTCCAGAATAAGCCAAGTCTTCTAGGTCATTTCAAGTGTTTTGTTTTTATTGTCAAATAGCAAAGAGACACTATTAAAGAGACACTAACGTTTTATGATCAGATTTGTTTTCACAGATTAGAGGGGGTTGGGAGTGGTGTGTGACAGCCTGTGAGATAGCGGTTGCAGTCATTCCCATTATAGTGTCTTGGACTTGCATGGAGGTAGTGAAGATAGAAAGCTGTGAGTAGATTCACATACATAGAATGAAGTAGAGAGAGAGAGCAAGAATAGAGTTGAGGTACCTTGTGGTCTTGTAAGTGCCCAACGGGCAGTTGAATGAATGGATCTGAACCTGAGAAAATAGATCTGTGCTGGCGTAATGTATATGTGAGTCATTTGGGTGTACACACTGAGGAGCACGGCATAGAAGAGGTAAAGGGAATTATTGGGTTATTAACAGGACTGGGTTATTTCTTTCAGTAAGGCAATGTAAAGACAAAGGCTAGAGTCTTACTAAATTTAGAGACTGGGATATTTTAGCTGATTATGGGATGTGCTAAGTTCATATTTTGTACTCACTTATTGAAATTCATGCAGACTTTGCCCAAATTTCTAGCGGCTTGTACAAGAGTTAGGGTACATAGAATGTTAGTCTAATTGAATCTTACGCCCTTTCAGAATCCAAAAGATAGCATCTTAGTCTTTCTCTGTTGCATGTGTGAATTCTTCAGCAACTTTAAAAAATATTACTAAATGAACAGAAATCAATTATATGGGTCATTTCTAAAGTCTCTAGAACTGTATGTTGTGTTTATTTCACTCTTGTTTCTATCTCATTATTCTTGATTTACCCTTTTCCTTATATTCTTGATTAATTTTATAAAATTTCAAATTTATATGTTCTGTTGCTATTTTGTGTCCATATTTGTTAACCATGAAGTGACTTGTACAATTTTTTTGAAATATATTTAAATATAAAACATAAAGTCTGTAAATGCTGGTTTGGTAAAACTTTCCCTAAATATTTTTTTTTTCAAATGTATCCAGAATGGCAAATATGTCTTGGCACCTTTCTCCTTGTGAATTTTTATTTAAGACTGGTGATAAAAGAAAAACAAAGACTCTAAATTCTTAAGAGTTTAAATTCTGCCTTTTCCTTTAAGCTTTTAAAAATTTAATGATAGACTAACAGCATTTCACTCCAAAGGCCAAATGGAAATAGTTTAACAAGTAGAATATCTTCCAACACATCCTTCGGTTTGAAGTGTTTTTTTTTTAAAGAAAAGTATGTACATAGGTAGGTTGTAGCCAGGTAACTGGTCTTGATGTATATTGAGAGGCTGGTTTTTCAACTAGTATCATTCATTGACATTTAGAAGTGTTGAAGTCTTGTATATTTCACTTTCTGTTCTCAGGATTTATTTTCTTGAAATAATTTAGCAGTGAAATATATTACTTGCATACTTTGAACTGTGTCTATTTTGCCTTTTTAGCCAATAGAATAGAGTTTTGCTCTTGTATGTGTGTGTGTGTGATTTATTTTTCTCCTGGTGAAAAATATTTTGTTATAGGTATGTGTGTGTGTGTGTGTGTGTGTGTCTGTGTGTGTCTATATGTGTGATTTACTTTTCTCATGGTGAAAAAATATTTTACATTATAGGTATACTGCCAGCAAAAAGCATTTCTCTACAGCTCATTTGTTTTATAGAGACTGCCAGAGTGAATTGGGGACCTTATATGAGCAGGCAGTGGACCTTTGAGCCAAGAGCTTGTTCGCACTCCTTTTTTATGATATTTGATGGCTCATTAGAATTCTATCTTCACACCTAGCAAAACAGAAAGTAAGCGTAAATATGATGTTTATTGTCAGAGAAAGTAAAAAAAGCAATAAAACACTTAGGGCTATTGAAGTTTCATCTTAGTCATTTTATCTTGAAATGATAACTTGCCCTTGTTTTATTCTGATTTCACATTTACTAGTGTAAATGCTTTACCCATCAAGTGGCACTGAGGAAGAGAGGCAGTCAGTACCAGGATGCAACATTTTATTTTCCACGGAAAAGTGCTTCTTTTTGAGCTGAGAATTCATGGAAAATTAGGGTCAGGGTGAAAAGTTTAGGGGAAGGTTTCTGAAGCTTGGCATGATTGACATTTTGGGCCAGTTAACACTTTGTCCTGGGGGTTTGTTCTGTGTATTGTAGGATGTTTACAAGTGTCCCCTATATACCAGTAGTACCCACTTCCTTGTGACAACCAAAAAATGTCTCTAGACATTGCCAAGTGTCCTCTGGTAGGGGACAAATTGTTTTTAATGTACAACCACTGACATTAGGTAATTTAAGTATAACTTTCAGTAGTTAAAACACATGAAGAGCTATGGTACATAAACATCTCAGCACTACAAACATTAAAAAAAATAGAGTTCTTAGGTAGTTAAAGCATTTTTAAAATATTTTATACCATTAGTTTAAAATAAGGATGAAAACAGCAGTTTTGCTTGTTCAGTACAATTTCCATTCATTGATAGATTTTGTAAACCATTGACTAAATCTGCTAAAAATTAATTTCCTTTAACCTATTTTAAGGGTCATTATCACAATTCTATGATCAATGTTAATCTTCTCTAAAACAAATTCTAAATTCACCTTGGAATTTTTATCCAACAGTTGATTCTGATAGTCTGATAAAAAAATTGTAAATAGTCTCGTAAAAATAATAAATCATTACCATGTTTACTTTTTCTCTATTAAGTGCAATTATATTGTCTCCTAAAAAAAATAAAACAAGAAACGAAATAGGCTGTAGAGATAACTTATTTAATTATCACTGTTGGATTGACCGTTAATCACTTAATGTTCATTTCCCATCTCAAATGAAGCAATCATCAGGAAATTTGGGGAGGTTTTGTTTTTTTTCATTTGTTATAGTATAGAACAAACAAATCATTTAAGGACAATTTTGGCTCAGTCTGTGATTTGGGCAATAAAAATAAATTATTTCTGAAATTGTACTTACTTTGTTTTGTTTTTCATGAATTAATCTGTCCAATCAAATTTGATTTTTCTATAAGTGTACTAGTCCATTGCCTGGCAACATTACAAAGTTTTGATTTAATCAACAGTAAAATCAGGTTTCATTCTATACAAATGTTTCCCCATTGTATCATTTAAAGCACTAGAATTTTTAATATTTATTTGTAGTATAATTAACATAAGCTTTTCCCTCATTCAATATTTCACTCCATGAATAACAGACCAGTTATATTAGTAATTCTGTTCCTGGGGTAGCCTGCTATATTCTGAGCTATGAGTAGCAAATTAGTTTCTGGTTTTGAGCATAGTAGCCCCACTGGAGTCTGAGGTACTTGATGTAATAGTACATAAATCTTTAATTATAAATCAGAAAACAGGATCATGTGTACTAGAAGAAAATCTACTGAGATCAAACTTTCTGTTCTTATGCTCAGCTTTGTGCTCCTATTTTGTTAGTTTAATTTGGGCATATCAGGGGTCATTAGAGAGATGTGTTCTGTAGATATAAAAGGCAGACATGAAACAGTTATAGTACATGGAAGTGGTAGACAGTAACAAGGAACAAAACTATGTATCACACCTATGAAGGTAATCCTTACCTGACTCTTTTCTATACTTTCTTGAGAGGCAGGTTTAAAAGAAAATCAAAATCAAATTAGTTGAGCTCTAATCTGTCTTAAACCTAAGAGGTCTGACTAAACAGCTCTTCCTCAATAAAGCATATATACAGTAATTTTTATTTAATACATGTTTATCTATAATCCTAAACAGGTGTAACACTTTACAATGAGGACATCATATTCTAGGCCTCACTCAGTGAAAGTACAGATTGTGTTTTTTGCTCCCTGATTTCTGTGATCCTGGTGATGTTGCTCACTGCTGCTCTTCTTCGTAGCTGATCACTGACTTCAGGCCTTGTCTCTTTTCTAATAGTAATTATGATGCTCAGTTACTGGCTGAGAACATTGACTTAGGAACAGTACATTCCCAGATATTTCTCTTCTTTCCTTTCCTGCAGTTGACTAATTTTCTTTTCACATTACTTATTTTTTCTTTTCATTCCAGGAAGAAAAACACTCCATTTTTTCATGTTTATTTGTATATTCATTTAAGAATACAAAAATGAATTGTACTTTCAAATATTCACATTCCTACTTCATTACAGGAACGTGAGAAAGTGGAGAAGTACATGTGATTGTATATCCAGCCTGAAAGGTGATATATAAACCCACTGTCTGCATGTATATGTACATAATACTGACATATTTTTCAGGAAATATGAAGTACTTAAAGGTCATGCTTAACTTTTATGACCCAGATAGAGGCAGACATTTCCAATAAGATTCAAGTTACCCTTTTCTTTGACAGTAATAACACAGAGAGCAGACATAAAATAAAGAACTTGGCCCATCAGGCCAGCAGCCAAAATAAAACAAGGCACCACAAGTTAAATCAAACAACTGGATAGAAGAATCTTAATATAAAATGGTAATGGTCTTGGTTGGCATCATTTAGTTTCGTTTTTATAATACCATATGTTGCTTTACTATACATTTGTAGCTATAGAAAGATTCTCTAATTTAATTGTGCAGTCACCTGGGGCACCTCTCTGTAATGGTGAATCCTAGGTTTCACTTGCAGAGATTCTGATACAAGAGACCAGAGGTAGGTTCTGGGAATGCACAGTTTTAACACAACTGCATATGTACATACTCAGTCACTTCAGTCCTGTTTGACTCTGTGACTCCATGGACTGTACCCCGCCAGGTTCCTCTGTCCATGGGATTCTCCAGGCAAGAAAGCTGGAGTGTGTTGCTGTGCCCTTCTCCAGGGGATCTTCCTGACCCAGGGATCGGACTGCATCTTCTGTGTCTTCTGCATTGCAGGTGGATTCTTTACCTACCGAGTCACCTGGGAAACCCTTAACACAACTACAGTGATGCTAATACAAATTATCATCTCTGTTAACCCAGAGCCACATTTTGTGAACCACTGCCCACCACTCTAGGTCATCAGCACTTTTGGTTTCACCAAGGTCTCAGTGAGATAGCTCAACCTTTCCCTTCCTCACGATTCCTTCCCCTCCTCAGCTACATCTGCTCTAACTCTGATTTTTAGGTCTGTATTTACCAAGACTATTTCCTTGAATTTAGTAGTTTATATTAGTGCTTCCAAAATTCCAAGCAATTAATCTATGAAAGAATAATCAGAATATAACTTGTTTTTAACTTGGGAACTTCCTGTTCAGTTTTTGTAGCAAATTCAATAATTCTGAATAGATTTTAAAAGTTGCCCCAATTCTTTATTCACCCCAGTGTTTCATTTCAGCTTCCTATCATTTTTATTTGAGTTGATATATATTTGTTTTTGTATGGGAGGAAAATGTGTGTGATGTGAAAGTAATTACCAAAGTTTAATACACAGCTGTTCCTTGTAAGTATAAATTAACTACTGTTGGAGTTACAGCAAAGATTGAGGAACAAGGCCAGAAATAGGAATTGGAGGACTGAAGGAGGTCGTAATGAGTAGTTTGTCTGAGTTACAGTCAAGGAGGAAGTGGAAAATCTCAGAGTGAATGCAATCATATAAATAGAGATAAGGGAAGATTTTGAAGTCAAAGTAGAGTAAAAACAAAGAAATAATCATAGGCCAACCAATACACCACAGTGAGTTACATACCATCTGAGAGATGCAAGGAGTCACCTTCTGTTCTGTTTTTGAAGTATACACTGGTCAACAGGCAGGTAATAAAAGAAATGGGAAAGATATTTGATCTTCTGGTTGACTAGACATGGAAGAGAGGAACTTCTTTCAGGCAGAGACACACACAGTCTGAGAAATCTTGTTGAGGTTACATTTGATTCTTTTTTGGTGGTTTAGTCACTAAGTCGTGTCTGACTCTTGTGACCCCATGGACTGTAGCCTGCCAGGCTCCTCTGTCGATGGGATTCCCCAGGCAAGAATACTGAAATAGGTTGCTATTTCTTTCTCCAGGGGATCTTCCCAACTCAGGAATCGAACCCAGGTCTCCTGCCTTTCAGGCAGGTTCTTTACCCACTGAGCTACAAGATTCTTTTTTATACTATAATAAATAGTGTTTATGCTTTATTGACTATGCCAAAGCCTTTGACTGTGTGGATCACAATAAACTGTGGAAAATTCTGAAAGAGATGGGAATACCAGAACACCTGACCTGCCTCTTGAGAAATCTGTATGCAGGTCAAGAAGCAACAGTTAGAACTGGACATGGAACAACAGACTGGTTCCAAATAGGAAAAGGAGTACGTCAAGGCTGTATATTGTCACCCTGCTTATTTAACTTATATGCAGAGTACATCATGAGAAACGCTGGACTGGAAGAAACGCAAGGTGGAATCAAGATTGCCAGGAGAAATATCAATAACCTCAGAAATGCAGACACACCACCCTTATGGCAGAAAGTGAAGAGGAACTCAAAAGCCTCTTGATGAAAGTGAAAGAGGAGAGTGAAAAAGTTGGCTTAAAGCTCAACATTCAGAAAACGAAGATCATGGCATCTGGTCCCATCACTTCCTGGGAAATAGATGGGGAAACAGTGTCAGACTTTATTTTTCTGGGCTCCAAAATCACTGCAGGTGGTGACTGCAGCCATGAAATTAAAAGACGCTTACTCCTTGGAAGGAAAGTTATGACCAACCTAGATAGCATATTCAAAAGCAGAGACATTACTTTGCCAACAAAGGTTCTTCTAGTCAAGGCTATGGTTTTTCCTGTGGTCATGTATGGATGTGAGAGTTGGACTGTGAAGAAGGCTGAGCGCCGAAAAATTGTTGCTTTTGAACTGTGGTGTTGGAGAAGACTCTTGAGAGTCCCTTGGACTGCAAGGAGATCCAACCAGTCCATTCTGAAGGAGATCAGCCCTGGGATTTCTTTGGAAGGAATGATGCTAAAGCTGAAACTCCAGTCCTTTGGCCACCTCATGCGAAGAGTTGACTCATTGGAAAAGACTCTGATGCGGGGAGAGATTGGGGGCAGGAGGAGAAGGGGACTACAGAAGATGAGATGGCTGGATGGCATCACTGACTCGATGAACGTGAGTCTGAGCGAACTCCGGGAGTTGGTGATGGACAGGGAGGCCTGGCGTGCTGTGATTCATGGGGTCGCAAAGAGTCGGACGTGACTGAGCGACTGAACTGAACTGAAGAGGCATGATATTTTATTGTGAAACTGACAGTATTGATGTCACATCACCATTCCAGTCAGACTGACTATAGGGAATTAAAAAAAAATAGTTCATAAGGATCTTCCCAAAATTATACATAAAAACCACTTCTCTCAGTTGCGAAAAAGGAATTTGTTTCAAGAGATCACTGACAAGATCATCTTGGAGAGCTACGTTATATAACATGAACAAACTTTTCTTCAATGTCATCTTTGAATAGTGGCCTGTGTTTCTGTTAATATTATGTAAATCTATGGAAAAATAACGTGTTGGAGGCCTCATCTGTCTCAGAGAGTGGTTGTAAGATGACAAAGGGAAAGAGAGTAACTACTTTAGTTAAGAAGGTAAAGAAAGGATGAAATCTCAGCAGCAGCCCTTGGTTAATGAACTTGGGCATCTCTGACATGCACGAGGAGGTATCGTGTGAATGTGAGGGTTGGATCAACAGGCTCAGAAAAGAGTGGAAATGTTGCGCCTTCCTTTCAAAAGCAGTCTTAAGAGAGTTGTGAGTCTGAAGCAGACAGACAGGCTGATGAACTGATTTGTCAGGGAGAATGTGAAGCAAGGAATGAATTGGGGCGATGTGAGATAGCAATTCTCCACGTTCCTCTGGGGATGCCACTCTTTAGGCTGATGAAAGGGTGAGAAGTGCTGATAGATTTAAGGAAAAAAAAAAAAAGAGGCCTGAAGACAAATGGAGCAAATCATAGAGGCCAACTGAGAAGTAATCCATTCATTATTTTCTGTATCAGTTGGGATTGCCATATCGCTTTGCCTCAAAAGACCAAAAGCTTCCTTACAGAAGTAGACTAACATAGTCTAGCATTGGAGTTGTGACTGCAGGTCTGAAGTTAGGGTTCCTGCGTATAAATTCTGTTCTTATAGACTGTGATACCTTCCTTATCTTTAAGAAATTGCACATCTTGGTTTCTGTATTTTATCTTCTATAAGTAATTATTTTACAATTATAATATTGTGTAGATCAAATGGGACAAACTTTATAAAGTGTGTAGTGCAGGGAGTATCACAATAAAACTCACAAAATTAGCTATCTAGCTTAGCTTCTGGACTAATATTTCAGTTATAGAGCTCTTCCTATTTTCAGATAATTTATAATTAAAGGAGAGAGATCATGCCAATAAAGATATAATTATTATCACTAGGAATGTTTTAATATTATTATATCATAAGAATGCATTTTAAAAAATTGAGGGGAAAATAAGTAAGAAATTATTGTAGGTTAGAGAGAACCACTACTCACTCCAGTATTCTGGCCCAGAGAACCTCATGCTCAGAGGATCCTGGTGGACCACAGTCCATGGGATCGCAAAAGTTGGACACAACTGAGTAACTAACTCTACTACCACTAAAGAGGATATAATGTTCTATCCCTTTGTAAAATGTGTTATAAGATTAGCAGTAAAATAATGTTATTTTATAGATTTTAAAAAATAATTTAAAAATAGGTTCCACTGTACTATATTAGACTCTTGTAAAATTGATTCATAAAAATCACCTCCAGCATATGCTTTCTCCAGTGTGTTCAACAAAACCATGCATTCAAATCTCAGTGAGTTAGAACAAAGCAGAATTTAGTAGAAATACTAGGTATATAGTTTTGAGGATACTTTTCTAAAACTTTCTAGTCCTCGTTGTAATAAAACACCATTCCTTTAGTTGCTAGGTGGAAGTTGTATTATTGAACTCAAATGCGCTAGGTATTGCTCTCCACAATAGTAGTGCAAGTGCCTAGCTGATGTTTTGCTTTATGGGCTCTATATTTAATAAGCAATCCTTATCTTAAACCTTTAGACACTAGGTGACAGTCAGTGTTTTCAGAATATATCCAACAAAGATATTCAATAACTTCAATAACAGGAAAATATGTTCAAACCAAAAAGGTAATTGATATATTAAGGTGTGTTAATGTGATGCCAAAAGATTATTTCAAGAAAATATGGAAGGAAAAAAAGCCATATTTTATATACATATACACAAGTACACACTTTCAGTGTGCAGTTCAAACTCAGAAAGCTAGTTTTAAAATCTGTGATCTCCAGAAATGGACTACCTAAAACATAGGTAAAGCAGATCATTGTTAGAAGACTTATTAAGAGGAACACAGGTATACCTGTGGTGGATTCATTTCGATATTTGGCAAAACTAATACAATATTGTAAAGTTTAAAAATAAAATTTAAAAAAAAAAGAAAAGAAAAAAAAAGATAAACATAGATGCTAACAAGACTAGGACTTGGTTTTCTGAAAGTCATTTGTAGACAAAATTTTCAAGCTTTTTCTTAGTAGGGAAAGAACATTTTGGGGGATATATAGACATCTCTGTTCTGAACATGGAAATCAGGACTGCTTTGTGTGGTTGTCAAGTGTGCTATGCCATCGTATCTAACACGATGCCATCTGTGTCATGGATTTCGTTGGGTCATGTGCTTATTACAACAATTTTAAGGAAGATGATGGTAAAGAATCTGGTTCCAATACAATAAGAATAGTGTGAAACATTTCCAACAGATGAAAAGAATGTCTTGAATAAAAGGTAACCTTTTCCTAATTTTTAAAAACATACCCTATGGATATGCAATAACCTTGACAGTAACTTAGACTTTTGTCAATGGACCAGGGATTCAGCTCACATCAATATTCTTCCCCCCTCACTTCAGCCCATCTTTTTCTATTCATAGCCCTTTCTTTTCTCTCCTAATTCATGAAATGCTAACTTTGTTAACTCTGACATTGGAACCAATATCTTCTTTTCCTACCTTTACTTGGTATCAGATCTCATTAGGAAGCAACATGATGCCAGATATAATTCTAGGTAGCTTACATCATTAGCTAGTGAAACTGCAATTTTCTGTGTAACTTTGGGCAAATTATCTGTGCTTTCTATGACTCAGATTTCTCAGATTGTAAAATAGGGAAAGTAATAGGA
The DNA here is from genome assembly GCF_029407905.1 of Bubalus kerabau. Lineage (NCBI taxonomy): Eukaryota > Metazoa > Chordata > Mammalia > Artiodactyla > Bovidae > Bubalus > Bubalus kerabau. The sequence goes on along the minus strand of NC_073634.1, from coordinate 35,891,914 downwards.
CCTATTTATAGGGTTACTAGGGCTTTCTTGGTGACTCAGCTGGTAAAGAATCCGCCTGTAATGCGGGAGACCTGGGTTTGATCCCTAGGTTGGGATGATCCCCTGGAGAAGGGAAAGGCTACCCACTCCAGTATTCTGGCCTAGAGAATTCCATGGACTGCAGAGTCCATGGGGTCACAAAGAGTCAGACATGCTGAGTGACTTTCACTTTCACATAGGGTTACTATGTGAATTGAATAAGTTAACTGAGGAAGCATAATCAAAATGATATTTTGCATACAGTAAATGATCAAGAAATGTAAAATATAATCAATACTATAATCTCACTTAATCTTTAGGAAAACTTATGGTGAAGTATTATTATTGTTAATTTCATGTTACAAAGGAGGAGACTGAGCCTCAGAAAGACTGATGCTTGTTTTATCTACTTCTAAGAAGTATTTGAGATTTAAACAACAAAAAGGATATCAAAACACTTTTTCAATGTGAATCACAGTACAAATAAAAGGAGTTAAGGTATTATTTGAGCTAAAGAAAACAAAGACTAGTAAGTATCTGTTAATGTGACTAGATATACAGGTAATGAAATGTAAAAGAAACAGCTTCTGCAACCAGGCTGTAATTTATGAGGAATATGATTCTCACCAACTCTAGAATCATAAACTGTGCCCAAGACATCCCAAGGCAAAGCTTCCATGGTACTGAGAGTAAAAAGTCTTTAGTCTGACATTGGTTTATTTAAATCATAAGCAATTAGAAACAAATGCCATTTTGCATTCGACTCCATGCTCTGTTGTTCTTTAATGAAAATACTGGATAATCCGAACATAATTAATTCCAAGTTTATTTTTATGGATATTATCTTTAATATTAATAATGTTTGCCCCTGTCTACATGAGGTCTGATTTCTGAGATTTCTTTCTTTGTTCTCTATCCTATTAAGAAAGCTAAATAAATGAAGAGTAGCTAAAAGATCTACCATTCTTTGCATATAACTTGTATTCTAATATGCAGTGTGAGTTGTTTTATCTTGTTTTAGGTTATTTTTTTTTCTAATAGAATAATCTCAGATTAGCTGTTGTAAGAATTGCATTGTCTATGTGTACCATCCAACTGATTATGTTTTTAAAAACGCATTTGCCCCTTGTGCTAGAAAAATTACCCAGTTAACATCATGATAATAGTAATGATTTTCAGAAAAGGATTTGTAGGTCCTTTTCTCTGTAATTTACTTGCTGTTTCTGACAACCCTTCACAATGGCTGTAATCAGTGTGGTGATTTTTCCCATGAACTTGGCCCAGAGCTGCCCATCACTACTTTACTTACATGTATATAAGTACCACGATACCTTTCTCAATTTGCTGTTGACTGTAATTAGAGTTACTTTTGTTTTTTTCTTTTTAATTGTGAAGAACTTTCTACTTGTAAACACTATAAACATGAGTCAAAAATTTTTTTTTTCTCTCAACAGGAAACACTGAATTATGGCATTTATAACTTGGACAGATCTTAGAGATCATCTAGTCTTACCAATCAGTGCATTAAAAGAAAGGGTTTTTCAGAGGTTAAATGTCAAGGCCAAGATCACATGAAGATTACATAAGTGACTAGACCTTTTAATCCTCTCTCCATTGCTCTGTAATTCATTGGTAAAGTGGGTTAGTATTAATAGTGTGTTAAATCAGTGCAGATCCAAATGTGAATAATTAATGCTTATCCCAATAATTAGGGAGAACCCTCCAAGAAGGCAGATGCTTTGAAGCTTTTGTTCACTGTTTTACTCCTAGGGTCTAGAATAGTGTATATCTTATGTCAGTAATTTTTTTTAATAAATAAATGAATGGCTAATTAAAAACTCATCATATACATGCAGAATTTTTGTTTTCTTCCCCTTAATTACTTGGATTTTTAAATACTGTGTTTTTACTTATTTATCCAGATAATTTATTTTTCTTTTTGTATATTAAATATCATCTCACCTCTATATTAAACATTCAGTCAGCCAACCAAATTTTTATTAACCACAGGAAGTCATACAACATGTGATTAATATTTTTTCTAATTGAACTAAATGCATTCCTCCATTCATTAATACATGTCAAGCAATTAAATTTCATGATATAAAGAGCTATTACTACAATTATTATAATTATGAACCATAGGTTAAAATGCTCTGATATTAATTTACTGGTATTAAAGAATTTCAAAGTGAAAATACAGGCTTAGAAACATTTGCTCAAATGGTAGAACTATTTCTGAAATCTCCCTGTCACATTCATTGTATGTGAGACTTTCCAAGGAATATTTCATCATCTTCTTCTTCAAGAGGATCTATCCACCTTACATGTGCCCTGCTGCTAACACTCTTTTTTTTTTTTCCTCAGATCAAATACTAAAACCCAGGAGATAGTTTGCTTAAAATATCAATTCTTGGTAGATTAATTTAGAGAGTGTCACCCTAGAAAATCTTTTGATTAACTACAACTATAACCTTTAGTATAACAAAAGTAATGAAGATCATCAAAATGAATTTTATATTTGAGTAAGTACCTGAGAAGGCATTCTGTTCTATTTAAGCACTACAAAAAAAGAAAAAGAAGGAAAGAAAAAAAAAAAAAAAACACACAGAAAAATGATATAAGAAATTTCTGTCAGCTCTTTGTTTTGGTGTTGAATTAATAAGCTGGTGATAAATGAATATGTATAAAATTATGCTGTTTTCAGTGTACACAGGGGGAAATACCCCATAAAAACAAAAAACAATGGTTAGTACACAGTACTCCCAGGGCAGAGGAGTGATCATGTTTACCACTGAGTGTGTCGTTGGTATGCTGGCCTCATTGTGTTGGCAACCTAGGCTACATCACAGGCTGTCCACAGTCCATCCAGGTTGTAAGTGATGTGAGCTGGTAATCAGGCTCAGCCACTACAGGACACTCTCCCTTTCTCCTGACTCTTCGGGTAGCTTTGAAAGTGGAATTTTTTTTTTTTTTTCAAGTTGTTAATTTTATAGGAACTGACCCAGAGGTATTGAAAGGCTTCCTGAGAGATCCTGGGTCTTCTCCTAGTTTAGGTGGTTGTTAATAATTCTGACTCCCCAAATAACAGCAGTGATTCAAACTGTTCAGCTCAATGCTTGAGTAATGTAGCCAGATATCAAAACACTGGACTTTTTGAAGGGAAACAGGCCTGAGCCACTCCAGTTCAATATCTCAAGTATGAGAGGTCATTCAAGACCACGAGGGAAGAGTTGGACTAAGGCAAGATGCCACATCTGGCGTGATTCCAAATACTGACTAGAAATTCAGGGCATCACAATTAGTCAGAGTGAGGCATCTTGGAGCTCAGGAGGCCCTCTGTAAAAATAAATACTAATTTTATTAGGAATTGAATTATTTCTCAGTTTGGAGAAATTTCAAATCATTTTTGTTTTTGTTAAGGCATTGCAAACACCATTTATTTTATTTTAAATAAAATACATTGAAAAATCTTTCCAATTACAAAAGAAAAATAGATTCACTGTAGAAAATTTAGAAAATATTAAAAACTCAAAAAGTGGAAAACAGTGATATAACTTTTCATGACCATTATTAACATTTGCTGAAATGTTCTCTACATAGATTTTTCAAATGAAACCATATCATGTACATGTTATAACCTGCTTGTCCAGCTTAATAATAGATATAAAAAATATTCCAAAGTCATCGAGTACTGTTCTACAATGTGATTCTAATGGCTGACTAGTAGACCATAAGTTACCTGACAAATACCCTTTGATTATTTAGGTTGTTTCCAGTCAGCCTCTCTTATTATTTCTTCCCTTATGATCTTGCAGTACTCTGCTTATGCTGCTAATGCAAAAATATATATATATATTTGTGAATGCATTTGTTGCCATCTTTTGCTATGAGCGCCTTTAGCTTAGGGATTTGGTCTTTTTAAATCATTGTACCACCATCATCTAGTCTGGAATCAACACAGTAAATGATAGGTATTTAATCAATTTACACACATGAACCTAATAATTAGATATGATATATACATAGATTTAGTAAGTTTTGACATATAGCAAAGACAGGGCTTCCCTGGTGGCTCAGATGGTAAAGAATCCACCTGCAATGCAGGAGACCTGGGTTCAATCCCTGGATTGGGAAGATCCCCTGGAGAAAGGAGTGGCAACCTATTCCAGTATTCTTGCATGGAGAATTCCTTGGACAGAGGAGCCTGGCAGGCTACAGTCCATGGGGTTGCCAAGAGTTGGACATGACTGAATGACTTTCAATCACTCAGTCTTATTATGGAATGCTAGGTCCATTCGAGCTATGAAAAACCAAGTGAAAGTGAAAGTCGCTCAGTCATGTCCGACTCTTTGTGACCCCGTGGACTGTATAGTCCATGGACTTCTCCAGGCCAGAATACTGGAGTGAGAAGCCTTTCCCTTCGCCAGGGGATCTTCTCAACCTAGGGATTGAACCCAGGTCTCCGATATTGCAGGAGGATTCTTTACCAGCTGAGCCACAAGGATGATAAACCAAGGCAACATATTAAAATGCAAGAGACATTGATTTACTGACAAAGGTTCGTATAGTCAAAACTGGTTTTTCCATTAGTCATGTACAGGTAAGAGAGTTGGACCATAAAGAAGGCTGAGTGCCGAAAACTGATGCTTTTGGATTGTGGTGTTGGTGAAGACTCTTGAGAGTCCCTTGGACTGTACAGAGGTCAAACCAGTCAATCCTAAAGGAAATCAACCCTGACTGTTCATTGGAAGGACTACTGCTGAAGCTGAATCTCCAGCACTTTGGCCACCTGATGCCAAGAGCCAACTCATTAGAAAAGACCCTGATGCTGGGAAAGACTGAAGGCAAGAGGAGAAGTGAAGGGCGGAGGATAAGATGATTACATAGTTAGACTCAATGAACATGAATTTGAGCAAACTCCGGGACATAGTGGAGGACAGAGGAGCCTGGCAGTCCATAAGGTGGCAGAATCAGACACAACTTAGTGACTAAACAACAACAACAGATCCATTCAGAGGTAAATCCCTTATAAATATTATCACCATTCCTTCAAAGAGCAGTGGAGGGTCTAGAGACCCCTTTCAGATATAGAGTTTCACACATCTGTTTCTTTTCAGAGTCGTTTTTTGTTTGTTTGTTTGTTTTGTATCACCTGGGAGTGTTTCCTGAGAGCTCTGACTACAACGATCATAGTTTAACTCTGTTAAATAAATTCTAGTACATAGCATTACGTTTTTAATTCCAGCTCTGCTACTCACCAGGCTGTTTAACTTTGGATAAGTTGTTTAACCTTCTGCATCACTTTTCCCTATCTGTAAAATCTGAGTAAAAATATCTATCCCACACATTTTAAGAGGAAAAAATAATTTGCTTTTTTAAAAGTAAAATAAAATAATTATAAAAATAACCTGCCTAATAAATAGAAGATAGTATGACTCTTTAACTGCCTTTTGTTTTTCCTTTCCTTAAATCCTTTTGACGTGTAGGACTAATTCCACTTCAGTCAGTGACTTGGTTTCTTGAGGGTTAATGCTACATGCAGTCTTCATCCATTTGGCAGAGGCAAGGGAGAACACATTATATGTAAGAAAAATGAGATAGCCCTTGCTTCTGATTTTCCCTTCCTTTAAAAGCTGTAAACACAAAAGTGGTTGCTTCATATCAGAGCAGCCTGAATGCAATGTATTTATAGTTAATGAAAGGCAAGGCAAGCAACTCTGAAATGCATGCTTCAGGATTTTCTCTTGGTACTTTCTAGAGTCTATCATAAGTTAGAGCTGATTTTATAATAGGATAGACATATGAAAGAACATTGTAGATTGTCCAAACTTCTGCTCAAGTAGAACTCGGTGGTTTGCAGCTCCAGGGAAATTAATGGTTCTTTGGGCATGCTGCTCTGTAGCTGGGGGTTTGAGGTGTTTTCTGGGACAGCAGATATGCAAACTGTCCTCAGAGTGCCCTGTCCACTCCAGCTGAGTCATCTAGTGGCTAAACTGGGTCACAGTCTGTCATGCTCACATCTATTTGTATAGAACTAAGCTTTACATATACTTAAATGCATATTTATTGGGGTACAAAGGTGGACAAGGAGAGTCTTTTGACCCCCAAGGAACTCTATGAGAGAATCTTAGTCCATTCCAGGCTGTAAGTGAACTGTCAGTCTAACAGCTGCAGTAAGATGCAGGCTCTGTGCTGCATCTAGCAGTTATCATGCTGTTCATCTAATTGGCTGGTTTAGGTTTCAGTGATGGGGTGGAGAGAGGGGATGCAAGAAGGAAGGAGAGCTAAATGATGCCTGGGAGCTTTCCTTGTGCTCTAGTGTTCCTCTGAACAGTAATTATTGTCATGTATTCAAAGACTTGACAGCAGGAACAGAGAATCTCTTTGGTGAAGTACCAGTCTATATTTGGGTCTGAGTGTCTTTGGGCCTACAGAAGATCCCAGAGAAGCTGCAATTAGTGGTTTATGAATGCAAAACAGCACATTGTAGCTAAGCATGGATCTTTTGCCTTCTCGAAAAATCCAAGTTCCATGAAAGAAAAATGTAGCCCTCTGATTTAGATGGGCATGCAGATACCTGTTTCAGCCACCACTTATGCCCCCTGCCTCCAAACCAACAATACTGCACAAAAGAAGGAATTTATGTGAGTGAGGAGCCCTGAGGGCTCAGAACTGTTTCCTTTCCTTACAGATGGATAGGAGCAGGCATAGTTCAAATTAACCAAAAGATGTAGCTCATTTTTTTTAAATGTATCTGATGTGTAGCTCAGACTGAGGAAAGGAGGTAGGCTGAAAGAGATTATGTTGGGACCAGTTTTACATAAATTCTGCTCTATTTAATTTGTGGGAGTTTCTTGAAATCAAGTTCCCCATTGTAATTTCTTCCAAGGCTCAAGCTGTGGCCTCAAAAAAAAAGGAGGGGGGGACAATATATGTATATTTGTGTACTTATATGGAACCTATGTAGTTTCTGATCCAAACATCAGATCACATGTTCCACATTTTTAGCAAAAGCATGAGCCAAATATCTAGACATCCTGGCAGTCACCTGTAATTTGGCACTCTGAGGGGATGAATAATTACTGCTTTTATAATTTTCTGTTTAAATATGTACCTGTATTTATTTATGTATAACCATGAGAGTAACTTTGGGCATGGATAGCCGTTTCACTCAGCCGCACCCCTTCTATTCTTCCAAGCATTTTATTTGGAATGATGGGGAGACCTCAGAAAGGCCACTAAATAGGAACAGGATCTTTAAATAAAGAAATAATTTAAATAAACCAAATTGGCTTAGGGAAGACTTTCAAGATTAGGGATATAAAGACCTAGAAATTTCAGTTATGCAGTCTCTATGAAACTTTCATTCTAATAGCCATAATCAAGAGGAACAGAAATGATATTTATTTTAAATAATAAATTTATTTTAAATGGAAAATAATTTATTTCTCTTTGCCCTTCTTTATCTGAATATGCTGATTACACTGACCAAGTAGTATTCTTTTCTCCCATATTTAATCCTTTATAATGGTTCATAAACTGAATTTATGCTAAGAAGTTTAAATGAACAGAACATAATCTAAGCAAACACTGTTATGATGGTTGCAAGTTGAAGAAGTCTTCCACCTTACACTGGCAAGGTCCAAATCTCCAATTCTTTGAATATCCTTCAATCTACTCATAATGGCAGAAGCTGTAGGCTTTTTACATCTGTAACATCTTCGCAGCACATCGTAAAGCAGCCATTAGAAATGGCCTGTTTTCTTTAAAAAACTTAGCAATAAAGAAAAAAGAAGGAAGCATGGAAGGAAGGAGGAAAGGAAGAACATTGAATGTCCATTCTTTTGTTAGGTAATTGTGTTCTCTGTTTTTCATAATTCCTCACCTCTGAATTGTTTATATCATGCACATACAGATATATGTATGCACACATATATACATATTCATACACATACACAGCACTTCACTCTTATAGGTTTGTGCTTAAAACCTCTGCTGAAAAGGCTCTTCTTTCCCTGGTACTTCAATTAATGATGGCCTCTGGCTAGTTGTCCAGCTTTGAAGGCATGGTCAAATCCTGAATGAAATCACTGTGTGAACTTGAGTGTATTACTTAAAGTTTTTGACCCTAGTTTCTTCTTGTGTAGCATAAACAGATTACAGATAAATAACTAAATTTTGTTGGATTGAATACAAGATAAAATATATATCTGCTTGTTTTTTGACAGTAGGATGACTTCATGTTTCATTAATCTTTAAACAGGCCCTTTTTGTACCTCTTCCCATATGCCAGCCATCATATTGTGTGTGTCTATGTCAGTCCACAGCCAACTTTATTGATGGTAATGTGGTTAAATCAATTTTTGAGCCTCCAAACTCACATACATATGCAAAATATTTACATAACAACATACACTTTATCAGGTTTCAGAAAATTTTAAAAATAATAATATTATTTTATTATTTAATTATTTTTATTATTATTTTCGGAGAAGGCAATGGCACCCCACTCCAGTACTCTTGCCTGGAAAATCCCATGGGCGGCAGCTCCCAGTAGGCTGCAGTCCATGGCGTCGCTAAGAGTCAGACACGGCTGAGCGACTTCACTTTCACTTTTCACTTTCATGCATTGGAGAAGGAAATGGCAACCCACTCCAGTACTCTTGCCTGGAGAATCCCAGGGATGGGGGAACCTGGTTGGCTTCCATCTATGGGATCGCACAGAGTTGGACACAACTGAAGCAACTTAGCAGCAGCAGCATTATTTTAATTATATTATTATTAATATAGTAATAATTATACAGTTTATTTTTAGACTTTTCTGAATGAAGGTAAGCTTTCAACAAGGGTCTTTTATTTTCCTTTGACTCACATACAAAGATCATGACAGACTAGGTACCACTGTTTATATGTATTTCTATGATATAACTCCCGTAAAAGGAACCTGTTTTATCAAAAGTCATATCTTAAAAAACCTGGCTATTATAAACAGTGCTGCGATGAACATTGGGGTACACGTGTCTCTTTCCCTTCTGGTTTCCTCAGTGTGTATGCCCAGCAGTGGGATTGCTGGATCATAAGGCAGGTCTATTTCCAGTTTTTTAAGGAATCTCCACACTGTTCTCCATAGTGGCTGTACTAGTTTGCATTCCCACCAGCAGTGTAAGAGGGTTCCCTTTTCTCCACACCCTCTCCAGCATTTATTACTTGTAGACTTTTGGATCGCAGCCATTCTGACTGGTGTGAAATGGTACCTCATAGTGGTTTTGATTTGCATTTCTCTGATAATGAGTGATGTTGAGCATCTTTTCATGTGTTTGTTAGCCATCTGTATGTCTTCTTTGGAGAAATGTCTATTTAGTTCTTTGGCCCATTTTTTGATTGGGTCGTTTATTTTTCTGGAGTTGAGCTGTAGGAGTTGCTTGTATATTCTCGAGATTAGTTGTTTGTCAGTTGCTTCATTTGCTATTATCTTCTCCCATTCTGAAGGCTGTCTTTTCACCTTGCTAATAGTTTCCTTTGATGTGCAGAAGCTTTTAAGGTTAATTAGGTCCCATTTGTTTATTTTTGCTTTTATTTCCAATATTCTGGGAGGTGGGTCATAGAGGATCCTGCTGTGATGTATGTCAGAGAGTGTTTTGCCTATGTTCTCCTCTAGGAGTTTTATAGTTTCTGGTCTTACGTTTAGATCTTTAATCCATTTTGAGTTTATTTTTGTGTATGGTGTTAGAGAAAAAAAAAAAAAAAAAAAAAACCCTGTGCATTTAACCACTATGCTATACTGCCTTTCAAAGCACAGAAAGAAGATAAACATCAGGGAATAGCCAAAGATGTGGAAACTGGGGACCAGGAATACTAACCTAGCTTCTGCCTGGCTGAGAAAAATGAACAGGATAATGTATGTGTAGACTATAATTCTATGTGAAACTCTTCCATCTAATATATAAACCAGAGTTCTTATTTTCAAATACAAAATCTTATCAAAATAATTAAAGTGGGTTAAAGAAATAGCATCAATAGCCTTGTCTGAAGAGATATCAATTAAGAAAATATCCTGTTATTGAGAATCATACTAGAAGCAAAACTGTTCCCCATATAAATGTGGATGTTGTTTCAGCTAGAAGAGAAATCTGACCTAGAAGTCTGTCTAAATAACTGTTTCAGTGAGGATCAGAGGGGTAGAGGAGGTTATGTGGAATGCAGAGAATACTAACTTATTAAGACCTAGACTTTCCTTTAAGTCCTTAAGAATTTGATATCATATTATTCTTAGGATACTTTTTAAAAATGTAAATGCTATTTAATCCAACAATGATATTTGAAATATCTTAAAACAAAGTGATACCTGTTGTATACCAATTATGTATTAAGTACATAGCATGTTAGACACTCTAGAAGATGAAAGAAAGTAAAATTAAGGAACTAGCTTCCAAGAAGCTAACAATTTAGTTTGGGTACACAATGCATGTATGTATAAATCAGTAATACCAGCGTGAAAGCTTCACTGGGTAATGGACTCTTTTTATTCACTAATCTATGTCCAGAACTAAGAATGATACCTACCTAATACCTAATAGCTGCATAATAAATATTTAACCAGAATAGATGAATGAGTAAACACATAAAAGGATGGGAGATAAATATCTCTAGTATATAATATAATGGGGGTTCCACGGTGTCTCAGATGGTAAAGAATCTGCCTGCAATGCAGGAGACCCAGGTTTGTTCCCTGGGTCAAGAAGATCCCCTGGAGAAGGGAATGGCTACCCCTCTAGTATTCTTGCCTGGAGAATTCCATGGACAAGAGGAGCCTGGCAGGCTACAGTCCATTGGGTAACAAAGAGTCAGACACAACTGAGCAACTAACACACAAATAATATAAGAGAAACCACAAAACAGTACAGGATTGATTGTCAAATTAAGGATAGAGGAAATAAGTAGTGAAGGGATGGAAGGGCTGACTATTAAGTGTATTGAAAAAAATTGATGTAAAGGTACCCATCATGATATCTAACATTTACTGATTCCCAACAGTCATTAACTACTGAAATCTAGTATAGTAATTCAGTAAACTGTGTCTTTTCTGTACCCAGAGATATATATTTGAGGATTGAGATAGATATGATAATTTAGGTCACCTGGAACACCATGCAGTTTTTGTTATCATAGCTAATGAGTTGACGAATAGGGGAACATTTGGTTTTATGAGTAAATTTATTTTGTTTTTATTTCATGATTTCTTATTTGAAATCTAGACTGTAATTATCTTTCACCCATGTTCTGTTATTTTGTTTTTCATTATTACTTGGCCAGTTGCTTGAGCCTACTCTTTTTCTTCAGTGATTTGTGTTTTAATTTAGTCATTATTGGATGGATTCCTTCCAAATGTACTACGGATGGCAGCTTCTTAATGCTTCTCCTTCATGAACAGAAATTGGTTTGGTTTTAATCTGTGGTAACCTTCTAAACACTGAAATGAATCATTTCAACCTTACTCTTCTGCCAATACCATTAAATATATATATATATATATACACACACACACACACACACACACATATATATCCTAAAATGGTACACTATACAAATTGCAACTGGAAAATCATCTTAGAATATACTATTTTTAAAAGTAATTCCTTGTCACTTGGAATAGATATGTAGGTTTCAGTTTTTACACCGTTCATTACATTTTCATTTATTTTATTTGTATCAGTCATTACAAAATGTGAACTACTTATAAGACATCTCACTACATATGCTGGGGGTGGAAAAGTGTGCCATGTTCTTTAAACTCGGTGACTTTTGTCCTAAGGGTAAAGATATGATACATGCACATTATTTGAAAAGGTAACTATGCAAGGGGATAAGGATACAGTAAGTTGTAGATGAATGGCATCAAGAAGCAGTGTTTTAAGAGTTTAGACAATAGAGAAGAGATGAATAAATATAGAATCTCATCAGGTAAGGCTTCACAGAACAAAAGGCAGTAGAGCTGTGCCTTGAAGGACGGAAGCAGAAAGGGTGTTTCCTGTGGATATAGGAAGAGAGAATGTGGCATGAGAACTAAACAAGGCAGGAATGCAAAAGGCAGGAGACTGAGCATCCTGTACTCTATAGGGTGGAAGTTCAATGCGGTGAGTATTAAAAAAAAATCTGGAAGATTGTGGAAGTTATTTAAATTTTCAGAAGAAGATGATGTTATTTATGAACTCTGTATATAGTAGTGATCACACTATTTCAAAGCAGTTTCCAAATCACTTTTGTATCCAGTCTCTCATTTGATCATTGAAGCAAACCTGTAAGAAAAATTATTATATATACACATACCAGATACTGATAGTCAAATGGTAGAACTTGACCCAATGGCACAAACCTAGAAAGTGTCAGAACACATATTTGTGTCCAGATAATGACCTAAATCCCGTGTTCACCTCAGCATTCCATTCTATCAGAAGATGAATATGAATCATTATCACATGACCAAAGCTTACATATACATGTATATGAGATACCATTTCCAGCATGGTATTAAAGAATGAACTTTTTTTCCTTAGATACAATTTGAATAGGTGAAAGTGAGATCATTCTGAATAGAAGAGGTTATTCAATAAACATTCTCAACATTGTTTTCAATAGAATAATGACTTGTTCATGATTCCATCACCACATATGGATTTTAGCCCAAATTTCTCTGAAGATGTTATAAGCCACTCTCTGTATCATTACAGCATATAATCAAAATCACATTTTCATCTTCTTCCACTGTTTTCACATTCCTTTCTTATATTGAATTGTTATGACATTGGTATGATCTAAACACATGAGATATTATTCTCATTTAACATATTTATGAAGGCAAACAGAATTAGAACAATCTGCCCATCATCCTACTCATATTGGTGGTGGAGCCAGATCTCTTTTTTAAAAATACTTTTTATTTTATATTGGAGTATAGCCAATTATAGCTTCCCCATTGTGGAGCCAGATATCTTGACTCAGCCTAACAGTCCACAGTTCCAGGCTGCTCCCAAGATATTCAAGTTTGCATTTGATAGTGCAATTTAACACATACCAGAAGATACAGAAATATCTGCTGAGAATGTAGTGTTTTGGGATTCTTTCTGCAAACTTGCAGCTTCTAACTCTGAGCTCCAGGCTTTTCCCTCATTGTACTTAGTACTATGAAATGAACTAGTTAACATTCATCTATTTTTACCTCATTCAACCACATAATCTGACACTTACCTTAGCTAATGATTGATAGAGGGAGAAAACTATCTTTTCCAAGGTAAGCTGTATAGCAGAGAAATGGCTGTGACCCTGAGGTTGGACATGTACCAGCCTAGCTTATAAGTGCTAAAGACAAGAAAGGGTTACCTTTCTGGGAAGTGGCTCTAAAAAGAGACAAATTTCCCATAATATATTACAGTGATGTCAGAATTATGACTTTCTTCTCTCCTCCCTCTGGCTGAATGTGAAAGATTTAATTTAGTCTCTTACTATTTCCAGGAGGATTAAAGTATAGTCAAGGGACCCATCTGTGGTAATAGAATGGAGTTAGTTAACCTTGACTAAAGTTAATTTAGCTACTGGAAATGGTTAACAGGCAGGGGTGTGGAAGACAGTTGCCAGTTCATGCTTTTCTTTATTACATATCTTGCAATGTTCCCTAATGTTTCAACTAATTTTCTTCTAATTTTTAAAGTAAAAGCTGTATACTTTATTGTTAGATGTTAATCATATTGCTTGCTCATTTTTCTTTGATATTTATATCACCATTGTCAGTGATGTGATGGCATAATTCAAATTCACCAACACTTTACTGTAGATTTGATAATAAAAATATCAAAAACATATCATATTCCATCTCAAATACACTTATCCAAGAGGAACAAAGCACCTTACAACATTTGATTGGACTTAGGAATAAACTCATCTAGGTCAGATTAGTCCTCAATAGACCAAACAGCCCTCTATATTTATATGTGCTGTGCTCTGCTTAGTCGCTCAGTCATGTCCAACTCTTTGCGACCCCATGGACTGTAGCCTTCCAGGCTCCTCTGTCCATGGAGATTCTCCAGGCAAGAACACTGGAGTGGGTTGCCATGCCCTCAGCCAGTGGATCTTCCCAACCCAGAGGTTGAACCTAGGTCTCCCATATTGCAGGTGGATTCTTTACATTCTGAGTCACCAGGGAAGCCCAAGAATACTGGACTTTGCAGCTTATCCTTTCTCCAGGGGATCTTCTCGACCCAAGAATCGAACCAGAGTTTCCTGAATTGCAGGCAGAGTCTTTACCAGCTGAGCTACCAGGGACAGCCAGGCTTCTCTGTCTATGGGATTTTCCAGGCAAGAATACGGGAGTGGGTTGCCATTTCCTTCTACAGGGGATCTTTCCAACCCAGGTATCAAACCCACATCTCCTGCACTGAAGGAGATGGAGTCTTTTCAGCTGAGCCACCAGGGAAGCCCACAGTGGTGGAATCATATCCCTCTATAGTATTTTGCTAACTATATTTAGATTCACATACACTATACTTCCGGAGAAGGCAATGGCACCCCACTCCAGTACTTTTGCCTAGAAAATCCCATGGACGGAGGAGCCTGGTAGCCTGCAGTCCATGGGGTCGCTAGAGTTGGACACAACTAAGCATCTTCACTTTCACTTTTCACTTTCATGCATTGGAGAAGGAAATGGCAACCCACTCCAGTGTTTTTGCCTGGAGAATCCCAGGGACGGGGAAGCCTGGTGGGCTGCCGTCTATGGGGTCACACAGAGTTGGGCATGACTGAAGTGACTTAGCAGCAGCAGCACACTATACTTCTGACCAGTTCCTCCTTACATGTATGTAATTGGAAGTTAAAGAGAAATTGCAATATGTATTTGAAAGGAGCAGGATGATTTGCTTTTTTGTCTCTCAGAACTGGCTAACTCAGGATCAAGCCCACCCATGCCTGGCTGCTTCATAGTGCAGTTGGAATACCTTGTATGTGGAACCTCCGCCAACCGAGCACTTGCCAAGTCTATGCTCTGATGATTCCATAAAATGTTACTGTCAAAAAGCTTCTGGTAAAATTCTGTTGCCATGAGTAAAGGCATTGCATTAGAATAAGATTATTTCCAAATGGACATGGGGTTAAATTAGCCATCGTAACTGTAATACTTTAGTATCACTATCAGATATATTGAAGCCATAATTTTAAACTGTGTAATAAAATGAGTAAAAGAAATCATTTCATCAAATGAAATGTTTAAATATGAATAACTGGAGAGCAGTTGTTCTGCAACTACATCTTTTCCCAGAGAAAAATAAAGTCAGGAGATTTCAGCCAGACCTTCTATTAATGTCTTTTGCTGGGGAGGCTGGCCCTCTTGGATGGAGCTGCAGTCATGAGGTTATCTAGGGACACAAAACCACCAAGCTCACAGGGAAGGGGAACAGTTCAAATGAATTCTGCAGATGAGAGTTACAGTGCCGAGATGACGATGCCTCTGAATTAAGTAGCAGAGTAAGAACCCTGTTGTGACTTTTGGTATTAAGCGAAAAGATGTCATCTATTTTGTGTGATCTATTAGTACTGTTAGAGGAATCAAATGAGATAATGTATCTAAAAGCCTTTTGAAAGTGTGAAAGGCTATGTAAGGACACAGGGAGCCTGCTTTGACCTGTATTACACCAGGATCTATGATTAGCTGACAGGTTGACCGTAAGGTAACTAAGGGTCTGAGCTACCATCAGACTTTGATAAAGGAGAGCTTGGTGAATGAATGGCATACTTTTGTTTATTAAATTGATATCCCTAAAGACTTTTTAAAAAGATTTAAATTCTTATGGTTGATATTTTTTTTTAAAGCAGTGACTAACTTTATTGCTTTGGCATATAGAGTAAATGTATTAGAAAGGAAAGAAAAGGTTCTGAATCTTACTTTTCTTTTTGGAATCTGATTCCCATAATTTACATTGTGATCTCAGTTAGGTTAACTAAACTCTCTGAACCTGTAAAATGAAGTTAATAATATTCAATACCTGATATCTTTGTGTACATCAAATTGTTTAACATGTAATACTTAGTCTGTGTCTCATAGTCAGCTATTAATTATGAGCTAATTAATAAGTAATTAACAAGTATTTTAATAATATGTTTATATTATATATATAATTTCTATTAAATATATTATACATTTATATTTATATAAATACACAATTAGTAAGTAATTTATTAATAAGTAATTAAACAATTTAAGGGTAATATGCTACTGGAGATCAGTGGAGAAATAACTCCAGAAAGAATGAAGGGATAGAGCCAAAGCAAAAAGAATACCCAGCTGTGGATGTGACTGGTGATAGAAGCAAGGTCTGATGCTGTAAAGAGCAATATTGCATAGGAACCTGGAATGTCAGGCCCATGAATCAAGGCAAATTGGAAGTGGTCAAACAAGAGATGGTAAGAATGAATGTTGACATTCTAGGAATCAGTGAACTGAAATGGACTGGAATGGGTGACTTTAACTCAGATGACCATTATATCTTCTACTGCGGGCAGGAATCCCTCAGAAGAAATGGAGTGGCCATCATGGTCAACAAAAGAGTCCAAAATGCAGTACTTGGATGCAATCTCAAAAATGACAGAATGATCTCTGTTCATTTCCAAGGCAAACCATTCAATATCACAGTAATCCAAGTGTATGCCCCAACCAGTAATGCTGAAGAAGCTGAAGTTGAATGGTTCTATGAGGACCTACAAGACCTTTTAGAAATAACACCCAAAAAATATGTACTTTTCATTATAGGGGACTGGAATGCAAAAGTAGGAAGTCAAGAAACACCTGGAGTAACAGGAAAATTTGGCCTTGGAATACAGAATGAAGCAGGACAAAGACTAATAGAGTTTTGCCAAGAAAATGCACTGGTCATAACAAACACCCTCTTCCAACAACACAAGAGAAGACTCTACACATGGACATCACCATATGGTCAACACCGAAATCAGATCGATTATATTCTTTGCAGCCAAAGATGGAGAAGCTCTATACAGTCAGCAAAAACAAGACCAGGAGCTTACTGTGGCTCAGACCATGAACTCCTTATTACCAAATTCAGACTTAAATTGAAGAAAGTAGGGAAAACCACTAGATCATTCAGGTATGACCTAAATCAAATCCCTTATGATTATACAGTGGAAGTGAGAAATAGATTTAAGGGCCTAGATCTGATAGATAGAGTGCCTGATGAACTATGGAATGAGGTTTGTGACATTGTACAGGAGACAGGGATCAAGACCATCCCCATGGAAAAAAAATGCAAAAAAGCAAAATGGCTGTCTGGGGAGGCCTTACAAATAGCTGTGAAAAGAAGAGAAATGAAAAGCAAAGGAGAAAAGGAAAGATATAAACATCTGAATGCAGAGTTCCAAAGAATAGCAAGAAGAGATAAGAAAGCCTTCTTCAGCGATCAATGCAAAGAAATAGAGGAAAACAACAGAATGGGAAAGACTAGGGATCTCTTCAAGAAAATCAGAGGTACCAAAGGAACATTTCATGCAAAGATGAGCTCGATAAAGGACAGAAATGGTATGGACCTAACAGAAGCAGAAGATATTAAGAAGAGATGGCAAGAATACACAAAAGAACTGTACAAAAAAGATCTTCACGACCCAGATAATCACGATGGTGTGATCGCTGACCTAGAGCCAGACATCCTGGAATGTGAAGTCAAGTGGGCCTTAGAAAGCATCACTATGAACAAAGCTAGTGGAGGTGATGGAATTCCAGTTGAGCTATTCCAAATCCTGAAAGATGATGCTGTGAAAGTACTGCACTCAATATGCCAGCAAATTTGGAAAACTCAGCAGTGGCCACAGGACTGGAAAAGGTCCGTTTTCATTCCAATCCCAAAGAAAGGCAATGCCAAAGAATGCTCAAACTACTGCACAATTGCACTCATCTCACACACTAGTAAAGTAATGCTCAAAATTCTCCAAGCCAGGCTTCAGCAATATGTGAACCGTGAACTTTCTGATGTTCAAGCTGGTTTTAGAAAAGGCAGAGGAACCAGAGATCAAATTGCCAACATCCGCTGGATCATCGAAAAAGCAAGAGAGTTCCAGAAAAACATCTATTTCTGCTTTATTGACTATGCCAAAGCCTTTGACTGTGTGGATCACAATCAACTGTGGAAAATTCTGAAAGAGATGGGAATACCAGACCACCTGATCTGCCTCTTGAGAAATTGTATGCAGGTCAGGAAGCAATAGTTAGAACTGGACATGGAACAACTGACTGGTTCCAAATAGGAAAAGGAGTTCGTCAAGGCTGTATATTGTCACCCTGTTTATTTAACTTATATGCAGAGTACATCATGAAAAACGCTGGACTGGAAGAAACACAAACTGGAATCAAGATTGCTGGGAGAAATATCAATAACCTCAGATATGCAGATGACACCACCCTTATGGCAGAAAGTGAAGAGGAACTCAAAAGCCTCTTGATGAAAGTGAAAGAGGAGAGTGAAAAAGTTGTCTTAAAGCTCAACATTCAGAAAACGAAGATCATGGCATCCGGTCCCATCACTTCATGGGAAATAGATGGGGAAACAGTGGAAACAGTGTCAGACTTTATTTTTCTGGGCTCCAAAATCACTGCAGATGGTGAATGCAGCCATGAAATTAAAAGACTCTTACTCCTTGGAAGGAAAGTTATGACCAACCTAATAGCATATTCAAAAGCAGAGACATTACTTTGCCAACAAAGGTTCGTCTAGTCAAGGCTATGGTTTTTCCTGTGGTCATGTATGGATGTGAAAGTTGGACTGTGAAGAAGGCTGAGCACCGAAGAATTGTTGCTTTTGAACTGTGGTGTTGGAGAAGACTCTTGAGAGTCCCTTGGACTGCAAGGAGATCCAACCAGTCCATTCTGAAGGAGATCAGCCCTGGGATTTCTTTGGAAGGAATGATGCTAAAGCTGAAACTCCAGTACTTTGGCCACCTCATGCAGAGTTGACTCATTGGAAAAGACTCTGATGCTGGGAGGGATTGGGGGCAGGAGGAGAAGGGGATGACAGAGGATGAGATGGCTGGATGGCATCACTGACTCGATGGACGTGAATCTGAGTGAACTCTGGGAGTTGGTGATGGACAGGGAGGCCTGGCGTGCTGCGATTCATGGGGTCGCAAAGAGTCGGACACGACTGAGCGACTAATCTGATCTGATCTGAAGCATGGAGAAAAATCTAATTCCTTTCCTGTGCTATAATAAATGAAAGTGATGTGCACAAAGTGCAGGTTTTAGAATCACCTAGAGGATAAACATGTGGATTCCTGAGGCCTCTTCCAGATCTTCTAGAGGTGGGTCCTGAGAAGATGCTTTTCTAAATAATTTTATTTATTTATTTTTTACTGTGCTGGGCCTTTGTTGCTGTGTGGGCTTTTCTCTAGTTGCAGTGCATGGGCTTATCAAGGCAGTGGCTTCTCTTATTGTGGAGCATAGGCTCTAGGGTGTGTGGGCTTCAGAGCATAGGCTCAATAGTTATGGCACATGGGCTCAGCTGCTCCACAGCATGTGAGATCTTCCCAGATCAGGGATCAAACCCATGTCTCCTGCATTTTCAAGTGGACTCTTTACCACTGAACCACCAGAATGTGCTTTTCAATAAACATTCCAGCTAATTCTTAAACTTATAAGTGACAAGTCCTGATTTAGACAGAGCCTTAGAGTAGAGGGTGCTGCTGCTGCTGCTAAGTAGCTTCAGTCATATCTGACTCTGTGCGACCCCATAAACAGCAGTCTACCAGGCTCCTCCCGTCCTTGGGGTTCTCCAGGCAAGAACGCTAGAGTGGGTTGCCATTTCCTTTTCCCATGCATGAAAGTGAAAAGTGAAAGTGAAGTTGCTCAGTCATGTCTGACTCTTCGTGACCCCGTGGACTGCAGCGTACCAGGCTCCTCCATCTATGGGAGTTTCCAGGCAAGGAGTAGAGGCTAGTAGTAACTATTTGAGAATATAGGACCTTAAATTTTAAGCTGAAAGTGATGCAGTAACTGCATGGAAGTTTCCATTTTATGTTCATTTTGTTTGCTTTGCTGTCATTTGTTTTTACCCCAAAGTCCAAAAGAATCATTAAAAAGTCTTTTCAATTAGACGGTCTCAGTAGATAAAGGTTAATCAAGGTTTTACTGCACCTACACATTAAATTATGTTAGATACAGTTACAAAAAGAGAGGAACTTAATAAGGAATAAAGGCACGTTAAATTTGGTATCTTTAATAAAAACTAGAATTGATAACCAAACTAACTGGTCAAATAAAGACTTGCCCTTCCCCTGTCAAAAGGCAGAGAGGCAAATTCAAGCTATATACTTAGAAGTCCTGTCCTGTGTCTTGCTCATCAGCAATGAATTGATCATATGTTGTTTTCTATTTTTTTTAAATTATAGTTAATTTACAATGCTGTGTTAGTTTCAGATATACAGGAAAGTGATTCAGTTATTTTGTATAGATATCCTTTTTCATATTATTTTCCATTAAAAGTTATTATAAGATATTTAATATAGTTCCCTGTGCTGTACCTTAGGTCCTCATTGTTTGTTTCTTTTATATATAGTAGTGATATATTTAATCCCAAATTTCTGATTTATCCCCTCACTATCTCCTTTTGTACTCATGCCTGTTTTCTATGTTTGTGATTTATGTATCATTTTTTTAGGTTCCACACGTTAGATCGTGTGATATCTATGTCTGAATTGCTTCACTTCCATGTTTCTGAAAATAGCATTATTTCATTATTTTTTATAGTTGAGTAATATTCTATACATACAGTATATATACCACAATACATATATGCCACATCCTCTTTATCCACCTGTCAGTGGACATTTAGGTTGCTTCCGTGTCTTGGATGTTATAAATGAACATATGCTTTTAATATATGTAAGCTAAGTGCTGAGTCCATTTATTTTTGACTGTTTTCCAAAGAACAAACCATTCAAATCGAGCAGAGTATTAATGATGTCTAATAGTTCACTGAAAAGCATGGAACTCAAACAAGCTCAGACAAAATAAGAATAATGTTTCTAAGGATAAGTACTTCTCTGGTGGCTCAGACGGTAAAGCGTCTGTCTACAATGTGGGAGACCCAGATTTGATCCCTGGGTCGGGAAGATCCCCTGGAGAAGGAAATGGCAATCCACTCCAGTACTATTGCCTGGAAAATCCCATGGACAGAGGAGCCTGGTAGGCTACAATCCATGGGGTCGCAAAGAGTCAGACACGACTGAGCGACTTCACTTTCTAAGGATCTCTCTGTGCAGAGAGGAGGTGTTATATGTTGGAGGGGCAGGGTACCTTACACATGAGGAAGAGGTGTGTACTTACTATAATGGGAATTGAAATGTTCTCTGGAGTAGTCTGGAGTTAATGTATTATATGAGCAAGATGTGAGTTTCTAAATTTCTTTTCCAGCTTGCTGTATTATCAAGACCCTTTAACAGTTATGAATACCTATTACCTGTTTAAGGCATGTGGTCAAGAGTTGAATTACTTTCAGTGATAACAGGTCTGTAGTTCCTTTGAAAGCTTTCTGTTCACCTAGAATGTAAAGTTGCAAGCAGACAACTTTATTGGCCTTTCCCAGTTTTCACTAGCCTCTCTTTGTATAGGAGAACCTTGATTAACCATTGCCCATGTTCTGGTGGGTGCTTTCTAGCCAACAGTTCTAATGTCCCTATATCTTCCTTCATCCATTGACCAATAAGAGTCCAGTCTTAGCTATTTCATTGCAAAATGTATCCTCTGAAATAGGATTGCTATGAAACTGAACCACCCAAGTGCCTCTATTTTAGGTGAGCTCTTGGTAGTCTTGTGATCTTAGAGGAATTTTCTTATCTGGAAAGTACTGGTCACTTTCTAGGTAAGTACAAATGATTTAATATAAGCCAAAGGTCTAACAGTTTTGACTGGAACCAAAGAATAGTTTATTCCTTAAGCCTAACACAATAATCCTTAGCCGATGAGCCAAGAAGTCTGCCAGCATCAATTGAAAACAAAGGTCCCAGAGGCTATAAAGTAAGATGTTGGGTATTTTCTGATTCCTCTTAGTCTTTCTGACTTACTCCATCAGGGATAATTAGGGTGACAAAATCCCTGATTTTGCCTGTTACCCTATGTAATTTGTTAATGGTGCTTCTTCTCTAAACTGGCTTCTTCTCTAAAGTGGTCGAGTTTGGATGATAAATTATATGGCCACACTTCTATTCTGCTCTTTTTAATCACTATGAATGTCTACTTTGTTGCACTTATCATAATGATATTTTCCCCACTAAAATGTAAGTTCCATAAGGACAGAGACTTTGTACGGTTCTGGGTGACAACTCAGTGCTTAACAAGCATATAACAGGTGTTCAATAAATATTTGTTGAGCAAATGCATGCATGTATCACATGCCATCCACCAAGGCCAAGCTTGTTCCTCATCAAGTGAGCCCATAGTTTTCTGTAGAAGAAGCGAATGGCATATGCTGGTTCTCTGAGGAGCAATGCAATGTCCTTAACCCTTCTGAGACGCTCTATTAAAGACTGGCTCTTGGGAGGCCATGAGCAGAGGAAAATCCCTCCTTAGAAACCATCAGAGAATCTGATGTCCAAATGGGACCCATGTTCCTCCTAGCAAGAGGAGAATCCTGTTGCATATTGTGAGGAGACTGTCAGGCTTTGAGCTATGCCTGGAGGCTTGCTTAGTAGCCTTGACTCTGGCTTTAGTAAACTTGGTCTGCCCTGGCTTTCTGCTTGTGCACTCCCATGAAAAGAAAAAGTGAGGAAAAGGCAAAGAGATTGGAATGAAGAATGACGAGTAGCAAAATAGATCTCACTGATACCTTACACCATCGACTTGTTTTCTTCTCCGGTGTGACCTCATACCTCCTATTCTGCTTTATGGATTGTTTTGGGCAGAGTACTGTGTTCTCTGGGGAAATGCAAAAGTGAAAGTCGCTCAATCGTGTCCAGTGCTTTGCGACCCCATGGACCATGCAGTCCATGGGTTTCTCTAGGCCAGAATACTGGAGTGGGTAGCATTTCCCTTCTCCAGGGGATCTTCCCAACCCAGGGATGGAATCTAGGTCTCCCCCATTGCAAACAGAAATAAGTTGTGTGTAATTTAGATGCCCTACTCATTATAGAGCGTCCACCTCTTAAGGTCATGAAACTCCTTTTGGAAGTTTACCTTTTCCTAGTTGCTTCAAATTCTTTATCCTGGGAGTGAGGATCTAGCACAGAAACCACAGCCTTGTTTCCAGTAAGAACCAAATAATCTTATCACAAAGAAAACTAATTGGACAATAAGAGTAAATGCCAAGCTGTGTCATACTAAGCTGATATGATTCCAACAAATTATAACAAAATTGATATTTTAGTTAACATGTGAAATTCTTTCAGTTACAATTGCTCTTTTTTTTTTTTTTTTTTTTGCAGGGGGCGGGGGGTGTATTTAAAATGGCTCATGAACACCAACAACTGCTTGTCCATTTCCTAAGTGCCTAAGGAACCTAAAGTAGGAATCATTACATGAAGTGATCTCTATTTTTTTTTTTTCAATTCTGAAGTTCATTGACTTTCAGATTCATTTATATCAATTCTAACTTCCAGAATGTTGACCACCCTAGGGACACCTGCCCTTTCGGTAATTTTCTTAGGTTAGTCCTAACTTACTAATGAATGTTCTATTCCTGCATAAATCAAAAATTAGTAGGCTACTTCTTTACAGTACCTACAGTCCTTGTGAAATACAAAATTTAAGTTAGCAATCTGCATTTTCAGCAGTAAGATCTTTAGTAATACAGGCAAGTCTATCATTGTTAAGAGATAATACAAAATAACTGATAACTGAGGTGTAAATGCAAGCACTATGATTCAATACAGAAAAATCTTTAAGATTTAACAGAATCTAAAACCCAAATGGTGAAAGACTTTGTCTCTAGGCAGAAAATGAAGAAGGGAACATTTTTCAGCTGGCTAGGATATTTTCTTCTGTATGAGTATCCAGAGTTCATTGCCACTGGCTTCTTCTGGATTGATCACATTGTTCTAAATGAATGATGCTGTCAGTTTTAAAGAATGTCAGGGAGTTGTGCAGTCAGCTCTAGATATAATGAAAATGCTCTAGCAGCTTCCTTGACTTCATCAGGGCAGCAGGATTAAATTTGAGCTTGAATTTTGAAATGATAAAAAGCTGTTTGACTGCATTTTCAATATGTTTATCAGAAGAAAGCTGAAAGTACAAGATAACTTCTGCAAGAAATTTGGAAATGAAATGGGTATCAGAATCGGCTGAAAGGAATCTGCAGCAGCTGAAAATTACTCACGTTTCTACTGCCAACAACCCGCACTGCACTTTTCTTCCAGAATTATTTTTAACTAGCCTGGAAGGCATCCAGGTTTGAAACTCCCAGAAGCAATTTTGTAAATGTGAGAGGGGCTAACTGGCTTCTGATTCCAAAGACAGGTGCACCTAGATGTCTTTTATACAGCTGTGAAAATCCACAGGATGGTCATCACTTATCATTCCACAGTGGAACAGCTTAAGTGTGAAATGCATTTTCCTCCAAAGGTGATGAAAGCCAGCAAGACAGATCTAAGTTAAGCCAAGCAAATGCATACACACCCATTTTCCTTTTCTCCTTCCTCAGAAAATATCCTGACAATAAAGTGAAAGATTTATGACCAGAAACCTGAGAGTCAGCTGCATATATCCAACTGAAATTACAGTTGCTACTTACTCCTGTCTAAATGAGGTACAAATTCATTTGAAATCTCTTGTGAGATCAACTGGCTACTACCCCTTGAGGGTTCAAATTTTGTGAAGCAAGGTACAGTAGGAGGTTTTACGTTAAACAATGAAGCAAAAAACAGGTAGAATCTGAAATCTGATGGTCATTGCTTCTTACTTAAGAAGAAACAAAAATCCAGTTATGCCTTTTCAGTCTTTTAACATTGGAATTGTCTTCTGTATCACATTGAGATTAAAAGTGATTTACAATAACATTCTACAAATTTTGAAGAACAAATAACATTCTAAAATTTACACATATAGTTAAATATAATCAAATATAAAAATACCAAGATGAATAAAATATTTAATACTGTTTTCAATTTGTATTTAACTACAGCTCATATAAACTTATTGCCTCTGAAAATTTCTTTAAAATCAATGTTCATCTTGAACAAAGTTTTCAGAGGAGTCTTTTACAACTGGTGAATCTCTAATTCTCAAATTGCTCTCAAGATTGTCTTAACAGTTAGCTAAGATCATTTGCTAAGGTAAAAGTCCCCCTGCTATTAACCCAAGTGTTCTGCTAACCTCTTGGGTAAAACATGCTGGAATCTGTCCCATGTATCGTGTAATTATTGCTGTAAAGGTTTTCCCAAACCCAGAAAAGGCAATGAATAGGTAACTCAGCAGGTAGCTACATCAAAAAGTGTCCTGGGATTGGTAGACTTTAGTTAGTTAAAAAGAGAGGTCACCCGTTTTACTTCAATAGTGAAAATGCATTTTAAAGGTTGACGCAGAAAGAAAGAACATAATAAACATAATGTTCCTGAAACAACTACATGTCCAGGCTTCAAGTAAAAAACAAGAAACACATGATAGTCTGGTCCCTATGAAGAACAGATAGACTTCAGCCTCTGGAAGGTGGACTAGATCCAAGGCAGAGTTTGGGGGATCATTGATCTAGTATCCACCACTAATTGACTTGAGGGCTCAATTTTTCTCTCTTCTCTCTGTGTGATTTTTCTGCTTTTCCTTCTCCTACCAGCTGACTCCTTTATCTCTAGTTTGAATTTATAGGAGAGATGCCAATGGGTTTAGTTTATTACTGTTATTCATTGATGGGCAGATTGTTTATGGGTGGGCCAGGGGTTAGCCTGTGTACAAAGGCATTCTCTGGATCAAGTGATCCCTGGGCCAGTCAGCTATGGTTAAGGGGTGGCAGCCAGCAGTGTACTCATGTAGATGGAAGGACTAAGAAGGAAATATCAAAGTGAGGCTGAAGGGATAACTGGTATTTTGAGCCTTGGCTTATCTAATTATTTTTCCCTGAATGATTCAAGAAAAATTTGCAGTATGTGGGAAGTTGAAAATAATTCATCTCTATAAATCAAAAGATTTCAATCTGCATTTATGGAAGTCATGATATACTTTGTGGTTAAGTATAAAGGAAGGACATTACTCTCATATTTATTGCACACTTACTATGTTACCAAGCACTTTACTAATTGTTTTCATACATTATCACATTTAATCCTCACCATAAAGCTTTCAAATACTTTTATAGGTTTGATATTACTATTGAGACTATCAGTGTGCTTCAGTGTAACCTATTACAAGCAATGGGATTTATAACTTTTTAAAATAGAATTGACAAAGAGATCAAACTTTAGTCCATTAGAGATATGAGTCAATGCTTGATAAAACATTAATCTTTGTCAAGTTTCCTGTTACAATAAATATATTTGTCAAATATCCATTTAATACCAAAGTAGATAGTTATTTTTTGTTATGAATTGCAATAGATTTATACTTGAAATCAGTAATTCCTGGGAAGCTTTATGTATCATATAAATACATAT
This sequence comes from Bubalus kerabau, assembly GCF_029407905.1. Taxonomy (NCBI): domain Eukaryota; kingdom Metazoa; phylum Chordata; class Mammalia; order Artiodactyla; family Bovidae; genus Bubalus; species Bubalus kerabau. The sequence continues at coordinate 35,865,277 of NC_073634.1, read as the reverse complement.
TAAATATATATATAAATATATAACTTGTAAAGCTTTATCAAGCTGCATAACTTTAGGCAAGTCATTTTACCTCTTAGAAACTCAACAACTTGAGCTGTAAAATAATTATAATTCCTGCCCTATCACAGGTTTTGGTGAGAAAAGATTTGAAAAATTATAATTAGAAAGTGCTAGACTTCCCTGGCGTCTCAGATAGTAAAGAATCTGCCTGCAATGCAGGAGACCCCAGTACAATCCCCAGGTCGGGAAGATCCCCTGGAAAAGGTAATGGCAACCCACTCCAGTATTCTTGCCTAGAGAATTCCATGGACAGACCATGGGGTCACAAAGAGTCAGACACAACTGAGTGACTTTCACTCACTCAGTTAAGTTTTGAAAATATTATAACTGATCATGAATAATAAGGTTAAGGAAGTAAACTGTAGGAGATAAAATTAAGAGCCTTAAAATACCAAGATAAGACAAAAACTGTAGTTTACACATATTAAAAATATTTTAAAAATTTAAAATGATCAAACCACCTAAGGTATATTATCTGATATGATTTTCTGGCATTGTAGTTTGAGATTTTACTCAAAATGAAATGATTATTGATTTGATTTTTAATTAAGGCCTTAAAATCTTTTAAAAAAATATTTTTGCAAGTGCTCTGTAGCATATTGATCTAATAATCTGATCCATGTTCATTTTTCTTCTTTTTTGAGGGCAACACAAACTTCTACTCCCTTGAAATAAAATTGTAAAGGAAACTTGCCAAAAGATGAATAATATATAATTTGAGAAAAACAGACTTGACCCAGTTGTGAAGCATGAAGAGAACAATTTGAAAACAGTTCAAAGGGGCTGTATTTGGAGTAGTAGAAGTGTTTCACAATCTATTTTATGTTTATATTAATACAAGAGAGTATTCTTGCGTGCCATTCTTAAGGTAGACAATGATAGAGCTAGTATTGGTCACTAACTCTTCTAGGACTGGATCCAGTTTGCACATTTCTATAATCATAAAATTTCCCATTTATATATAATTGTAACATAGCCAATTTTGTGAACACTGAAATGCATTAGAATGACCAAAATTTATTTATACAAGTTTCATCCATATGTAAAACTCAAAGTTTGTTTCCATGTATACCTTTTAGCCCGTTTACAGATTTGCAGTTTGTTTTTATCTTATTTTATTCTACAATAAAGCTTAAAATCCCAGGTACTAGGTTTAAATCCTGACTTTATCACCTAGTAGGTATATGACCTTAGGTCAAGTTTCTTATTCAGTGTTTTTGCCTTCTTACCTATATACATCTATCCACAGGATTAAAGCAGATTGATCTGCATTAAATTCTTAGCATGAAGCTTAACACATAGGAAGCCTCAACTATACTTAGCCATTGTGATTATTGTCTATCTCTTAACTGAATTAAATTGCCATATTGAGTAGCCCCATACCCTAATGACCTTCATGTCAGTCCATGAGATTCCCTATTTAGACAAGGGGCTATTTCAACAACCATTGATCACCAAAACAAATGTGATATGAAACATCCCCAAGGAGATTATAATATATAAATAAGAATTGCAAAAGATGATATTAAGATATCTTTCTCTTTTTTTTCACACTTGAAATAAAACTTTTAAGACAAGTTTGCTCCCTTCTTTCAATTGTCATGCTGATACTTAGAGTGCAGAAATCAGTTTACGTTCATGCTTGATGTGCATGTGTGCATATTCTCTCAGTCATGTCCGACTCTTTGCAACCCTGTAGCCTGTAACCCACCAGGCTGCTCTGTCCAGCATTCTCCAGGCGAGAATACTGGAGTGGGTAGCCATTCCCTTCTCGAGGAGATCTTCCTGACCCAGAGCTTGAACCCAGGTCTCTTGAACCCAGGTCTCTTGCATGACTTCAGCCATTAAAAAACAATTGCCTGGTTTTATTAAATGTATTCCAGTTTCTCAAGAGGCAAAGTTTTAGTCTTGCTCCCCTGTCCCTTGACACCACCCCTTACTACTTGAAATGGTATTTGTCATTTGTCATGGTATGAGTCAACTCAAACCTCAGTTGACTGCCCTGAGGTTTAAGACCTTCTTAGAACTGTTTGACCTTGGAAAGATTTAATTTCTATTATGATTTTGCTTTCCAGTAAAATCTGCCTTATTTACAATTAAATGGAATGAGTAATCTTAACAGTAATAGAATGCTTTACAAAAACATTTGAGACTGTCAAAAGCTGTTATTTTGGGGGTAGGTTTTATTTATTTTTTCCTTCCCATTCCCACTGAAGATTTAGCTGTTATCTTTTTCATACCTTGTTCTTAATAAGGGAAAAAATAATAAAGCAAAAGGGACATCTTACAGGACTTTTCAGTCGGTGTTAATAGAGAATTCTGAAAAGATATTTGTTTGGAATTGTTTTTAACGTTAGGGAAATAATTATAACACTGACAAATGGCTAAATATTATTTTTATATGTTGCCATAAAAGTCTGTTCAAAAAGCTAAATATATTGGCCATGGCTATTTATTTTAGTGAATTTACCTGAAGAGATAACCACAAAGCAAATAACCATACAATGTAAATACAGTTATGTATGATTTCTTGGCTGGCACATTTAAAAAATCAAGAATATATAATGAAATACCACTGCTTTAAATTCTTCAGTCTGAGCTATGGAGGTCAAAGTATTATAGGTTCAAGAAAAGTCATGCATGTATTCATATGCATAGAGAAAAATTTCCCTATTCTTCTCTGATTTATATTAAGGAGATGAGCTGTATAGCTTTGTGAAGCTTATAAAGGCAAACTTAGCTATTTATGTCATTCTTTCAGATATACCTTGTCTTCTGTGTTTTACTCATGCCGAATACAATTAACTATTTGTTTAATATACTTTAGGACAAACATCTTTTATAGCATTTTTTCCATATTATGGTTCATTAAAATGGTCTGTAGGAAGCTCATATATGTCAGTAGAAAAGGAGTTCCATATGAAAATATGCTTAGAAAATTCAGGTTTAAAAAAAGCTATACTCACTTCTTAGACTTTTGTACATGATAACAGGCATGGTGAATTTCTAAGATATGTAACATTTCCAGAACTTGCTTGACTACATAATGTTTTTTCCTCTAAATTCTTTTAAGTCTAATTTACCGTGAAACAATCTTTTCAGAAATCAAGTTAAAGAAGTCTGGCATTATAGGTATCATTTTTCAGTCATTGGTGCATAGTTAAAGAAATTTTTAACAAATGCTTATTTTATATTAATTATTTATCAAATGTATGAAAAAACAACTATGATCAAACATTGGAATCCTATGAGATACTCAATATGAATGATTAATATTGCCACTGTTATGAATTCTAATTGGGAAAACATATTAAGTGCATTGCCAGGTATAACTAAAAACATGGGAGAAGAGAGAAAAGAGTAGGGAAAAATTGTTTCCTACTTTTCAGGGCTTTTCAACCTATGAGAGGCATCTAAGCATTGAACAGACATGGATGCTATAATGAGATACAACATTAAATGCATAGATGCATGAGATGAGTCCTAAGACCCTTTCAGTCTACTGCAACTTAGTGATTTGTGTGCATAAAACTGGCATAGAATAATCCATGAGTATAGGAAATCAAATGCTAAAAGAGATAGCAAGGTATAGTAAAAATAAAATACACTTGGCAGAAATACAGACTCCACATTGTTCATATAAATTTAGGCAGATTTAGCCTTCATATGCCTCAACATCCTAACCTGTAAAGTGGTCCTGAGATTTGCTATCCTGTTGTGAAATCAAATTAGGCAAATTATGTATTGAGTTACTGTAATATGTGATATCAGAGAAGGCAATGGCACCCCACTTCAGTACTCTTGCCTGGAAAATCCCATGGATGGAGGAGCCTGGTAGGCTGCAGTCCATGGGGTCGCTGAGTCAGACAGGACTGAGCAGCTTCGCTTTCACTTTTCACTTTCATGCATTGGAGAAGGAAATGGCAACCCACTCCAGTGTTCTTGCCTGGAGAATCCCAGGGACGGGGAATCCTGGTGGGCTGCCGTCTATGGGGTCACACAGAGTCGGACACGACTGCAGCAACTTAGCAGCAGCAGCAGCAGCAGCAGTATGTGATATATTGTAAGCATTTCATGACCCTCAGATCTTCTTGGAAAAGATCTTCAAGGACTTTAGGAATTCCACACTGAACTATTCTGAATAGCTGTAGATGTTATATTCAAAAGAAAATGTAGGATAGAATAATCTAAAATATATTAATTTTTGTTTGTATATTCCTGAAGCGGTACTGAGAGAATAAAAAAAAAAAAGTAGGAGTAGTAGTAGTAATAATAATAATATACCACCAAAGTTACCTTTGAAAGAGGTGATGTTTGAGAAGGAAAATGGACAAATATGAGACAGATGGGAAAGTTAATTTTCTCTGTATATTTTAATACTTTTTTGATGGAATGAACTGAGGAAAATATTGTTGTTCAATTGCTAAGTTGTGTCCAACTCTTTGTGGCCCCATGAACTGCAGCACACCAGGCTTCCCTGTCTTTCACCATCTCCCTGAGTTTGCTCAAACTCACGTCCACTGGTCGTGTATAAAATGCTTCATCTGAACTCCTCCATAGCTTATATCCTTGAAATTACTCTACAATACTGATACTGGGTAAGTTCATGTGAGTCTGATTTAATAATCCAATCCTTCCATTTGTCTATAGTTAATACAATCATGTATTCTGAAGGACTTTCAAGTAGAAGTATCAGAGATAAGAAGCCATTTTGTTTTCTTTGCCCTTATCCAAATTGAAATGTTTACCGGTATGTTGGTAAATAGTCTCCCTATTGAATTGGTAAAATCAAAGCCACTCTTTTAAGCAGTGAAAATGCCTGATCTAATTTCAATAGCTATAAATCAAAATTAAGCCTAGGAAACTAGACCCATAAATAGCTGTAGAGAATCCAGCTGCTATTATTCTAAAGGCATTCTCAGATCAATCTTCATGGGATGATGTGGCTGAAATAAGGGAATTGTCTTCCTGTTCAGTTAGAAGTTTCCAGAATTTAAAGTGTATTCTGGGCAGAAAAAACAGCATTATTTATTTTAAAAGTCAAGGAAAGATGTATTGCTAAAATGAGAAATCAAGTCTTTACTTTTGTATTGATCATTTTTGTTGCATAGTTTTTATTTTATTTTTCAGGATTAATTATAAAAACTGGACATAATTATTCAATGTCCTCAAAGTCAATGAGATAAGATAAAGAATGTAACTGCCACCTACTCCTCCTCAAATTAATTGGTTTGGTTTTAGGTAGAATTTTTTTTTCTTTACTCTGAATTTAAGCAAATGAAATGCTGTTTTTTAGATTTCGACTGTAAAGAGCAAACAAGTCAGTCATCTTGAGTGTTTGTTCAGTTTTAAACAGACACTCCTCAGGCTTAGAAATAATTACTGCAATAAACAGATAAAGAAATATGAAAGAGTGTGAAAATTCTTTTCTCCCCTCACATTTTTTCATGATCTTTTCTTTCTTAGAGCAACATATTTTATTAATTTACAAAATTTTATCATATTCAGGTTCATATATTTGTAGTCAGTATCCAGTGTTTAAAAATACATTAATCTTTATCCTTAAGTTATACATACTTCAGTCACCAAAAACTCTGAGTAAAATGCTGTGAAATATACCTTTGGGTTACAGACATATCTATGATTTTGAAAATATATCAACTTTCTCAAGTTGAGTTGTGTGCTTAGTCACTCAGTTCAGTTCAGTCGCTCAGTCATGTCCGACTCTTTGCGACCCCATGAATCGCAGCACGCCAGGCCTCCCTGTCCATCACCAACTCCCAGAGTTCACTCAGACTCACGTCCATCAAGTCAGTGATGCCATCCAGCCATCTCATCCTCCGTCGTCCCCTTCTCCTCCTGCCCCCAATCCCTCCCAGCATCAGAGTCTTTTCCAATGAGTCAACTCTTCGTATGAGGTGGCCAAAGTACTGGAGTTTCAGCTTTAGCATCATTCCTTCCAAAGAAATCCCAGGGCTGATCTCCTTTAGAATGGACTGGTTGGACCTCCTTGCAGTCCAAGGGACTCTCAAGAGTCTTCTCCAACACCACAGTTCAAAAGCATCAATTCTTCCATGCTCAGCCTTCTTCACAGTCCAACTCTCACATCCATACTCAAGATCTCTCTATTTTCCTTTCATAGTTTCCTTAGACACTAGTGGTAGTAAAAATGCTGTTTTAATGTAGAAATGTCAAAACTCACATATACAAAATATTTAGGCAGTATAAACTGTTACAAACTTTTGCAATTGCGGTTACACTTCTTGTTCTGTGCCAGTTTGTTTGGCCTTTGCATACAAGTGTAGGCAGAACAAAGTTCCTAGAAACAGTAGACCGAAGGAGTATGGCTGCCTTCTGACAGGCAGCTTGGAGAAGCCAGGCGGCAGCTGGGAGAAGCTGTTTGTGAACATGGGTCTCTCACTGCTCATTTCTTTGTCATGTTCTTTGTCCTGTCAGCCACCAATCCCAGACCTCAGCCTACCTACCTCCTATACTCTTTCTGTTAGCATTTTGTATTTAGCATTTGGCCATTTAGTCAGAATCTTCTTTCCCATGTTTTCTCTACCAAAATCTGCTCTAAGGTCGATATCTTTTCTTTATACAGTTATGTACTCTCTCCTTTGATTTTTTTGCCTTTTAAATCTGCACTCTACTGTGATGAAAAACTCCATCCTGTCAGAAACTATTCAAGTATTCAGTGGATGCAGAAGGCCCAGTTTAGGGGAGTGGAGCTGGGTAGAGATTAAGTCCTAGGTTCTGCATGGAGTACATTTTTTCTATTCCGCTCATGAGTAATTGTGGCCCTGCCACTAATGATTTAGCACTTCCTTTTTATAAGAATTCACTGATAGTTTTCTGTCCTTTTCAGACTGAACATTTAAAATTAAACATGAAACTCATAGATTGTCAGAAATCAGGATTCAGGGCCAATATTCGCAAAGTGAACATGTTGAATGGCAGCTGAAGAAACAGTGATTGATAGTGGAACTTTTTTGTTGTGCTAATATAAAAATGCTGACAAGGACAGATTAGAAGGGGTGTGCGTAATTGTTTAAATGCAGCACTGACTGAGTGACTCATACTTCCTGAAAGTGGGAAAAAATGAAATGGGGAGTGAGGCAGAAAAGGGGAGAAAGGAAAAAGAAAAAAACAAAGCATCTTTCTTCAATTTTTAATCTCACGTTATCATTGCTGGGAAGTCTAACAAGATTGATTGCAAAGATAGCTATTTGTTGATGGGTCATAAAATAAACAGGGACAAATAGTGGTGGTTGAGTGATTTTTAGATTCTCTGTGTTATATCATATTCCAGTATGGCCCTTCACACTCTGATTAGAATTTTAAATATGTCTGGGAATTAAGAAAAAGAATTTAAGGGGAAAAAAAAAAAAGACCTCCACAGAGTAGCTTTTAGGCATGCTGGAATGCTTTGACCTTGAAAAGATAAATCCAGAACAAGCTAAAAACAGCACATAACATTACTGCTAACATGCAATGCATAACAGGTTACTATGTATCATAAAATACAAAGAAGCAACCAGAGAATAAAAAAAGAATTATGTTTAAAATGGGATGATATAATGATGCAATCCTTAACACTATTCAGAGGCATTTAAATTCTATTTATGAAATACAGCTTGCGTTTCTTATGGAGGATCAGTTAGACTATATGTTCCTATATATATATATATATATATATATACACACATACATATGTGTGTGTGTGTATAATAACTCATTCAAAGAATAAACAAGTAGAGAAGGGATTAGTAAAGTTTAGGATAGAATCTTCTTTTTTATGATCTAAAGTCAGTCTGTTTAATATTGTTTTTCTATGTTTTCATACCCAGATATATCTCCCAAAGCCAGCCTAGATCAGTAAAGCGTATAAATTAAAGACTTTTCAGATAAGTACGGGTAACTTCCATCTAGATAGCTTCAAATTTATATAGAAATTAACTTTATTTTGGAAGACTTTGCAAATGAATATTCTATTTTCTTTGTAGGAAATGGGAGCTGTGGACCACTATTATAGTTCACAGGGAGAAAGTGAAGGGAAGGTTTTCTATGGGAATAGCCCTGAGTCTGCCCCAAGGGTTTTATGGCCACCAGAGACTGACCAAGAGCAAGGAAGGCTGGTGATGTGAGATGGGGGCAAGAATCCCAAAGGGAACTGGGTATTTATTCAACATTCTGTTTTGTCTTCTTTTGTCTAATCTGACAATTCTATGAAGTACAGTATTCTGAAATGCAGAAACAGCAACCCTGATTATAAAATTAAAAAAGCACCACAAATCCTTACAATGGCATTTCAGAACAAAACCAATATGTATACTCTTTCCACTTAAGAAAATAAGATACTTTTCTCCTTCTAATGAAATAAAATGAACATTTGAAAATATTTATATTTTTTTTCAACTTTGAAGTTAAAAAAACCCTCATTTATTTGAATTGTTATAAAAAAAAATCTCATGAGATAACAAGGCTCAATTGAGCCTGTTGGCTTTAGCACAAAGTTAAGCCAATAAAAACGGTTCTGAAACATGAATTTCTGTTTACATGCAATACAAGTTATTCAAGTAGTTATACAATAGGTCAAGCCCAGTTCAGCTTCTTGTGGTTTTCTTTATCCATGTCAGAGCATTTATTAATTTTTTATGTTTATTTTTAAGCTAACAAATTTCATTTCTAAAATCACTGAGTGTGCGAAACCAACTCTACATGACCCTCCTCACATCTCTAAACCCACTATGTACTTGCCTACAAAGACATTTGTGTGATTGTTAGAAATTCCTCTCGTGTCTCTATCTAAAATGTAATCATTGACTTTTGAAATATTAAAAGAAAATGCCTTTAGAAAAATGTCACCCCAGGACACTGAGGTAACTGAAATGCATCCCATACTTAACATCCAGTTTAATACAACGTTTAATCTGTTGTACCTGACAAGGGGCAGATACTTTCTGTGAATAATACAGGAAACACAGTAGTTAAGCAATTCTCAAAATGGTTAGAGGAAAGGAATGAGAGGAAAGTGGTTAATTTATTATTTGTGTGTATGTGGAAGAGAGAATCAGGAAAAGTATTTAACATTATTTTACCTCCTCTGGTTTGTCCCACTTAGACCAAAGAAATTAGCATTTTCAAGCCCAGAACTTGATCATATCTGTGTTCTATGACACTTAGGATAAGAGTGCTTCAGCACAGATGTGCAATGTATTTCTGCATAAGTGTATGTTTTCAAGGCCACTTATTAGAGGCTGTTAGGCTGTGATAGAAAATATATATTTGGTCTTCTTTGCTGGTTCCTGGCCCAGAGTTCCTAAAATCCTGTGGGGATAGGGTTTAGAGATGTATCTTCCGTTATTCATAATAACCCCCTTTCAATATACCTGAGTTTATGCTAATGATGTGATTCTAGGACAATGGACTGGTTACTAGAGGAACCAACCAGTGGTTAGAGGCCTGGAACTTTCAGCATTACCTCTGTGCAGGGGAATGGGCTTTGAGGTTGAGCCAAATCACCAATGACCAATGACTTAACCTCTCATACCTACATAACAAAACCCCCATAAAAACTCTAACTGAAGGGGTTCAGAGAGCTTCTGAGGTAGTGACCATATCAAGGTACAAATCTGGAGAAGGCATGGATGCCCCATGCCCCCCTCATGTATCTAGCCCTATATATCTCCTCCATTTGGCTGTCCTTAAATTATATTCTTTTCTTTTCATTGAAGTATGGTCGATGTATATTATGATATAAGTTATAGGTCTACAGTATAGTGATCACAATGTTTAAAGGTTATATTCCATTTATAGTTATTTTAAAATATTGCCTATATTCCCTGTCCTGTGTCCTTGCAGCTTATTTTGCACAGAATAATCTGTACCTTTTAATCCCTTACCCCTGCATTGTTCCCCCTTCCCTGTACCCACAGGTAAACACTAATTTGTTTTCTGTATCTGTTAGGCTGTTTCTTTTTTTGTTATATTCACTAGTTGCATTTTTTAGATTCCACATATAAGTGATATAATACAGTATTTGTCATTCTCTGACTTATTTCATTTATCATACCTTCCAAGTCCATCCATATTGTTGCAAGTGGAAAATTTTTATTCTTTTTATGACTAAGTAATATTCCATTGTATACAGGTACCACATCTTCTTTATCCATTCATCTGCTTATGGACACTTAGGTTGCTTCCCTATCTTAGAAATTGTTAATAATGCTGCTCTGAACATTGGGGTGCATGTATCTTTTCAAATTAGTACCAAATGACCCAACAATGCCACTCCTGGGTGTACACCCCAAAGAAACAAAATGCTAATTCAAAAAGATGCATGAATATACTCTTTATGATAAATAGATAATAGTAAATGAAGTGTTTTCCTGACTTCTTTGAGCTGTTCTTGCAAATTATAAAACTTGAGGAGGAGACATGGGACAGATGACAGAAGTACAGGTGACAACTAGGACTTGAAATTGGCATTCGAAGTGGAGAACTGTCTTGTGGGACTTAACCTCTAGGGTTGGCTCTGATTCCTGGTAGCTGAATTGTAAGACACTCAGTTGGTATCTGGAGAGTTGTAGAATTGGTTGGTGTGGGAAAAAGCCCCACTCATTTTGTGTTAAGAGTGTTGAGAGAAAAGGAAACGGTTTGTTTGGGGGGACTGGGTGTACATTATATTTCACCAGACTCTTATATTCATGAATTTAATTGTGAATACCATCTCTCAGTAAAGATTCAGAGAAATCCAGAGACTTGCATTGCATTCCTATTCCTTCCAAGTCTCACATGCAAAGCTTGATGGCTTCATGGTGTGATGCGTTAGAGAATTCATCCATTTTGCTGCCTCTGGATGATTTTTATTCTATACATAAAGAGCACTATCAGAATTTCATAGGTCTGTGTGCTGAATCATTTATATAAGAGGCTGTAGAATGCATATTTATGAATGCCTGGAATATTCTGTCTTATAGCACCGTGTTTTTTGTGGTATTTGCATCTCAGGTTATCTACAATTATTGACTAGCCTAGCAAAGTTGGAAAGTTGAGTTTGACTTAAAATTTTATGTAGAAATGAAATGTTAGTATCACAGCATTATTTTTGCAGTTATTTAAAATATGAACCAATGAGAAACTCCAAATGGGCTTATAAAATTATTAACCTTTGTTTCTTCATTTCAAAATGACTTTTTTTGTAGACAAAACAATGGATGGCAGTCTTGAATCTAATTCCCTTCCTGTATTGGACTTTTATCTATGTACTTTTGGGTAATGTGTTGTACCACAACCACAGGGTGAAGCCAAGCACCCATAGTAAACTTAGGGGCAAGAAATGAACCAAAGACTTCTGGCTGGGAGATCAGGATGGCTTCTTAGAGTATGTTACACTTAGCTGGACTTTGCTATACAGAGAATTTTTTAAATGGAGCCCATTTTGTATTAACTGGAATCTGTGAGGCTGAGAGAACTGTAACACTGGTTTTGTTTCCAAGTCTATTATTCTTATTTTGATCAGACTTTTAGCATTTCTGAAAGAAGGGCTAACATGAGGGCTTCAGAGATTTACACTCTTTATTGGTTTGTCTACAGTGATATTTTGTTTCAGTTTGCTATTTAATGTAATAAGTTTGTATATATTAAATTTAGTTGAATGGTGATATAAAAGGATTTGATGTAGACCTCAATTTCAGTGTCTTAAAATAGAATAAATTGATTACCCTGAGTCATGTTCACATAACTTAGATACAGTTGCAGAAAACCCAACTATTAATAGTCAAGGGATATTTCTATTTATTTTTAAGTCCCCTGATTGAAGAATAATGCAATAGCAACGTGGAAAAGAAGCTGGCATAGCTTAATGTGGTACAAAAGACCTGCAGTACAACATGCCTCTGCAGAGGAAAACATCGTGCTTATTAGTAGCAAGCTCATGAGGTTGCCCTGTGGCCTTTGAGCTTTGGGACTAATTGTATAATCGATATTCTTCTACTGGATTTCATACTAATTTTACTCTTGAGAGTGTATGGGACTGGGAGGGGCCTTTGTATTCTGCACACAGGTTGACATTAAACAATAAAAAAAAAAGTCCTTTGTAATGCTGAAAACCAAAGAAGCCCCTGACAAGATAAGGGATGCTGTCTCTGCTCTCATCTTTGTTTGAACCTAAGAAATCTTTACTAATTGCGGTGAAATCCCGGCTACATCTGAGTCCTGGGGGAGAGACAGGAAAAGGATGTTCATCTCTCCTTCCCACCCAACCCCACACCCTCTGTCTGTTTTAGAGACATGCAATCTCTTTATTGTGGGCTTTGAAGGAAGCATGTAAGCATTAAAAAAACAAAAAAATAGATTATGTGTACAGTAAATAAATATGGAGGGATCGGCAGGGAGATTGCTGGTTGTTACTAAGCCATCAAGATGAAGTCATTCAAATACAAATAGGCAGATGCATGAGTCTCTGTTTTAGCACCAGGCTGTGGTTGGTGTGTAGAAACAGGGAGGCGCTGGAAACCACAGGTGTTTGGGGACCCATAATAGGCTATCCTCAGGGGCAGTATTAGATGCAAGAAAAGACTTTAGGTAGGGGCCCTGATTTGGGGGTTTTCCGTAAAGAGATGGAAGCAAAGTAGACAGCTTTGTGAAGCCATGTGAAAATGAAACCATGCAACTCAGATTGGAGCTTGAACCCACACAGCCGAGACAGTCTTCCAACTGAGATCAAACACCTGGTTTCAATCTTAATGAAGCTCAAGTTCTTGATGTCTCATCACAGAAGGAATTCAGTGAGAGACAAAGTGATAGGTAAGAAGTGGATTTATTTAGAGAGAAATACACTCCACAGATAGAGTATGGGTATCTCAGAAGTAGCCTCAAAATACGGGGTGGTTAGATTTTGCTGCTGCTGCTAAGTCGCTTCAGTTGTGTCCGACTCTTTGTGATCCTGTGGACCATAGCCCATCAGACTCCTCTGTCCATGGGATTCTCCAGGCAAGAATACTGGAGTGGGTTGCCACGCCCTTCTCCAGTGGATCTTCCTGACCCAGTGATTGAACCTGCATCTCTTACGTCTCTTGCATTGATAGGTGGGTTCTTTACCACTAGCACCACCTGGGAAGTCCCAGTTAGTTTTTATGGGCTGGGTAATTTCATAAGCTAATAATGGAAGAATTATTCCAACTATTTTGGGAAGGGGTGGGGATTTCCAGGAATTGGGCCTCAGACCTCTCATGGCACTGATACGTGTATCACTAAGCTTGCTGATGTGTTATGATGATCATATAGGGCTTCCTATATGATCATATAGGAGCCTTCCAGTAGGCTCTAGTGGTAAAGAACCTGCCTGTCAATGCGGGAGCTGTAAGAGATGCAGGGTCAACCCCTGGGGTGGGAAAGTCCCCTGGAAGAGGAAATGGAAACACAGTCCAATATTCATGCCCAGAGAATCCCAAGGACAGAGGAACCTGGTGGGCTATAGTCCTTAGGGTTGTAAAGAGTCAGACATGACTGAAGCAGCTTAGCCCATAATGAGGCTCAAGGTCTAGTGGAAGTTGACTTGTCCACCATCTTGGACTTATTTGATTGTAATCAGTTAATGTCCTGTCCTCGGGCTATGTCATTCTTTTAAACTTTGTGCTCTGCCCCCTTCTCTCCTGTTTCAAAAACACAGCTAGTCCTATTCTATTCTTTTCTAAGATTCTCCCATCCCACCTGACCAACATTCTAAGGGGTAAAGGTGAAATCCTGAAAGAGTCTAACAGGAAACCATACTTTTTGCCTATTATCCTTCAAGTTTGTCCTTCTAGAAATTGCCCTTCATCTCTACACGGGGGGGGGGGGGGGGGGGGGGGGGGGGGGGCGGGGGGAACAGACATCTAGTAATCAAGGAAAGATTTTGATCTTCATAGTTCAAGGTTTTAGGCTAGGGTTCTTGCATATTGACTCATATAATTCCTTTACTTCTGTAGAGTCTACTCAGTTTCTCTAGCTTGTATATTGTCTAAACTATCTCGTCTCTCTATGGAGAAATACTTTAACACTGAATGCAGAAATATCCTACCAATTCAAAGAACAACCTCAACCCTTAATCTAGAATTAAGTGAAAAAGTTTCTGCATATCCAAAGTAGCTTTCATGAAAACTCCATATTAAGGACATGCATTTTCTTTCTTAGTACCTCATTCTGAGCCCTTTGACTTGTATTCAGCAAGTCATTCTTAATCAGCCGGATTATCTGGTTTCTCGGCCGCAACAGATTGGAAAACAACAAAGGAGAAGCTAAGAAGAGTCATAGTGACAGCCACAGTGACAGCTGAAAGCTTGACATTGAAGGAAGAGAGAGAAAAATGATATAGTAGGCATAGAACTATATAGCCATATGGTGCAGTAATGAATGTTCACCAAGATGACCCCTGAGTCATCACAGGGAAAAAAAAAGATAATATTATGTTTAGAAATATCTATATAGAAAGCCAGTGGGTAATTTATTTTATAAAGATTACCATCTAAAATTTAGGTGTTAAGTGGGCATAAGCTTTAAGTACATGGGAAAATCAGTTCTCAAGAATTGCTCTTTCCCAGGAAATACCCAGGTAAATGAGGTGTTACTAATCTCATCTTTAAACACCCTACTGATTTTCTTCTACAATTTGTCCATAAATATCCTGACTATTCATTGTTTTTCAGCAGTTACCTTGTTACAGGAGGAAACAAACCCAAAGAAATGCTAATGAAATATGTTTTCTGTTTTTATTCAGTGCCAAACATTTTGAATTCTGAGTTAAAAGCAATTGATAAATCAGATACTAACTACTTAATTATGGAAATATTAAGTCTTGCCTCCTCTTCCCAGCACAGACTTCAGAGGTTTGATCTGATGTTGAGTACAAGGTATCATTTTTACAAAACTTAACAAAATAGTTGCTGGCACTCTGTGGACATTAATTCCCATTTACATACATAATACAAAAGATGCCCTGACCTAATCAACCGATCACTGCACATTTTGATATATCTCTAGAGGGAGAGAGTCCTTGTCTCATTAACTTGGCAACAGTCCCTACCAGTGACCTTTAATGCTATTATCCTCTCTCTGGGGAGGGAATCAGGATGTGTTGAACGTTGCAGAATCAAGGCCTTCCTAAGAAATTGGATTTGAAAGCAGGATTTTGTCGATTGTCAGTTTTTACTTGTAATTTCACTGTGGTTTTTATGTAGCATTTTATAGATTGTATTTTTTTCCTAATTGCCTTAATTTATTAAATAAGACAAGCAGTAACATTTCTGCAGATAGACAGAGGATTGGGACCAAGTGGGCTGAATTTTTTTTTCCCCTGAATCAGGCTGGCATGGGCTTATAATGACAAGATTCCGTTTTATCTGAAAAGACCCTGATGCTGGGAAAGATTGAAGGCAGGAGGAGAGGGGGACAACAGAGGATGAGATGGTTGGATGGCATCACCAACTCAATGAACATGAGTTTGAGCAAGCTCTGGGAGTTGGTGATAGACAGGGAAGCCTGACGTGCTGCAGTTCATGGGATCACAAAGAGTCAGACACGACTGAGCAACTGAACTGAACTGAATGTTATTTTCCCCTTAAGGGGGCTCCTTTTGGAAAGGCCCAAGAAATGTATGAAGAATTTGCTGTGATAGCCAGTTGCAGCCTCAACTGGGTACATATAATACGATGGTAACAGTGGACTGTGGCCTAAGAAACATTTATAGCATCCTCAGGAAGCCTACTTGGATAAGAATGCATTTTTAAAATTCATACTGAAAACCTAAACTGGTGTTACTCTGGCTAATATAACTTAGGCTGTGGATTCTGGGGTAGCCTCTTCCTTTTTGATTACTCTGTGTTATCACCAAACTAGTAGGTATATATCTCTCCGAATATAATTTGGAAGTTGACTTTTTCTTAAAATGTTCTTTGGCAGGCATAATTCTTATAGTAGAGAAGCAAGTAGGGCCAAGACCTTTCAAAAGAGAGAAATGGGTCATATTTGCCTCTGCTATCCCAAGGCAGTCAATTCTAAGTGCTCACTCTCCCCTTTCCATGAATATCATCCCCCTCATACTCCATTTCTATGCGCTTAAATCCAGCCCTGAGGAAACTAGTTCAAATATTGTTCTTTATAAGGTGTAAATGACCAATAATATAAAGAAAGGGTCTCAGAATCAAATGCCTGGCAGGCGAAGTAGATGAGCAAAACTGACTCAGTGTGAGATGACAGACAGAGGTAGTCGGTGAATGAGAGTGTCTACCTCACCATTGAAATCCCTTTCATTTTTATTACACAAGAATGAAGATTCAATAAGACTAGATTTCTGATTTTTCAAGAAAAACTGGACATCTAAATTTTTATTTGAGACCTAATATTTGTAAATGTGGGCAACCATTTCTTTCTTTCTTTTTTTAAAAATTCCATATTGGCTAAATGTAACATTCTGCAAATCAGTTTCCAAACTGCAATTTAAATACAAAATATCTTCAGTTATTTTTTGCTGGATGATGTGGATGGTTATGAGGATTCAGCTTTAATCCCAGAAGAGTATGTTTCTAGTTGCAGAATTGCAGGCATCAGAAAGAAAGGAGGAAGGGATTTGAGAGGGAGAAGAAATGAATAGCTCCAAGCTCCTGAATTTATACTTTAGTGAAAGCCTGTCTTTGGAAGCAGGATCTGTATCTTTGGCTTGGTCAAATGAGTGTAGAAGAAAAGCAAAGCATAGCAGAGCATGGTTCCAGGTGTGCAGCACATGATGATGATGTTGAAAATACCCAGATTAAGAAATCTATAATTTTTCAAATGCAAAAGACATGTTGGACTTTAATGTTGCAGATACCATAAATTTGGTCTTTCTGCAGCTGCTTTTAGGTAAGAGGTATAAAAAGTAGAACAAATTGCTCAATTAGTATTTTAAATTAGATATTGACAATATAAAACAATTAAGACTATTAATTGTAAAATAAATTTGAGGCAAAAAGAGACCAGAGACTGCTATGGTAATAAAGACCTTAACTTATTGGGTACTATCCTAGTTGGAGGAGGTTTGGATTGGAATTAAAAGGAAGGAAATGAGATATATTCCAAAAGAAAAAGTGACAAGATATAGTGTACAAATGAATATAAAGAATAAAATAATCAGATGACTCAAAGTTTTAGTATCATAGCAATGGACACAAACTGGTGTCAATAAACAAATTTGTGAAACAGAAAATGATTATAGTTTGGGTCCCATCAAGTTGGAAAGGATAGACTATCCAGACTAAAATGCCAAAAGACCATGTAAAGAAGATAGTGACACACAAAGTTATTGGACAGTCCTCCGTGTTTCGGTTTCAGCCCTACCTCACATTTAGAGAGAAGGGCCAAGACTATGGGTTATACTGAGGCGTGTGGCAGCAGTTACAAGAAAAAAAGAATGAAAAAGTATATCAAGAGCAGCCAAGCTAGCATCTTAAAAGTTAAGGTGGAAAAAAGTAAATTAAAATAATAATAACAAATCTTGTTTAATTGAGAAGTTCATCTCTAGAATATGTTTTTTAAAAAGCTAGTTTTATTTAACTTTAAGAAGAAAACAAACTAAAATTGGACTCATTTATAAAAATGTGTAACTTACGATGATTCTTAGAAACTTGTATTTTGAAAAACAGTTGTGTTTCCCATTCTTGGTGCCTTTATTATTTAGTGATCTAATACTCATCTGTGACTCAAAGTTCAAATCTGATTCATGTGCTGTTCATGTTTGTCAACGAGAGGTGGGTTCCCAATATTTTCTACCAAAAATAATATGTAAGGCAAGAATTTTCCAATTTAATGAATGCCAACATACCAATTTATTCTTATCCAAAATAAGGCAGAGGAAATGAAGCAGAAAGTGAGACTTCAAATGTTTTCTTAACAGTTTAATATGGACACAAACTGGGATGTGGCCAAAACCCCATCTCTGAGGGTGTCATAATCTGCATATTGACAGATATTAGGTGATTCATGAAGTTGCTTAGGGCTTGTCACCAAGTATCATTGCTTTTCTGCCTTGCAGGCCAGAAGAGATATTTGGGAAACAACTCAACCATAGATAGTAAAATGAAAAACCACCCTATGATATGCATTTTCTTATTCAACTTTAAGCTTTCAAGAATGTATTTTAATGAAATTCTTTAGAACTATCATTTATATTTCAGAATTTGTCTGAAAATACAATAATAAATAAAAATAACATAATTCAGCCATTAGTGTGAATTAAGTGTACTAATTAGTATGCTATATTATAGTTTGTTGAGATTTGCTGTGGTAGGAGTAGAGGATAACTTAGATAAACTAAAGGAATAGAAAATTGCAGGAAATGAGATACACAGGATGGATAGAATGGGTATATACAGTAACTATCTGATGCCACTCGAGAAGATTGTTCTACAAACATGAACTTTCCAGAAAAGTGATGTTTTCCACTTTGTGCAACAAAACTTTTCTGTTTCATTTTATTATTTTGAAAACAATACACACTTCCTACCTTATTGAATAGAACCTGCTAGCATAAGTTAACCTCTTTTTGATAACACAAGGTCATCATTATGAACATTAATCCCTGTACTATAATACAATATAGTATAATCCCGCTATAATACAGTAATTCCTGTGGGGCTACTGAGGTGTGTAAAGCTGCTGCCCTCATGCTAAGCTACTATGCTTTCTGAATTCCTATATCTATCTTTTATAATTCATTTCTTAATCCTCCTCCCTTATTAGGAGAGCAATTTCTTGTTGTTATCATCAATATGCCTGCTTATTGAAGCCACTTCCAGGTTAGAGCAACTGTTTGCTTCTGATTTGCTGTAGGCTAGAAAGCCAAATAACACACCATTTAGAATCCTGCCAAAGATAAAGCTAATAGATTACAAAAGAGGTTCTACAGAGCACTTCCGTGTGCAAAGTGAAAAACTTCTGTGAAGGAATTATGCCATAGCTATTTCAGCTTTCAGATACTTTATTTACTTCTTGATTATTATCTATGTTCTGGGAAGTCAGGAACTCAGGCTAAACACCTTCCAGTGTAATCAGTGTACACAGAACAACTAAAAGTTGCCTTCTCTAAATTATTAAAGCACACCACACTTAGTAGGCTCTTGATCTATAAGTATGTAGTTATATAACTGTATCTGTATATAGACATATATGCATATACATGTAAAACTTGTGTATAAATGTGTTACTATACACGGAGCTACATTATAAAGTATTGAGATCACTCTGCTCCTCTATCTTATAATTTATACAGCTATGTAGTCCAATAAAAATGTGTGTATGAGCTTTATCTTTTAAAATTACTCCTGCATCGCTGAGATTACTTTTGTTCCTTTCCTAGACCTTAGGACATGACATGTACTGTTTTGCTGATTCTTGCTAGATCCTTGGATATACTAGCTACTGAAAATCGCAATCCATGTCAGACTATGGAGTGGAATGGTGTTATCTCCTGATAATGAAACAATATTGCATGTCACCATGACTTGTTTTTGTTTGACCCCTTCTGCCTTTGCACGGCCACCAAGCTAGAACATTATTAAATGCTGAAAAATGCCACAAGTTTAGTGTTCTTACGTGTTCCAGCCAAGGGAGGAAGCTTCTAGTAGTTTTCTTCTCCCTTATTTCATCTGGATAGGCAAAAAGTTTAGCACTACTATTTTGAGACTATTATCAGCACTCTGTGTTGAAAGTCAGTTCTTACCTTCTTTTAAAAAGTAGGAACATATTGGATGATGTAAGTGAATAAGAGCAATTTAAAGATGGTTTGGTTGTGTATTATAAGTAAATGGGTTAAAGGTTTAGGAGATTTTCTTGGGAAAGCTATAAGGTTCTTTGTAGCTAGAAAGATGTTAGTCATTGTCGTCTGCCTGGGTAGTTTACTGAGGGCATACTTATGGTCTCACATAGTTCACAGGTGCTCACACAGTTCTCATACTATATGAGCCAGCCAGTTGTAGGACATAGAAAGAGAAACTAATTAATTTTAGGTGGGAATGCAAACTTGTGACCTTGTCACTGTGTACTGACCTACAAGTTAATAGGGCTTGTATTTATTTAATGGCTGACAGCTACCATTCATTGGCTCTGGGTCAGGAACTATGCTTTATGTTTCATACGGTATCTCATTTGATCTTCACAAAAACTCTGTAAGTTGATATTATTATCAGTCTCTATAGATGAGGTTGCTTGAGGTTTAGAAAGACAGAGTGCCATGCCCAAGATTAGACAGTGTGTCAGAACACAGTTTTAATTACTATGCTGATATGCAGTCATAATGTTAATGTGGATACATCCAATAAGTCAAATTTATATTAACATCATTGACTTCACATCAAACGACTTGCTTTGATTAGTTATAAAAATGGCATGGCTGCTGAGTAGTAATATTTATTACCATCAAATAGTTCAACAAAGAAAAACTCGTATTTCCCTTTTTCCTCCAAAGTTTTATGGCTTGGTGGGGTAGAGGGGAATGGTTGAAATTAATTAGTACTAGAAGATTGCATCTAGATTAATGTGATTTGTATTTAATATTTTTTTCTTATTACTTTCTACTAAAATACATATCATTTAGTCTTTACTGGAATGTTTGTAACAAAAAATCTGCTGAGTGCCTGTTAGTTCATGTCAGCCCAAGTCAAAGTCCTTGATTCCAGGATGCTTCTGTATGGCTTGGTACTCTTTTGTGTCCACATATATTACTATATTTCAGCTTCTTTGCTCCTGTTCTCCAGGGCAGGATGGCCTGTTCAGCCCCATGCCTGGCCCTTACTTCCAAAATAGGAGTATAAGACCCAGATCAGAGATGATTTTGTTCCTTGGATTTAGTTCTGATCATTTTTCTTAAAAGAGGTTAATATCATTCCATTTCCATTTGATCCAGTTGTCTATGCTTCATAGACATCGGAAAATAGGAACTGATTTTAAAAAGCAGAGAGAACTGCATTTTTTGCACTTTTGCTGTTGTTATAGTTTTCATGCACTTCAAGTATGGCAGATAATGTAAAGACCAGTTGTCCTGAGACCAGCTTCTGTTTTGTAATGTCTTGGCTGTAGGCTGTTGAAATAAGTACCCTGGGTTTGCCTGCTGGTGCTGCTGCTAAGTCGCTTCAGTTGTGTCCAACTCTGTGCAACCCCATGGACAGCAGCCCACCAGGCTCCGCCATCCCTGGGATTCTCCAGGCAAGAGTACTGGAGTGGACTGCCATTGCCTTCTCCATGGGTTTGCCTAGGCAGTGGTAAAGAAGCAAGGCTACATATAACGATGGACAATGGAATTGTATTTTATATCTTGCTATTGTAATAATGGAAAATTAAGTGCTGTAAGTTGTGCTGGCCAGCTGCCTCCTGCAGGTCTCAGTATAGTGAGATATAGCTGAGATCGCCATGTGTTAACAGTGCTGCCCAGCAATTTGAGCACTTGATGGCATAACTCTGAATTCCAGCAAATCATCTTTTTTTCCACTGCATGCTTAATTATTTTGTTTTAACTTAGCTTTGCCTAAAGTCACTAAAAAAAAGAAATACCTTTACCTGCAGCATACTGTTTTCACATCTGCTAATTTCTTCCCTATGCTAAAATGATTTCCATCTCAGGAAGGCCAGATATATCCTTTGTAATTTTCCATAGGCTATTACTTTATGGAAAATTTTGGTGTCTTCTAGATCTTCGAGGAAACACTTAAAGAGGATCCAGTGGAGTGAAATTTTATTTTTTTGTCATAAATTTGATATTATGTCAACAGTATAGCAATGTTTCTCTTAAACTTCATTTTACCTATGTTTATAGTCCATTTTCTTGACATCTGAAGGGGGAAAAAAACTTATTTTTAAACCTTTTTTTCAAAATGTAAAGCTTATTCACAGCAGAAGTGAATCCTTCAGAAGTCTCTACAGTGTACTTAGAGTGGATTAGATAATATATTTGATAAAAAGCAAAATCAAAGTAAATTCAGAAAATGCTTTTTTTCCTCCCTTAAGTTAATTCATCCAGACTTCATGGACATTATATTTATATATTCATTGGACTATTTGTAGACTTAAGAAAAATAATAGAAGTGACATTACTATGTCCTAAATTAAAGTTTTAGCAAAATACATTGAGGGAGTTCCTGTTTAGAGACAACACAGCATATATGACCAGATGGATGTTATATAGGAAACAAATGTCCTGATTGTAGTCCTTAGCAACTGTATCACTCAAGGCAAATCAGTTAAACTTTATAAGATGCATTTTCTTCATATGCATTGTTTTATCGGTAAAATAAAGATCATTTTATTTACCTTTTTTGATTTTTGTGAAGCTCATATAAGTCAAATAAAATAGTTTATTTCACAGTGTCTTACTACTATCAATTCCCAGTGGTCAATAGTGTGGAATCCCAGATCATCTCTAGTTGACTTTGATGAATGGTATGTAAGCTTTACTCTAGTGGATTTGGGGAGTTTATAATATTTCAAAGTAATGAAACTGTACTGCAGTCTTGATTCTGGAAGAGCTAAGATACTTTTAGTTTTTCTTCCTTGCCTGTGTCATTCAACCTTTGTTTCTTCTTCTGTGTTAAGAACAGACAGTATCACTTCTTCAGTTCTGTGTAGCCTAGCTGTTTAACTGACTTGATCATGCTCACTGAAGTGAGGGAGTGCTTCAGTCCCTGCCCCACACTCCCAGAGTCCTCCCAGACATTTGCCCCGTCATGCTTAAAAACTATCCCAGTATCTTTAATCCGAATTTGGCATTCACCATTATTTCACTCCTCCTTGGGAATCTGCTTTTCTACATCTTCTCTTGCTTGTGAGGCATAGCAAAGAAGAAAATACCAATGTAGCCACTGTTCCAATTCATACCAAGCATGTGTCTGCACATCCCCCCAAAGCTGCCAACCTCTGGGCTCCAGAATGACACTGCATTTGTAACAAGTAGAGAACGGCTTCCTTTCCAACTCTGGGCCTGCAGTTATCACTTGAATTTCTGATGTTTCTCCATGTGACCCATAGTCTCCACACATCCCCTTTGAATCTCTCAAAGCACTATCTCTTTAGGAGCTAAAACCAGTCAAATGGACCTCATGGATGCCAACTCACTCTTCTCAATCATCCTACTTTGTTTCTCTGCTGCTGCTGCTGCTAAGTCTCTTCAGTCGTGTCCAACTCCGTGCGACCCTATAGACGGCAGCCCACTAGGCTCCGCTGTCCCTGGGATTCTCCAGGCAAGAACACTGGAGTGGGTTGCCATTTCCTTCTCCAATGCATGAAAGTGAAAAGTCAAAGTGAAGTCGCTCAGTCGTGTCCCACTCTTAGCGACCCCATGGACTGCAGCCTACCAGGCTCCTCTACCTCTGTCCATTTCCTCTCTCTCTCTCTTTTCCTAATTATCATCATCATCTCGTGCACATTGTATAGTAATGAGCTCAGACAATGGAAGAAAAGAGAATATTCTTTGTACTAGCAAAAAGCAGTAGGAAAAAAAAATCTTAGCTGGGAAAAATTACCATATGTGATTTAAAAGATTCTCTGGAAAAAGAGGCTCTAGTGTTAACAAATCATCAAAGGTCCAAATTAAAAATATGCTAAGAATTTGAAAACAAGAATTGCCAGTGCTGGTCAGTGAACGGTTGAAGACATCTTCATAACACTTGATTCTAGTTAAATGTATAAATAAATATATGCTCAGAAAAGAATTACCTTTACATAGCATTTGTATTTTCTATGAAAGCTGCAGTGCATTTTTACAAGAATGTCATTTAGAATATCTGAAGATTTTCAGTAGCAAACCAGGAAATTCATCTAAGTTCTATAAATAACTTTTCTTGCATGTGAAATAAAATTTAAATTGCAATGTAGGCTTGTGTATTCATGTTATATTAATCCAAACAATGCTTGATCATAATGTGTTGATGAACTTGCCTCACAAATCTCTTCCTATCAAACAAAACACCAGATGCAATACTTCTAATGTGACTTGAGAAAATTAGATTCATTGGGCAGAAAAAAAATGAAATGCTTTAAATAAATGTCATTAGCAGTTTGGAGGAAGGAAGCAAATTGCTCCTATAATGTGTCAGACCCTTAACCAACTGACATTTTAAAAAAATGTATTTGGAGTACTAGAAAAGATGGTAGAATTATATATATATATATATATATATATGTATTTAGGAATATGGCTTGTAGAATATATCATATTAGCTGTGATTCACAATGATCCCTGAGATGGCATTTCAAAGAAGCAGATGATTTGTACAAATACCAGAGGCAACATTAATAATAACCCCCTTGTGGACTATTCCATGTACATGAAGCAAGTGTGGGCTTAAAAATAAAAGTGTGAGAGAAGGAACCTGCTTTTCTAAATATTGACCTGAAAAGGGGTATATCTATTTACAGTCTTTGACTAGGCTTTTTTCCATGCAGGTTTTTACAGCTTTGATATCAGGATTTAACAAAGAAATAATCATCTTTTGTCTGTGCTCAGAAAATATATTTCCAGAAGTCCAGTCTAGTCACTCAGTCAGCTGAGGTAAAAGATAATTCAGTGGCAAGTCCACCAGACCTATTGAATTAACTAAATTGGTTGTGTGACTGAATTAGGCCAGTAAATTTAGTCAAAACTGTAGACTTTGCAACAGAGTGCTCACACAAAAACCTTGAGTTGGCAATAGAGATGGAAATACAGTAGAGTTTCTTAGAGTGCTAGGAAACAGGAAGGGCAACCTAACACTTGTATCCTTGAGTTACAACTAACTTATTCCAGAGTCTTTCAATAGCCTGTACACAGGCATTGCCAAAGTTAAATTCTGGACGAGAGTATCAATTATACATTGGCTATTGAAAACTCTTTGAAATTCTGACCATGAGATTCTTCACAGAGCTAGAACAAAAAGTGTTGTGGGAAAGTCCCAAACTGACTGTTCCCTGCGCTTTTTCCTGCCTAGAATCTACTATTTCTAAGGCACCGGTTTTTAATGAGTGTTTCAAAAAGGAAAGACTGAAGGAGATACATAAGCTGTCATGCTTCTCCAAGGCTTGTTATACTTATCCTGCAAAGTTCTGCTGAGAGGAAAAAATGATGGTTCTACCCTTGGCCCTGATATTCATGAAGGGTGCCACACTGTTTCTGTTTCACTGCTCTCAAAAAATTCCCTCATTTTAGTCACACTTGCCGTGCCATGGCCTTTCATACCGAGTAGCAAATAATTGTTCAGTGCTTTTTTGCAGAATTTTGAAATGAATGAATGAATGAATTGTATCAGGGACTTATAAAGGATTCTTGTTTCCTCTTTTTACCTCACCAAACTTATCTTGCTTTTAAAGTCTCAGCGCATAACCTAAATGCTCCAGGCCAAGTTGAACTTGTACTTTTTTGAAACTCCTTAGCACTTATGTGTCCTCAACAATTGGTTATCAATTGGTATAAAAATATTAATTATTATTATTATTAAAGCTAACACTAAATGGTTAGCATGTGTACTGCCATAAGCACGTTGTATGTGTTATCTCTTTTAATTCGCTTAAAAACTGGAAAAGTATCATGTTGTTCAGTTCAGTTCAGTTCAGTCGCTCAGTTGTGCCCAACTCTGCAGCCCCATGGACTGCAGCATGCCAGACCTCCCTGTCCATCACCAACTCCCAGAGTTTACTCAAACTCATGCCCATTGAGTTGGTGATGCCATCCAACCATTTCATGCTCTGTTGTCCCCTTCTCCTATTGTCCTCAATCTTTCCCAGCATCGGGGTCTTTTCAAATGAGTCAATTCTTCGCATCAGGTGGCCAAAGTATTGGAGCTTCAGCTTTAGCATCAGTCCTTCCAATGAATATTCAGGACTGATTTCCTTTAGGATGGACTGGTTGGATCTCCTTGCTGTCCAAGGGACTCTCAAGAGTCATCTCCAACACCACAGTTCAAAAGCATCAGTTCTTTGGCACTCAGCTTTCTTTATAGTCCAACTATCACATCCATACATGACTACTGGCAAGACCATAGCTTTGACTAGGTAGACCTTTGTTGGCAAATGTCTCTGCTTTTTAATATGCTGTCTAGGTTGGTCATAACTTTTCTTCCAAGGAATAAGCATCTTTTAATTTCATGGCTGCAGTCACCATCTGCAGTGATTTTAGAGACAAAAAAAATAAAGTTTGCCACTGTTTCCACTGTTTCCCCATCTATTTGCCATGAACTGATGGGAATAGATGCCATGATCTTAGTTTTCTGAATGTTGAGTTTTAAGCCAACTTTTCACTCTCCTCATTCACTTTCATCAAGAGGCTCTTTAGTTCTTCTTCACTTTCTGCCATAAGGGTGGTGTCTTCTACATATCTGAGGTTATTGACATTAATCCCGACAATCTTGATTCCAGCTTGTGCTTCATCCAGCCCAGGGTTCCTCATGATGTACTCTGCATATAAGTTAAATAAGCAGGGTGACAATATACAGCTTTGATGTACTCCCTTCCTTATTTGGAATCACTCTGTACAGGTACAAAAATTGAGGCTCAGAGAAGGCAACTTGCCCAGTATCACAATGCTCGTAATTAGCAGAACTGAGAATTAAACCAAGTCTATCCTATGACCTAATACTCTTTACTACTAAGCTATCTCACCTTATTTTGGGTACTTTCCTTTTTTTCATTAATGCATATTGTCTTCTTGAATAGATTTCAAGCTTCTTAATTCATTTGTTATCCTGCACAGTGCCTTTGATAAAGTGCTAACCACAATACAGGTCATAGACACATACTTGATTTATTAATTATTAATATTCTTAGCTGCTGCTAAGTCACTTCAGTCATGTCCGACTCTGCACGACCCCATAGATGGCAGCCCATCAGGCTCCCCCATCCCTGAGATTCTCCAGGCAAGAACACTGGAGTGGGTTGCCATTTCCTTCTCCAATATTCTTAGCTAATTGCACTTCTTTTCATTTTTATTATTCCTCCGACAATAGTCCCTAAAAATTCAGATTTCTTAAAGAATGGTGTGTTTGAGTTCACAAATAAAGTGTATTTGTGCCATGTTAATTTTAAACTTGTGTAACCTTAATAACAAAAGTGACTCATAGTTTAATTGGTAAATTTTTTGAGATGATGTATAAATATTGTTTGTATTGCACTGGAGTAGCTTGAGTTAACATATTTCACTGTTGTCCCAAAAGCAATCTTCTAGTTTATCATCACTTCACCGGCCAAATGCAAATGCTTATTTTTTCCTAATTATGCTTCTTATAGAGACAAGCCAAACCTAGTTAATTTCCTGAAACAGCATAAATTTAAATTATGCTTTTCTCAAAAGCAGTGGTAGTCTAACACAACAAATTATGTCATTCTTGAAATCTGTCTGTTTTTCTATTATTGACTAGTAGCCCAAAATACTGAAGCAGACTGTTAGAAGCAAATAGTATTGCCAATCAATTAAAACATCTATTGATTCCCAAAATAGCATTTGTGGTATATTATAGGACTGCTGGACTACTTCATTTCTTTTTTTCCATAGCTAACCTTTTTTTACTTCAGATTCAGCACATCTAAAATTAAACTCATTATCTTTGCTCCAAAATATATCCCTCTTTCTTTATGTTCTCCTATTCATCCAAGCCAGAAACCTGCAAATTATCTCAGCTTTTACCCCTCTCATCTACATATATAATGATCACAAAATTCTGCTGTTTCCCCTCCAAAATACTCTCAAGTCTCTCCCTGTTTCTCCATGCCACTGCTATAGCTAGACCTGTCATTCTTTGGCTGAATCTTTATAATATCCTCCCAGATGACGTCCCTGACTCCTACATTGTCTCTTTCTCATTTTCCACATTTAGTAAAACTCAAATGTGATTGTGCTTGGGTCAGTCAGTCATGTCCAACTCTTTGCAACCCCATAGGCCCATCAGGCTCTTCAGTCCATGGAAACTCTCCAGGCAAGAATACTGGGTGGGTTGCCATGTCCTCCTCCAGGGAGTCTTCCCAACCCAGGGATTGAACCCAGATCTCCCGCATTGCAAGCAGATTCTTTAACTGTCTGAGCCACAAGGAAAGCCCAAATGTGATTATGTCACTCCAATTTTAAAAATCTTTCCATATATCCCTGGGGCCTAAGAATAAATGCCAAACTTCATGGCAGAGCACAGAAAGTCTCCTTGGTTTGGCCTCAGCCCACCTGTCATCTGTTGTGTTCTCTAAAGAGAATGCTGATCCCTCCATTCTACCTTTTCCTTTTCAGACCACATCTCCAAGAGTTCCTTACTCTTCTCTAAGTGCCAATGTACCTTGTATACATCTTTCTGAAGGCTTTTATTTTCCATTATTATAATTAGTTATTTACCTGTCATTTCTATTAATTGGTAGGTGTGTCTTCCTTTACATAAAATATGTGTATGCTCATTCGCTTCAGTTGTGTCTGACTCTTTGTGGTCCCGTGGACTGTAGTCCACCAGGCTCCTCTGTCCATGGGATTTTCCAGGCAAGAATACTAGAGTGGGTTGCCATTTCCTCCTCCAGGGGATCTTCCTGACCCAGGGATTGAACCTGTGTCTCTTGTGTCTTCTACATTGGCAGACAGGTTCTTTGCTACTAATGCCACTTGGGAAACCCCTAATAAACAGTAGATGTTTAGTCAGTGTTGAATGGATGAGACTACTTCTTTATATGCTAGCATTTTCCAACAAGTCCCTTTTTCTAGAAAACAATTTTCTAGTTATGAATTTTCATGCAGAATAAAGCTTCTGATCTATAACAGAAATGTATTTTAGAGCATCTAACCTCAGAAATAGGCAGATCTGAGAGCTAAGAGCTAGCATAGTTTCTAAACTACTCTTAATTTTAATTATTGGCATTCTCTTCATTTTGTTTTTTCAGAAGTCACGTTGCCTCACCCTTACTGCCTACTTTGTGACGTATGCAGATATGTATAGGTTCAAGAAATACCAAGTAATAAGCAATTCATTTTCCAGTTTAATAAACCAGAACCAAACAATGGTCGCGTTATATTAGATGTGATCTAAATGTGTTGCTTTGCAAATATAACGATATGTTTGAATTATAAATACATAATGATGCTTACAAAAGCATGTTTGGTTTAATATGATGTTTTTCACGAGTGTTCTTCTATTTCAGGGGCCCTCATGAAAAAGTTTAATTGAATACAGCCATCTAAAATATATTTAATAAACTTAAATGATAATAAGCCAACCACTTTTTAAATAAGTACCATGTAGACAGTATAGGATTTTATCCATGACAGCTGGGAAATTCAGCTGCATACCATTTTAGTTTCACTTAATGAATTTTTTTGAATTTCTATTAGTCAAACTATTGATATTCACATTTTACTCAAAAGAAAACTGAAATGAGGAGGAAAGCAAAACTTCGGAGTGGATGTCTGAAACACTGAATTTCCACATTTCTTGTTTTAAGACCTCTGTAACAAATTCTTTGCTCTCCCTCAAGGGATTCAAGTTCAGTTTAAAATTAATTATCAAGTTAAACAAGCATATGACTCCTCTTGAACATAGCAGTTAAAGAGCAAGGTAGAAGTGTAAAAGTATGGTTACATTTTAATGAAGCCATTGTTTATAGATTAACTTGAGTAATTACGTTGCAATTTAAAAAACAAGCAAAAAGAGTCACAGAAAATTTCCACTGCACTATGAATTGTATTTCTTTTAACATTAATGGTTGAAGGTATAGCTTAATATTGGTGGTAGAAAGGACACAGGATGGACAGAGGTGGCATGCTACAGTCCCTGGGACATGACTTAGTGAATAAACAACGTGCTCAACAAGACAGAAGGAGCCGATAAGAAAACTTTACATTGCTGTTAGAAAATCAAATTATTTACATTCCAGAGATACACTATGAATAGTCAGTAGACATTAATGGCTGTTATAGCAAATTATGGTTAAAACATTTTCAAAATTAATGTATCCATCAATGAGTAATATGAATAATCATAAAGAGATGTTATTCTCATTGATATCTACATGTATTTTATATTTTAGGTTAGGCACTAACTTAAATATTTATAATTCAAGTAGAAACCTGAACAATACAAAGAATCAGATAAAATGTAAGAGTAACACAAGACACACAAAGAGAACTTTAAATCCTAATGAGCACATTCTGTCATTATTATAATTTTTTTTTTAATTTGGGTCTTCCTGTCAAGAAAACATGAAAAATTGTCATTCTTCTTCAAAGTTTTATTGTGCTAGAGTTACCACATGTATACTGGCAGCTAAAATTCTGGAAGTTTAACAAAATAGCAAAAAGTGTAGAAGGTTAAAATATACTGCTGAATCAGCAAAGCTCCATTTAACCATTCATTCTTTGTTTTTGTAATTAAATTGTAACTTCATATTGGAATACAAAAGTTTTTCCCCAAGGCCAGCATGCTTTCTTCTATAACAAATTATACTGCAGGTTCTTACTATTGATAACTTATATTTAGTTACAAGATGTGCATGCAATAAGCAAAATATGGTTTATGTGACTTAAGGCATTGTGAACACTTAATAAATTTGGTGTAATGAATATTATCAGGAGAAAGAAATGATTTTAAAATAATAAGTTGTTTATATAACATAAATCAAAAAGAATATAAGGTAATTATATCACAACAAACAGTGGAAAATTCATAAGAGATGGGAATACCAGACTACCTTTCCTGCCTCCTAAGAAATCTATATGCAGGTCAAGAAGCAACAGTTAGAACTGGGCATGGAAAAACAGACTGGTTCCAAATCTGGAAATGAGTACATCAAGGCTGTATATTGTCACCCTGCTTATTTAACTTATATGCAGAGTACATCATGCAAAATGCTGGGCTGGATAAAGCTGAAATCAAGATTGCCAGGAGAAATATCAATAATCTCAGATATGCAGATGACACCAACCTTATGGAAGAAAGAGAAAAACTAAAGCGCATCTTGATGAAAGTGAAAGAGGAGAGTGAAAAAGTTGGCTTAAAACTCAACATTCAGAAAACGAAGATCATGGCATCTGGTCCCATCAGTTCATGGGAAATAGATGGGGAAACAGTGGAAACAGTGGCACACTTTATTTTTTTGTCTCCAAAATCAATGCAGATGGTGACTGCAGCCATGAAATTAAAAGATGCTTACTCCTTGGAAGAAAAGTTATAAACAACTTAGACAGCATATTGAAAAGCAGAGACATTACTTTGATAACAAAAATCTGTCTAGTCAAAGCTTTACAGTGGTCATGTATGGATGTGAGAGTTGGACTGTGAAGAAAGCTGAGCACTGAAGAATTGATGCTTTTGAACTGTGGTGTTGGAGAAGACTCTTGAGAGTCCCTTGGACAGCAAGGAGATCCAACCAGTCCATCCTAAAGGAAATCAGTCCTGGGTGTTCATTGGAAGGACTTGATGCTGAAGCTGAAACACCAATACTTTGGCCACCTGATGCGAAGAGCTGACTCATTGGAAAAGACTCTGATGCTGAGAAGGATTGAGGGCAGTAGGAGAAGGGGACAACAGAGGATGAGATGGCTGGATGGCATCACCGACTCGATGGACATGGGTTTGAGTAAGCTCCGGGAGTTGGTGATGGACAGGGAGGCCTGGAATGCTGCAGTCCATGGGGTCACAAAGAGTCAGCCACAACTGAGTGACTGAACTGAACTGATTTCATTTTACTGTTTTCAGCAGCCAGAAAATCTAAATTTTAGTTAGAAAATGGGGAAAAAAATGAAATATTGTTTTCTGTTCAAGTAGCCAAATAGATTAAAAACTGAAAGAATCTATTGTTTTCTTATACAATATGCAGAATATAAAGTATTTTTTCTATCATTACTTGGTTTCTATAGCAACTTAAAAAGTTTTATGCTCACAAGAAATTCCCCAAGATTTGTTTGCATTGTCAGGAAAAAAAAAATTTTTTTTTTTTAAATAACACAACTTTTAATAAAATTGTCAGGTTTCAGTTCCAGTAAACCAAAAGACAGGGCCTCAAGCCTATTCATAATCACATCATTCCAGAACGAGAAGCTATGGCTAGAAACTTTTTATGGGGTAGGAAAAAGAATAAAAGTTGGTCAGCGCTGATAAATACAGGTTAAATAACACACTGCTCTTTACAGATGGCTACAGAGTCTGTAAACTATTATCCAGGAATATACAGCCGTCCAACACAAACCACTTAGCCAGATCTAAGATAAACTGGCTCCTTGGAACTACCCTGTAAACACTGCAGCCCTTCTTCCATCCAAAAATGACCCTAATCTCACATGAAAACAATCATTATAAGGGAATCAGAAACTCAGCTATGTGGCCAAAAATAAAAACCAAAGGAAAAACAACAATTCAGTGGTTAGTTGGTGAAAGCGCGAAAGCTGGTGCCCTCCACTGCGCTGCTTTGCTCTTCTTACTCTTGCTCTTTTTGTCCCTCTTCTTCAGCCCATCCCTGTTAGCTCGCAATAGGTTTGAATAAGCCATCTGAAACTTATTCACTTCTTTGGAGCTCACCACAGTGCTGATCTTCTTTTTCCCATCAGTAGCTCTTAACAGACATTTGTTGTCTGAGGGCTCAAAGCCCTCCACAGAACCCTTCTTTGGAATGGGTTTAGTTCGGCCATCATACTTCTTCAGGGTGATGAACATGCTGCCTGACAACCGGCACTTCTGGAAGAGCCTAGTCAGCTCTGTCAGGAACTGTTCACTCTCCAGCAGCACCATCCTGGCGCCTCTGGCTCTGCTCCGTCAGCACAAGCCCCAAGCTGCTGGAGCCGGAAGTTTCTCAGGAAAAATTTTTAAAAAGAAAGAAAATAAATCTAAGATTTTTAGCAATCAGGTCTTTTTAGATATGTTTCAGTTATACATTTTGAATTATGAAAAAATATACTGTTAGAGCAGATAAGTTATCATAAACTGAGAAGGGCATATCACTTCTGAAATATTATTGATAAAATTCATAACTTCAATCTAATCATGAGAAGACATCAGGCAAATCCAACTTGAAGAATGATCTACAAATTAAGTGATCAGTACTCTTCACAAATCAGGATCCTTGGTCCACCTAAGGGGACTAGGAAACACAACAAGGTGGGAGACTGGATTGGGTTCTGGGACAAAATAAAGATATTTTTGGAAAAACTGGTAGAATCCTATAAAGTGTGTAATTTGGTTACGCATACTGAGCAAATGTTATTTTCTTTTGCTAACAGTCCTATGATAGTATAAGATATTAATGTTAAGTAAAGTTGAGTGGAGAGAATATGATCTTTCTCTGTATTATCTTTGCAGTTTTTCTGTATGTCTAAAATTATTTCCAAATTTTAAAAAATCATTATTTTTATATTGTGTCCTGCTGCTGCTGCTGCTGCTAAGTCGCTTCAGTCATGTCCGACTCTGTGCAAAACCATAGACGGCAACCCACCAGGCTCCTCTGTCCCTGGGATTCTCCAGGCAAGAACACTGGAGTGGGTTGCCATTTCCTTCTCCAATGCATGAAAGTGAAAAGTGAAAGGGAAGTCGCTCAGTCGTGCCCGACTCTTAGCGACCCCATGGACTGCAGCCTACCAGGCTCCTCTGTCCATGGGATTTTCCAGGTAAGAGTACTGGAGTGGGGTGCCATTGCCTTCTCCGATATTGTGTCCTACCTTATAGTAAAAACAAAAGTCCATACCCATATCATTAAAATATATTATTAATATAATGGAAATACATATATATATATAGCGTTAAAAATTTGGAAAAGCCCTTGTAAAAAATTTAATCACCTTTTTTTAATGATAAAGGAATAATTAGTTAATATTCAAATATGAACATCTTCCTACATAATTTTATAGAAAATTTATAGAACATGCCTGATGTTTTCTCATCTCAAACCAACATTTAGGAGTTGAATAGTCATAAGTGTAAGTAAGTGAAGTTGCTCAGTCGTGTCTCTTTGCGACCCCATGGACTGTAGCCTACCAGGCTCCTCTGTCCATGGGATTTTCCAGGCAATAGTACTGGAGTGGGGTGCCATTTCCTTCTCCAGCGGATCTTCCTGACCCAGGGATCAAACCCGGGTCTCCCTCATTGTAGACAGACACTTTACCGTCTGAGCCACCAGGGAAGTCCTATTGAATAGTCATAGAACACCTGTATTTATTCTTTGATTTATGTTGCAGTGCTCTTGTTAAAATTATATTTTTGCCTCAATAAATACACTAACATAGGATAAATTAAAAAAAAATAGTTGAATTCATTAAGGTAATGCTGACTATATATGTACAAAATTATTCTTAAAATTTTGAGTAGAACAAGATTATGTGTTGAAAATTTGATTTTCACATTATTTTTCCCTTTTGAAACAGCCTTGAGAATTGTGGTAGCAGCAGCCCTTTTGTAAAAAGTCCTAAACTGAGGTCTGGTTAATTTAGTGTATTTGAGTAAACTCCCAGCAGCCAGTATGCTTTTCTGTGAAATCACTATTTGTGTTTGTTTCTCTGTTTATAAACTGAGGTTCCTCTATTAATTTACATTGAGTCTACACTGGAAAGCCATGCTGATAAATTTGATGATGGATAGGGGATGGAAATTTTAAAAACATATCAGAAGTGCTTTGTTATATAGTAGTTAAATCAAGTGGCATTATTATCCAAAATAACTATCATGAAACTTGCTATAGATTTATTGTCAAATGTCTTCACCCTAATTAAATGATTATTTAACAGTTACCTTATATCTCCAAGTGAGGGCAATGAATGATGATGGTGGACAAATCCTATCAAGTTTAAAATATCCTATGAAAAGATAATTTAGTTTTTTTTATTTTTGATATCACTCTTTATTTCTATTAAGATGATGATTTCAGAAAAGAAATTTTATCTGAAATCTTTCAGGGATTTTTCACAGCCTTAAATAAGATAAAGCTTAATCTCCCTAATCTTGCAAAAAATTCAAATGTCTTGTCACTACTTCATTTAATAAACATCTACACTCTGTTGTGTTCCAAATCCCATGGCTGTCACTGGAGTACAAAGGGAGTGAGATTAGGCCTGTCTTTCAGGAGCTAACAGCTCACCAACATCTACTTCTCACCATATCTCTGGGTGAGCCCTTTTCCAGATTAGCTGGACCCCACTTGAGAGTCTGCAAGGAGATCAAACCAGTCAATCCTAAAGGAAATCAGAACTGAATATTCATTGGAAGGACTGATGCTGAAGCTGAAACTCCAATACTTTGGCCACCTGATGCAAGGAACTGACTCATTGGAAAAGACCCTGATGCTGGGAAAGATTAAAGGCAGGAGGAGAAGGGGATGACAGAGGATGAGATGGTTGGATGGCATCACTGATTGGATGGACATGTGTTTGAGCAAGTTCTGGGAGTTGCTGATGGACAGGGGATCCTAGCATGCTGCAGTCCATGGGGTTGCAGAGTGGGACAGGACTGAGCATCTAAACTGAACTAAACTGAACTGAACAGAACTGAACTCTCTTTCCTGATGGCCACCACTCCCTCCTTCCCACTTTCCTGCTTAACTTCCTTTCTTCTCTGTTCCCACGCATCCTATTACATCCGTCACCTGGACATCTTGCATCCCCAAACCATCACAGTCCACAGCAATCTCTATTTCTGCACTAAAAAACTCCACTTGCACTTCCTGCATGCAGTGGTACCCTTATGTTTGAATCTATCATAGCTTCTCAACAAGTCAGCACTCCCAGCATAGGAATCATCCCTTCTTTTTTTGTCTTTGCCTTTCCAGCAATAGCTGCTGGGATCCACATGGAATCAATTTTATTTTAATGTGTGGATGAGAGCATCAGCATATGAGTCATTCCACAAGACCCAAATATTTTTTTATTTGATCTTTCTCGTGTTTACCTCCTCCTTCCTTTCTCACACCCCAAAAAAAAACTCTTCATTATGAAACTCCCTCCAGAAATTTCTATTTCATGCTGAAAGAATTCTAAAGCATGAAACCAATGATAAGCCTATCCTGTGGCCAGGATGATAATAAATCCCTGCACTATCAATGCTCTCTATGCTTTCCAACCCTTTTCACATCAGGATGCCCAAGAAAATGATGATGTTTGAATGGCACATTGAAATAAATAGGAAGTTGTTTTCCCCTCGTTTACCCAGCTGCTCCAGGACAGAGGTATTGATATCACAGCACCACTGTCCAGTTTTCGGTACAGCCCAGCTCACTGCACCAATTAACTGCATAGGGTGATTGCAAGGCAGTATATCTTCTCAAATCCTCTAGGCAGTATTTCCTCCTCCCCGATGCATGCTATGCAATTACTGTTTTTGTATTAATTTTGAAAGATATGAGTATTTGAATTGAGGATATCCTACGGTAGTGCTTTAATAAGTTTGTAGATTGTAAGTGAAAGTGAAAGTGTTAATTGCTCAGTCATGTCCAGCTCTTTGCAATCCCATTGACTATAACCCGCCTGGCTCCTCTGTTCATGAAATTCTCCAGGCAAGAATACTGGAGTAGGTAGCTATTCCCTTCTCCGTGGATCTTCCCAACTCAGGGATCAAACCTGGGTCTCCTGTATTGCAGGCAAATTCTTAACCATCTGAGCCACCAGGGAAGCCCTAAAGATTGTTAAGAAAAATTGTCCACACATTGATTCTATTTTTCAACTTGTGAGTCATCCACTTAAGCTCAAAACAAAAGAGCACTATTTAAGCAAGGGAGTGCTTGAGACGAACACTTTATTTCTCTATTTTATTGCCCTACATAGTTTATAGAGTGTCCTCAATGAAAACACCAACAAGACACTTAATTGACAAATCAAACATGACCCCAGATAACAGTAAAGACAGCTCTCAGTTGAAAAAGAAGGAAATTGAAGTGTTAGATGTTGTGTTAACTAACAGGACTAAAATTCCATCCAGAATTCTTTGCAGTTCCCTTTTTTTCCTAAAAGATATCTTACTACTCAAGGATAAACAGTCATTAGATTCTTGCATTCTTGCATTCTTACTTGGTTCAAGGCATTTTGTAATATCAGAGACTATATAAAATGTAAAGATATTTTGAAAACTATGTTTTTTCTGAAAAATTTTGTATAAATAATGACAAAGGTGATAATAAATGTTGTGAATGGGACATAACTAATTTTAGAATATGATTTCAAAACTCTGGGAACTTTTAATGTAGTTGTACAGGTAAGATATGCAGAGATGCAGTAATAGCTAGGAATATGAGAGTAGTTACTGATGACACCAGGGCACCCTGGTGACTCAGTGGTAATGAATACAACGGCCAATGCAGGAGTTGCAGGTTTGATCCTTGTGTCAGGGAGATCCCCTGGAGAAGGACATGGCCACCCACTCCAGTATTCTTGCCTGGGAAATCTCATGGACAGAGGAGCCTGGCCATCTACAGTCTATGGAGTTGCAAAAGAGTCAGACACAACTTAGCAGCTAAACAACATCCAGAGATGACACTGAGATATATTCATGAAGATTAGAAAGAATACAGTGGTTTAAAGAAGGAAAATAACATTTATAGCAAGAAGTAACAAGGAAAGATTCTCAGAGATATTAAAATGTGAGCTGAGTAATGCAAAATGAATATGAGGGGGGAATTCAGAGCTTAGATGTACCTCAGTGCACTTCTCTTGATTATCCTGTTTATATGACATTCTATCCTCATTCTTACAAATTAGCAAAATAGCCACCAGCTTTATGAAGGTATCAGTGCTTATAAAATGCAGTTTATTTTGTGGCAGTTGAAACATTGAAAAAAACTAAAAATATCTTCCTTCTTCTGTGAACGTGTATAACCAATATTATGTCCATCTAAAAATTTGAAACCCTTCACTCACCCAGTGCTATTTGAAACATTCTCCTAGATGTTAATAGGAGAGAATGTTGTTATTTTACTTCTCCGAAGATGGAAATTGTGAAATTGTCCCTGATGAATAGGAAACTATGTTGATAACATGCAATTAAGATGGGTCATCAGATAAAGAAAAGTGCTGTTTACCTGATAGAGTTAAATATCCAAAAAGAGATAACTTGTCTTAATTGTTTCTGGATTTTTCTGTATTTCACACACACACACACGTGTGTGTGTGTGTGTGTGTGTGTATGAAATATATACGCATATATATTTTTAGTCTTTAGAATAAAAGCACTAATTTATAATTGGTTAAACTATTCCAATTGCTGAAACATATACATTACCATAAGTAAAATTAGACAGCCAATGGAAATCTGCTGTATGATGCAGGGAGCTCAAACCGGCGCTCTCTGACAACCTAGAGGGTTGGGATGGGGTGGGACGTGGGACAGAGGTTCAAGAGGGAGGGGATGCATATACCTAGGGCTGATTCATGTTGATATATAGCAGAAACCTACGCAATATTGTAAAGCAGTTATCCTCCAATTAAAAATAAATAAATAATTTTTTAAAATCCCATTTGCTTTTGGAGAATGAAAGAATATTAAACAAGCTAAATCACATGAAAGTAAAACAAACAATTTTTTTTAGCTATTTAAAAATGACTTCATTTTACACTAGCGACACAGCCTTCTTTTTCATATACCCTCACCATGCCTCTCACATACTTTCTAAACCTGGAATCTATAAGTCTATTAAATGCTCTTCACACACCCAGAAGATAAATACATAAATAAATCAAACCATTGTCTTATGCTCTGAAACTTGGATACTGTTTGCATTTTTGGCCTAGGGTGCTGGCGCAATAGGTCTAAAATATCACAGCCACTACTACCATTGATACTTGAAGCAGTTCTGATTATTCTTTAGGCTGAAAAATGTATTCTGAATGATCTAGCCTTTTATTCTTTTATCTATGAATGTGCTACTTTTATTTATAGCCTTTTGTTTTTAACTTAATGTTTGGGAGATTAATAATGTGCTTTACCTTTTTGTCTTTCCAAATGAATGATTTTAGCCCTAATTAGCTCAAGGTTCCCTATGGCACCTATTTTTCTGATTGGAAAATAAGATTTATTCAAGAGTAATGCAAAGAGGAGAAAAAAAGTACAGGTATCCCCTAGTTTTTGAAGGTTTGCTTTATACTATCTTATTTATAGAAAAGATCTACAATAGTACATGATTTTGCTACCTGAAAAAAAAAAAAATCTGAAAAGGATTTTCACTTTTAGAAGAAAAGGTAAGAAGTGAAAATAATGTTCAGCATTTGTTTTGCAGTGAACTGATACAGAGGCAAGGATATCTGGGCAGGGAGAATGGCACTGGGCTAGCTCCTTCCCAGAAACTACATTGAGCAAGTCAGCATCTAGATGCTATAGCTTTGTACTGTGTCTGTGAGGATCTGTGTGATATATATCTTTTATTCTATGCCTCCATTAGCCAGCTGTGTTGTAAGGTGATAGCTTCTTCAACTGACACCATTTCTACTTTGTTGAGTTTTCATAGGAATGATCTACTTTCAGATAACAGAGGAAACCTAAGTTTCTAACATGTAAACATAATTTCAAAATAAAATATCTGTCTTGTAAATAACCCCAACACAATCATTTATTCCAGTGAAGCAGATAAGGCATATATTATCATGCCACTGCCAAGTGTTGGCAAGCTCATAGAAGAACTGGAACTCTCACAACACTGCTGATGGGAATGCAAAATAGTGTAAGCACTTTGGAAAATACTTTGGCAGATTTTTAAGAAGTTAAACATATACATACCATATAGTTCAGCCTCTCCACTCCCCAGTATTTTTCAAGAGAAATGAAAGCTTACTTTAGTGCAATGGCTTGTGATTGAATGTTCACAACCACTTTAATTGTAAGAGACAAAAACTAGAAACAGCCAAAATATCTATCTATGGTGGATGGATAAACAAATTGGGATATAACCATATAATGAAATAGTATTAAGCAATGAAAAGGAATTGACTTTTTTTAATTGACATATAGTTGATTTATAATGTTAACTTTTGCTGTACAGTAAGGTGATTCACTTATACATATACATACTTTTAAAATATTATTTTCCATTATGGTTTATCATCTGTGTGTGTAGTTGCTAAGCTGTGTCTGACTCTTTGCAACCCCGTGGACTGTAGCCTGCAAGGCTCCCTTGTCCATGGGATTCTTCAGGCAAGAATACTGGAGTGGGTTGCCATTTCCTCCTCCAGATGGTTTATCATAGGAGATATATATATATATATATTATATATATATATATCTCCTTTTCTGGCTGTGCTGGGTCTTTGTTGCTTTGTGCAGCTCTCTTTAATTGCAGATAGCAGAGGCTGCCCTTTCTTGTAGTGCATGGGCTTCTTGTAATGGCTTCTCTTGTTGTGGAGCACAAGCTACAGGCATGCAGGCTTTGGTAGTTGAAATATGTGGACTCAGTAGTCGTGGTTTGTGGACCCTAGAGCACTGCAGGCTCAGGAGTTATGGCCTATGGACTTAGTTGTTCCAGGGCTTGTGAAATCTTCCTGGACCAGAGATTGAACCTATGTTCCCTGCATTGATAGGCAACTCTTATCAATTGTGCCACCAGGAAATTCCCTATCGTAGGATATGGAATATAGTTCTCTGTGCTTTACAGTAGGACCTTGTGTTTATCCATTCTATGTATAAAAGCTTACATCTACTAACCCCAGGCTCCCATTCCATCTCCCCAGCAATGCCCTCCCCCTTGGCAACTACCAGTTTCTTCTCTGTGTCCGTGTTTCTGTATCCATAGATAGGTTCATCTGTGCCATATTTTAGATTCCACATAAAAGTGATATCATATGGTACCTGTCTTTCTCTTTCTGACTTACTTTACTAGGTATGATAATCTCTAGTTGTGTCTATGTTGCTGCAAATGGTATTATTTCATTCTTTATATGGCTGAGTAGTATTAAAAAGAAATTGACTTTTGATGCACATAAAAACTAGGATGAATCTCTAAATAATTTTTCCAGTGACTGTATTCATTAGTAGTTGCCAGAGAAAAAGAACCAATAGGCTATAGTTATAAATACAGATTAGAGTAGGGCATGGCAATCCACTCCAGTATTCTTGCCTGGAGAATCCCATGGACAGAGAAAACCAGGTGGGCTACAACCCTTGGGGTCGCATAGAGTCAGACATGACTGAGTGACTCACATACACACATAGATACAGATATATGAGCAGATTTAGTATGGGAATGGATGACACAATTATAGAGGCTAAGATATGTCACTATCTGCCATCTGTAAGTTAGAGAACCGGGAAAACTTGTGCTATAATTCAGTCTGAGCCTGAGAACCAGGGGTTCCAGTGTCTGAGGAGAGGAAGAATATACTAGTTCAAGAAGAGAAAAAAAAAACTCACCCTTCCTCCGTTTGAAGGCCTCAAAGGTT
The DNA here is from genome assembly GCF_029407905.1 of Bubalus kerabau. Classification (NCBI taxonomy): domain Eukaryota; kingdom Metazoa; phylum Chordata; class Mammalia; order Artiodactyla; family Bovidae; genus Bubalus; species Bubalus kerabau. The sequence continues at coordinate 35,823,888 of NC_073634.1, read as the reverse complement.
CATGCCCACTTGCATACCCTGGTGAGGGCAGGTCTTCTTTACTCAGTCTTCAGATTCAAATACTATTCTCTCTGGAAATACCCTCACAGACACACCCAGAAGTAACATTTTACCAGCTATCTAGGCATCCCTTAGGCCAGTCAAGCTGACACATAAAGTTAATCATCACAGTGACAGAGGCTAGATTTGAAACAAAAAAGCTATATACAATTTTATTCCAATAGCATTAAATTCTAGAAAATGTAAGTAATATTTAGTGACAGAAGCCTGTTGTCTGGAGGATGAGTAGAAGGGGTTATACCTTTGTAACAAGAAAACTTACAGGGTTATGAGTACATTCACTACCTTAACTCTAATGATAGTTTCATAGGCGTATTGCATATATCAAAACTTGTGAAATTATACATTTTAATATGTAGAGTTAGCTGAACATCAACTGTATCTCAGGGAGCTGTTTTTAAAAAAGAGAGAGGACATTCAGTTAATTACTGGAAGAACAACAAATAGAATCCAGGACTTTATCCTTTTTCAGTGGGTATACTACAGGGTCCTGATTTTAAATTATGTGATCCAGCCAAAAAGATTTTGAGTTTATATAGTCCTTAACTATTATTAGAAAGGAGTTTGATTATACAGGAGGGCTTCCCTGATGACTCAGATGGTAAAGAATCTTCCTGCAATGCAGGAGGGCTGGATTCAGTCTCTGGGTTGGGAAGATTCCCTGGAGAAGGGAATGATAACCTAGGCATTCTTCATAACCATGCTTGGTAACCATACTTGGTAACCAAGTATTCTTGCCTGGAAAATTTCATGGACAGAGGAGCCTGGCAGGCTATAGTCAGTCCATGGGGTCGCAAAGAGTCAGACACAACTGAGTAAATAACACTTTCACTTTGATTATATAGACTTCTAAAAATATAGTAAAATCAATTCCCTGTGCTATATACTGGGTTTTTATAGATTGTGACTTTACCAATATGGAACTCAAAATCTTTTGCAGAATTAGTTGGAAGAGAGCAAAACAGCTGCGTTTCTGACTTTAAGTGGTGAGCATTTTGCTTCTTTAATTCATTCTAGCCTATTTGATCAGTTGAGGAGATTGCCAATAGGTCAATTATTTGACCTGACAGAGTATTTAACTAGTACAAATGTTTCATAAAAAACGGTTCCTTGGAATAATCTAGACAATTGAGATGTAACTGCACTAAATAAATTGATTCTAATTGGGATTTATCAGTTAGAGGACTGGAAACCAATAATAAAATAAAAAATCCTTTCTACTGACCTTCACATCTGTTTAAACAGAGTATTTTAAGGTATGGGAGGGTCCCCCTCCTTATATCCCAGATAATGTTTCCAAATCTGTTTTATTAACTAGCAGGGAAGTAGTAAACCTATGAATCCAGAGCATGAAATTAGCATAATAATTAAAGTTTGACCTTATTGTAGGTCACAAAAATTGTTTAATCTCTTTATTCATCTGTGCATACTGAGAAAGAAAATGGCCTGTGGAGATGCTAGTAAGCTAGGACCTATCAAAGCAACCATATTATGTTAAAAGAACAAAGTTAATTATGCTTTCAGTTTATCACTTTTTTGATGCCATCAAGGTTAACATGATTTTTTTTTCTTTTCAAAAAGCTTATATGTGAAAGAATCAAAAATTACATAAGCTTCCTTTTAAAAGATAACATCTCTTTGTCTTTCATTAAGAATTATTGTTCTGCAAAAAGAGTGATAGAATAGGGCTATTTTTATTGCAAAACAAGACTGAAATATATCTTACATTTTCAGTCTTTTTTTTTTTTAAAGAATATCAACTCATTTCCTATTACTCAAACCTAAAGCTTTATCTCAGCTTTGAGGGAATGTCAAAGTATGTGATTTGGTTTCTAAACTCAAGACAGGTTCTGGTTGAGATGCAGAGGCTAGCTTCTCCATGCCCAGACAGTGAAGGACATTGTGCAAGCAGCAAATAACTATAAGCACTTTCTTGTTCAATCTTCCAAAAGCATCACATACTTTGCCTCTGGTTCCAAATGGTAATTCTGGAGCCAAAATTAACGTGATTTTTTTGTTTGTTTTGTTTTGCTTTTAACCCCCAATGAAGAGAATTAAATCCAGTGGCTATCCACCTAGCCTCTTCACACACACTTTATTATAGAATCTCAAGCTTTGAACTGTCAAGAGTTTATCTCTAAGCTAGAGACTTGAGATGTGTATTTTTAACTCAATGGCTTATGCATGTTTCTCTGAAGAAGAAAACATGCCTTTCTTTAGCTTGTATTAAAATTATTTTTATTTTTAAGAGAGAGAAGACATGTATTCTGATTGGAAAATATAAAATGGAAATGATATTTTTATTGAATTTCAAGATTCCTTTAGTATTGGGCAATTATTTAAATGATTGCTTTGTGTAACTGTGTATCTGTCATCTTTCTGCCATAATAGTTATAAGTTCCAAGTGAATCTGTTTGTTCATTCTCCATTGTATCCCTACCCTTTAAGCACAGTGACTGGACCCATAAGAGGAGATCCTTAAATACTTTTTATTAAAGGATAAATTAATAAAATAAATGAACAAGATATATTTTCAGCTTTTAAGTGGTGGTTTCTCCCAGAAATCAATGCCATGGAGACATTTAAATGTATAGATTCAGTAAGCAGGATTTCAGCTATTGGGAGAGACACCCTAGATATCTGCAGCCAATAAAAATAAGAGAAGTTAAAGTAATAGCAATATTCTTAAATGTTAAAACACAGAGTTGTATTTTTGGATACAGAAAATATCAGTATAAGAATGAAATAGTCAATAGAATGAATATTGTGATATATATGGATTATGATTGTGGGTTTTACATGTGTGAATTGTACATACACATTTGAAAATTCCAGATGAACATTTTTTGGAACTCAGAATGGGGCAACACCACCTTTGCTGCACCAGTTTTCATATGCTGTAAAGAAATGCAACTAATTGTTAAAAGTTAGCCCAAGCAAGAGAAAATTAGGAAGGCAGTTCTAAGATAAGATATTGTTAAAAATATGTGTTTCTTAGTTTCCTTCCAATTTTTATTTATCTGGACTTGACTGTTTATGTTAAGCTCTCACCCTTCACTGTGACGCTCCCAATGAGCTCAGAGTTGGACTAGGTAGTTTCTTACCAGAGATCCTGGATAGGAGATGGGTACTTCTAAAAACAGCAGAGAGAACTGAGATAAAAATTAAACAAAAAGTCAGTTTCTCAGAAGGAGAAAAGAGAACCCAAGATTCATTAACTTGAAAGAACCAGAAATTCTCTCAAGATACAGAAATCTAAAAGACAGAGAGATAAGAGAACAAACAGAAAAGTCATAAAGGAGCAGGTGATTAGCTCGGAAAAATATTTTACAGAAATGAAAAATTATGCTATGTGCATGGTGTTTCAGTGAGCAAGAATATAGGGTGACCAGTTTAAATCAAAGATCATGTTAGCAAGACTGGCCTGGAAAACACTGCAGAGAAGACTTGTCTTTTCCTTCTGGCCTCTATCACTAGTTTCTTGGTTTATTATCCCTTAGCATCATTTATCAAGGAGTGATTCTGGACCAGAATGATCTTTCAGAATCACCTGGGTGTTTGTTAAAAAATGAGGTTTATCACAAGTCACCCCTCATCTACTTGTGAAAATAACAGGAGGTGAGGACCAAGTATCAATGATTTTTCAGTCTCTACAGGAGTTGGATCCTCTCTTAAGTTGGAAACTCCTAGATCTAAACCTTCCATGGTGGTGTCATCATATTAGCACATCAACTAAAAACAGGTTGGAGTTTACTTTCCCACATAGAAATTTCCTTGATCAAAATTTTCACTGCTTCAAAACTGAAAAAGATCTATTTTTTTAATCCACTACCCCCAAACCTTCTACTATATTAATTGGAGAAGTAAGAGACTCGTTTTGTAGGAATTCCCTATGGACAGCTCCCCCATTTTCTTGATGTTTTAACCATTCAGACTTCTCCTGGCTAGAGTGCAGAAACAGGAAAGTAGAACATCAGGTACCTAATGGGGATATGTTTGCAACAAGATGATCATTTCTGTGTGTCTCAGAACACTGTGTAGGTGGTCACTAACTCTGCCTATGCAAAGATCTAACCCTGAATATAGCAGGGCAGGTGTAGTGTTCAAAATAATGAAGGCAAAATAGAACCAGCAGCTTTTCCTAGCAGATGATATCCTTTCCTAACTTTTGCAAGCTGTGGTAAGGACATTCTGTTTAGTTTGTAGCGTTTCAGCACCTGTTGGGAGGAATTGTAATAGACCTTATACATGGCACCCTCAGACTCTTAGAAAATAGTTGCTACGTACATTATAATATCAGTACTGTCACAGAACCTGTAGGGAGTGAAACCCTTGAGGAATAATACAAATAACAATTAAGGGGAGTTGCAGGGATGGACAGACCAAACAATTCCTTTCCTAGTCTCTGCAAGTCTAAGAAGCCTTCAGGAAGCACTTCGTGAATATAATAACAGGCCTGCCTGGGGAGAGGCAGCTTCTAGTGTTTGCATGTCAAGCAGTTCTTTTCTTAATTAATAGAAAAAGTATCTGAGATGGTCTTTAGATGGTGCATTTGGAGAAGGAATGATTCTGTTTGGGTTCTAAATGCCATGAAAAAGCAGAATAATTTCAGAAGGAAGGGGAAACTCCTGCTCTGCATAACCTAATCATCCTATGAACGCATACCGGTGCTGTCATTCATGTTACTGTACCATAGAATTTTCCTAATGTAACAAATAGAACTCCAAATCAGCTTCTAGGGCCATGTGTCTAAACAGCGGATGGGTAATTACTGGCAACCTTTAAGTCACTAGCAAGGAAAAGTGGAGGCTATTAAGAATAAGCTATAGTTGAGCACTGTGATAGAGGAAAGCCTTATTTATGGAACTAGTTTCTGAAAAGGGAGAAAGAAAGCCATGTACCTAATTTGTTTTAGACTCAAGCAGTACGTGTTAAACTGAGGCTAGGATGAGAAGGCAATCTGGGCAACAGTACAAATCAGAAATAGGATCAAAGATACAGTTTATGGTCAGTTCTTCTGTGAACCCTCTACTGAAAGAACCTCCTCTTCCCTGATGGGCTAGAATAAAATTGTTAAAGAAGCCTGAAATGCATGGATTTTCCACTATTTACTGAGGGGATGTAAGCCATCACCTGGTGTCTCTAAGACTCAATTTGCCTATTGTTGTTGAGTTGCTAAGTTGTGTCTGACTCTTTGCAACCCATAAACTGCAGCATGCCGGACTTCCCTATCCTTCACTATCTCCCTGAGTTTGCTCAAACTTATGTCTGTTGAGTCAGTGATGCCATTCAGCCATCTCATCCTCTGTTGCCCCCTTCCCCTCTTGCCCTCAATCTTTCCCAGCATCAGGGTGTCGGTTCTTCATATCAGGTGACCAAAGTATTGGAGTTTCAGTTTCAGCACTAGTCAGTCCTTCCAATGAATATTTAGGATTGATTTCCTTTAGGACTGACTGGTTTGACCTCCTTGCTGTCCAAGGGACTCTCAGGAGTCTTCTTCAGCATCACAGTTCAAAAGCATCTTTTCTTTGCACTCAGCCTTCTTTAGGTCCGACTCTCACAGCCATACATGACTCCTGGAAAAATCATACCTTTGACTACACAGACCTTTGTCGGCCTATAAATTGTGGAAAATGTGGATAGTAAAAGTATCAGTTCAGTTCAGTTTAGTCACTCAGTCATGTCTGACTCTTAGTAACCCCATGAACCACAGCACACCAGGCCTCCCTGTCCATCACCTACTCCCAGAGTCCACCCAAACCCATGTCCATTGAGTTGGTGATGCCATCCAACCATCTCATCCTCTGTCGTCCCCTTCTCCTCCTGCCCTCAATCTTTCCCAGCATCAGGATCTTTTCAAGTGAGTCAGCTCTTCACATCAGGTGGCCAAACTACTGGAGTTTCAGCTTCAACATCAGTCCTTCCAATGAATACCCAGGACTGATCTCCTTTAGGATGGACTGGTTGGATCTCCTTTCAGTCCAAGGGACTCTCAAGAGTCTTCTCCAACACCACAGTTCAAAAGCATCAATTCTTTGGCACTCAGCTTTCTTTACAGTCCAACTCTCACATCCATACATGACCACTGGAAAAACCATAGCCTTGACTAGACGGACCTTTGTTGACAAAGTAATGTCTCTGCTTTTTAATATGTTGTCTAGATTGGTCATAACTTTCCTTCCAAGGAGTAAGTGTCTTTTAATTTCATGGCTGCATTCACCATCTGCAATGATTTTGGAGCTTAAAAAAATAAAGTTTGCACTGTTTCCCCATCTATTTGCCATAAAGTGACAGGACTGGATGCCATGATCTTAGTTTTCTGAATGTTGAGCTTTAAGCCAACTTCTTCACTCTCCTCTTTCACTTTCATCAAGAAGCCCTTTAGTTCTTCTTCACTTTCTGCCATAAGGGTGGTGTCATCTGCATATCTGAGGTTATTGATATTTCTCCCAGCAATCTTGATTCCAGCTTGTGCTTCTTCCAGCCCAGCATTTCTCATGATGTACTCTGCATATAAGTTAAATAAGCAGAGTGACAATATACAGCCTTGATGTACCCCTTTTCTTATTTGGAACCAATCTGTTATTCCATGTCCAGTTCTAACTGTTGCTTCCTGACCACAGATGTTGGCAAAAGTGAGCACTAGCATGTATATGGAATCTAGAAAGATGGTACTGATGAACTATTTCCAGGGCAGCAATGGAGACACAAGAGAACAGACTTGTGGACACAGTGCAGGAAAGAGGGTGGAACAAATTGAGAGAGAAGATTGGAAACATACTTTACCATATGTAAAATGGATAGTCAGTGGGAATTTGCTATATGATGCAATTTTTTTTTATTTCTCAGCTTTATTGATGTATACCTGAAAAATAAAATTGTATATGCTTAAGGTGTACAGAGTGATTGGATTTAATGTATACTTGCTTTGTGAAATGATTACCATGATCAAGTTAATCAACATATCCATTACCTCACATAGTTATCATTTGTGTGTGTGATAAGATCTACTGTCTTAGGAAATTTCAAGTATATAAGGTTGTATTATTATCTATAGTCACCATGCTATATGTTAGCTTCCCAAAACTTAATTAATTTTGTATCTTTATTTCTATATATCCAACCCTCAAACCAGTGCATAGAACCTAGTTGAAACAACATACATTTTTTTAAGATATTATCTGTTGATGAATAGATTTTCTGAGGTTCTGGGATGTATTGCTCTAGTATCTAGTACCCTCAAATGCAAGTCAGAAACAGCCATAATACATGTTCACATTAACATAAACCAGTGGCCAACGGTCCTGCTCACATTTCCAAGCCTCTCACCTGTTCTAACTGCAAGTTGCATGTCACTCTTGCCTGTAGTCTCTTCTCACATGGATTTAAACCCAAACAGGTTAGTGATACTAGGATATGACCCAGTAACAGGCCAGTCTCAATATTGTTACATGCTGTGGGTGGGGATGGAGAAGCATTTGAAGTTCCTTCTAGTTGTAAAGCTTTTGGGTGTAGAAAGGCAACATGGCAACTTTAAGAGGCCAGAATTTGCAGTCAAGCAAACTTTAAGGCTTTAATCTTGACTTGCAGTTTATTAGCTCTGTTACTTTGAATGACCACCTTAGCTTCTAAATGGTTGACTCTTCATCTGTAAAACAAGTATAATAGTACCTACAACAAAAGCATTTGTGATAGTTAAAAGAGATGGTGTATGTGAATTGCTTAGCGTAGTGTCTGGCTCTTCCAGGATCTCCTGACCATCCACCTCCCCATGGGGGTAAAGCACAGGGATTAGGAGGCACTCATTCAGTTGATATATTTGTTGAGCAACCCCTGTATACCAGGCTGTATTCTAGGTGCTGAGATAAATCAGTGAACATATCAGACAGAAACTCCAGTTCTGATGGAACAATTCTTTTCTTTAATATAAAGTAAATTTTATAAGCTCATTGTATCCTCAAAAGCTCCAATCTTATTAAAATGGAAACTTAATTTAGGATGAAATCAAAGCAAAACCAAATATAAATGATGGTTATAATTGATTGTAAAACGTTAGTCAAGGCACAGACTATCTTTCAGAGAGCGAAATCTGTTGCAGATTTTTTAAATTTGTAGATTCAGAAAAAAAAAAAAGGAAAGAAAGCCATAATTCATTTTAATTAAAGAATAAACCACTAATATTTCTTAAGAAAAAATATACATGAATGTATAATTTCTAATATTCGAAAATATATCCCCAAATAAGTTTCGTATTTACAGAGGTATGTTTACTTCTTAAATTTGAAAAGACTTCTAAGTCCTTTTAAAATTACAAAATCTTCAATAATTTGTCACAAAATGATTTTTAAATAGTTCATTTTATCAAACTCATCTCCAAACTATATGTCAATATGCTATATACTCCGTCCTCAAAACAGATTTTTAAGCTTCTTGAATGAAAAATAACTTTTTTTTTAAAGGACATTTATTATCCTCTACATTCAAATAAATGGATCAGGTAATAGGCCTATCAAATAATCATGCAAGAGAAACTGTGCATATTAAACATAAGGAAGCCCTTTGTAGTGGGTAAATGTAAGAAGTGTACAGCAAAATGGAAGAAATAGTTTACTACATCAAAAAATGTACACTGCAAAAGAACAATTGTTTATATATCCGTTTACAGTGCAATGGAATCTTGAAGCAATGTGTTATTGATGCATTTAGCATTTGTCCTTCTTAATGGAAGCACAGAGCCATATCTCATGCCATCCTGTATGTGCATGATATATAAGTGGTAAAAGAGATGGAAGTCTAGGGAAAAGTCAAGAGTGCTGAAGCTGAGTGTTAAACAGAGGCAAGCAGATGCTTCCTGCCACTACCTTCCCTTGTTAATCCACCTGAAGCTATCTTTTAAGCTTACGGCTCATTCTTCAATATCTATTGCTTGCCCAGTGTAAAAGGCAGTTACAAGTTATGCTATGATGTTATTTGAATACTTTGAAATGATATATCCTGCTCTCAAGAAGCTTGTGTGTAGTGTGCTTAGCTGCTCAGTTATGTCCAACTCTTTGTGACCCCCATGGACTGTAACCCGCCAGGCTCCTCTGTCCATGGGGATTCTCCAGGCAATTCTTCTGGGGTGAGTTGCCATGCCCTCCTCCAGGATATCTTCCCAAACCAGGGATCAAACCCAGGTCTCCCACATTGCAGGCAGATTCTTTACTGACTGAGCCACAATTCTGAAAGAAGGAAGAAAGCTTTTCACAATTGGGCAGTGTATGGATACTGAGGGGATAAAGAAAGCACTTTTACTAGTGTGATTAAAGAAGAGGTGATGTTGGAATTGGGCAAAATGCCATGGAGCATGGCAGAAAGGGAGCAGCAGCAAAGGCTCAGAAACAGGAGGGTGATGAGGCCATAGAGACAATAGGGAAATGAGTAGGGAGGAACTTCCAAAGAGTCAATGTTTGTGAAGGATGCTGCCAGGATAATTACCAGAAAATGCGAGTGAAGTGCAAAAGTGGCGTTTATATTTCTAGAAGACATTTTCTTTTTAAAATTAAATTTAATTTTTAAAAATAAAATTTGGCTGTGCTAGGTCTTCGTTGCTGCATGTGGACTTTTTCTACCTGCAGTGAGTGGGGTGGGGGCTATTCTCTAGCTGTGGTGTGCAGGCTTCTCATTGCGGTGGCTTCTTTTGTTGCAGAGTGAGGGCTCTAGAATGTGGAGGCTTCAGTACTTGTGGGGCACAGGCTTAGTTGCCCCGTGGCATGTGGGATTTGCCCGGACCAGGGAGCAATCCCTAGCTACCTACATTGGCAGGCAGATTCTTAACCGCTGGACCACCAAGGAAGTCCTAGAAGACATTTTCAATAAGAATAATTTAGATAATTTTTCTTCCTATTACATACTTGTGCTCTCTAAAAAATAAATACAGTGAATGTATTTCTAGCAAGTTAAGACTTTTGCTTTTATACTTAAAAGATCTGTGTTTGTGTCCTGGTTTGAGGATTACCAAAAAGTTAGGTCCTTCTTCCTTCTAAAGTGAAGATATACCCACCTGCTCTTTCCTCAACTAAGGCTATTTTGAGGTTGAATCAAAGGTGTGAATGATTTCTGGATCCTGGGATGCTAATATAGGTTTTAATTTATAGGGTAAAATTAAGTAAAATGAAGATCCAGACTAAGCAATTGCACATTGAATCAATAAAAGGCAACAAATAACAGAAGTGAAAGACTAAGACTTGCTGAGTACATTACAATGGAAAATGTAGTTATGCTTGTATCTTTAGTCACAAGCTAATTACTCAATCTAAAAGCCTGTCTTGAGGGTAGAGAAGGAGACTCCTGTCTACTTGCCAATTTACTGTTATCTGAGATGTGGCTACAGTTCATTGTGACTGTATAGAAGAGGAAATCCAATAACATGCTTTACTACTCCTGGTTCTGTCACTGAGGGCTTCAATAGACTCTACAGCCTCTTTCTCTCTCAATTGGGGATAATAATAGCCTGGAGCTGTTGTAAGGGTCAACAGATTATCCTTGTGATTAAAGGAAGATGAGAATTTCAAGTGTAAAAGTTTTTTGTTTTTTTTTTTTAAAGCCGTTCTTTTTTTTTTTTTTCCTTTTTGAGGGCAGAATACAGAACTCTACATTATGTCTATCCTCCAGTTCAGACTGAGCCCCAGTAGTAGGAAGCAGAGACACCCAGCACTTCTCCAGAAGGAAAGGCTTTACAGTTTCACATTTGCCTTCTAGCACCAGGAACAACACCAATCATTTAAGAACTGCCTATCATAAGTGTGGCATCTCTCTGGGCCCTGGGGAAGCTACTGAATAAACAAAATAATAACTATCCCCTCCCCAAATCTCATTCCACTATGGGAGACAAGGCAACAAGTATTTAAGCTTAAGTGATTATATATTATATTAGGAATTGTGTAAGTCTGAAAGAAAAACAAGGCAAGGTAAAAACAAGGCAAGGTAAGACCAAGTGTGGGTGATACTGGAACAAAGATTAGGAGGTTAGGGGGCAAGCAATATGAATATCTGGAAGAATAATCCAGACAGTGGAAAGAACCAGTGAAAGGTGGCAATCTTGGGAATTGCCTGGCTTGTTAAAGAATCAATGGGTTGGTGGTTATGGCTGGAGCACAGTGGGAGCCACTGAAGATGAGCTCACAGATGTAAGAGTGGGGTCAGATTATATAGTTATGGCATTCTGAGGACTTTGACTTTCATTCATAAAGCCTGGAAGTTTTCGAGGGGGTTGTTGTTTTTGTTTCTGAAATTTTTAATGGGATAGGGAAATGCCCATATCATGTTCAGTGGGGAAAGCAAGATACAAAACTAACATACAGTATTAATATTGTTTATTTCTTCTTTTTTTTTTTGGTTGTGATGCCAAGTGTGCAGGCTCTTTTTAAAAAAATATTTATTTATTTATTTATTTGGCTGCTCTGGGTCCTAGTTGTGGCAGCTGGGATCTTTGATCTTTGTAGTGGCATGTGGGATCTACTTCCCTGACCAGGGTTCAAACCCATTCACCCCTGCATAGGAAGTTCGGAGTTTTAGCCATTGAACCACTCAGGGAAGTCCCCATGTGAACTCTTAGCTCCCCATCAGAGTTGAATCCACATCCCTTGCAGTGGAAGCTCAATGTCTTAATGTCTTGGACTGCCAGCGAAGTGCCCAACAGTGTTCATTTCTTGATGGTTATGGATAATTTCTCTTATTTGATTACTTTATTTTCCAAAAAAAAAAAGAACAAATTCTCTAGGATAGCCTTGTATTTTGGAGAAGGCAATGGCAACCCACTCCAGTACTCTCGCCTGGAAAATCCCATGGTTGGAAGAGCCTGATAGGCTGCAATCCATGGGGTCGCTAAGAGTCAGACATGACTGAGCGACTTCACTTTCACTTTTCCCTTTCATGCATTGGAGAAGGAAATGGCAACCCACTCCAGTGTTCTTGCCTGGAGAATCCCAGAGACGGGGGAGCCTGGTGGGCTGCCATCTATGGGGTCGCACAGAGTCAGACACGACTGAAGCTACTTAGCAGCAGCAGCAGCCTTATATTTTAAACTAATGAATTAATTTTAAATGAATATATTTTGTCTCAAGTGTGAGATGATGTTCTTGCTGAGATTTTTGTTTTTCTTTGTAGATTATTACTTTGCACAAGTAGCCCTTGAGCTTGGATGAAATGATGGGGACCTAGGAACTGTGGAAATGGCAACCCACTCCAGTTTTCTTGCCTGGAGAATCCCGTGGACAGAGAGCCCAGCAGGCTACAGTCAATGGGGTTGCAAGAGTCGAACATGACTGAGTGACTAACAATTTGTGGGCTGTGGGGTAGATTTTCCATCAATTAGTTGATAATGATTAGTGTATAAACACAGAGAAGTCCTGTCGTGTCAGTTATGAGCAGCCAAGAGAGGCAAGGTAGGCTACTCAGTATGTTTTATCATGCATTTATAAACAAAATAAATATTTACTTAGATGATAAATTAATTTCACTTCTCACTTACAAGCCTCAGTACCTCAAATGGATCCAAAAAAAAAAAAAAAATAGTGGAGAAAATTGATACCTCTAGAACTTTACAAACTATTTCTCTTAATTTTTTCCTTAGCTTGTGACTTTGTCAGATCATTTTCATGACTTCTGGCTGCACCTGTTCTAGTACAGATTGAGCTCTTTAGAATATATGTGCTACTTACCCTTTTAATTAACACCTCTTTTGCTTCTAATTCAAAAAGTCTACTTAGTTTCTCAGAGATGGGATTTCAGCCAAAGAGTGAGGTGATACAATCTTAAGTTTTCAAAGGATCATTTTGATTTCTTATGGGGGAGGGGAAGAGGGAAGAAAATCTCAGGGATACCAGTTTGAGGGTTATTTCAGAAGTCCAAGAGAAACACTGGTGACTCAGAAAAGGCTGCAGCAGTGAAAATGATATGTGTTTAGATTCCGGAATTATTTTGATGGTAGAACTAATAGATTGTGATGGTTTTACCCAAGCTTTCTGAAGCCTAGAAATCAGTGTGTGTGTGTGTGCGTGTGTGTGTGTGTGTGTGTGTGTGTGTACATGCACGCGCACGCTTTGTCGTGTCCAACTCTTTGCAACCCCCTGGACTGTAACCTTTCAGGCTCCTCTGTCCATGGGATTTTCCAGGCAAGGATCCTGGAGGAGGTTGCCATTTCCTCCTCCAGGGGATCTCTATGACCCAGGGACTGAACCCATGTCTCTAATATCTCCTGCGTTTGGCAGGCAGGTTCTTTACCACTGTACCATCAGGGAAGAGGGCAATACCTTCCCATTTCCTTATATCAGTAATTAGATTGAAAAATGGTTCAAGTTTAATTTCACAGTTATATATCAGTTTATCCTTAAATAATAGCTGGTTTAAGAATTATTTTTTCCTCTTTCTCCTCTCTTCTGCTCTTGAGTATTTTTCCTTGTATAAGACATATAATATCAAAAAGAAATGTCAAAATATACTACTACAAAGTAAAATGATATATACCAGCTGTATTTAGGTACTGGGTAGGTGAATCATGATGTCCTAGCTTTCAAAGTCCCAAAGTCCTAGTTCTCTTATGTTCTCTTTCTTTCTCCTGCTCTCTTAAAACAAAAATGAAAGCAAAAGCCAAAACAACTGTTCTTCATCCATAGGTATTTTGTTCCCAACAAGATGCCGAGATGTAGCTCTTAAACTAAGTCATACTAGCCCCAGCAAAGCTTTTAGCTATTAGCAAATACTTTTCAATTCAGTTTAAATGTAATTTTCCATCCAAACAAGAGCTGCGTCCTTATCAGGCTGGACTGGTTCAGATTTGTCTATCAGAATGTCTCTAAACACGTCCTGATAGAAAAGCATATATTCATCCCCCTAAGTTGCAGGCTAGAACAAATCTGGGTTCCAGAAACAATTGTTTTGTTATATGGATAGAGTGATTTGAAAGGCAAATAAAAATGCATCAGATGAAGTTCTTGATTCTTTATCAATGCTTGAAAAAAGGTTATTATTTTCTTCTGAAAGAGAAGGAAATGAAAGAAAAATAAAGAAGAAAAAGAGAACTGTATCTCTTCTCAAAGTTTGCTAGTTTCCGAAAGAAAAATACGAATAAAACTAATCCAATTTACAACTTAGTCGTAATCAATTAAATGTTCTTCTTGAACTGGCAAAGCCATCACACATCAGACAATCCCAGTCTTCCAAGCCTTCTATTTTACATCAAGGTCTGATGTGTTTTTCCCAGGTTGCAAAGAATTTGAATTAATTTGACCTTTCTTGCCCTTTTGTTCCCTGCTTTTGTTCTCCTGTTTCTCTGGGTTCACTTGGTTGTATAGTGTGAAATGAATAATAATTTTTGCTTAAGCATCATTTGAACCTTTGTGTGGAGTCACCCTATTGCCTACTGCTTAGATAGGAAGGTGAAAAAAGCCAGAAGGGAAGAAAGGAGGCGATTGTGTGGGGCTACTTTTATGTGGGATCTTCCCAACCCAGGAATAGAACCGGGGTCTCCAGCATTGCAGGCAGACGCTTTACCATCTGAGCCACCAGGGAAGCCCGTGTATGCTTTGACAGCAGTCATTTTGTCGCAAAGAAATCCGAAGGAAACAGAAGAGGCAGGTGGAGAAGGTAGTGATGACATTGGGTTCTAAACTGAAAGTGTTTCCAATCAAATGACTTTACACTATCCATTAGGCAGTAGCAGAGCAGGACAGTCTGATCATATGATCAGCATATTTACTTAAAATTCAAATTGTGGTATAATAATACTTTAAGTATTTATATGTAAATCAAGGTAAACTTGAACTTCTCTATACTATTTATGTGGAAATTTAAAAAATTGGCTTCTTTGCCTCTTTTTCAAATACAAATGTGACCTCAGCAAGTTCACGGAAATAAGTAAATTGAGAATGAGCTATAAGCTGCAGGCATTTAGATATAGGACTTAATTAAACATGAGTGGGAACCAACATGAGGAAACGGGTCATAAAAACTTCAAAGAATAATAAAAGTAGAGGAATTTAAAAATAGAAAAGCAAAAGAGCAGTCAGACACAAATGAGAGATGGTCATAATCATAAACCATCAGGAAAATGCAAATTAAAGCCATAATGAGATACACCCAAAGAGATGGCTATAATCAAAAAGACAGATAATAATGATTATTGGTAAAGATAAGGAGAAATTGGAATCCTCACACATTGCTGATGGTAATGTGAAACTTTGGAAAACTGACAGTTTCTTAAAATGTTAAACATAGATTTAACATATGACTCAATAACTCCACTCCTGGTAGGCTGCAGTCCATGAGGTCGCTAAGAGTCGGGAACGACTGAGCGACTTCACTTTCACTTTTCACTTTCATGCATTGGAGAAGGAAATGGCAACCCACTTCAGTATTCTTGCCTGGAGAATCCCAGGGACAGAGGAGCCTGGTGGGCTGCTGTCTATGGGGTCACACAGAGTCAGACATGACTGAAGCGACTTAGCAGCAGCAGCAGCAGCAGATACCTACCCACGAGAAATAAAAACATGGCCACACACAAAAAAACTCAAATGTCTGTTGACTGGTAAATGGATAACAAAAATGTAATATATCCATTCAGAGGAATACTGTTGTCTTCAATATTGCTGTATGCTACAACATGGATGGATCTCAAAAACATTATGCTAAGTAAAAGCAGTTAGACATAAAGGCCACACATTGTATGATTCCTTATTAACTGTCCAGAAAAGGCAAATCCATGGCAACAGAAAGATTAAGGATTGCCTGGGTTGACCCCGGGTAGGGACAGAGAATGACTACAAATGGACACAAGGTTTCTTTTTGGGACAATGGAAATGTAAAATCAGACAGTGGTGATGGAACAACATTGAAAGTTTACCAAAGCTCATCAAATCGTGCATTTAAAATGAGTATATTTATGATGTATAAACTAAACCTCAAAAAATCCATTACACGTTTTTTAAAGATAATGAGACAAGACCATGAAACCAGAAATATGGACGACAAAGATAGCTACATATTAAGGTAGAGGGGGAATGATGAAACGTAGGTGAGATGCGTGAAAAAACGGAAAATTCATGGTGGCCTCTCTGATTTTATCAGGGAAACCATTCAGTTGATGCCACCAGGGAAGCCCCATTCAGCTAATAGCCTGGTCTGCAGGTGTCTGCAGGAAAACCTGCCATCACTCCAGACTGCAATACCTGTCCTGTGTCCACATAGCAGTTCATAAAATTGTCCTACAATAATCTGCTCATTTAAATAGAGTTTGTCATGCATAGACCATTAGGGTTTGTTGTTGCTGTTTCAGTGCAGCTTTGGGTTGACTGTCATGCAGGGTTTATATTTTAATAGGAGTTAATTAGAATCAGAAAAGTGCCCTTATTTGTTAAGTTCCAGAGCCCCAGTACAAGCTGTACTAATCCTATCATTGTGAGCAATGGAAAAACTGAAGGGGTGAGATTAGCAAGGAGGGGGAATGGAAGAGAATATGTTTTGCCAGTAGGTTCACACTCTTTACTTTCATAGAGATAGTTTTACTTTGGAAAAGCTCCCAAGGATGAAGAATCAACTTTAATTTTTCAATGTGGTCAAAAGGAATTCTCTACAGGAAAAAATCACTATGCACATGCGCAACACATAGATCACTCATTGCAAATGAATTAAAAATAACATACAATTACTTATTTTATTTAAAATAGAATTACTTTTTTTTACCATGATCTAATTCCCACAAATGACAGTGTTAGCAGTCATTATTATGGATATTGCTGTATTATCAGTTATTAAAAGATGTATTTTGAGTGCCAGGTAATAAAGTTTACTAAAATATAATTCACTAACTATCAGAAACCATAGAAAAATGTGTTCCTGTTTCATGGTTTTTCTACCACTTAAAATTAATTCCAAAGTGTTGGCTAAAATAAGTTGTCAGTTACTTATTTTTATACTTTTTTTCATCTTCAAATATTTAGGATCTTAAAATTTTAAAGTCGAGCCAAAGATAACTTTGTACTTCTTGACTGACATTTTTGTTTCAAAAGTCAGCAGTTAGTTAAGAACACAGTGAGGGATTTTTAAAATAGACTATGAGAGACTGGTTTCCGTTCCTTGGTTTGTTTTAATAGTTTGTATTAGCAAGTGTTTTATCACCCAAATTACAGTGAGGCGCAAAGAAAAATCCTAGGTTTCATTGTCTGGTATTTGTAAAGGCGCCTGTTTTTCTGCTGGTTTGGGCATGCACATAATGAGCTCAGAGTGTTTGTTTTCCTGACTCTGGAATAAAAAAGCAACCTGACATTTAAAGACAGGGTAAAATACTGGGCTGCCACTTACAGGTTTATCGGTGTGTTTGCTGTCACCATAATTGTTTGGAAGCATTTTTATTTGATGTTTAAATTTCAGAGCAGGTTCTTATGAGGATCCAGGGAAGGAGAGCACAGAACCGGAAAATGAATCATCCTTTGGAAACTGTGTTGACATCTGCACAAAAACGGTGTGCTAACGTCAGGAGCCGTACACTGCTTGCTCTTACTGAAATCATATTTTATCATTATATATATGCTTTATATGCATATAAAGCAGTGGCGAGAGCAGAGGCTTCACATTTGGGATCTTTTCTTATATCAGAACCACTTTCCTAACTAAACATGTTGTTTAGTGGCTAAATTGTGTCTGACTCTTTGCAACCCTGTGGACTGTACCCTACCAGGCTCCTCTGTCCATGAGATTTCCCAGGCAGATACACTGGAGTGGGTTGCCATGTGCTTCTCCAGGGGATCTTCCCGACCCAGGAATTGAAACCGAGTCTCCTGCATTAGCAGGTAGATTCTTTACCATCTGAGTCAGCAGGGAAGCCCTCGAACTACCTTACAAAATAGCTTAAATAAAAACAGCAATCTTGTTAGTTATCACAGTAAATATTTACAGCTGTCCTTTGGTACCCATGAAGAATTGATTCCAGGACCCCCTGTGGATACCAAAGTCTGCAGATGCTCAAGTCCCTTAGAGACAATGGTGTATTCTGTATTTCACATCCACACACCCGGGGTACAGTGCAATTGAGGCTGTTCTTCAAATTCCTCAGGAACAAGGGCATTTATGACTGTAACTGGGAAAACTGGGAGAAAGAAACAGATGCGGAATTAAAATAAATGCTACCAGTATCTACCTTGTTTCACTGGATTTAGACCATATGTTGTTATTAGACAATGAGAAGGTAGATGACCACAGCTAATTCATTTTTATACATTTTAAGGACAGAGCAAGGGCAGTGTTGACCTCTACAATTCATTCACATCTGTAAAATCAGTCCCTAATCAGAGAAAAATGTATTGTGTGCCAGGAAGAGCACTAGGGCGTCAACAAAAATTCCTTGCTCTAAAAAAGAGTTATCTTCTGGTAACTGTCATATTTCTGGTATTTCTGGTGAATTTTAGAAGTAGCTGCTCAGGTGCCATCCTTTAAGGCCCTGAGCATTTGCCATCTTGTCGTCTCTTACCCTCCAAATCAGGGTCATGCGAAGGACAAGTCCAGGACAAATGATCTTGATCACTGTGATAGGCAAAGTGAATTCCATTTGATAGAGGAGGATGCTCACAAACATATGTTTAATGTGCGCAAATTTTGTCAGCCTACGTAAAAACTTGACTCCAAAATAGATACCTACTAAGGGATTTTCCCTGACAAAAGCTCATCCGAAGATACTTTCCAGTAATGATCTCATCTGTAGCCTCTCAGCATTTTCAACTGTTAAACATTGTTTTTAAAAAATAAAAAAAAAAAAAAGCAGTGTTGCGTGAAAAAGAAGAGGGTCTCTGGAGGAGGTTTTGTATTACGTCATTGTTGGCCACTGAGTCTCTGCAGAACCCAATATAGTTAGGGATCTCTTTGGCTTGTCTTGTAAAAGGGAGCTATTTATGTAAAATAATTCATGCACATGGCAAAATGAGTCTAAATGAATCATTTAACATTATTAACTTTTCCCTGGTTATAAAAAAATGCTTATTACAGAAAATTTGGAAGACAAAATACACTTAAAGAAGAAAACTCACATTTTTATACAATACAGAAATGATAACATTCTAGTATATTTTCTTTCAAAAATGCATTTATATGTATATGTACATCATATACATACTCATATACATTATAATTATAATCATGCAATTTATAATGCAATTTGTATGTCTTAGCTTTATTTTGTTTAGTTTTATGTGGAGTATCTTCCTCCATCATTAGAATGTGAAAACATGATTTTTAATGTTGCAAAATATCCCATCCTAATGTTTTTCCATTACTTAACTGTTTGCAATAATTGAATAATTTTCTTGATTTTCAGGTCAGTAATGGATATCTAGTAAACAAACTTTTTTTTCCTTAGATGTGTTATCTGTGAGCACAATTATTAGGATATGGGCAGAACTTTTCTTCGAGTCTTCAAATAAATTGTCGATTTATAATCCCTGCAGTTTATACCACTTTGCATTTCCACGGTTAGGATTTTATTGTTTTTGTTGTTCAGTTGCGTCCAACTCTTTGCGACTCCATGGACTGTAGCCTGCCAATACCTAGAACAAGACATATGAGGCTCTTAAAACTGGCTAATAAATGAAATAATTTGTATTTTTGGAAAATTAGGTTACTATCTACAAGTTTCAACTCTTTTTCAAGTCAATCTCCAGACAATGGCCTAAGCAAACATGTCTATAATTGATATGTGCTTGGTACGTATGACTTATTTATTAGCAAATAATTGTTGCTAAGAAGACTTCCTATTGCATAGATATTCTATAGAGTAATATTAAAACAGGATTCCCAGATTTAATAATATTCTCTCAAAGAATGTGATGACCTTGAATTGGTCTTTCACATGTTCATTAGAAATTTTCTTTTGATAAAAATATTCTATATTCGTGTCTATAGTCTTTCTACCTTCCTACCTCCCTCCTTCTGTCTTCCTCCTCTTCTCCTCAGGAATCATATGCAACTGAAAGAAAAATTGTTTAACAAAGGGTATAAAATATGAAAGAGGTTAAAGGAGAGATAGCTCAAATGAGGCATTCTTGTGATTCTTGGTGATTCTGGAAATATGTGGCTAGTGGAACTGTTGCAGGAAGGGGGACCCCTTCCAGGGCCTGAAACTGGGCTCTTGTCTAACACTCGGAAATGGATTGTCCGAGGAGACACATGTGCTGACAAAGCAAGAGATTTTATTGGGAAAGGGCACCCGGATGGAGAGCAATAGGGTACCCAGGAGAACAGCTCTGCCATGTGGTTTTATGGTGATGGGATTAATTTCTGGGTTGTCTTTATCCAATCATTCTGACTCAGAGTCCTTTCTGGTGGTGCATGCCTTGTTCAGCCAAGACGGATGCCAGAGAGAAGGATTCTGGGAGGTGGTCGGACATGGGGTGTCTCCTTTAGACCTTTCCTGAGCTCTTCTGGTTGGTGGTGGCTTATTAGTTCCATGTTCCTTACCAGGACCTGTTGTAAAACAACTTATGCAAATGGTTACTATAGCGCCTGGCCCGGGTGGGCGGTTTCAGTCAGTGTGCTTCACCTAACAGAACAGGTCACAGAACAAAAGAAAATAGAAGAATAGAGTCAGAAAAAAATACAACATTTGAGGAATCATAAGAAAACTGAATTTTTCATAGTTGAATAATTGAACCTAGTTTGTGTCACTAGTGTGAAAATAGATGGATGAGGTTTGACTCCCTTTTGTCCTCCCCTAGAAAGATCTCAGATCTGCAGCCAAAGAGCTGATTCTCCTCAGTTTGATCTCTCATATCACAGCGTGCTTATTGGAAAGCCATCTAAGGAATTTCAAACTTTCTAAATACAAAATGCCTCTTTTGACCAGCCAGGAGTCACCCTCATGACTAAACAAATCTGCCAATTTTAGAGTGTCCCCTGCTTTGACTTGTCACTGATGCAGCATCTGTCAGGGACATAGTGCTACTGTTTGCAGGAAAGTTCAAGAATGTTCTAAAGACTCCAGGTGGCTGATTTTAGTGTGAGAAGAAAGTCAGTCATCAGAATAGCTGCCTCCCACCTGTTTTGTCTTGATTCTTCTCGAAGACATCTTCACTCTCAACAGTTTCTAGAATTTGACAAGCAACATCTTTTTCAGAAATTTCTAGACATTTCTGTAGACAACTAGAATGTTCCTTGCCATTTCTACCCACCTTAATTCTTACTCTTTCACTGGGTCTTGGTGACTGGAGTGTTCCTTTTCAGGGAGTCTCTTTGTAAGTGCCAGTCAAGTATGTGCCTTCAAGGCACATTTCAGTTTTCCTTCCTTGGTGGCACTTTGAACAAATATAATTGAATGATTTGTTTAATGTGTGATTAATACCTGCTTTTCCCCCTTAGATAGACATGTAAATAAAAATCATTCCTGATCTCATATTCAACGAGTAGCTTTCCTTTAGCTCTGTAATCAGATTTGATCTTTAATTTTAAACACAGTAGAGAGTAAAAGGGTCATAGATGATAATGATGAAAAGTGCCATTTACATTTTAAAATAGCTTATTTGGTTAGTGTTTCATTCTTGTGCTCATGTGCAAATGGCAAATTAAGTAATTATAAATAATTCAGTCAACACATGGTTATTGAGTGCCTCCGAGGTTCTGGGCACTGTGCAAGGCCCTGAGAGCCAGTGGTAGACAACCATCAAGATAACAACAACCAAAGTCTTCTGCTCTCACTAAGCTCCCACTTTAGTGGGCCATGTGGATATTAATATATAAATAAATTCATCACTTAAGTAGTGACAAATGCTCTATAGAAGAAAAATAAAGCCCAGTGAAAGAAAAAGATGCAAGTGCTATTAATTCTGGAGGAAGTGCCTTGTTATTTTTGAAATAATTCTTGTGTTATTTATTTTTTCTTAGAAATGAAAATTAGAGACACTTTTCTCTAAAGCTTATAGACAAACACTGCTTGCTGGGATGTGGCTTTGAGTGTTTACTTGGGATCACATTTGAAATATACCTGTATTTGACATGATTTTTCAACACCAAAATCAAGAAATGTATGTGATTATCATTTTATAAAGAAAAATGTATATTTAACAAACCTGTAGATGCTCTTCAGCATCCCAAATTGGCTTAAATTGCAGCATTTTTGTTCTCTTACCTTGGTAGTGAAATTGCAAGAGGAAGATGACCATTTGCACTTTCAATATAATTTTATGTCCCTCAGGGTTATTATTGGCAGGTAAATATCAAAGAATTATTTTCCCTCAACCTGGAGGATGGACTAATGAAGAGATTGAACTTAGAGGAAGGAATGTCCTCCAGTGAGTTAGTATAAGAGAATTTTATTCCATCTCATAAGTTTATGAGACTAAAATTGATGTCCATCCATCAAGATGGTTTAGGCCTTAATTTCTGACTGCAGGGTCATGAGGATTAGCCATCTGGGGGCTGGTTGTCTGTTTCCAGTTAAATTGTTGTTATTTGTTGCCCTTGTTGTTATTTTTTTTAATAGTCTCCTCTAGAATTTGTAGGAGTTACTCCTTTCCATAGACAGAATTTTAAAATATTATAGCTTGCTAATTATAAATATACATATATAAATCTAGTGAAATAAATGCCATTTTTATATTTGAAAGAGTAATAAAAAGAATAAATATTTTTCTTAACAATTCAGTTACCTAACAAAATTAGAATAGAAGACTAAAAAAGGCAAGGCAAAAATGTTAATTGTATTTTCTCTCAAATCATCATGTATATAAAATTAATGTAAATATTTAAATCATTAGGATTTTTACCTGCATTAATATTTTAGGACTATGAAAAGCTTATCCAAACACTACAAAATACTAGCTTTGTGTAAAATCTACATGAAAGATAATAAATCTTTCGAGAACAATACAAAATAGGGCCCAAATAGGTGGAAAAACAGACCGTGTGTCCCTAGATTGGATGATTCAAGGGATAAATTAAATGACAGATTTAGGGCATTTTAACTCATAATCTCAATTTTGGGACAGGAACTGGGGACTTGACAAATTGATTCTAAAGTTAATATGCAAACGTAAACATCTAATTTTTTTTTGAGAAAGATAATTTGGGTAGTTTACCAACATGATCTTAAAAGATACTATATAATGACTGTAAGTAAAGCAACCTGGTTCTGTCACAGAAACAGAAAAACATGTATGTGGAGAAAAATGGGGTCTAGAAATGGATTAAGTATATATGGAATTCAGTATATGATAATCTGGTATTTAAAAACTGAGGAAGAATGTTTTATTTAATAGATAGTATTGAAAGAACCAATTATACACTTGGAAAATAAAGTAAAATTATGTTTCACTGATGTATCATTCTTATAAATAAACACTAAAGGAATTGCATATTATAGAAATACTAGAGGAAAATATCTTTTTGATTTAAGAAGTAGGGCAGGTTTTCTTAAGAAATGAAAGCAGCTTGCCATGAAGTAAAACTCTGATGGAACTGATTTTATAAGATTAAGGAACAAACAAACGAAACTTATATACAAGGAAAAGTGGATGACATATGTTGCCAGACTGTGCTAATAATTTTACAAGCATCAACTCGTTAACCACGGGGTGAATATTACTTTTATCCACATTTTGAATAGTAATTGGAGAATTATAATGTTTAAACAACTTGTCCCCGTTCACAAAGCTAATAAGTGATGGAGTGGCGATCTGTCTACTGTGATTCTAAAGTGTGGGCTCTTAACCACATCACTGAGAACAGAGTCAAAAGAAAATGTATTTAGGCACTGTATTCATCTGCATTTAAATTTATTCTACCAGAAAAGTTGGCATCCACATAGGGTATTTAAAGAGGGTGTGTGTGCACGCTCAGTCGCTTCAGTCACGTCTGACTCTTTGCGGCTCTATGGACTGTAGCCTTCCAGGCTCCTCTATCTATGGGATTCTCCAGGCAAGAGTGCTGGAGTGGATTGCCATTTCCTCCTCCAAGAGATCTTCTCCACCCAGGGACGGAACCCACATCTCTTGGATCTCCTGCCTTGACAGGCGGGTTCTTTACCACTAGTGCCACCTGGGAAACCCTATTTAAAGAGTATCTTGGACTATTACTTCTTATATGTTCAATATAATAGTTTTAAAGAATATAAAGTCTCTTCATAATATGCTTTAATGGTGTTTAATGCAACTTACTAGATTATATCTCACAGTTCAATAGAATATATCATTGCTGTACTTCTTTGAATCATTAGACTAACATCCTCTTTGGCAGATAGTGCAAAGTAAAGCCTTTTTACATGAAGTATCTTTCCTCACAAATGCTTATCTATTTGATAGGAAATAAGAATAAAAATATCTAGTGATGGACCATCCATCTGTCTCCCCTCTTCTCTCAAACTAAACATGAGTAACTTTCCAAATGCTTAACTCTTCTTATTTTTAACATTGAAATTATCACCTTCACTGTAGATAGAACTGCATTGTTCAAAACTATAATGTTAATACTTATAACAAAACATAACAAAAGTATGAGGTGCACTCTTGTCCCTGAGTCTGTGCTAATCAATAATTCATAATTTAGTCTCAGCTGGATATTCCTGATAAAAATGTCAGGAATATCTCTTTCCCTTATCAAAGCCTTTTACAATTCATACGTAACCAAATTTTCTCACTTCATTTGCCATTCTTTTTCATGCCATCTTAGTTCTAATCAAATTTCATTAATTGTTTGACTTCTCACCTCAAAATATTCACTCATTTTCATTCCCTCACCAGAAGTGCTGCTCCCCAAAGTTCCTACATTTCAAATGTGTCATCCTTCAAAAAGTCATTCATGTTTTGCCTTCTCTATGAAATGTATCTCAACACTGGAAATAACCTCTTCTTTTGCATGCTTCTGGCTTTTGATATGCCTTGTAACCTCTTTGCATTTTAAACATCTTATAAGATAAATATCTGTCTAATTCAACATTGTTTCCTTCAAAGCAGTTAATACAGTGCCTCACACATAGTAGGCTTTTAATATGTTTCCTTAAGTAATGATTTAATTAATTCCTTGATACTTCCATAATTTATTTTGCAAACACATTCTAAAATGTGGCTTAAGATTTCAGGCTTTGAAATGCAGCAATTAAGAAAAAAAATCTATTTACCCCTGAATATTTTATTTAGTCCTCTATATACGTACATACAGATCTTGATTCATGGAGACATTTCTTTGAAAATCTATACGATTGCAAACATATACAGACATATTATGTATAAAGAGAAAGTGTGGTTTTTGGAGAGCAGAAGAGATGGCATCAAGAAGGGGACAGACAGATGCAGGAACTCATCAGCTGTCAGGAAGGTCTCTGCAGGCAACACCTGCAGTAGCATCCTAAAGTGCTTTGAAGGCGTGGAGTGGTTATTCTGCTGAATAACTGAATATCCACAGAGCCAAGGTCCGTGACCTTGAACACAGCAGATCTTTTCTGCTGAATATGATCTTATTCCAAGTGAAGTCAAATTATTCTTCCCAGTCGCCAAGAAAACCTCAAAGCTTTCAAACCACTCTGCCCTGAGAGGTGCCTCAACCCTGCTAGGGCAGCCCACAGGACACAAGGACCACAGAGTGCACTTGAACTGCTTGGAAGCATAAAACTTTCCATTTTGAACAGAATTCAGATGTGTCTAGGTTGTATGCCAAGTATAACAAGGACCCTGACCTGAAGTAGGAAAGGCTGAAGTGCTGCTTCTGTGTCTTCCTCAAATCGGAGCTAGAAGAATAAAGTGTTTGTGTCAGTTGGAGAAACTCACAGGCCTGACAGAGCCATGGACATTCCATCTTGAACCATCCGCCCACTCTTCCATTTTATCCCCTTTCTGCATTCAAAGAGTGTGCTTTTTAATTAGTCCAGCAAGAAACAGCAAATGAGGGAAATGTGGAAAAAGCTCTTTGTCTTCAAGTGAAAATGCACGTAAAGAAAACACAAGCAGGGATTTATTAAAAGGCTTTTGTGAGGAGGCTTTTAGTCAGCATTTGACTTGGTTAAAATCCCGAGCGATTGTTTATTATGGCACAGCAACAAGGGAAGAAAAATCAGGGTTTTGTGTATTTGTCTATTAGGAGAAGGAAGAGGAGCCTTAGATGCTTCAAATTTCAGCCTGTGGTGTACCGAGGTGTCACCTGTTAAAGAAAGACAGGCCTGCCAAGGAGAGTTGCTGATGGATGGGTGTGGGCTCCTCTTGTTAACTGTTTCGGGACCAGCGTGTGCACTGCTGCTTGCTTTCTTTATCCACTTTAATCCCAGCACTTCTTCCCGTGACTTTCTCCTCAGGGTAGAACATCCTTGTTTTTAGTGTCCACTGTGAGATATTTAGCTTCCATAGACATTTCATCAGCTTCGAGTGTTATTCTGACCAGCAAATAAAGAGCACTGTTCAAGACAGAATGTTTGCCTAATACATAAACGTTATATATTTGTATAATGAGGGTTTTGAAGATTGGCTAAATTTTTTAATTAAAAGAAAACTGAAAACAGTTGAATTCATCTACTTGGGAGTTTCTATGTGTTTGGGCAAATGTGATTGCCTGAATTGGTAGTAGGACTCTTCATTGCTTCTTAGATGATTTTCCTTCAGGAAGGAAACGTATAATGTCAGCATCTGAATGGGTTGAAGATCCATGCTTGTGCTTTACATAAAGACTGGCCCTTTTAAAGAAAACTGTGATTTAAAATCAGATGCTTTCAAAGGTCAGTCTGATAATGTATGTACATCGAAGGGAAGAGAGGACATGCACTTGTGTTGCCATTTTGTGAAATAAAGTATGCCAACTACTTATTAATTACTCAAGCAGAATGCAGATGTAAAGCAATACTACACACAGGCAGATCACATCTAAAGATTATAACTTAAAGAGCTGCAACGTTTTGTCACATTATTATAACTAAATTAGTACATTTGTAAAGGGACTCTTATTACACGTTAAATGTTTAGGTCATATCTTTCTAAACCAAACTCATGATACCCTTCCATGTTGATACATTTGAATCACCTGGGATTCAATCACTTCTAAACGTGCCCATGCCCAGGACACTCACTGGACCAATTAAATGAGGGTATAGAGGTGGGTGTCTGGAACTGAGGCAATAATATTTTCTAAGGATGAAAGTGAAAGAGGAGAGTGAAAAAGTTGGCTTAAAGCTCAACATTCAGAAAACAAAGATCATGGCATCTGGTCCCATCACTTCATGGGAAATCGATGGGGAAACAGTGGAAACAGTTTGGGCTCCAAAATCACTGCAGATGGTGATTGCAGCCATGAAATTAAAAGACGCTTACTCCTTGGAAGGAAAGTTATGACCAACCTAGATAGCATTTTGAAAAGCAGAGAGATTACTTTGCCAACAAAGGTCCGTCTAGTCAAGGCTATGGTTTTTCCAGTGGTCATGTATGGATGCGAGAGTTGGACTGTGAAGAAAGCTGAGCGCCGAAGAATTGATGCTTTTGAACTGGAGGAGACTCTTGAGAGTCCCTTGAACTGCAAGGAGATCCAACCAGTCCTTCTAAAGGAGATCAGCCCTGGGTGTTCTTTGGAAGGAATGATTGTAAAGCTGAAACTCCAGTACTTTGGCCACCTGATGCGAAGCGTTGACTCAACGGAAAAGACTCCGATGCTGGGAGGGATTGGGGACAGGAGGAAAAGGGGATGACAGAGGATGAGATGGCTGGATGGCATCACCGACTCGATGGACGTGAGTTTGAGTGAACTCCGGGAGATGGTGATGGACAGGGAGGCCTGGCATGCTGTGATTCATGGGGTTGCAAAGAGTCAGACACAACTGAGTGACTGAACTGAACTGAACTGAAGGCTCTTTAGATGGTTTCGTTGTGATGCCAAGTTGAAAACCACTGTGAACATTAAACATTTCATCAGATAACCTCAGTCTGACATACCTAATGAGTCACTGATTCAATTCTTGACAATATAGTTATATATATTCAATTTATGTTTGTTTTTTATTGTAAAACAATACAGATTTTTTTCCCACATTATTGGCAATACTCTCAATTTAAAATAAAATGCACTGTTTTTAAGTGGCAATATTTGAACGTTTAAGTCAATCGCTTTCATTATAATACTATAAATCAAAATAAACTGCAAAATTAAAATTTTGATGTTGAGAAGCTTAACATAATTAGTGCAAACACAGTAAAATAGTCCAGATGATTACTTCACTTTGAGATTATAGCTGAGAAAAAATATTGGTACTCTTAACTGGCAACTTGAAAGCTATAAAGCTAAAATTTTACATATGTTGTCTTGGAGTTATGAAAACTAGTTATCTGAGAAAGGGATTAAGTTAGGATTGAATGTCATGGTGAAAGAGCCAGACTGCCCTATATTCTTCAAAATGAATATTTTCTTCCCTCTGAAACTGTGAAGATGTTCCATTCAAACCTATTTAAAACAGCATTAGAAATGCAACAGAATCTGGTGTAAAGACCACAGGATTCAGTCAGAGATCCATATTCCGGTCTGAGATATTCACAAGCTACATGCTTTCTGCCAAGTCTCTTAAATTCTCTGGGCCTTGGTTTTCTTATCTGTAGAGTGAAAAGGCTGAATTAAATCGGTGTTTTTCATTTTGATTAATTTAATTTAGTTTTTAATTGAAGGATAATTACTTTACAATATTGTGATGGTTTCTGCCATACATCTACATGAATCAGCCATAGGTATACATATGTCCCTTCCCTCTTGAACCTCCCTCCCACCTCCCTCCCCATCCCACCCCTCTAGGTTGTCACAGAGAATTGGCTTTGGGTTCCCTGCATCATTCAGGAAATTCCTACTCGCTATCTATTTTACATGTGGTAATGTGTATATTTCAATGCTACTCTGTCAAATCATCTCACTCTCTCCTTCCCCTACTGTGTTCCAAAATCTGTCCTTTATGTCTGTGTCTCCTTTGCTGACCTGAAAATAGGGTTATCAGTACCATATTTTGAGATTCTATATAAATGAATTAATATACAGTATTTGTCTTTCTCTTTCTGACTTATCCTCTGTATAATAGGCTCTAGGTTCATCTGCCTCATTAGAACTGTACTCAAATGCGTTCCTTTTTATAGCTGAGTAATAGTCCATTGTGTGTATGTATCACAACTTCTTTACCAATTCATCTGTCAGTGGACATCTAGGTTGCTTCCATGTCCTAGCTATTATGAATAGTGCTGCAATAAACCTTGGGGTACATGTGTCTTTTTCAGTTATGGTTTCCTCAGAATATATGGTCAGTAGTGGGATTGCTGGGTTGTTTGGTAGTTTAATTCCTAGTTTTTAAAGGAATTTCCATGCTGTTCTCCATAGTGCTGTATCAGTTTGCATTCCCACTAACAGTGCAGTAACGTTCCCTTTTCTCAACACCCTCTCCAACATGTACTGTCTGTAGACTTTGTTAATGGCCATTCTGACAGGTGTGAGATACCTCATTGTAGTTTTGTAAATCAGTGTTTTTCAAATTTGAGTGGTGAACCTTTTTGAAATCAATTTAGATCAATTACCATTTCTAGAAAAAAACAATATAAGAGTGCATTGCAAGTACAAAGTCTATATAGAGGATCTGAATCCTCAGTACCTAGGAAGAAATTTTCAAAAGACTCTGAATTAGAAGATCTCTTTAACTTTTACAGTTTTATTAATTGTTCATGAGAAGGGCATGTAGTGCGGGAAAATGAGGGGTAGGCAACTTATTTCAAGCATTGTATCTAAAATATATCCACATATTCTTGCCACAAAATGTCACAGTCAGTGATCTTTGGAAAGAAAAGACTTGTTTCGATACAGTATTTGGTTTACTCACAACAGGTAGAAAAGGTGAAAAAAGTGTGTAAAATTACAGCTTGTGAATGTGGAAATATGTCTTATCCTTGAGACCAGAGAACGCTCACTGCGAGAAGTGAACAGATGCATTGTGAATTACAGCTACCGATTTAAGAGGTGGTATTATTCAGTCTGGCCAGAATGTTCTCTCATCAGTCAAATGACTTCCAAGCTAAAAAGTGAGAATGTGCTCTGCTTTTTGATTGCTTCATTTATATTTCATCCATGTTATTCTACATTTTGTGCTTACTGTTGGGAAATGGGTTCTTTCAGTGGAGAGTAAGGAAAGGGACAGCCCAGTAATTTACAAAAAAACATTGAGTTTCAAGCTTAATGTGTTACTGGAAATAAGTGGAAAGTAAGAAATAATAATAATAAAGTATCAGGAGTACTACTCCAAATCTTACTAAAGTATGACTTAAGGGAGTAGGTGCTAAAAATATGCTTCTTTTTCTTATTTTTTTTTTAGTGAGGTGTGGTTGTTGTACAGTATTGTGTGTTTCACGTATACAGCATCATGATTCACAAATGTTTAAAGATTATACTCCATTTATTGTTATTATAAAATACTGGCTATATTCCCTGTACTGTGTAATATTTTTTAAAATGTTTCCCAGGTGATTCTGATGACCAGCCCTGCTTGGGATCAACTGGTCTAGAGACTCAGCTTCTCATCCCTGATTCATCTGTGCCTAGCTATAGAAGCCAGAGAAAATTTTTGTAACCTTTATAGGTCTCCTTTTTCCTGTTCATTAGAATTTACATTTATATGACTCACTGACATTTCTGATGAAGTTTCACTGTTAATCACAAACCAGCCAGTGTCCATATTTTAAAAATTGGAGCCTAAAACATAAATTTATATTGTAGGTGACACTAAAAAGGTAATTATAATAATTTCTACATTCTAGGAATTTTGCTCTTTTAATATTAGATCTGAATACCAACTTGTTGACAATGTCAGGTATTAACCAATGAGACTGTTCTCTTACAATGATTCCCACACATGCCTCTGTTTTATAATCCTGCCTATTTTCCCTACTCCAATCATAAAAATCTGAACTGGGAATAAATATTTCTGCCCAATGCAAGCCAGGCTAATCAAATTTCATCCCCTTTGGGGAATTAAAAACTGAAATGACTTGGAGACTGGGATTCACTGTTGTTGAGTTATATGAGTGATACAGCCTTATAGGAGACCAAAACCTGTGAGGAGCTTAGCTCTTCCCCATGTTTGTTCCCTACCAAGACTTCATGGTTCAGCAATTCCTTCTATTCTGTAAACTACTTCCAAATTATTTCCGATAAATTCTGTAAAATTGCATTAAGCTAGAGCTCTGCTGGTGTTGGGAAAGAAATAAAGACCTAAGAAATCTATTGAACAGAATAACTTCTCTCCTGTGTATCTAGAAAGGTATAGTTTTGTACCATTCTTGGGAGACTTGAGAAAACAGTATTCAAAGCAGATGAGAAACCTGGTTTGAGAAATGCTGAGCTTGACAGTGTTGATTTATGATGCTTTCAATACAGCTATGATAGATGGGTGTGGGGAGGTTATGGAAGAATCAGTATATAATTAATAATCATGATTCCAAAATCATTATATCACCAATCCTTATTTTTTAAAAATCTGAAGGTGTGGCATGGCAACATCATGATAGTCATTGTACTGTGGTCAACTCAGACTCAGTTACATGTGTGCCCATGGTCATGTAGCACAAAACCCATTAAGGGGGGAAACTGAACCCAGGGTTCCTAATTCCAAACTAATTCATTGGAAAGCATTAGTCATTGCTGATTGGAAAACACTATTCATTGTTGATATATCCTTTCATACGTTCATTAGAGAAATATACATGGTCCTGAATGGATTCATATAAACTTATGGTAAAATATTATCCTCTACTTAAAGTGATTTATTATTCTAGGAATTTCAGTTATATAGAAAAGTGCCTTAAATTTGGGAGAAAAAAAGTTTCATCAAACACATTCTTTTAACACCCCAGCATATATTGAACCAGAAAGTCTGTTGAAGGTATTTGTTTCTGGACAAGGAAGAAATGTGATCAGAATAGAAAGTTTGCTTCTGATCGAGTGTGAACAAAACACTTTCAATGTTGCTTTACTTTTCTTAAATTTTAAGTCCTTACAGTCTAAGAGCAAAAGTAGCTCTAGAAGCTCAGATAGACTTAGGGGTTGCTGTGGAAAGTTCTTTGTAAAAGTAGCATCACCAGAAAACTTTAAAGACATTTTAACTAGCTTGTTATGTGATTTTGACAGCAGGAAAGCAGTAGAATTTGGCACAAAGTTGAGCCTCAGTAAATGTTTATTGAATGAATCAGTGAAACAGCAGCTCAATAAATCAAGAATGTTATAGGACCATAAAATTTTAAAATTGAAAGAATCACTGGAGATCACTTAGTCCAGCTATGTCACTTTGCCAGGGAGGAAAATGAGGCCCATTGAGGCTAAATGGGGTGACCAAAGGGACAGAAAGCTGAAAGTGGCTGAGTCAAAACCAGTGCTCAACTCTCTTGATCTTTAGTGTGATGTTTTGTGTTTTTTTTAGAGAATGAAAAATGAAAGTTAAAAAAAGCACAAAAACCTCATGAAATCATTTTGAAAGTCATCTTTTACAGCATGAACCTAAATTAACCAACAATTTCCTAAAATTAGGGTATTGGCCAAAATGAAATTCTAGTTATAAAATTTTTAACTAAAAAGCTGATTTAAAAAAAAAAACTACTAGACAATCTTTTAAAATATGATATTTACTTTTGTAATGGGATTCCCTGTTGGCTCAGATGGAGACAGTAGAGAATCTGCCTGTAAGGCAGGAGACCTGGGTTCAATCCCTAGGTCAGGAAGATCCCCTGGAGAAGGGAATGGCCACCCACTCCAGTATTCTTGCCTGGAGAATTCCATGGACAGAGGACAAACAGTCAGTAATAATAGAGATAACCAGCAATGATAACGATAACCAACAGCTGATTGCTCGCCATATGCCAGGCAATATAAAGCATACTTCTTTATATTCACAGCAGAATGTTGAGGATAAATTTTTTGCATAGAATTGTTGATTAAAGGCCCTTGAAACAAAATTTAAGTAACCTCTACTCTAAAGAAAATCTCTAAACACTGGCCACTTATCTCCCTCAGCACTTAGTAGAAGACAGCAAAAGTGATCTTTTGACAACCTCTAACCCAATTCCTTATGGCAGAAAGTGAAGAGGAACTAAAAAGCCTCTTGATGAAAGAGGATAGTGAAAAAGTTGACTTAAGTTTCAACACTCAGAAAACGAAGATCATGGCATCTGGTCCCATCACTTCATGGGAAATCGATGGGGAAGCAGTGGAAATAGTGTCAGACTTTATTTGGGGGGGCTCCAAAATCACTGCAGATGGTGATTGCAGCCATGAAATTAAAAGACGCTTACTCCTTGGAAGAAAAGTTATGACCAACCTACATAGCATATTGAAAAGCAGAGACATTACTTTGCCAACAAAGGTCCTTCTAGTCAAGGCTATGGTTTTTCCAGTGGTCATGTATGGATGTGAGAGTTGGACTGTGAAGAAAGCTGAGCACTGAAGAATTGATGCTTTTGAACTGTGGTGTTGGAGAAGACTCTTGAGAGTCCCTTGGACTGCAAGGAGATCCAACCTGTCCATTCTAAAGGAGATCAGCCCTGGGTGTTCTTTGGAAGGAATGATGCTAAAGCTGAAACTCCAGTACTTTGGCCACCTCATGCGAAGAGTTGACTCATCGGAAAAGACCCTGATGCAGGGAGGGATTGGGGGCAGGAGGAAGAGGGGATGACAGAGGATGAGATGTCTGGATGGCGTCACCGATTCAATGGACATGAGTTTGAGTGAACTCCAGGAGATGGTGATGGACAGGCAGGCCTGGCGTGCTGAGGTTCATGGGGTTGCAAAGAGTCAGACATGACTGAACCACTGAACTGAACTGAACTGAACCCAATTCCTGCCTCCCTACCTCCCACATTCCTTATCTACCCAAGCATTAGATGAGTGAGTGGACCGAAGTGTCAGTAGATAATAGGCCTCATGAAAATATACAGTCCAAGGAGAGTCTGTTCCCTTTGCCCCAGGTAACAGAGAGAAGAGACTGCTATAGAAGCTTGTCTGTATTCTACATTCCTGATGCGTGACAGTGTCTGCATCAAACTTGCTGACCTGCCTTTGCCTTACTGAGGAGAAAGGGAATTGGCAGGATGGAAAGAGACAAAGGAGGATAGCTTACACTCTCAACATCTGGTGTAGCCAGGATGCCTAACATTCTGTGGGTCATGCAGACGCTCTTCTTTAGTCTGGAGCTTGAACCATCTGGCCAGTATTACTCACAAGAAGGCCACTTGCTGGGCTGTGGGGCCAGGGCATCACAGGAGCCAGATGCAGTGTGTTGGAACCAGAGGATGAAGCAAGTTGGGCCAGATGAATCAAGCCCATCCCCACCTCTCTGTCTGTCTCATTATGTTTGGAAAATGCAGTGATGAGGTCCTAAAGCGCGCTTGAGTCTACCATTTCAAGGGCATTAGAGGTCAGGGAGGGTGAACCAAAGAAGCAGTTACAACCAATAGAAGGAGACTGCAATAGTGGCCTCTGTCTTATTCTCTTCCTCTCATCAACTCCATCCCAATGTACTGGAAGGGCCAGGTTTTAAGGCAGCTGGTAAAAAGATGTCTGTGGTTACACCACATCCTCCCTTTGTTCCTCAGCTCAGACTGTGAATTGAGGGATGAAACTTATATCATATCTGAGGTGAAAGTTATCAAGTAGCCTGAGTCTTTAATAACCAAAAGACCAGAGATTTAGTAAGTCTGCCCAGGATGTCATTAAGAGATGGGGAAAGGAAGTGACAGTGTGTACATGTTTAAAATCAGTGATTGAGAAAATATAATGAATGCATAAATAAATATTCTTTCATGTTTATATACCATGAATATATCCCTTGGATTTTGATTCTAATAAATTTATTACACATGTGTTATATTACTTAATTCTCACAACTAACCATCATGGATGTAGATAGCTCCTATGCCTCCACTCATTGATCAGAAAACAGATTTTAAGATGAGTGATTATTCTTTAAGTACTCATAATGTAAGAGTAGGAGAAGGAAATGGCAACCCACTCCAGTGTTCTTGCCTGGAGCATTCCAGGGACGGGGGAGCCTGGTAGGCTGCCGTCTATGGGGTCGCACAGAGTCGGACACGACTGAAGCGACTTAGCAGCAGTAGCAATGTAAGAGTGGGATTCAAACCCAGTTGTATATGACTCTATAGCCCCCATTCCTATGATCTATAACTGTATAACTGTCAGTCTCATTGCTGTCGCTTTCATACATATCCAGAATCCAATTTCTACATAGAAGTCAGACAACTTTTTAAAATGCAGATCAAATCTTATCACTTTTCAGCTTGCAATGCTCCAATGACTTCCCATTGTACATGGAATAAAATAAAAAAAGTTTGACCAGAATGATGCCTGAATGGATTATTAATCTCCCTTTCAATTTGAACTTCAATACTAGGCTTTATATGTGTGACTTTTTGCATTCAATATTCTTTGCCTTAAGATCAAAGACACACCATGGGTTTCCAGTATCCCTTCTCCTGGTGCAAAGTGTGGTACTCTAAAATTCCAGTGTTTCTGGACTTCCCTGGTGGCACAGTGGATAAGAATCTGCCTGCCAATGATATATAAATAAATATATAAAATATTGAACATGGGTTCAATCCCTGGTCTGGGAGGAGTTCACAAGCCGTGGAGCAACTAAGCCCTTGTGCCACAACTGTTGAGACTGCGCTCTTGAGCCTCCAAGCCACAGCTGCTGAGACTGTACCACAGCTGCTGAAGCCCACACACCTAGAAGCTGTGCTCCCCAATAGGAGACGCTACCGCAAGGAGTAGCCCTTGCACTGCAACAAGGAGTAGCCCCCTCTCACCACAGCTAAACAAAGTCCTCTCAAAGCAGCAAAGACCCAGCGCAGTCAAAAATAAATAAATAAAATCCAAGTGTTTTTAGTTTATACTGATCAGTATAAATGTGTGAGTGTGTGCTAAGTTGCTTCAATCGTGTCTGACTTTGCGATTCTATGGACTGTAGCCTGCCAGGCTTCTCTTTCCATGGGATCCTCCAGGCAATAATACTAGAGTGGGTTGGTTGCCTCCATAGTATAATGAGGAATAGTATAAATGAGGAATGTTTATATGTTTAAATACAGGATATCTGTAAATCTCAGAGAAGGCAATGGCACCCCACTCCAGTACTCTTGCCTGGAAAATCCCATGGATGGAGGAGCCTGGAAGGCTGCAGTCCATGGGGTTGCTAAGAGTCGGGCACAACAGAGTGACTTCACTTTCACTTTTCACTTTCATGCATTGGAGAAAGAAATGGCAACCCACTCCAGTGTTCTTGCCTGGAGAATCCCAGGGACGGGGGAGGCTGGTGGGCTGCCATCTATGGGGTCGCACAGAGTCGGACACAACTGAAGCGACTTAGCAGCATCTATAAATCTGCTATAAACATCATTGTAATCCTCTAATTATATACGTAATAGTATATATGCTATATATACATATATATTATTTATTTATTTATTAGGTATTCATTCATTGACACCCAAAGAAATCAGAAGTTTATATAGAGTTGCTTGGAAAGCCTATATTCACCATGCTATGGGTTTCCCTGGTGGTTCAGATGGTAAAGAATCTGCCTTCCCTGGGTTGAGAAGATCCTCTGGATGAGGGCATGGCAACCCACTCCAGTATTCTTGCCTGGAGAATCCCCATGGACAGAGGAGCCTGGTGGGCTATAGTCCATGGTGTCACAAAGAGTAGGACACGACTGAGTGACTAAGCACAGCACACACAATGCTGTGTTTTTGCTTTGATTGTGTCACTGATATCCACCATGTTAAAAGATGATGGAGTCTAGTCATAGATTCAACTGTGGGAGTGGAGCCCAAGGCAGGCCCAGAAATTACAATATTGCACACCTGGTGAATGTTTGTTTATGACTTTTCCTGCATGTCATCTGATCTGTGCAGAAGTGAATGGTCATCAGGCCAGTTAGGCATGGAGTGGCCTGTTTGGTTCCCAGCACCTGCAGTTATACAAACAAATGCAAATCAGTTGCACAATAGAATTGGAAATTGTCCTGGAGTATTGAACTGTGTCCTATTATTTTTTATTTTTATTTTTTTAGAGTATGTTCAAGTGTAAATGGCATTTAGTTTTTGGTCATTAGTTAGAGGCTCATTTCATGGCATTATCTAGGGAGTAAGGAAGAATAAGATTGGAATAAAGAAAGTAAGTGGGGTTTACATATTATGATTCTACTCCAATTAATTAATGTGATCATGGTTTTATCTGTTCAGCCCTCACTCTCTTCATCTAATAAATGAAAGCATTATGTCAAATAGTATCTAAGTCTTTCACTTTCATATTTAATGACTTCATGTATATCATCATTAAAAGTGTGCCTGTTTTTCTAGGGTTATCTGATGAATACCCGGCAACTTACTTCCAGATTGGTTGCCTTGAGGTGTATCTGAAATGAAATAAAACCATGAAGAATGAATATTTTATGAAGCTTTATTTCTTGCTGCAAACAATAGAAGCTAACCACAGAATTTCTGTAGGTTGAATCATAATTGGGCATTTTGGAATGATTTATGACATTTCATCTGATAGAAAGTCCAGATAAAGAACTATTCTCCCTTTAAAATAATGCTGTTTTTCCTTACAGTGATCAATTGATTATTTTAATGTATAAATTACAAAGGATTTTGGCAAATAAAACTATGCTGTTTTCTGTTACACTTCTTAGGAACTGAGAATTTAACCGGATGTGATTCAATAGGCAGACCTTCTTTTTCTGTTTTTCTAAGCTTGCTTTATCTTCATAGAGACAGCCAGGCTTGTTATTTAATTTAATAATGTAAACTTCTAGTGTGTACCTTGTGTACCTTTGTTTAGTCAAGAATATTTTTGGCATGATATTCTTGTGTATTTGACTTCTAGAGCAGTAAAACAAATGAAACAGGTCTCTTACTCAAATGTCAGTTTTTGCTCACTTTTTTTTTTAATGTGTTGATTTTAGTTCCTGGTTTGTGTTGAGCACAACCTTAGAATATATTTTAAGGTATAATGAAACCTTATAAACCTGTGTGATTTTGGATTGTGTATATGAAAAGCAAGATAATCGAGAACAATAATGTAGGACAGGTTCTTGCCTTCAGAAAATAGCCTGACATTCTCCATGTAAGTGGAAATAGTAAGACTTCTCTCTGACCATAGATATCTTTGCCTTAGGAATTAGGGTCATTTCCTTGCAGGTCCTTCACTTAGTAAAGACATTCAGTGAACTTGAAAGTTGTGGCAACATAGGGTAAAATTAGTGAGACTTTACCCAAAGCATAAGCAATGGGAAGCGGCACTGCTCTGAGAATCAATTTGTGAGTGAACTCGGAAAGTCATATAACCTTTTTTTTTTTTGTCAAATATTCCAGTCTCTAAAGTATAAATCAGTAATTCTTGCTGTTAAAAAGGATCCACTTGTTCAGTTGACCATCCAAAGATTGAACACCATCTGCCATTTCCAGTTAAGTTTCAGTTATGTTTAAGTCCTTTCTGTGATGAGAAATTTGTTTTCTAACAAATGAAATGTTCCACCTATGGATAGCTCTCTTATAAAGTCTTTTATTTTGAGATGTATTTTCTCATAGCTTTTATGCTTTGATTCTATTCACACCCCTGATTCGCTGCAAAATGGAATTGCTCTTCTAGGGAATAGCCTTCCTAATGTTTGAAGATTCTGTCACATATCTTCAAAATTTTTCTTTAGAGGGCTTTTGACACTACCTTATGTAATCTAGAAGTCTTTTATCATCTCAATATATATCCAATAAATCCCAGCTTGTCTAAATAGGAGTGTGATAGCAGGCATGAGCCACCCGAAGACCATCCCATCCCTCTTCTAAGAACTTCTATGAATATAACCCATGCCTACCTGAGCTTTTTGAGTGTCTTCCTCACACTTTGGGGTTTCCCAGTGGCTCAGATGGTAAAGAATCTGCCTGCGGTGTGGGAGACTCAGGTTCAATCCCTGTATCAGGAAGATCCCCTGGAGAAGGAAATGGCAACCCACTCCAGTATTCTTGTCTGGAAAATCCCATGGACAGAGGAACCTAGTCAGCTACAGTCCATAGGGTTGCAAAGAGTTGGGCACAACTGAGTGACTTCTCTCTTACACTTTGATTCATGTTCTAAATCCTCTAGATTTAGCTTTCTTTGTTTTATCTGGTATGTCTGGGAAGTCATGTTTTCTGCATATTCTTCCTTGTTCAGTTGAGTGATTTTAGACCTCAGAATAGAACTCAGATTTTATACAATTTAGATTTTTTTCATTGAACTTTCCTTCAGAAAACTAGATGAGCAAGAATTGTGTATTTTTGTCCAAGTCATAAGATAGTTGAAAATTGGTGAGGACTAAAATCCAGTGGCACCCATTAGATATCTCTTTCTCCAGTTGTATTATAACAGAAAGCAAATTAATATAGAATATTAGAAAAATAAATCAAGTTTTTGAGCAGATTATTTTTTAAATGTTTCTCTAATTCTGACGTTTCTATGTCGTTTCTCTAGTTTACCATTTCTATGATGAGTAGTAGACACCCCCTTCAGATAGACAGTGATCCATTAATCAGTACATTTGGAGTATGGTCCCTCAAACAATTATAATTACATCCATGCAGCTTATTTATATTTTCTAAATCCTGTGAGGTTGCTCTGGAGAGCAAATGGTATTAAGGGATATTGATATACATAGAAAAGTTTTAAAGTGATGCATAGTTGGTCTTATTACTATTGTTGTTATTTTCATTTTTACTAATAAAAGTACTATTAATAAAGTAATGTCTTGCTCATATCACCCTATTAATCAGGAAGAAAAGACTTTATCAGATGAATTTATTTTGTTCTCAGTCATCTAGATTATGAATTTAAATTATTTTTTGAAATATAGTATAAATACTAGAAAGTGCACATATCATTAGTGTATAGCTAGATGAATGTTTGCACTCTGATCACACACATAAAAAAACCCAGATCAAGAACAGAACATTGCTAGTACCCCCAACGTCCTGCTAACTAGTTTCCTGTTCATTTCTATCAAAGGCAGTCAGACCTTGACTTACAACAGTAGAGATTTAGTTTTATTTTTTTTTTATATAAATGAAATCATAAGTATCTTCTCTTTTGTCTGGCTTTTTTATTTTTTTACTCAATGTTATTATTATGAGTTTTATCCATATTTTTGCATGTAGTTATAGACCATATATTCTCTTTGCTGTTTAATATAATATTCTATAATTATGCCCCAATTTATTTATCCATTCTACTATTGATTGGCATTTAAGTACTGTTCAGTTTGAGGTTATTATGCAGAGTTCTGCTGTAAACATTCTAGTGTGTCATTCTGATTATCTTGTGTTCATTTTGTTGGATGTATACTTATAAGGTGGAGAAGGCAATGGCAACCCACTCCAGTACTCTTGCCTGGAAAATCCATGGACGGAGGAGCCTGGTAGGCTGCAGTCCATGGGGTTGCTAAGAGTCGGACAGGACTGAGCGACTTCACTTTCCCTTTTCACTTTCATGCATTGGAGAAGGAAATGGCAACCCACTCCAGTGTTCTTGCCTGGAGAATCCCAGGGACAGCAGAGCCTTGTGGGCTGCCGTCTATGGGGTCGCACAGAGTTGGATACAACTGAAGTGACTTAACAGCATACTTATAAGGGGAGATTCCTTGGTCATAAGATAGGCAAATGTATCTTTTAAAGATACTGCTAATTTCAAAAAGCAGTTCTCACCAGCAATACATAAGAGTTCTAGTTGCTCCACATCCTAATACTTGGTACATTTTGTCTTTTTCACTTGTTTTATTTATTTTTTTATTCATTGTGGTGTAATGTATTGACATTTTG
Organism: Bubalus kerabau; assembly: GCF_029407905.1. Taxonomy (NCBI): domain Eukaryota; kingdom Metazoa; phylum Chordata; class Mammalia; order Artiodactyla; family Bovidae; genus Bubalus; species Bubalus kerabau. The sequence continues at coordinate 35,782,972 of NC_073634.1, read as the reverse complement.
TTATGGCTTAGTTTGCATTTCTCTGAATTCTAATAAAGTTGAACATCTTTTCCTATAGTTGTGAATCTAATTTCTTTTTGATGTTTATTATTTTAGAACATATTAGAAATGCATAAGATATTTGGATCTTATCTTTTAAAATGGATGTAGACCCTTTCTTTAATTGTTCAACAGGAAAGCATGAATAACTCTTTCCTGTGCTACTTGGCATTTGCATTTGACATAGCACAAAACTTAATGATAAAGACAGTATGGTAACAAGGACGAATTATGGTCCTCTTGAGGAAAATTGAATGACTTACATATTCTCATATGGCAAACAAATTATTTCTTGAAAAAGAACATAAAAAAAATATTTCCCTGCTTAGATTCATGTCTCATTTATGATTTTTTGATGTAAAGATATATTCTACATGGTGAATTCTTCCAAAACTACATGGTTGCATTTAATGAAAATTTAAATTATCTTAATTTGGTATTAAACAACATAAAAGGAGTGATATATTTTCATTTTTGAGTAATATGAATATGATGGTGTGAAATGTTATTGACATTCGTATAACTTCACAGATTTCCATCTAGTAAACCATAAGCTCTAATATTTAGTACTTTTCCTTTGGCTCTGCCACATTATCTGGATTTATTTTGCATAAATCATATTTGGAATGACGTGAAGTCTGCTGGATAAAATGATACAGCCTCTTAACTAGCAACAAGCCTCTTCAAGGATGCAGTCTCTGTTATTTAGTATTTAAGGGTAGCAGGCCAAATTCAAGGCTTCTTCTGTGACTGGCATTTTCTGAATTTGACAGTCATTTAAACTCCATGTGCATCACTTTCCGAATGATATAAACTAAAAACTCGGGCTAGAAGAAGATCTCTAAAACTCCCTTTGGTTCAGAGACCTCTTCTGAGTATTCACTGGGCATGAAAAGTTTGCAAATATCCCCTTCAGAAAGTGAATCTCACCATATCTGATGTATGCATATGGATATGAGCCAGAATTCTTTTGGCTCCCTATTCCTTGAATTCTCTTGGCTCCATATTCCTATTACTCATCAAATGATCAGAGCAGTGAGGAGAGAGTAATGGATTGAAAGAAATTGGAAATGCTATTTTTATTGATTATGGTAACCATTTTCTGAAGACCAATACCTTTATAATATGTGATGTTCCCATGGGGTAGCATAAGGACAAATAGTGCTTATTGCAGTTGGTCGATTTTAAATCATCAGCACTCTCATTAATTAGCATTGGATAACAATGACTGTTTTTCCATAGCTTTTACAAAACCGGGAGTTTTTCTATCTTGTCAATTTTTGTCAATTTCATGGCTGCAAAATAAATTCTGAATTTGAGTTTTGCCTTTCCCTGAAGACTCAAAGAATTGAACATATTTTTATTTATTCTAATAGTATATACTGGTTTTTCTATGAAATTGTTGTTGTTGTTCAGCTGTATCCAAACATAATTTGCCAATTTTCCCATTTTTCATCTTTTTTTTCCAAACTGATTTATCAGAATGGTTTGCAAATCCTGTATTGTAGTCCTTTGCAGATTAATATGGTATGAAAGTATTTTCTGCCAACTTAATTTAGATTCTTACTCTCTTTATGGTATTATTGATAAACAGGTGTTCTTAATTTTAATGCAGTTGAATATATCAATATTTTATTAGTTTTTTTATGCCTATTTAATAAATCCTCCATACCTCCATATCATAATTTCTTGTCTTAACAAAAAGTTTACAGATTTACCTCACTAATTTATGTTCTTAGTCCATGGAGAATTGATTTTTGTAAACAAAATAATGTAAATATTCAATTTCACTTTATTCATGTAGTTAACCTGTTGTCCCAACACCACTTTTTGACTAATCTGTACTTTTCTCACTTTTTTGCAATGCCTGACGACCTAAATCATTTTCGTATATGCATAAGATTATTTTTAGTTTGATTATTATCTTTATTCTCTCCTTTTGTCTATCCTAATGAATTATCTTTACTATCACAATTTTCTAATAGTTGTTCATCTGTACACAGGAAACTTCCTTAATATTCTTACTCTGATCTATCTTGGCTATTTTGGGCTCTTTGTTTTCCCATAGAACTTATAGAAGCAGCTTTTCAAATTCGTTAAAAAAAAATCATTGATATTTTTGTTGGAATTTCACCTAATCTATCAATCTGTTTATATGTTTAAAACATTGGTTTTCCCCAGTTCATAGAACCCTGCAATTTTTCTGAAGTATCTTAAACCTAATAGATTTTGAAGATACTTTTGGTCTTTCAGTTGTACAATTATATTTCCTAATGTGATTTTTTTTTCCACTTGTACTCTTGATAATGCTCTTAAGTTTTTCTTTTCCTCCTACATTAGCTAGGACTTGAAGCACAGTATGTCGATAGTGGGCATCTTGTTTTATAACTGATCTTAAAGAGAGTTTTCTGGATTTCATAATGAAGTATGGCATATGCTATTTGTTTTAGAGCATTTATCATATTTATTACATTAGTTAGGTTGGGAGGAAGACATTTACCATTTCTAGTGCCCACCAACTTTCCCAGATGTCTGTGCAGCATAATCTCATTATATCCTGAGAGACTGGTATCACTAACCATGTTTAGAAATTGAAATTTTAAAAGATGCATAATTGCCCCCCAGTACAGTTAACACGTGGCCCGCTAGGATCTACATTCATACTTTAGCCTATGGTTTTTTTTCCCTTTCATTATATCATAAATATTTAGTTGTGCTGGCTCCCAATATCAAGCCATTTGCCACTGACCTGAGAAGCAAACAGCTAAACCGTAGACTTGCAGGGAAAGGGATTAGGTCAGTGTTGGTCATTCCACTATCGCTGAGGACTAGCACCGGGCTTACACTTGCAGATTTCAGCTGATAATTTGAGTATGTGAAGGGAAGGGACCCTTTATTATGGATCGGGCTGTCATTGCTATGACTCTGACTAGATTGTAGTGGATTTGGCCTGAACACTAGTCTTCACTAATAGTTTACTAGTAGGTAATAACTCTTCCTCAAGTGTTCACTCTCTTGTGAAAGTTCTTACTCACTATCTTACTCAGTGCCTTGCCTTGCTTGCCTGTATTGGTTACAATGCTTTCTGTATCCAGAGAGTCAGGTCATTGGAGCCTGATGAGCTGAGACCTTAATTTGAGCTCCAATGCAAAGACATGATGCATGTCTACTGAATGAAAGTAGTTCTGAGTTAAAATCCTATTGCCAGGATAAAGATAAAAGTGAGACCCCTGTTGGCCTTTGAACCCTCCAGTGGGCACAGTAGAGATGCTGTATTACCAGTGAAACAGATTCTCTAGTACCACTTGTAATTCTATGTTTATAGTTTATTAGAAGCTGAGTCCAGACCATACGGTCTCATTTTTATTGGTACAATGCCATCATTGCCTAGAGACTTGAGGGAGATTTTGGCTTCTACTTTTCCTTTGATTAAACTCACTTAATTAGTGGAAAAAGACTGCTCTTTCCAAATAGCCACCATTTCTGTTTGATTTAACATTTTGTGGGATCCATGTTGTTACCCCTAAATAAATGTGGAGAGGACTGAGAAATATAGAAAATGTTGAGACCTCATTTACATGCCATTCCCCTGAGAATGTGCTGGAATTCTTACCAGTCTCATAAAAGCCAGTCTTGCCATCTGCTTGGTGAGATCAGAGAATGAACAAATAATCCAGCTTCTGCCATTAGGCCTTCTATCACTGTCCCCTCCACCCAGGGAGAAAAAAAAATGCATTCGCTCTATAAGAAATCTATTCACTCCCAGACCAAATTCTGTTATTTTTCTTCTTTACTTTCTCCTCACCAGATAATTGGTTATGGTTTCTCAATGGTGGAAATATGTGGCTCTTCACTGAGAAGATTTTTTGAATATAAATACCTCACTGAAAATTAAAATAACCTCAGTTGGGTGGAGAGAATATTGCAAACACTTCGGAATCCATTGTTGCCAGCAGAGTAGAACCATCCAATATGTATTTATGGTACCTGACTTGTGCCCTGGAGATATCACAGAGCTACTTGCTCTGATCAGAGCTCTTGCAGTGATACTTAAAAATTAATTGAATTTTCAAGAATGTCAGATTTAGCTATTGCAGTTGATGGCCCAATAGCTGACGTTTCTTAAAAATATGCTGCCACCTACAGTATTGTTAAGGAATGGCAACCCACTCCGGGATTCTTGCCTGAATTCCATGGACTGAGGAGCCTGGCAGGCTACAGTTCACAGGTTCACAAAGAGTCGAGCACGACTGAGCGACTAACCCTTTCACTTTTTCACAGTGCTGTTTAACTCTGACAAGGCTCTTGTCATGAATGTTAACTAGACAAAGAGTTAACCTGGGGGCTGATTAGTGATCGTTTCTGTTAAGATTTGGTAATTTGCATAGTATATTTTCTTTACTTATGCATGTGTGTATCTGTTTTCCTCCAGGAAAAGAAGAATATATTGCCACTTTCAAGGGATCGGAATACTTCTGCTACGACTTGTCTCAAAACCCCATTCAAAGCAGCAGCGATGAAATAACTCTGTCCTTTAAGACCCTTCAGAGGAATGGACTGATGCTTCACACCGGGAAATCAGCCGATTATGTCAATCTCGCCCTGAAAAATGGAGCTGTCTCTCTGGTCATTAATTTGGGATCAGGGGCCTTTGAAGCACTAGTGGAACCCGTGAATGGAAAGTTTAATGATAATGCCTGGCATGATGTGAAAGTCACCAGGAATCTGCGTCAGGTAACAGCGCAGTGGATAAGAGAGTAACTGGCTTTGTTTCTCGCTACAGCTGTGTTTGTGTGGTACTTGAAAACCCTAACAACATGAGATAGGGCTCCTCAGAGTCGCTTACAAATTAGCTTTTTCTTCTTCTGAGATAAATCTTCCTGCCATACTTGAGCAGGGGCATATCTAGAAAGTTCCAGGGGCCCAAAGGCTGTTTTGACTCATCAACATGTGACAGTTTCCCAGAGGGCTGCAAGGTCATCCCTGAGACCTGCCCTTCCTGTGACGTGTGTGATTCTGTTGTGTTTTTGGTTTTTTGTTTATTTGATTTTAAATTATAGTTTTCATGGTGATCATTTGAAAGCATGTACATTGGGATCATTAAATCACAGTTCCTTTTTTGTAGTTAAAAAAAAAGAAAAATCAAACAACAATGTGTTTGTGATTCAGGATTGTGTCGATCCCTACTTCCTCCCCAGCCCAATCTCTGAAATGAGGACAGAAAAAGCCCCTGAAGGGGGAAAATGAATTTGGGGATTTCCACATCTCCTCAAGAATCTATTTATGCAGATATTTTTATTTTGTAGCACAGACACTTATGTTAAGCCCCAGATGTCTCTGCAGAGACCAGTTCATCTTCTAATTGCCCATTTCTATTTGATTATATTTTTAAAAAATTCTTCCAAGTGTCTACATATTAGAAAAACACCATTTTTTCAGTCTATCTATGGGCCCCCATATACTGTATGCTTTTAACTGAGACATATTATTACAGTATAGACATATATATATTCAGATGAAAGTGAATAGATTGTCCTTATATATTGAACATGATGAGTTTTGGTTACTATTTGAAATTTTATGATATTACAATGTACCATTTTGTAAAGTGTTGACAGTGACTAATTTTTCTGCAGTACATGCTGATCTCAAACTAATATCCTTAACATATTTGTTGTTTCTCTGAACAGTTGCAGAATGACCGGATTGTCTCTGGTTTTCCTTTACTAAAACAGCCTTCTCTTTCTGAGCTGTTAACTGACTAACCTTTTCTTTCCTGCTTCTAAAAGGCTTAAACTGTCCAAGCTAGAGAAGCAACCAGGAATTTTAGGAGTGCAGGGTTAGTCTAGCTGAGGCAGAGGAGTAAAAGTAAAGAATTCCTGAGACCCTCCAAGACCTTTCAGAGGCCCTGCATGTTTCCCCCCTGCCCTGGGGGAGAGTTTCCCACCATCAGGGTAGCTGTAGGCCACAGACTTCTTATATGTGTGTCTCTTTAGTTCTCCCTTTTTATTTTTCTCTCAGATTCTCACCAAGAGGCCGAAGGCTCATTTGAGAGAAGCACAGAAGGAAGGGTGGGGCTTGAGGAGCCCACTTTCTAGATTTGCCTTTGCTCAGGTTACAAACCAAACTGCGAATTGGTAGCTCCAAGGAAACTGCAGTTATACAGCCGGGGTGCATGTGTGGCAGGACAGATTAAAAACAAATCCATTCTACTCATTCTATGTGTCAGGATCTTTGCTTTGTTTCATTGCAGTAAACTGTGATCCTAAAGTCCATCAATATGACCGAAGGAAGTTTTGGAGTTGAGGAGGAGTCCCTGTATGCTGTAAAATTGAGTAGTAGGGCAATGCCAACCAATTCCTATGAATTTGCAGGGGCTGGGGTGGGCCAGGGCGGGGGAGGGACCGTTTCTGGGCAGAAGGTGGCAGTGGTCAGCTGATGAGCTTTAGGCCTTTGAGTCCCTTTTAGTCTTTTTAAATGTCTGTCAGACATACTCAGGGAGACAAAGGAACATTGCCATATGTCTGTTTCTGTCTCATAGCAAGTTACGAACAATACTGGCAGGAAAAATATTACCTCTGTGGGAGGCCTATTTGTTAGTCTGCTTTTTTCTTGTAAAATTTTTTTGCCCTTTTTCTATGTTACTAACATGCTTAATAACTAACATGTCATTCATGGAATGTTTCATTCTACTAACCGTTACCTGAATCAAAAAATGTACTAACATGGTAGAGACCATCATATTTTTTAAGTAACGATCGTTATTTTGTTCACAGTTTTTAATTTCCTTTCTCCCCCCTTCTCCACAAAGCACTCAGGCATTGGACACGCTATGGTAAACAAACTACATTGTTCGGTAGATATCATTCTAATTGTTTCTTATTTTGGGTTTGCCGTGTGTTTTCTTTCTTTCTTTTAACTGTAGACATCATTAACAAAAGAGGAACTGCGGTTGGTACTCTTCTGCTTACTTTGACCTCCTTCTTTTCATCTGTTGTTGACCTTCTTATTTTTTACCTGTTCCTGTCAACTTCTGTTTTCCAACTCACCTGTAGGGGCATCGTTAACGTTTCGAACGTTTTGCATCCAGCTGTGGTTTAACACGGGAAAAGACAAAATGGTGGCTGGCCCGAGTGACCGCAAGCTCAGCCAGCCTCAGACCATTCATGACGCATGGCATGCACCCTTGATCTGGGAATGCTGGAGATGCCACACCCACTCATCTTTCCCTCCTCATCGAGCAGTTGTGTGTTTTCCTTTGGTTCTCCCGGTTTCCTTTCCTTTCTGAACTGTCCTGTCCCTCCTGCATGTGCGCCTCAGCGTGTGCCGCTTCCACTGGTTGTTTTGCGCCCCCCTCCCCTTTGGCATGGACGCAGGCACTTGCATGCTGTACAACTGCTGCTCAGTAGTGCAAACGGTGACATTGCTGGAAAGAGCTTGCGCCTTTTCTGTTAACAAGGTGCACGTGTGATTAGTTAATAACAGACGACTGAACTTTACTAATATGTACACCAGCAAAACTAACCTAGGAAGCATTTTACTAACACCATTTTTGTGTCTGCTAAATAACTTTTGAGTTGCCTTAGGGATGATGCTGACACTAGTTCAATAACCAGTTAACTCTCTAACTAGTTTAGACCTCTTAGGGCTAGTTGAATAGAATCCAAGAATAAACCTCAAACAGACATGAAAATGGGTTCCGCCATAGGTCTAAAAATAAAAACCAAAAAAAAAAAAAAAAAAAAAGCAAAAAGCAAAATGAAAAAACAAAACAAAACACAACACAGGCATATCCCAGGATTACAGTATCTAGGTCTGAGTATAGCGTGTCCTTTCCCTGTGCTTTGTTATCTAGGTGACAATATCAGTGGATGGGATTCTTACCACAACGGGCTACACGCAAGAAGATTATACCATGCTGGGGTCTGATGACTTTTTCTATGTTGGAGGCAGTCCCAGCACAGCAGACCTTCCAGGGTCACCAGTCAGTAACAACTTTATGGGTTGTCTCAAAGAGGTAAATATCTCTGTCACCAGAATCATTTCTAATTCATGATTTCATCATTTCAGATCCAGACTCAAAGCACCTTTGCTGAAGACCTGATGTTTGTGGTGTCAAAGGGCACAACCTTGAATTCCATATTCCACTGTGGTTTTTATAGGTTTGGAGGGATGAGGGAAGCTCATAGAACATTATCAAGGAATTAAGTTCCTCATCTTTATAGTCTATAAGTAATCCACAGTTAAGATTTGCATAGGCAGTCATATTCTCTATAAAAGGAAGTCAGACATAAAGAAATATTGGATTTAGAGTTAAGCCAAACACCTTGCTCATCTCTACAAATGCCTTAGGTGTTATATATTCAGTGGTGACTTATTTGAGCATTACAGGAAAAAAGAAAAAAAAAATGGCTAAAAGAGACCAAATTCAACAAGCACAAAATAAATCTGAATCATAAAATAAACTTTGTTCCTATATTTTTACCATGTTCTGAAGGAAGTAAAGATGTTTCATTTGTGAGTTAACTTGATGTTCACCTGAGTGAAGCTTTCAGGCTAAAAGATATCAAGAATTTCATCCCTCATTCTCAGCTGTCATTGTTGATTGTAACTTTTGATAGGATTAGAACTTGTTGGGGTGTGAGAAGAAAAAAATCAGGAATGTCCTTGGGTTTTGACTTGTATGAATATTTTCCCATAAAAGCTGCCTGTTTTCATTCAGGTACAACCCAATTTCTTTTGGCTGCTAAAACCAGAAGTTCCTTTTGCATTACATGGCTGTAGTTTAATGGTACAGACCTATAAAATATAAAATTTAATAACTTTGAATTTATTATTGATTAGCCATAGATGTTGCTGGTAAGCAGTGATGTGCTTTCGTTTATTTTAAAGAAAATATTCTAATCAAACTCATTTCAGGTAAGCATCAGTGAAAAACTATCAGTGCTTAAATTATCCTGACCTGTTTTCCATTTATATAAATATACTGGGTATTGCATTGCCTAGTATGTGAATGTGTATATAAGAAGTATTTGTGCTTTGTGGTGGTAGGGATCGATTGTCTTTCAGAAAAGACCTTTTAATTTTTACAAATATGTAACATGACCTAAGACTGCACTAAGCTCTGTGAGCATAATAAAATCTTAATAGTTATTACTATTGTTATAATAATAGGCATTTTCTGAGCTCTTATTTTGCACCTGATGCAATCCTAAGAGCTTTATAAGGATCTCCACAATATAAGTAGTAATTACCTGCATTTTGGGGGCAAGAAAACTAAGGTTTGGCACAGGTAAGTTTCTTGAGCAAAGGTCTCACGGCTAACAAATTTTAAAGCGTAAATCATGTCAGTCTGATTTCAGAGTTTTGTGTACCCTTAGCCACCATAATATACAGTGTCCTAACAGAAATATTTGTTAGAAGATTGTGTAAGCCCTCAAGTTTGTTACAAAAAGAAACAACTTTCAGAAATGTAATATAGACTGTGAGGAATGATATATTCAATTGTGTGGTACCCTTATACCCATTTGAATATGAATGAGAGTGAATGAATGGGGATCTAGTAGACAAGGAAGACCCAGAGAAGGTCAGGATGTGAGCATCTTGAGGGATAATTATGATTTGTTGATGCTGGGGATGGAGAACGCACTTCAGGCTAGGGAGAAGCATGGTGAAAACATGCTTAGATTTCACAATATGATGCCTGGATCTTTCTTTTGGAGATGGGAGCTGGGGTGGGGGCAGAATATAACCCTAACCATCTACTTCATTCCGTCATTTTTACTGTGATCTCTCCAACCTACCATCAGCCTCTTTGGCAAGTTAGTCTTGCTAATGACTGGGAAAAAGAAAGGAAACTGAAATCTAACTAAAGAGCCCTTCTGGGTATTCTGTAAAAACATGAGAATTTCTGCAGTGATCACCCAAATTCAACTGTGCCTCATAATCTTCTGACATTTCAGTTTGGGCCAGGCAACTTCCTGTGTGTATGAGTCTTCAATGGATTGCCTTAATCTAAAATTAGTTTCAGATTGAACTATATCTCACGTTAATATCTTTGTGTTAATGAGTAGTTGATACACTTTACAACTCATCTCGTTTCTTAATTATAGTCGATCTGCAATTTTATATTAGTTTCAAGTACAACGTAGTGATCAGTATTTTTTTGCAGATTATACTCCATTATTGTTGTTTTAGTCACTGAATCAACTCTTCTGTGACCCCATGGACTGTAGCCCACCAGGCTTCTCTGTCCATGGGATTTCCCAGGCAAGAATACTGGAGTGGGTTGCCTTTTTTTTTTTTTTTCCTCCAGGGGATCTTCCCAACCCAGAGATTGAACCTGAGCCTCCTGCATGTCTTCTGCTTGGCAAGTGGATTCCTTACCACTGGGCAACCTAGGAGGCCCCATACTCCATTATCAGTTATTACAAAATAATGGCTATAATGCCCCGTGCTATATCCTTGTTGCTTATGAATTTTGCACTTGTCTTTTTAATTAGTCTTTAACCACAAAAACCGAGTCAAGTGGTTTTCTGTGGGACTTCATCTACTGAGTCCAAACAATGAGGATTCACTCATGTTACTGTTTCTATAGGTCTAGGATAGATATCAGCCTTACTGATAGGGTACTTCCTACATCTCTTCCTCTACAGACCAGGATATGTGTTTGGAGTAAGTCCTGCCAGTGTTTTATTAATGTGTAATCGAGTACACTTTATTTCCTCCTGACACAGTAGTATAGAAGGATATGGGCATGATCAGCTCATAGCACACTTTGCTTGGTCAGATTTTAGATGGTTCCTAGTCTCCATCCAAGTCAAAGTATCTGTTTAGAATGCTCTGTTCTTCCTACTACTGAGATGAAATTGTGACAGAGTGTCATAGGCTTTGAGCTACATCACCTTATCTCAGATAGGTGAGCTTTGTAGAGTTGCTGATAAGAGAGAAACATACCCACATTCATTCTCACCCCATCTCTTTTAAGCCCATATGAGCCTTCCTTAACTCTGTCATGGGCTTTCTGCCCTGTAGAATGTTATGTAAAACCTTAATTATGATTTTATATATGGATCATAACATTTTTATTTTCAGTCTAGTATGTGATCCCCCTTAGGATAACCAGTCCTGGAGGAGACACTAATAATACCATGTCTGAAATCATAGAAGAAATTTTGGAGTGTTGGAACAGGAAGTCACTTCCCAAGTCTAGCCTCCTTATCTTGAAAATTGAGAAATAGACCTAGAGGTTATTTGTTCCACCTCAAAATAATGAAGGGGTAACAGGATTAGAACACAGAATATTGTCAGATAAAACATACTACTTGTATCACTGGTTCTGTTTTATTATGAATAGTGGCACTCAAGATCTCAAGATACAAAACTAGAGATGGCCTACCACTCTCACTAATTCACATCTCTGTTCTTGGAAAATTAAATTTAAAAAAAATTACTTTGCAACAACCCATAATCTAGTGTTTATTAGAAGTAGCTAGAAATTAGGGCTTTACCTATATGGCATTCAATAATGCTTTTTTGAAATGAGACTCAGTTTTCATGGAGAGCAGCCAACTTCATTAAGAAATTTGTTTTTTAGTGATTAACAAATTTTAAAATAAATTATTTCAACATAATTTGGCAAAATATAACCTGAACTTCATATACTGCTTTGTTCAAACCAAGAAGGAGCTTTGAATGACCAAGAATTTATGATAAGAGGATCAAAGTAGTTGTAAAAAAATATTTGTATTTTCATCATAAATCGAAAAGACTTTGGAGAAATGTTTGAGGTCACTGAAAACTACTTTCAGGAATATAAATTTGAGAAGTTAGAATAAGAATTATAAATAATAAATTACCCATATACCAGCCCACATCTATGAAATTCCTGGAGGGTGATAGGTCTGTGAAAATACACTTTAAAAAAAAATCTGATTTTTATCAAAGCAATACTAATCATGCTTAGGCTGAAGCGTTGTTTATATTCTTTGCATTCTTTATGCTATTGACTAAAACCTGAAATATATGTTGCTTAAAAAGATCATTTAAAATTAAATTTAGTTTTTCCAGCAGCCAGTTTTTGAGTGATTGCTCCAACAGTAGAGAGATTCAGAAGATGCTGTGGAAAGTTAAATCATAGTGTCTAGGTGAGATGGAGTCTATTTGAGGACACCTATAGTCCTGCCCATTCACCTTAGACTCCTAGGAAAGCTCTATGTGTGGGTATAAAAGTATCACCGTTGATTCCTAAGGTGCTCATTAGAGGTTTTTGTTCAATTGTGTTTTAATATTCCAAGATAGTGGAAAACTTACTAACATGTGCTTCTACTGCAGTGTTTTGACCATGAGGGCTTCTGCAATAAATAACTTACAAGGAAGGCTCATGCTGCTCCTTATTAATCTTGCCTCAGAATCTCCTTCTGCTATTATGCATTTCTTAGTCCCTTTGTGCCTTCATAATGCTTTGAAACACCTATTTCCCTCCTGCAGAGTGAAAATTACTCAACATAGTTTGTTAGTAGGGAAATGAAGTCAAGGAGGAAGGAAAGGATTGTGTTCAGTAAAATGACTTGGAATGCTTTATTTGAAGTTTATTTTTAGCTATGTGTCCTTGCTGAAGGTCTTAAAATACATTGTGTGAGTGGAGACATTGCCTGAGTAAGAAAATGTAGAAGGCTACCACTGACAGTTGCTTGGGATAAGCCTAAGAAAGATTCTAGAAAAATAAATAAATAATTGAAATGCTAGGGGGAATCAAATCCTTACTGAAAATTTCATCAACCTAATTAGATCAGTGCAGCCTTTAATTACACTGAGAAACTTTTCACAGTAAAAATTTAGAAGAGGCTGTGAGGTGGATGAAGTTCAGAAAATATCCTCTTATGCAAGCATTTTCATCCAACTGTGGAAAAAAATAGTTAATACCTGCATGTGATCAGCATGGTCCCCTCTGCCATTTGCAGCGGCATTGCTGTGGATCATACAATGTATCAGTATCATTGCTGAGAAAAAGGTGCAATAGTTCCTTCATGCAAATACCTCTTAACTCCTATCCTTCTGGGAGGGCAACAGAACTTGAGAAGATTGTGAAGGCTTCTCAGTTTATCTTCTATGATAGAACCACCTCATCAAATTTGGGTTCTGTGGTATCCTGTTCTTATTTCCTCATGACTCAGAGAGTAGAGTGCGTATCATTTACATGTAAGAACAAAAATCCATGGCATATTTATTTTCATTTTAAGTAATCTTTCCAAGTTTGAAGTAGAAGTCTGACCTGTTGGAGAAATTTGACATCAATGAAGACTTTGGAGGGTAAAGAGATCTTCGTTGATCATCATGCAACTTGGGTAAAGGGAGGATCCTTATGTGAGAGGACTTCCTCATAGGAGATCCAAAGTCATGATTAAACATAGTTCTCCCAGGTTTCAATTTCCTCCAGACTCTTCCTTCTTGGGGTCCCTGATCCCTGAGATAGTTTCTGCCTTTCCTCTCCCATTACGCTGTCACAGTCTATATATCGGTGGGTATTTTTACAGTGTAGTTATGTTAAACTTTCTGCATGCCTCATTCATTCTTTTCAAAAGAGAACTGTCTTTGCATTTCCATCTCACTTCTTCCTAGCCATTTTCCATACATATCCATGTATTTTTACTCACGGTATAATTATATAACTAAGGATACTAATTTCTACTTTAATTATGTTTTTCAGAATGTCCTCAGTGTAACTATTTTGGGAGATATTTTACTAATGCCATCCAAATAAGAGACTGTATGAAAATACAAAGGAATTCCTGTAACAGAAGTCACCCTCTGTCTCGGTGCTGTATTCCTAGAGGCAGGGTTGTGGTTTAGTGACTTGTAAGAGAGCTTAGTTTAGCCTTAGCTGCAGAGGAGGCCCATTGACTTACAGCATTGGGCAAAAGTTCTAGTCTAGAAAGAAAATAAATTTTCTCCATCTGATTTAAAATACAGAAGATGGCAGTTTGCTTTTTAAACTTTAACGAGAAAGTAAGATGGAGTATGTGAGAATGTCAAAGAATTTGACAAATTCTTATGTACTACTAACCTGATTTATTATAAGCCCTGCCTAATTTCTTTCAGATCGTGGAATTACTGAAATGTGTTTCAAGTCTTCTGCTGTAATAAATTGTCAGCACTAGAATGCAAACAGAGGTCAATTACCCTTGCCTCCTTTCATGTTTAAGACAGCAGACCAACAGCTTCTTTTAAGTCAGGCAACCCCCTTTCCTATTTAAGGATGTCATTTCAAGAACTCCTGTGAGGTAATAGCAATAATAATAATAATATCCTCATTATACAAATGAGGACTCTGAGATCTTAGCAGAGCACATGTCTCTGAGTGGTGAGGTTGGACCATGACCTTGATTTTCCATCCCTAAGTTGAGTACTTTTCCTAGTTAGAGCACATTGCCTGAATGTGTTCATCCAAACGACTCCAGTAATATAAACTCTGTGGTCCCTAGTTGTGGGTAGGATTATACTAGGCATTATACACAGGGATATTAAAAGAGCTATTATAAAAGGGCAAGAGGGTTGGTATATTCCAGAACAGTAATAATAATACTAATATACTAAGTATTTTCTATTTTTCATGTAATATCTACAGCATCCACTGAGTTAACCCATTTTACTGAGGGCATCAGCAACATAGCAAACATAATAATTTATTCCTAAACAATAAAAGGATGAAACTGTGAAACAACTTGATATTCAGTACTTGAAACATAGTGGCAAGGGAGGAAAAAAATATATATATGTAGACTTACAGCATTTTATCTTTGGTGCTACTTTTATTATTAAATTGCCTAGACCAGTGCACTGTCATTTTTCCCTTGTTTTATATGTTCAAAAGTAACTCTCCGACCGTGATAAAAGTATAGTAATACCGTTTGTATTTGACAAATGAGGACATGGAGACAAGCGAAGTTCGGTAACTGACCTAGGAAAAAACAGTTACTAAGCAGCAGGGCCAAGACCTAAACGTTAACTAATCTAACCACAGAATCCTCTCCTTTACTACTCTATGTTGCTTTCTTTACACATAATGTAATTTCACTTATCTTTCCTCATTCTCAGTCTTTTCATTAAGGTATAATTAAATGGAATGAACTTTATAGCAATCTTGAAGCCAAAGAAAACACAGCCTAGCTTCCTAGGATGTTGCAGAAGGAGATGTCTAAGTGGGAGGAGAAAGAGCAGGAGATATTTATTTCTTGAATGCTCAGTTATAGGTGAGCTTCCTGGGGGACTTTTCCTCTCACAGTTTTAACTGGTATTGGGATGTCACCTCTGTAAAAGTCTTCTCTACTCTGTAAGTCTGCATATTCTTCCTCCTCTGTGGATGTAAATAAGGCAATAATGCTTGTCATCAATTTCTGAACTCTGTAGCCAACCATTTGAACAGGGATGCACAAAAAATACATTTGGAAGTACTTTCTAGATTTCTATAAAGTATTGGCTTCATAGATTGTCGAGAGTAAATTTGCTTCTGTGCCTTGTAGCCTTGAGGACAGGGAAATAAGCAATTGGGGCAGAAACCAGGCATTTTGCCATAGACAGTCCTCTTTGAGATTGGATTCAGGGGGTCCCATCTGCTCAGGTCCCTGAGGAAGTGGAACTCAGCTCTTTAGTCTCCAAGCATCTGGTGAGTCCTTGTCTGGAATTCAGCTTTTTTAACATAGTAACCTCCCTTCCAGGGGACCCACAGAATTTTTATTTCCCATCATTTTCAGCAGATGCCCCATAGCCTGGAACTATATCAGCAGTTGGCATAATGCATTGTAGTGCTTTCAGATATCAAGCTAGCAAAACATGGCTGGGTAGGAGGTTCGATGACATTTTAATTCAGAGGAATTGATGCATTTTATAGACTATGACATTTTTCTAGCCCAGCAGAAAGCAATAATGAATAATGTCTACGACTAAACATTTCCTCTTAATTTCAGCACCCACTGCAGTACCCTGTTTAAATTGTTCTGTTCACTTATGCACGTGTGCATTCAGTGAATCAACATTAGTCAATACCTACTGTGTGCTAGGCTCTGTAGTAGATACCGGGGACATACCTATAAATAAGACAACATGCTTAGAAATCTGGAAGGACAGCCTGACAAAGAAACAGAAAATTACATTACAGGTACCTTCATTGAGGCAGTGGAAATTGCTCTAAAAATACAGTGAAAGCTGTTATTAATTCAGCCAGAGGTGATGGGTAATACTTTCAAAGAGAAGGTGACAAAGTAATCTGAGTTATCCTCTCTGTCTCTCTTTGCTCAACTCTATAATGGGCATGATATTATATGAGATTAAAGCACAATGAATTTGCTCTGCTCTCAGATTTAGAAAAGAATAGAAAAGATAAAATGATATGAAGGATTAAAAAAACACATTAGAAAAGAAAAGCTCCATAGAAATGCAAACTTGTACTTTGCTAAGTATGAACCATATTTTAAAAATCTAATATCCATCCAAAACAAAGGGAATATTTTAGTCTTCATCTTAATTTTTATTATGAGATGATTTACTCTTCACTTAGTTCTTTGGATCAAGTGCTATGTTTGGAAGAAAATTATTCCTGTACATGGTAATTGGTCTTTTTTTTTTTTTTTCAGGAGATTCATCACTATTGAAACACATTTAAAACTAATTACTTTAAAGTGAAAATAATTTTGTTATCATTCGAAGCATGTGATTTTTAAATAATAGGAAAATGAGATTTTTTTTATCTTTGTTGAGTATTCTGCACACAGACAAATTGGTGATTCTGAGTGTTCAGTTTAGTTCTGTATACATGATATGACTATCTACTATGTATCAGGGTCTGTGTGAAGTGCCAGGATATGATAATTAGGTTGACATAGGTTATCCAATCAAAATCATGATGAATGAATTGTCCATCAAACATTTATATTTTTCTGAAACTAAGTTTCTAAATTTCAGTCAAATGGGATAATAGTAACCAGTTATAGATTGTTATTCCATTAAATTAATTATGACAAATTACATTAGAATCAGACAGACCTGGGTTCAAGCCCTGGCTCCCTAGACTTGGTAGTTGTGTAACCTGCGAATAGTAATTTAGTATTTTTGGCTTCCTTTTTCCTTCACTCTAAAGGATTAACTGAATGTATGTAATTGAAGGACTCAGCATAGTACCCATTATACTGGACTATTTCAATAAATGATGAGTGTTAACTATGATTATATTGCAGATAGGAATGGACCAATAGATATATATTTTGTGGACATGTGACCTATGTAGTCACACAGGGCCCCCACATACAGAAGGACCCTGCACTTGGTTTAATATCTTCCTCTTGCCACTTGAAATTCTTAGTAACTTTGAACAAGGGACCCTTCATTTTTATTTTTGCACTGGACCCTGTAAAATATGAGAATTGTCTGGGTTTCAGACACATATATGAGATTTTGCACATATTATCTCATTTTAAAAATTATTTCATTTAACTCTCCCAACAGCTCTGTGAGGAAATTGACTTCAATGCCACAAATTATTTATAACATCATCAAGGCCACAATACTCATCTGTAAAAGAATTCAGAAGAAACACTGTTTATTGACTCTAGCCAATGTGTTTTCCTCTTTTGTTCTCCTAAATTATAATAGCCAGCAGCAGCAGCAAAAGTAAAGATGACTGAGAAACTCATCATTTTTTGGAAAAAAATTGGTATATTTTTCATAACTGGTGATAGTCCAGTTTTTTTTTTTTTATGGTTTAAATGCAGTTGTGTTTTTTACTTTTTAAGGATTTTATCATCATCATCAGATTTCACATTACAGTATTTTTCAAGCACAATCACTGTATTCCTTGCCTACACTCACCATCTGTAGACAAAACAGTCTCATATGTAAGACTTCAGTGTTTGCTTGCAAGAGTAAATTGACCTTTTTGTTTACATTTTCTTCTCTAACATTGCCATCCATCCTTCATGAACATTACCTTCAGCTATTGTTTAATAATTTTTTGATTTATCCTGGATTAATCAAAACATTTATATAAAATTACATAGAATTTATATAGAACAATTTCTAAACAATGGCATGCAACTAGGAAATAAAGCCCAGCAGCAGTTCTTAGCCCATTTAAGGATTTACTCTTCAAGATATGGCCTGTGAACAAGCAGCGTCAATATCACCTAGGAGCTTCTTAGATGAAAAACCTCAGGCTCCTCCCCAGATCTACTAAATCAAAATCTATATTTTAATAAGATACCCGGGTGATTTCATATGCAAATTAAACTTTGAAAATCACTCATCTGGAGCACCTCAGCCCCTTTATTTTATTGACATCATTGACTGTGTGCACACACTAAGTCTCTTCAGTCATATCTGACTCTGTGCAATCCCATGAACTGTAGCCCACCAGATTTCTTTATCCATGGGATTCTCTAGGCAAGAATACCAGAGTGAGTTACCATGCCCTTCTCCAGGGGATCTTCCCGACCCAGGGATTGAATCCATGTCTGGCAGGGAGGTTCTTTACCATTAGTGCCCCCTGGGAACTCCCATCATTGACTGCATGATGCACAATTATGCTATGATTGGCATTAAACATGGCTAGAATGAACCTCAATTGCAACTATGATCTGCATTTTAAACATATTAAATATAAAACAGTATACAATTAAGTAGCTTAGAAATGACTCTGAGGCTTACACCCAGAGCCTCAGCATCTCAGAATGACAAGACCCTAGGAAAACACTCCTAGGCTCACTTCTCCTATACTTCCTGCTTGGGCTCAGCCTTTTGCAGGAGATGGACATCAGGATCTTTGTGTCAGATTACACCAAGGGCAGATAAACCACCAGGATCCCTTCAGGGCTAACCTCCCAACATTCTAAATTTAGTGGCAAATATAGCCTTGGGATCAGTTGTATTTACTATCCAAGCAATAAGCTTTTGCTTCCGAAATAGTTGGAACTACGCCCATGACCATTAAAGTAAAATACCTGTGTGTTTTAATAACAATTTTAAACTAGGTCTCCTAACCTTTATTTGATTTTGAGTACTGCTTTCATAGCAAAATTTGTTCCTTTGCAAAAGTGCTGAAAATCACTATGTGCAGGTCTACTTGGGTTAATTATTATTTTTGCATGGTTATATTTTTATGCTGAATTTTCCATGTACACTTTTCACATTTTTTTAGGCCATGGTTTATTCAGGGTTATTTTTACCTTACTACAATTTGCTAACTTAAACAGATTTCTATGTATTTATTTACATTGTAACAACTTTGTAACATAATGGATTATGCCCTAAAGGAAGTAAACTCTTCCTTGAGTATAAATTAAACAATTGGGGGATTTGAGGCATTAAGGAACCATTTAGGGAAATACTGCTTTTGCAACATGAATTTGAGTAAGAGCCCCCTAGAGGAAGATATGTTCAAACTACCACACCATTGCACTTATCTCACATGCTAGCAAAGTAATGCTCAAAATTCTCCAAGCTAAGCTTCAGTATTACATGAACCGAGAACTTCCAGATGTTCAAGTTGGATTTAGAAAACCCAGAGGAACCAGAAATCAAATTGCCAACATCTGTTGGATCATAGAAAAAAGCCAGAGAATTCCAGAACATCTACTTCTTCTTCATTGACTATGCCAAAGCCTTTGACTGTGTGGATCACAATAAACTGTGGAAAATTCTTCAAGAGATGGGAATACCAGACCCCCTTACCTTCCTCCTAAGAAACCTATATGCAGTTCAAGAAGCAACATTTAGAACAAGATATGGAATGGTGGACTGGTTCCAAATTGGAAAAATAGTACGTCAAGGCAGTATATTGACACCCTGCTTATTTAACTTATATGCAGAGTACATCATGCAAAACGCTGGGCTGGAGGAAGCCCAAGCTGGAATCAAGATTGCCGGAAGAAATATCAATAACCTCAGATATGCAGATGACACCACCCTTATGGGAGAAAGCAAAGAGGAACTAAAGAGCCTCTTGATGAGGGTGATAGAGGAGAGTGAAAAAGCTGGCTTACAAGTCAACATTCAAAAAATGAAGATCATGGCTTTTGGTCCCATCACTTAGTGGCAAATAGATGGGGAAACAGTGGAAGCAGTGACAGACTTTATTTTCTTGGGCTCCAAAATAAATGGGCACAGTGACTGCAGCCATAAAATTAAAAGACGCTTGCTCCTTGAAAGAAAAACTATGACCAACCTAGACAACATATTAAAAAGCAGAAACATTACTTTGCTGACAAAGCTCTGTCTAGTCAAACCTATGATTTTTCTAGTAGTCATGTATGGAAGTGAGAGTTGGACCATAAAAAAGCTGAGTGCCAAAGAATTAGTGCTTTTGAGCTGTGGTGTTGGAGAACACTCTAAAGAGTCCCTTGGACTGCAAGGAGATCAACTAGTCAATCCTAAAGGAAATCAGTTCTTAATATTCATTGGAAGGACTGATGCTGAAGCAGAAGCTCCAAAACTTTGGCCACCTAATGCGAAGAACTGACTCATTGGAAAAGACCCTGATGTGGGGAAAGGCAGGAGGAGGGGGGACGACAGAGGATGACATGGTTGGATGGCACCACCAACTCGATGGGCATGAGTCTGATTGAGCTTCAGGAGTTGGTGATAGAGAAGCCTGGCGTGCTGCAGTCCATGGGGTCATAAAGAGTCAGACATGATTGAGCGACCCTACTGACCCTACTAAAGGAAAGTAAGGAGTATGACACCACTCTCAACTGAAGGACACTCAGCCCAAACTTTTCTTGGTGATTAAGTGAACAGAGATGGCTTTAAGTGACATTAATGGAAAAACCATTAATCCCAAGAAGAGTGTGAAGTGTGTGCTTATGCAATGCTTACAGAAAAAATAACTTTGAAGTGAGCTGGCTGCATACTCTGCGGTCAGAAAAGAAAGTATCACAGACCTCCTCAAAATTTCTTAAGGAGACCAGAATTTTATGGCACTTTAAATCCTCCCCTACTATCTTCCTCTAAACTCAGTGTGTAATTAGAGGCTATTTTTTCTTGAAAATGCATTAAAACTAAATCTCTCTGGCTTTATTAGATTAGAATAACACTGAAAATACTTCCATTTAGTTTCATCCCCCATTCAAGAAAATGTAGCCTTTTTTCACTTCATACAACTTTACTTGCACTTTTAATGCAATTCCTTCTTTCTAGCTTAAAAATACACATAACACAGGGAGTATTAATAATTAAATTTGAAGTGGAATATCCAGAAGTGAAGTTTAAGTAATAGGAAATATTTTTACATTCGTGCTTGTTTTGCTTTAAGTATTGTAGTTATACGTATGATAATTGAGTAATAATCCTTTAAAATGTGTGTATTTATTCACCAAGCCCTCAGTGAGAACCAGCTGTCTCTAGCACTGAGTAGATGCTGGGTTTACAAATATGAATGATTTGCATCACCTTGTCTGGATTCTGAAGACACCCAACCATAAAAATGAATTTCAGTGCTATAATTTGATAACAGCAACAAAATGTATCAAATGACCTCCATGAAATGAGCCTGTGCAAGATGCCAAGTGAAGATAAAAAAAAGAGAGAGAGAGAAAGAGAATAAGATGTGGTACAGTTGAAAGAAACACATAAGTAGTTAGGTCACCTTATTCTGCTTTTCTGCCTCATCCTGAGCTCATCTCTATCGTAGTATTGCTACTATAATTGTATAGGTGTTTGATCATCTAGGGTTTCTCAAGAATGTTAAGCCCTAAGGCCCTAAGACATCCATTGTTATGTAACAGTGCTAGTTATGGATCATCATTGGGAGAATTGAGAAAATAGTTACTCAGCTAATTTTCTACGTTCTGTGGTTCAGATGACTTTTCTAGTTGAGAAAAGCTGCTGCTGCTGCTACTGCTGCTGCTAAGTCGCTTTAGTCGTGTCCGACCCTGTGCGACCCCATAGACCGCAGCCCACCAGGCTCCCCCATCCCTGGGATTCTCCAGGCAAGAACACTGGAGTGGGTTGCCATTAGGGGACGACTGTTCTGCTCGTTTGTTGGCAAGGATTATGACTTTCTTAGTGCTATAGCCTGGGGCATAGTTGGTGCTCTATAACCCTTTAGTTGATTCATTATAATTACACTCAAGTGAGATCATTTCTACAACAAAGGTTTCTACTGCATTCTATGGCAACATGATGTAGAGAGGAGCATCAAGAAATGTCAGAAAAACAGACTTTCCCAGGGAGATACTATTTGCACTTAGCTTTCAAAGAAAAGAATATATCTGCAAGTGAGTAGGATGTGAGATACAAAGTTTGAGACAGAGGAGAATTTGGAGAAATGGCATGGTTGTAAAAGAATACACAAACATGTAGGGAATGTCTAGGGTCCATCAGTGTGACTCAGGAAAGGATACATGGAATACTGGTGCTGGATATAAATTAGAGGAAATAATGCTGAAAATGGATAAAATCATGACAGGATATGACTGCTCCAGTGGTTGGGACTTTTGTGTGTTAAGAATCACCTGAAAATTTACTGCTGCAGATCCTGGTCCCCACAACTTTTCATTCATTTAACAAACATTTAAGGTAATAAAGATGCACCTGATGCAAGGACTTTTTTAAAAAATTAATTTATTTTTATTGAAGGATAATTGCTTTATAGAATTTTGCTGTTTTGGGGGAAAAACTGGACAACTACATGTAAAAGAATGACATTAGAATACTTCCTAATACCATACACAAAGATAAACTCAAAATGGATTAAAGACCTAAATGTAAGACCAGAAAGTATAAAACTCTTAGAGGAAAACATAGGCAGAACACTCAATGATATAAATAAAAGCTGATGCAAGGACTTTAACAAAGACTGCTATGTGTTATAGAGTGCTATGGATACTTCTTGAAAAGTCTGTGGTTGGGCCAGGATTTAATACAAAGGATCAAAAGACGCTAAGGCTCCAGTTGAAAAAAAGAGAACACTGAAACAGATCGATAGAGATGTTCAAGATCAGTCTTAGGCAAGAGAAGAACAGAGAGGAGCAAACAATCCAGAGGGCCCTTGAAGGTAGAATCCAGGTGACTTGATGAGTTTGGGAGACGAAAGTAAAAAAATACCAACACAAGACACATCTATATATTTCTACACAAACAAAGCTATCAAACCAGCTATTTTTCTTCAGATCAGGGCTCAAAGGAGTAGAGAACTAGAGCCATGGGAAGCATGAAGAAGTAAGAAAACTGGCTTTCCAGATGCACTTTTTGATCCTTTGGACAACACAGGTCTGAAAGCTGGCCAAGACATGGGAAGTGTAACCCAATGCAATTCACTTAACCTCTCTGAAAGTGAAAGTGAAGTCGCTCAGTCATGTCCGACTCTTTGCGAGCCCATGAACTGTAACCTGTCAGGCTTCTCCATCCATGGGATTTTCCAGGCAAGAGTGCTGGAGTGGATTGCCATTTAACCTCTCTGAGCACCAGGGTTTTCATCTGTTAAGAGAGGGGATTGCACTCGTCTCACATACTAGGAAATTAATGCTCAAAATTCTCCAAGACCGGCTTCAACATTATGTGAACCATGAACTTCCAGATGTTCAAGCTGGATTTAGAAAACCCAGAGGAACCTGAAATCACATTGCCAACATCTGTTGGATCACCAAAAAAGCAAGAGTTCCAGAAAAACATCTACTTCTCTTTATTGACTATGCCAAAGCCTTTGACTGTGTGGATCACAACAAACTGTGGAACATCTTAAAGAGATGGGAATATCAGACCACTTGACCTGCCTCCTGAGAAATCTGTATGCAGGTCAAGAAGCAACAGTTAGAACTGGACATGGAATAACAGACTGGTTCCAAATCGGTAAAGTAGTACGTCAAGGCAGTATATTGTCACCCTGCTTATTTAACTTATATACGGAGTACATCATGCAAAATGCCAGACTGGATGAAGCACAAGCTGGAATCAAGATTGCTGGGAGAAATATCAATAATATCAATAATATCTCAGATATGCAGATGACACCACCCTATGGCTGAAAGTGAAGGACAACTAAAGAGCCTCTTGATGAAAGTGAAAGAGGAGAGTGAAAAAGTTGGCTTAAAACTCAACATTCAGAAAACTAAGATCATAGCATCTGATCCCATCACTTCATGGCAAATAGAGGGGGAAACAATGGAAACAGTGAGAGACTTTATTTTGGGGGCTCCAAAATCACTACAAATGGTGACTGCAGCCATGAAATTAAAAGATGCTTGCTCCTTGAAAAAAAAGTTATGACCAACCTAGACAGTTTAAAAATAAAAGACATTACTTTGCCAACAAAGGTCTGTCTAGTCTAATCATGTACAGATGTTAAAGTTGGAGTATAAAGAAAGCTGAGCACCAAAGAACTCATGGTTTTGAACTGTTGTGTTAGAGAAGACTCTTGAGAATCCCTTGGACTGCAAGGAGATCCAACCAGTCCATCCTAAAGGAAATTAGTCCTGGGTGTTCATTGGAAGGACTGATGCTAAAGGTGAAACTCCAATACTTTGGCCACCTGATGTAAAGAACTGACTCATTGGAAAAGACCCTGATGCTGGAAAAGATTGAAGGCAGGAGAAGGGGACGACAGAGGATGAGATGGTTGGATGGCATCACTGACTCAATGGACATGAGTTTGAGTAAACTCCAGGAGTTAGTGATGAACAGGGAGGCCTAGCATGCTGCAGTCCATGGGGTTGCAAAGAGTCAGCCAGGACTGAGCAACTGAACTGAACTGAACTGAAATGAGGGTATTAAGCTTTATATACGCTGAGGTCCCTTTCCAATAAGGTTTAAGTTCTGAGGTAAAATCCTTCTTGTGGCCTTGGTAACAAACGCAAATAAGCATTATTCTCACAAAGCTATCTGAAAGTCCTATTCTCAAAAGTCCTCTAGCCAAAAAGGTTCTAACAGATCACTCAGAGTGACCTTCATTATCTTCAACAGATAAGAAAAGATAAGATTTTTCTTCCACTACCTCCTCCCTGATCAAAACCAAACAGAACAAAACAGCAAACAGAATACTCCTAAATCTAAGACAAAATGTGGATTGAAAAAGATTCCTATCTGCCTGCTTAGTTATTATTTGTTCTCTCTTCCCACCTTTCCCTTAAGGAAAGTTTGGCAAAGCCTCCAGAATCAGATGATCAAAAGCAGGACAAATTTAAGACTCTTTCTCTGCCCAAGCCCTTGAAGCCTTTCTGAGGCAGCCACCTGCTTTGATGCTGAGAAGCCAGCATTCTCATTAAGTTTTACGGTTTTCAATCAAACAGGCTTCATCACTGTAAACCCATAGCTGGTCCCACAGTCCAGTCATAGGGCAAATGATCAAAACACTCTGTTTTAAAAAATTCAAAACACTGGATGTACTTCCACTGCTATATACCTCCTTGATGGGCTCTGCATGCCACTGCCCTGTGGTTATTTTTAAATGACAGTTTGAGTCTAGGAGGGGGATGATGCTTGTGAACAGGTAAGAGATCTCTGCCAGAGAACTGCTTTTAAGAATGGTATTATTAGGGATCAGCTTCAAGGAAAGTTTTATCCTGGAATTTTTTAACATGGAGCAGGCAGATACTAGAGAGAGGCAAACTGTATTTCCTGTTCTTTGAAGGAATAATACTCATACCAGTCCATCCCTCCTGGTCCTAGGGCTGAAATGCATTAAAGAAGAGAAATCAAAGAGGAGCTATCTCTGCAGTTGGTACTATGATCACACATGCTAAGCAGTGAGTAAGTGTGGCAGGATGTTCAAGTGCCAGTAGCAGAGATGGACGAGTTCACAAAATGCTCTCTTCTGCTTTTGGATTATTATGGTCTGCTTTCTTCTTTGCCAGGATCCATGCACCCTTTCATTCTATCAAGAATAGTAAGTATACCTGAACCCCCAAATTCTTTTATTAGGAGGGAAGGAAATGAGGAAAGGAAAGGAAGAGAAAGAGACTGAGAGAGGGAAAGAAAACATTTTTGATTATCCTCTTAGTGGGAAAAATAATGTATACAAAATTCAAAAATAAGAGAAACTAGAAGAAGGTAAAAGATGATTGAAAGGAGAAAATTCTGAATGGTGACAAGATGTTTCAAGAAAAACATAATAAGAATATAAATATAGGCATATCTATCGAGCTTAAAGGGGAAAAAAGTATGAGACATGATTTTATCTATCTTTCAGTGGAATTTTCCAGGATGCCAAACCTGGTCTGAGAAAGAAGTAGGGGGGAGATATTTACTCCCACTCTCCCATAAATAAACCTGGAATTTGTTATTATTATTTTAGTTTTGATCCTGAGATCCCATGTCCAGTGTAGTGCATATGTGGTAGTCTGTATTTTCTAGGCTACCTAGTTGACGGATTTCCCAAATCTGTATGAAATACATTGGAATCCATTAAACTGCAGCCATTCAGATTCCCAGCCTTTTCCATCTGACTATACAGCTTTAAAGAAAAAGCAAAGATTGTATCATTTTATCCTATTCAAGGGCTTCCCTGGTGACTCATATAGTAAGGAATCTGCCTACAATGCGGGAGACCTGGGTTCAGTCCCCAGGTTGGGAAAATCCCCTGGAGGAGGGCATGGCAACCCACTACAGTATTCTTACCTGGAGATTCCCCATGGACAAAGGAGCCTGGCAGGCTACAGTCCATGGGGTCACAAAGAGTCGGACACAACTGAGCAACTAAGCACAGCAAAGCACAGCATCCTATTCACAGTGAAGGGAGAATATAAGAGACATGTTTTAGCCTCACTATTAACCATTGGTAGTAGAGCTCAGTAAAGAAATAGGTCTTATGATTCTTATCACAGACTCTTTCACATTATAGCTCTTTCCACAAGCTTCCATGTTATTATTGATTCCGTCCCTAACTTTGTGGAACCAGTGAGCATTACAGATATCAAAGATGTCATAGTTCTGTTTGATAACACCTGGTTTGTGTCTGACTAACCAATGAGAAAGAGTTGCCTCAGAGCACAGAAGGAGCTAAGCCTTTCTTACGTAACAGTACATTTTCATGGTATTTAAATACACTCTAATCTATAATGTGCATGGCAGACCTGGCAGACTCTTAACTAAATTGAGGTGGTTTTTAAATCCTCCAGGTCAAAACTATATAAACTTATGAAAGTCTACTTAAGACAGGTGTTAATGCACAATAAAATTATAATTTCTTTTTTAAATATGTGGCTTAATTTCAAATCTTAGACTCTTCCCTCTACTCTTCCTATTTCTTAAGCACTTTCCAAGATGATCATTTTGGACCTTCTTGAACAACTGACTTTCCTAGAATTGCATTGCAGAAGTCAAGGGCATGATTTCCGAGAATTAATCTCATAATCGCTTGAGTTAACTCAAGCCTTTGACACAGTACTATGTCTAACCCCGTTCATCAGAATTTATGTTGTTCCAGTAGCATCCTAAAACCCATGTGTCTAGCATGTATTTCAAACCTAATTATTACACTATTTGAAGGACAGATCCAAGAGTTTAATTCTCAAATGCCTAAGCATATTTGACCCTTGCAACACTCTAGTTTACCTATAATTTCTTTATTAGGTAGTTGTATTGTTCTATGAACATCAAATGTTAACATCAGAAGAAAAGATAGCAGTGTATATCATAGTGGTTAGAAAAACAAACAAACAAAAATGCTTAATTACACAAGTAAGGAAACTAAGGTATAGTTCAATTAAGTGACTCTCCCCGTCGTTATCCTTGTTATTTTGCAAAGGTGTCCCTAATAAGTTGGGTATCCTTGATGTACCCAATAAAATCTTCAGTTTAACGAAACAATAACCATGTCTATATAAGCAACCACATCACTCAATATTTTTTTCACCTAATTTTCATTTAGGTAAACTTAGAATCTGAAAAGGCATTTTCCCACTGTCAGTTTTTTAAATGTCATAGTCTTTCATGTCATTTTCCTCTGTTCTTATTCTTACCAGAAGTTTAATGATCACACGATTCTACAAGTGTCTTTCAAATTAATCTTGAGTTTCTAGTCTCTCATCATGTAGTAGAAAAAAGAGCTGTTGGAGAAAGGCCACAGTTCAGCTATTCCTCTAGAAACTTTACTTCTAAGTAGAGTTGTGAGCTTTTGCAGGGCCCATAAAACATGTCTTTCACCTTTATTACTATCCCTTGCCACAGAGAGCAAATCTTTGTATTTCCACTTAGAAATTTTATTTCCCCACTTATTTTTGGTCTCCAATCACAACCACACTTTTCAGGTTATACCGTATCTATCACTGTAAGGATGTGACTCTAATTAAGTAATATAATTCTAATTAAGCAATTATATTTGTGTGTTCCTATCATTTTCATAAAACAAATTGTTCACTTCAGGATTTTTTTTTTTTTAAGCTTTTCAACAACCTGCTGTATTTGAGCAGTTCTTTCTTCTTATTTTTGAGTCAGGTACCTCTCTTCTAATTATTATTTCTGTTCCTCATTTAATCTAAAACTCTGTCTAAGCAATTTGCCATATTAATTTCTCATTTAAGCAGTCAATCTGCTTTCCTCCATTTGATTTTACATCCCCCAATTTCTGATATGCCTTCCTGCTCTCCTTCAATTAGGTTTATAGTTATTGAGATGACTAAAATCCACTCCACCAACTGACAAAACAATTATTCACCCTTTCCACCCTGTTTAAAATGCATTAAATTTCTATCCACAACTGGAATTATAATGCACTTTCTAGCTTCTCATAGAAAACATCAAACCATTTCTGATGATTTCCTTTTCATCAAGTGCAACTGCTTCAACCCCAATTAGCAGAACAGATTTCTCAATCATATATTCCCTCTTCTTATGAAGAAATTATAACTTGGTTTCTAGGATGTTGACTCATACAACTTTCACTGGAGCATGTTTGCTCAGAAATACTTTTCTTTCTCATTTCTCCTTATCTTAAAATTCTTATTTTGTGCAGCATCCACTCCCTCATGTTTTTTGGAAAAGCATCATCAAGTATGTTTTCTTTATTAGACCATAATTTTTAAGTCAAGGAGATATATATATATATATATATATATATTTCACTTAGTATTGTGGGAGCATTCACAAGCTTTTCCCTGAAATAACTTACCATCAAACTGAGAAGTCAGATTTCCAAAAGTAAATATATTTATTTCTTCAGTATTTAGTGATCACTTTCTAAAGGCTCATTTTATTTGGAGCCATTTGATTTATCATTTTTTATAAGGTCTGAATCCTGCCTCTTAGCTTATAATCTCAGAGTAGGATGGTTATTTTATGGGTCTTGGGGACTTGGCTTTGGTCTGACTGTGCAAGTAAGTCACATTCTGTCCCTCTGTTTTCTCATCACCTCATTCATAAAATAGAGATAAAAGTATTTATCTCATGCGATATCTGTGAGATTTAAGTGAGATACTTCATGTACTTTTAGGAAAGTTAAGAGATTAAAGCTGATAAGCATGAATATGGCTGGCACTGAGATATTTTACAGGTACTATTTAATTTTCATAATATACAAGTAGAGTGATTATTATTCTCTGTGATATTTGTTTGTTTGTTTCCTAAGGAGATGGCTCAGGAAAGCTAAGTGATTTGCCTGAGAGTTTATCTTATTAATATATTGATCACAGTTTCAAACTCATTCACTCTGAATCTAAAACTCATTTCAGGGCACAGCAAGCAGGGGGAATGTTGGATAAAGGTGGGAAAAAAAAGTTTTGTTTTAAACTCATTCATTTGTTCAACAAATTGACATGGAGATGGTATTGACACTTTGGAAATGGACATGCTCATTGGGAAAGGTAATTAGAGGATACAGGAGGCGACTCATTCATTTTTTTACTCACAAAACATGTGCTGAACACTGAGCTGTGTTCCAGGTGTGCTCTGGCTGCTGGGCAGCAAATGAGAAAAGCTATATTCTTCCTGAAAAACCCGCAAAGAGGTTCCTCTACTGTTGTGGAAAGCAGAGCTGGTGCTAAAGAGAAAGATCAGGAGCCGCTCACACAGAGTGGGTATTGTAGATGTGGGAACATACATGCCTGTTGGAGAGGGTAAGGAGGAGAGAGAGAAAGAGAATGGAACCTTGAGAAGCATCCATGTTAAGAAATAAGAACAGGGAGACAAGACAGGGAAGAGAAGTCAGAAAGAGAGGGATGTAACCCAGAATCTAGGGCAGGACCTAGGAACAGGTAAGATCTCAGGAAGGGGCAGCTTTGGAGGGGACAGCTTCTGAGGGGGCCTTATGGCTGGGGCTGCTGCTGCTGCTAAGTTGCTTCAGTCGTGTCCAACTCTGTGCGACCCCATAGACAGCAGCCCACCAGGCTGTGCCATCCCTGAGATTCTCCAGGCAAGAACACTGGAGTGGGTTGCCATCTTCTCCATTGCATGAAAGTGAAAGGTGAAAGTGAAGTTGCTCAGTCGCATCCGACTCGTAGTGACCCCATGGACTGCAGCCCACCAGGCTCCCCCATCCATGGGATTTTCTAGGCAAGAGTACTGGCGTGGCTTGCCATTGCCTTCTCCATATGGCTGGGGAGGAAGAGGTAAATCCTTGAAAGTAGACTTTGTGGCTGCTGCAGCAGGTCAGAGAAAGAGCCTGCTGACACATCAGTCAAATGTTTAAGGGACTGCGACACAGCCAGAGGATGGTTCCTATCTGGGGCAGCTAGAACAAAGACCCAGATCAAGCCTAGAGCAGAGCCATGACCCTCTCCAAGGCAGGCCCCTCCATCTGGCTTCACTCGTTAAGAACCAAGTCTTAGGGAATTTTCGGTAGACCCCTGCAAAGACCTGAGGAGGAATCCAACAGGACCTGTTTCCCAGACAGACTAGGAGAATCCCTGCTGCAGTGTTCTGTCCAGGGCAGGGCCTTTGGAGGCTTCCAAACCAGATGGGCAGAGAGTCCTTCCTCCCAGGGAAAACCGGCAAAGTTCACTGTCTGTTCCATCAGATACAAATTTTTTCTCTTTGTAATTTTGACCTGGCCAAGCCAACTTCCGAGGTTGCAATGATATTGTTGTGAACCACATACACAACATTCCTGTCTGGGCACAGTGGAAGCGTGGAGAGAGTCAAGGATCTGGAGTTAGACAAATCTTCACTCCAGCCTTAAGTCCAGCACTGCTGATGAACTGTGCAGCCTCTTTGCATGTGACTTTTTTGTGTAATGAGAGAGGATAACAAAGGGTTATTTTGACAATCTAAAGCAGTATGTATCAACCCAGAAGCACAAAGAAGGGGGTGTTCCCCCAAATAGGAGCATTTCTTATGGCACATATTATGAATAACAGTAGCAATTATTTAAAAAATATGAGAGATCTGAGAAAGAACAAGGATCTGAAAAAAGGAGGCAGCTCTGTAAGAGCAGTGGTCCCAAGAACTCAGACTGTAAGATGTTAAGGAAAAAGTAGATAGTGAAGAAATAGAAGCAGTCTTCTTTTTTTTTTTTTTTTTTTTTAAGTTGGCAATGAGCAGAAGGAGAGATAGACTATTTGGACCATTGATGGAAGAAGTCTAAGGCTGAAGGGAAGTTTCTAACTCCTGATCATAACTGTGAAATCAAAACAAATGTGAAAATCAGTTCTAATCTAGCTGGGAATAAATATGCTTTTGGAAAGTTAGTTTTCTTATAGGAAACCACTATAAGAGTTTTAGGGGGACATTAGAAGAGAGAAATTGAAAATGCTGGCAAGATAATAGCTTCTATAGCATGTTGTTTATTCTTATTTTATAGCTTTTATTTATTTTGCATTGTTTCAGCTCTTGGGCCTCATTTTATTCATGCCTTAGCAAGCTGGAGGGGAACTATTAAGGAACACAGTTAAGAACAGCAATGGAAATTAAAATGATGTTGGACTCTAAGCCCTCACTTGAAAAAATAGCTGGCTGCCTCTCCCCTCAGGTCCTCCCTCCCTATAGCAGAATTCCAAGTAATGTGCTTTCTCCAAGGCAGCCTATCCAATCATCCTGGGACCACCCTGGGTGTTATTCTTTTATCTGTTTCCATTAATCTTACGTTTGTCTGTCAAGGAAAACTATTCGTACTCACAGTCTCAAATGCTGACCCCTGATACCCTTGCTAAGGTACTTCCTTCCCTTGGAACAGGGCTGGGGATGAGGAGTTGGGGAAGAGTAGGGTGAGGTGCACTATTTTCTTACTCTGGTCTGTAAATCATAGTCAAAAAAATTGGAACATGCCCTACTCCCTGCAAAAAAAAAAAAAGAAGAAGAAGAAAAAAAAAATTCCTTCCTGCTTTCAAAACTTAACATATTTTCTCTGAAATCAGATCACAGTCTAAGAAAATGTTCTTCTTGGTTGGGTGCCATAAACTCAACACACTAGGGTCTCACCATCATTTCCAAAGTTCATTTTATTCCAGATGGCTACTAAGACCTCATAAAAGTACTCACTCAATGCTCAATCTTCCCAGCATATCAGAATTTTTAACTTGGATGTGCAAATTGAGCCCCAATTAGGTGCTTTGTTATTGTTTTTGTTGGTTCCTTCTGAGCAGAATTCTTCTCTTTTACAGTAGAGAAACCCTCCTTGCTCTTGAAGAGTGGCTTAGACATAGGCACAAACTACAGGTTGGCTGGGTAAATGAACACATTGATTGTACATAGAACATTCCCTAAACAGTATAAGAGTCTTCTCTAACATTGAGATAGGATGGGATGAAGAAGGGAGATGAGGACCCTATAGTTAAAGATGAAGAGAAAGGAAAATGTGAAACTGCCAGATTTAGCACCCTTTTTTAAGAATTCAATTGGTGCTAGACGAAATGGAATCAAAGACCAAAACATAAACAGAAATAATTGCTTCAATGATTAAGTAGCATTCAGTGAATTTATACTATTCCCATGGGTCTTTAGGAAGAAACATTCCTCAGCCCCTCTTCTCCAGCCTCTGCACTGTCTTAGAAGGTTTTATTTTGTGGCTTAAAGATTTTAGCACAGTACGCATGCCTAATACAGTTATCAGAAGCCCTTTCTCCAAGTTTCATGATCTGGAGCAAATGACTCCCTCAATGGCCCTCCCATACTGATGCCTACAAGTGTTGACAATTGCCAGGCAATTTTGATATGTATTTTGATTTTTTTTTTAGAAAGAAATTTATAGACGTATGAATAAATTTTCAGTTTACATAGATTTGACCTGATCTACCTTGATATGCAGTATGCTAAGTCACTTAAGTCGTGTCTGACTCTTTGTTACTCTATAGACTGTAGCCCACCAGTCTCTTCTGTCCAGGCAGTTGCCATGCCCTCCTCTGAGGTATCTTCCTAAACCAGGGAAGATACTGCTACCAAAGTGCACGAAGAAGATGACCCACTGCCTTCTTTCTTCTGGGGTGTGCAAACTGTATTAGGTATCTATGTGCTGGCTTGACAGCTCTCACATTATTAAACCTGTTTATGTACTTCTAGTGTTGTTTGCCCTTGCCCTTGAAGACTGCAAAAATTGACTGCCGGAGTCTCAAATCTGGCTTTAATTCTTAGTGCTTATGTAACTTAAACAAGTTTCTTTATTTCATCCATAAAGCAGAGGTGATAGGAGTAGTCATCGTAGCTAGCAGGCAGGCTTATGGTGAGGAGATGCTGCATTCTGAGTTTAGCACAGTGATTGGCCCATATTAAGTGGTCACTAAGCTATAGATGTTATTCTTATCCCCTCCTTTATTATGTGCTCTTGAGCCTTCACTGCCAGGGGCAGGGTTGGAAAGGATTTGAGGCCTGTTTAACCAAGGTTGAAATTTGGATCCAGCACAATAACTGTGTGATATCCACACAAAGGGGTTTAGAAACCTCAGACTTGTCATAATTCTGTGGGAATGGAGCTTAATAGCTAAGGGAACAAAGCCAAGCCTGAATCTTTGCTGAGGGACGCTTGACTTGTGTTTAGCGGGCAAATGGGGGCACACCTTCAGGCTCAGCTCTGGGGCATCTGCTGAAGGAGAGAAAGATGCTCTCTCCTACCCAGTAGACTTGCTAGTCCCTAGAACATCAGAGAGACCTCGCTGATGTCAGCCCCCTTGGGAAGAGCCCTTGAATGCAGGAAAGAATCATAATAGCAAGGGAAGGAACTGTAAAAAGATTCAGTGAAACATCAAGGAGCAAGGAAATCATAGGCATCGTGACGATTAAAATTAGATAACCCAAAACTTCCCCGTCCCTTCATTTCTTATATCACTATCATCTCTTGTCCTACTTTCTCCTTTCTGCAGATTGTAATCTGCCTCCTTAAAGATCTGAGTCATATGTGTATATATATATATGGTAGAACTTTCCTTGACTATCCTGTTTCTAAAAAAAGAGGGCTTCAGATTCTTTATACTGAATAGCCCTTCCTACTTTATATATCTATTTTTTCCCTTTATTCATTCATCAAACATTTATGAGATGGTGACTTTAGACAAGAAATAAAGCTTAGCACTGGAGATAAAATGTTGAACAACTTCAGTCTCTGACCTCAAAATGCTGACTGGACTTTAACTCCCCACCACATTGTTGGATGAACCCCTAAAACTCCGTGGACACTTTCTTTGCTTTTTATCAACACGTTGATCACTAGCGTTTGTGCATATTTTTTAGCCATTATGTCAAAGCAGTTCACCAAAAACAGAGTTGTCTATGGAAGAAACCATGTTTGGTATATAACACCCTTGGTTCAGGACAGGGATTTACAATGTTTAGAGTACAGTTTAGAGTAATGGCAGTTGTCCAGGAGAATGCCATATAGTGTCCCATGTTCTCATGGATTTGGAATGTAAAAGTGTTCAGGTCATGGGAAAAGTTATTTATGCTAACATAATACTCTGGATTGTTTCATGATAGAACAGCATCACAGAAAGGACCTCACTGGCGATGTTATGAAGAACCATCATTTCCTGGAGCTACATGCATGCATTATACAAGCACATTTTGTAACCATAGCAGTGTAAAATTCTATCTTTTTAAATAGTAAATACAACTTGATAAAATCTCTGACTGAGAATTTAATCGTTCTGATTTAAAACTACATATGAATAAATCACTGATTTTAAAAGATTAACTAAAAATGCTTTTAAACACTCCACATTTACAAGGGACTTTAAAGTTTGTAAAGTTTTAAAATTTATTTTATTATGCTCAGTACTTGAGCAGCAATGAACATTGCATAGTAATTGGAATAGAACAGTGTGAGTGTTAATGGTTCAGTCGTGTCCGACTCTTTGCAACCCCACGGACTGTAGCCAGCCAGGCTCCTCCGTCCATGGGATTCTCCAGGCAAGAATACTGGAGTGGATTGCCATCCCCTTCTCCAGGGGATCTTCCCAACCTAGGAATCGGACCCAAGTCTCCTGCACTGCAGACAGATTCTTTGCCATCTGAGCCACTAGAGACCCTAGGTGCTCCATAAGTACCCTAGGGTCTCTAGTGGCAATATTGTTGTAATATAACAGGTGCTCCATAAATACACCTTTTCATTAGTGTATCCCTTCATTCACTATTTGTGAAGAATTTGCTATATGCCAGGTACTGCGGACGTGACAGTAAATGAAGTAGGATGGTTTCTGACTTTCTGTGGAGTTTATGATCTAATGGGCGCGAACCAGTAGCAGTTAGACCTATGTCTATTATCAGAAAAGATAAGATGAATTTCTGACTTATCTGAGAAAATTAAAAGGAAATAGGTAAGTGAATGCAGAAAAGCCAATAGGTAGCTGGGAACAGACTAGATCGGATGTATTGTGTCTGAGTGATGCACGTAGTGTGGTATGGGATGTGTGAAGGGAAGCACCGCTAACAGCAAGCACTCCATCATCTGCACTATCTTCTACACACATTTTTATACAGATTATACACATTTTATACCCCTTCATTAAAATATATGGTTTTATGAGGTGCTGATTCTTTGAGTCCTTTCTGTGGAAGACCCACTATCACAGTTATTAAGTTTAGCAATGCTGTATTTTTATTATTCAGCATTGATCAAAGAGGGTCCAATTTTATTTTTCATAGTACTCATACTGAGACATGAACATGTTAAAGAGTGGCTTCTTGACTTATAGGGTTTGC
This sequence comes from Bubalus kerabau, assembly GCF_029407905.1. Taxonomy (NCBI): domain Eukaryota; kingdom Metazoa; phylum Chordata; class Mammalia; order Artiodactyla; family Bovidae; genus Bubalus; species Bubalus kerabau. Next base: position 35,746,894 of record NC_073634.1, on the reverse strand, counting down.
CTTTGGTTTTTGAAAAAAACGTTGCTTAAATTCTGGATGTGATTTCCGAAGTTGTAACTCTGCTAGAGTACAGTCCAGCATCAGCAGAACCAGATTTATGGCCTGAATACGTGATGTGGGGAGACAATTGACTGTGGTAGGCCCCAGCTTCCAGCAGGTTTGTTTGTAGGGGTAAAATGCCTAATTTTATTGAGTACCAAGAACATAATAGATGCACACAAAAAAAGAAGATAACTCTTAGCAGAATAATCATTGTGCCTAGTTTTTTTTATTGAGTACCAAGAACATAGTAAGTGCTCAAAAAAAAAGGAAGATAACTCTTACCAGAATAATTATTATAATACTTTATTTCATTTGCATTTATTTAATACTAATACTATCTTACTATGGTTGACACTTAACTTTGAAAAGAACATTCGTATATTATCACTAATGATTCTCACAAGACTCTCCCAAACCTCAGTTATTTATATATCACATTCAGAGTTGTACCATATTTATGTATTACCTATGTTACTTGTTTAATATTTTGCATTTAAACTTAATTTACTTTGAAATTCATTTCATCTTAAAGTAATATTATCCATACAATTTTAACTTGAATATGCTACCTATACTTTTTCCTTCCAAGTATACAACCATATAAATATATATATAAGCTGAAAATTAAAATACAGTTTTTGAGCCACCTACACTTCATGGAAAACAGACGGGGAAACAATGGAAACAGTGACAGACTTTTATTTTGGGGGCTGCAAAATCACTCCAGATGGTGACTGCAGCCATGAAATTAAAAGACGCTTGTTCCTTGGAAGAAAAGTTATGACCAACCTAGACAGAATATTAAAAAGTAGAGACATTACTTTGCCAACAAAAATCCGTCTAGTCAAAGCTATGGTTTTTCCAGTAGTCACGTATGGATGTGAGAGTTGGACTATAAAGAAACTGAGCACCGCAGAATTGAGTTTTTGAACTGTGGTGTTGGAGAAGACTCTTGAGAGTCCCCTGGACTACAGGGAGATCAAACCAGTCCATCCTAAAGGAAATCAGTCCTGAATATTCATCGGAAGGACTGATGCTGAAATTGAAGTGCCAATACAATGACCACCTGATGCAAAGAACTCACTGGAAAAGACCCTGATGGTGGGAAAGATTGAAGGCGGGAGAAGAAGGGGATGACAGAGAATGAGATGGTTGGATGGCATCAGTGACTCGATGGACATGGGTTTGAGCAAGCTCCGGGAGTTGGTGATGGATAGGGCGTGCAGACTGGCGTGCTGCAGTCCATGAGATCGGTAAGAGTCGGATACAACTGAGCGACTGAACTGAACAGCATCCAGCAAGTCACCAGAGTTATGAGTCTCAATTTTCAAAACCACAGGGCAACGTTGTAACGTAGGTAGAACAAGGATTGTTATGTTTATTTCACCAGTGAGACAGTTAAGGCTTAGAGAAGTTAAGATTTTTATAGTAAACCAGTCTACACAGCCGAACCTGGAGAGACTGTGTCTTGCCTGAGGTCTGGGAGCTGGAGGAAGACAATTCTGGTATTGGAACCCAGGTTGCATACCTCCCTGATGTAAATTCTTACTAGCCCACTCTCCCTTTTTGCAAGTTTTTTTCTCCTAAGACAGAACAGAAGCAATATAGATATCACATTCAAGTATGAAAATGATATTTATAAATATTTATCTAGCCTAAACCAAGAACCCAAGATGTGTTTTCATAAAGCTAGCTATAATAACAGATGATTTATATTAAATGTTAAATTGTTCAAAACATTTTATTAAATATCTACCTATACCTCTAAATCTCCAAATTGTTTTTAGTAACTATTGGTACCTTAGCTTCTGTATGTCCAAACTCCTGATTGGGTACATAGTAGCAGACAGATACACATATTCCCTTTTATTGGAGTGGAAAGGAATTTGAGGTTAATGGAAAATGACTTTTAGTAGGGGCATGCTATGGGGCTGCTAACTAAAATTTTTTTGATATTTCCTTTGTGAGGAGAATTCTTTTGGTTAAGCCATTATTGATTCTTTGAATTAAATAAGGCTTTGACCAATACATTTATTCATTCAGTCAAAAATACTGAATGTCCATACAGTGTAACAGACTCTATTCTAGGTTGAAATACAGTGGTGAACAAAACGGAATTTTTTTAACCTTTATGGAGCTTACACTGACTATACTATAAGGACCTAGACACTAAACAAAGTTTTAAAGTGTGTAATTCATCTGTGGATAGTATGTGTTTTTGAGAAAAGTCAATATCCCTGGTCCAGGAGAGGAAGAAGGTAGTACTTTCATATCAGGTGGTCACAAAGAAATATACTCAGAAGGTGGCATGGGAACAAAAACTCAAAGAAAGTGAGGGAGTGATCCTGTGGTCACGTTGAGGGAGATATTTCTGAGCAGAGGGAAGAACGATGAACAACTGCAGACACTCTGAGGGATGAGCAGATTTGGGGATTAATTCAGAAATAGCCAAGAGACCAGTGGGACTAGAGTCAAGTAAGTGAGAGGAAAAGGATCCGGGGGTAAGAATGGGGATCAGTTTGAGATGGACGTTGGCTTCTTGTCTGGTAACGCCCCCAGACTATTTTCTCCAGAAGAAAGAAAATCTCTGTGACTCTGCTCTCAGAGGTGTTTAGGAATTGTCAGTGCTTACCAGAGTACCTGAATGGATGCTGCCAAGTATAACTGAATGAATTCTCTTAGAAGACCGGTGCTTCCCAAGATTACTGCTTCATGCTTCACTAAAACACAAGACTCATGATCATCAGTAAAGCTGGCAGCATGAATGAATCATCTGAATGAATTCAGTGATCCTCTTGACTGATGCCCCATCATCAACAACTGACTAACACTGAGAAGGAAGTCATTCACTGAGTAGGTAGAAATGTCTGTGTGCTTGGCACCTTTAATAATTTTGATTATCTCGTTGAAAAAAGAATACTAGCCCCCTTTTATAAAAAGCCCTGACTCTTCTGGGTACTTGCATCTATCTATAAAAATTTAATCTTCACTATAATCCTATAAGGCAGGATTTTTGTTGCTTTTGTTAATTGTGTGTGTGTGTTTTGCAAAATCACATAGCACGTAAAATTTACCGTCTTAACTATAATGTAGTGACTGAGTTGCTCAGTCGTGTCTGACTCTTTGTGACCCCATGGACTATACAGCCAAGGAATTCTCCAGGCCAGAATACTGGAGTGGGTAGCCTTTTCCTTCTCCAGGAGATCTTCCCAACCCAGGGATTGAACTCATGTCTCCCACATTGCAGGTGGATTCTTTACCAGCTGAGCCACTATAATGTAAGTGTACAGTTGAAGAGTGGTAGGCATATTTTTACTGTTGTATAACAGATCTCCAGAACATTTTCATCTTGTAAAACTGTAACTCATACTGAACAACTCTGCAGTTCCCTTCCCAGTGCCTATTAACCAGCATTCTATTTTCTGTATTTGACTACTTTAGATACCTCATGGGCTTCCCTGGTTGCTCAGCTGGTAAAAGAATCACCCACAATGCGACCTGGGTTCGATCCCTGTGATGGTAAGATACCCTGGAGAAGGGAACAGCTACCCACTCCAGTATTCTGGCCTGGAGAATTCCATAGACTGTATAGTCCATGGGGTCACAAAGAGTCAGACACGACTGAGCAACTTTCACTTTCAGATACCTCATACAAGTTGGAATCATATAGTTTTTTCTTTTTGGGACTGGCTCATTTCACGTAGGGACAGGCTTTTTTTTTTTTTTTTTTTTTTTTAGTTTGTTTTGCTTTAATCTGTTTTACACATGAAGAAACCAACGTTTAGAAAGCATAATTAACTTGCTTAAAGCCATTCAGTTACTAAGTAACACTGAGAACTTGAATCTCAGTCTGATGCTGAAACCCATGAACTTAACTACTATTTCTCAAACCAGAATGCTCGGAATCTGTGAGAAGAGGGTGAGGTATATAGATTTAATCTTGGAGAACTCTGAAGTTTCTATTTCCTTTAAAAGTTTGCAGACTCTATTTAAGTGTGAGGAAGCAATGCCAAACTGAAGTGGTGGAGCCTGTGGCTTGATGCCAGAGTCAAGAACATCCCAGACTTCCTCACTTATTACTTGTGTTTCACACATTGACCTTTACATTTGTACATGTGGCTGAGATTAAGAATTCTGCACATTCATGTAGGTATACTGTGATTGACCCAGCACATCAGGCTATGATGACAGTATTGCCACTGACCATCTACTTCCCAGGCTCAGACAGCACATTCATTTAGGGTTTTCATCCTTTGATCAGAAAAAATCCTTCACTTAACAGAAGGAAACTTCATCTGCTTTGTTCCACCACCAGCACATTTCCAAGTCATTTGATGTCAAAATAAGAATAGTTCATCATATTCATCTTCTCTGCCAATAGCTGTCCATGTTCCTTACTTTTTTCAGAAAAGAGCTAAGATAATTTAAATATCATTAAACATAGAGGATAAACGTTGGGTGGTTGGTAGGAAATAAATAGAATGTTCACGGTGACCACATTTTCTAAACCAGTGAAACCAGGACAGACGGGCTGACAAGTACAAGTTTATTTCTGGGGTAGATGGAAGACACTATTTGATCAAGACTGACCTAGAAATATAAGAACATATGGTCACCCCCAAAATTTGGTATTCTCCATTTTTAGCATATTGAGTTTAAAGGATAATTGTCGGATTGGCTTGAACAAAAGTTTAAAAGAACTTCCTTAGGGCAACTGATCTTTAAAACTATTAACTATGGGGATTGATGGGGATTTTATCTCTATATCAGACATTTTCAAGGACATATTAAGGCAGTACACCAGGTAGCCTTTTTCTTTCTGTGTCCCTTAAAGGGGAAAAGGAGAATTAGATATCGTCTATGAATTTCATTCAACAGATACTTATTGTGCTCTAGCCAAATGTCCAGCTCATCACTAGTTACTTGGGGTCAAGATGAAGAGTAAGATTCATAGACCTAAAGTACATGAAATGAAGTGTGAGATATACTCATAATAATTTTAGTGTAATATTTTGAGTATCATTATCTTACTTTTTTTTACATGTGCTAGGAGAATAACAACTAAGCCTTAACTATTGGAAGATTATGAGGGTTGGGTTATGTGTTCTGGATCATAAACTTTAAATAAAATTTTACCTTGTGGAGAAGGAATTTCTAGATTCTGTGAACCTTAAGATTAATGTCCTCAGTACAATACTCAGTGAATAAGAAGTGCTCAATAAATTTTATCTACTCAGCCTTCAGACATTTGGTGAGTACCACTGTATGCCAGGTCTTGTGCTAGAGTGGCTAAGGAGAAGGCTTAGCATGCCCTAGTGTTTAACCTCAGTAAACATGGGTTCACTATGAAATCAGGCAGATAAAGAGGTGACGCAGTACTCCATGGTAAGTCCTCTGCGGGTGGGGGGCAGGTGGTGAACCCTTGGTGCTATGCCAGATCTAGAGTGCGCTGTCAAGGAAGTTTCTCAGTCTTGATATACCAGTGAGTTTTGAAAGGTGAATAGATTAACCAGGTTAAAAAGTTGGGGAAGGGAGGGTGAAAACTGAATGAACAAGGGTTCAGAGAGAAAGGAGAGAAGTAAGCGATGAAGGAAGGGAGATAATATATTATGAAGTTACGGATTCCTTGGGGGAAAAAAAAGTTTATTGTGATTTGGACCCTAAGGTTTTTGAAAGTGAATAATAGGAAATGCAATTAGTAAGATATACTTCCCTGGTGGCCCAGACAGTAAAGGGTCTGTCTACAATGCAGGAGACCTGGGTTCGATCCCTGGGTTGGGAAGATTCCCCGGAGAAGGGAATGGCAACCCACTCCAGTACTCTTGCTTGGAAAATCCCATGGATAGAGGAGCTTGGTGCATGCTACTGTCCGTGGGGTCCCAAAGAGTCGGGCGCGACTGAGTGACTTCACTTTCACTTCACTTTCTATATGATAAGTTATGATAGCCATTATGAGGTCTGGTAGGCAACTTAAACCCTTATGATTTGAGTTGGGAAACTGGAAACTGTTAGAGGTGTTTCTGGGGAAGTACTTATATGAGTATTTTAGACATAAATACAACACAACAAAACAATAAGATATTTTGATTCTTTTTTTCTTGACAGATCCCAAAGGATGGTTAACAAAGAACTGAGAAGCTAGTTGGACTCTGTGTGTTAGCTTCACTAGAGGCTTTCCCTTTCTCTTCTCTGATTCCTTTTTGCCATCTTTGCTTTATCCTATTTTGTCTTTTATTCTATCTGTGATTATTTTATGCCCTATTTTTAGGGTCAGCATTTTGTTAGCCTCCTATAAAATCAATATTTAAAGTCAAATGTTATGCTGAGAAATATTAATACTTTAGTCCTATAGCTAAGAAAACATTTGAAAATCAGACAAAATTCCTGGATACTAACAATGTTGAATTATTGTGAACAGGTGGTTTGCATGTTCTTAAACAGAATCTTATTAATTTATGACTTTTTAAAATCAGGAAAGTCATAACCTCTCTATGATGGTATACCATAGTAAAATTTTACTATGTATACAACATTTTTTTCAAGATGTCATTGCCCACCATGGCCTAGCCCAAGTTTCAAAGTTTATAGTACCTGGTTCATAGTCTTGAGTCTGCCTCTAAATAACGGTATGTTCTTGGATAAATCAGTGCCCTGAGTTCTGAAATATGACTTTGCTTGGTTCCACCATTCCTTGATAGCGATCTTATTGCCTCAGGTAAACAGCTACTCACTCTTGCTTCGTATTCTCAAGAGACCTCCAGAGTCTCCTGCCAGATGCTTTTCCTCATAATCACGACATCCTCTGTTGTGATTCCTCCAAAAATTCCTGCTGCTACTGCTAAGTCACTTCAGTCGTGTCCGACTCTGTGTGACCCCATGGACAGCAGCCCACCAGGCTCCCCCGTCCCTGGGATTCTCCAGGCAAGAACACTGGAGTGGGCTGCCATTTCCTTCTCCAATGCATGAAAGTGAAAAGTGAAAGTGAAGTCGTTCAGTCATGTCTGACTCTCAGCGACCCCATGGACTGCAGCCTACCAGGCTCTGCCATCCATGGGATTTTCCAGGCAAGAGTACTGGACTGGAGTGCCATTGCCTTCTCCCCCAAAAATTCCTACTTCACTTTAAACCTATTTTTCCTTTTGCTTCTTCATTTTGCACCTAAAAAGTTTGTCACAGAAAAGTCTTCTTTATAAGTTCATCACCTATTTATCTGTTGAAGATGTAATTAAATTAAACCCCTTAGTTTTCTTTCACTGAGCTACAAATTTATCTTTCCTATCACCTGGGGAGGTGAAATATGGCCAATTGAGGAGTTGAAATATGGCCAATTTGAACTTATTTGGCTTTTAACTATTTGAAGAGAGATGAATAATAATCTCTTTATGAAAGTGGAAGTGGTAATATGAGTATTAATTATTATTTGGATTAGTTATGATCAGACCTTTGGCATCTATAGATAAAAGATGCTGCCACATTAAACTGAAAAGTGTAAGCCAAGTAAGGATATTTATGTTTTCTTTCTTTCTTTTTTTAACTCCTCATTTATTCTGGCCTGATGCAGTGGCTTGATTTAACCAATAGAATGCCTTTCCATTCTAAAGCATTCTGTTAGGCCTTTCCAAGTCTGAGCCTTGAGGAGGTTTGGCAGCTTGAGTTTTTGTACTTTGGGGAGTTGTGACCCACTACATAAGAAGAGACCACGGTCTGGAGGAGCCCATGGGATGAGATCACATTAGGAGAGACCCTGAGTGTACATAGAGAGACGCCGTGTGTGCCAGCTGTTTTCCAAGGTGCTACTCTTCCCAGAAGATGCTTTACCTCAGGACTTTGAGAAGTTCAGAGGGGCAAGGGGCTTAGGACTTGTTCCAAAAGACCAGCATCTTGTTTCCAGTGGCAGCCTGTGAGACAAGGGCAAGAGTGGGGACTTGGTATCCAGTATAGACAGCCATAGCATCCTTTCCAGAATCTTCTTTTAATGCAATTTCTGGTCCCCTAACATCACTCAATTTCCTCTTAAAAAAAAAAAACAAAACTTTTTTTCACCCATTTCTTCCAAACCCATTTCCTGGCAACCATCAATCTATTCTCTGTATCAATGAGCTTGGTTTTGTTTTTTGGTGTGTTGTTTGGATTCTGCATATAAGAAAGATCGTGTGGTATTTGTCTTTTTCTGATTCATTTCAGTTCATCCTTTGATGGACACTTAAGTTATTTCAGTTGTTTCGATATCTTGGCTATTGTAAGTAATGCTACAATAAACATGAGGTGCATACATCTTTTTGATAGTTATTTCATTTTCTTCAGGTAAATACCTAGAAGTGGAATTCTTGTATTATATGGTAGTTTCTTTTTTTTTTTTTTCTCCCTTCCTTCCATCCTCCCTCCCTCTCTTTCTTTCTTCCTTCCTTCCTTTCTTTTTTAAAGGAACCTCTATACTGTTCTCCATAGTGGCTGTACCAATTTACATCCCCACCAACAGTACACAAGATTTCCTTTTTCTCCACCTTCTCACCAGCACTTACTACTTCTTGTCTTTTTGATAAAAGGCATTATTACAGGTGCATTTGGGCTTAACAGTCTTCTAGGCAGTGTAGGAACTGGGAATAAAGCCCAAGACACAAACCATTCTGTACAGGGACATAATCATGAGAGGGAAACAAGCCTGGGAGGAAGAGCACTGTACCACTGAGCCAGGCTCTCACCCCAGTTTCAGATATCCACACCGTGCTTCCTCCTGCTCTGGGTGACCTCTTGCCCAGTGTGTGGCAAGATGTGCCCTCTTGTTCATCCTTCCAGCCGTCCTTCACTTGTCATATTTCTTGGTCCTCTTATCTTTCTCTTCCAACATCTATTAGAGAAACTGGTGAATTAGATTTTTCTTATAAACCATTCCTCTTGGTTTTGTTTGGTTCTAGAAGAAATAATATTGTTACCTATGCCAATCAAGTAACCACTAAAAATAATTTTATTTTGAGACAGTTATGAATTAACACCTTTGTGCTGAATTAATGTATGGTTGTTTTCAAAAGCTCTTTTTTCTAAACATATCAAAACCAGTATTCCTTTATCTTTGTATATGTGTGTAAGTATGGGGGCATTTCCAAAGAGATGGGATGCTATAAATAAGCAGCAGAACTAAAATAAAAAATTAGACCCAGAATGTTTTAGGGAACTTTTCACCTCTGAATTATTAATTTTCAACTCTGTTTCATAACTCCATTTTCTTTCTTTCTAAATGTAGGCTTGCATTTTCTTCTAGATATGTGAAGTTTAGCCATGATTTAATTCTCTAAGTATTTACTGAATATTTATCATATGCAATCAGCTAATCTAAAATCTGCAGTGGATATAAAGAAGAATAAGATCTGTTCTCAAACCTCCTGAGAAAAGAGCATTGCAGGAAGGGAAATAAAACAAATGACTTGGAGAAGAAAACATCTTTTTACTTTGAAGCATTTGTCTTAAAAACTGACCAGCACAAAATATAAGCATCTCATGATAGTTCTAGTTATCTAAAGTTCCTACACTGCCATATTTGCTACGTAGATCTCTGGCAAGGATGTGCCTGACATTTGTACTGAATCTCTGAGAGTGATGGGATTATTTATACTAACCCAGACACACTCCAGTACTCTTGCCTGGAAAATCCCATGGGCGGAGGAGCCTGGTAGGCTGCAGTCCATGGGGTCGCTAAGAGTCTGACACGACTGAGCAACTTCACTTTCACTTTTCCCTTTCATGCATTGGAGAAGGAAATGGCAACCCACTCCAGTGTTCTTGCCTGGAGAATCCCAGTGACGGGGGAGCCTGGTGGGCTGCCATCTCTGGGGTCGCACAGAGTCGGACACGACTGAAGTGACTTAGCAGCAGGAGCAGCAGACATACTTTTGTACTAGGTTTCTCCTTCATATCACATGCATATTTGTGGAAAAGTTGGTTGACAGTAGCACAAACTGAGTGAATCTTGTTATACTCATCATACGTGGAACTCCCAGCCCACTTTCCCCGCCCTCACTTTCCAAATTAGATCAGAACTTTGTGACTTAGTGGTCTCTTTAGAAATCTAGTACAGTCTCTCGCTATTTAGCGGTGCTACCCTAGCAGCATAAAGTGTGAAATGAATCAATCCCATCCTAGACTTCTTCATCTCTGAAGGCAGTAGCTGAGAATCAGTCACTCTACCCACAATTTTAGTGAGTAGGGTTTATGTTATTAAGATTAGGATCATTTGACTTCAGTAAAATATGAATTTCTTGAATGATCTCTGGAAAGGAGCATACCAAAATGGGAAATGCAGCTTACAGGAAAAGAAATCTGAAAATGGCACATGTGCTCGAAGTAAAGAAGTGATAGTTTCATGTTATAGAACTATCACCTCTACTGAGCCCAGATGCCCTCAGTGGTGAGAGAGAATCTGGGAGAGTAAATAGTGAGAGGGTAGATTTCGCCTAGAGGTGTCATCGGTACCTCTCTAGTGACCCCAAAGCAAAATAGTGTAATTCCTTGATCTGAACAATTTACATCTTCTTATATGTGTCCAGAGTGTAAATAAAAATGTCTTGTACATTTTGCTCTTTTTGTATACTCTAACCTACAATACAATACTGTGGGGGATACACCAACCTACACATGGGATAAAATTGCATGGATCTAATACACACATACACAAAGATACGCACATACAAATGAGTACAAAGGAGTCAGAAATCCCTGAATAATATAGGTGGATTGGATCAATGTCAATAACCTGGTTATGACAGTGTACTAAAATTTTTCAAGGCGTTACTATTCCTACTAGTGAGCAATGGGAAAGTGTCTGTACTTTATTATAGCCACAAGTGAAGCTGCCGTTATGTCAAAGCAATTTTTTTAAGTCACAGGCTTGTTATGCAAATACAACTTCAAAACCAGTCTACTAAGCACCCGCTTCAAACATTGTGGACCATAACCCTTCATATACAGACATTCTGGAACTGATATCCTGAGCCCTGGACACTAGTCTCCTGCTGTAAACAAATATTTTTAAAAAACCTTTAGAATATTTAAAATGAAATAGGGGAGTCTAAGAATGAAAAATCCAAGAAAAATCTAGAACATTGAATTCAGCATTGGAATTAGAGCTGTTCAGGGCCACTGCGGGAATTTCCGTGGTGGCTCAGATGGTAAAGAATCTGCCTGCAATGCTGAAGACCTGAGTTCGATCCCTGGGTCAGGAACATCCCCCGGAGAAAGGAATGGCTACCCACTCCAGTATTTTGCCTGGAAAATTCCATGGACAGAGGAGCCTGGCGGGCTACAGTCCATGGGGTTGCAAAGTCGGACACAGCTGAACAGCTAACACTTTCAGGGCCATTGTGTTCCTCTTAATATTCTTTGTGAACTTGTTGTGGAATGGGTAGCACAAAATTTTAGTCTTTAATGATTTTATAAAATTAAGAAAAAATAACTTCTTCTTTGCTTCTTCTTTGCTCAACTTCATTTTTCCTGACTGTTAATCTACATTTAAATATGATTTAAGGAGCTTGGGCCGAACTTCATAATCCCTACTAATGCACACATGCCCCAGTAAAAAGGTAACTATGCCCCAGTAAAAAGGTAACTAGATCACAGTATTGCATACTGTAAACTCACTGACTAGTAACTGTTTTAATAATCTTTTCCATCTCCTAAAAACTTGGGCTTCCCCCAAAATATAACTATTCTGTATTTCTGTGACTTCAATTTCATTTTTTTTCCAATCAGGAAGACATAATATTGGACATCTACCAAAAAATATATCAGTCAGATGCCATTACAATTTCATACATACTATGGTTTTTTTTCTTATATTTGTTCCAGATCATTAATTAGTAAATATAATACTCTTCATAGTCTCATTAATTGGCATTTTATGTTAATACTGTTCGGCCTAGCCACAGGCTATAAACCTGTTTACTAATGTCATGCAGCTGAACATTTATTTAAAGTAAAACTGGAACTCCATGCATCATATAATATTAGGAACCAAAATATGTAATGCTTTTGGGCCCTAATGTTAAGGCTAAAATCAGTCTTAAAAGTCCACAAATACTTTTAATAATTACTTGGTTTTGATAAATCTTCTGCTAGCATATATGCAGCTGATAATGATCTATTATAATGGTAAGGCTTATTTTATATTCACAAATATTAACAAGATTTTATTTGGGGTCTCAAATCATTTACTTGTGCTAGTAACAGAGAAAAAAGAACAAGTTTGAATTTCATATCTTATTTCTCCACACCATTCTCAGAGTTCTTCATCGGCTGGCATTATTTATTCATTGATTTCTGTGTGTGAAGCATCGCAGTGAGGATGATTTGGAAGTGAAAAAATGCTGAGATTAGGAAATGTAATAATGGTTCAGAATATTGACAACAAAGAGGTGGTAGTTTATCACTTGCTAGATGGCAATATAGAAACAAATTCTGGGTAAGACTATGACTGCTGATCACAAGGAGCTTATTATTAAAATGGCAGAAAGGATTAACAAGAGTGTAATCAATTCTATCACAGACATATGATAATTACAAGTTACAGCTCCAAATAAGGGCTATTTAACCATAGAGGACATAGGGCAACAGGGTAAGGAGGGAGAAGGCCAGAGGGAGGAGAATGATAAGATAGAAAGGCCCTTGGGAGAGCCTTCATTTAAAAGGAGGAAGAGTTGACAATGCTTTCAGAGGAGAGCTATTGTCGTTCAGTTCCAGACCAAACTGGGTGCAAGCAGATTCAGTGCTTGCAATGCAAGACCTGTATCTATTTGTGCAGAATACATATAGGGATATGGAGGCATGTTGAAGGTATGCATGTGTCTGTGAGCTTCTGTGTGTGTGCACATGTGTTTGTGTATCTGGTAACTCTTGAAAGTTAGGCTATTGAATTTAAAGTTAACACATAAAGATTATTTTTTTCTTCAAGAAGCTTGAAACCAAAGCTATTTTGGAGACCTATGATGTACAGTATAAGGGGAGAAAAAAAAGAAGTGTGAAAACTTGATTCAACAGGAAGGCAGTCAAGGATGCACTGGTTTTAGTCTGAAATGCAGATATAAAAAGTGCTACTAAGTTTTTTTGAGTGTGTGTGTGTTTGTTTCAGCTTTAGATCTCAGAATATATGACACTGTCAAAAAGAGATAATAAGGTCTCTGAGAAAGAAATATACTAAGAACTTTGTCACTAGAGTAGCTAAAACTTACAATATACAAAATGTGATTATAAAGTAAGAAAACTAATTCTCAGTTCAGTTCAGTTGCTCAGTCCTGTCTGACTCTTTGCAGCTCCATAGACTGCAGCATACCAGGCTTACCTGTCCATCACCAACTCCCAGAGCATGCTCAAACTCACGTCCACCAAGTTGGTGATGCCATCCAACCATCTCATCCTCTGTCTAAACTAATTCTAGAATCTATATATAATTTTTTTTTTAATCTATAGTCACCTTGACAACTTAAACTCTATGCAAGTGGACATCTCTTTAGAAAATAGTTTTCTGAAAGTACGTATATGAAAAATGCACTGGTAAATCCTATTAATAATTGAACTGTTTTCTCTCTTTCTTTTCCTTTTGTTCTCTCCTTTTCTTCCTCCCTCCCCCAACCCCTCCTTTTCTATTTTCTCCTTCTCTGTTTTTTGCATATTTTATGACGATTATTTTCCTATTTTGGTTTTTACAGCAAAATCTATAGATTAGAACCGTTTCTTTAAAAAGAATTGCCATTATTGACCATTTTTAGATGCAATTTAACTTCTGGTTGTGTGAGAGGGTAATTACATTTGGAGGAAGTAACTCTTTGCTTCCAAAGAAAAGTTTGCTGATGAAATAATTCTACAAAGTTAAAGGAACACATGACTACTAAAGCATTGAATAAACATTTGTTGAACATTTTTTACAGAACAGCCATGATGCACAGGGAAAATATTGTAAGCAGAATAGTTGTCTGCCCTCATGTAATGTGTCTCTAGCAACATATTCTGGATAATCCAAAAAAAAATGATATAGTCTAGTATCTATTTTTATAATTTGTAAATTGCTAGTTTTCTAAAAATTATCCCACTCTTTGATCGAATAAAATTAGACAGTGAAAAGAGAGATCAGAATTTTCTGGTTCACACAACTAGAGCCATACAGAACCTATCATTAAAGAGCATATAGGATTAGAACTCAGGATTAGAACTCTGTGTAGGTGCCCGCACAGAACTTTTTGCTTCTAGGAAGAATTTCCGCCTGACTCCCATGTTTCCTGCCCAGGGCCCACCACTAGGCCATGTAATATCCTCTGGAGAAGACACAGCTCACTGCTAGGGTTCATACTGGGGGACTGGATATCGACCTCTTTACTCACTCCATGCCTTACTTACATGCCACACTTACATGAAGTGCAGCTACTGGGTATACCTATGAAATGCAATATGTAGTCAGAATGCTTTTTATGATAGGGAAAAGCACTGAATCTCTGAGATTAGCCATAACAGAAATCTAAAGTGTACCTTCCAAACCACCAAAAAGGGAATATAGACATCATTTAATACGAAACATTAGAAATTAAGTCTTTAAAACTTGCCTCTGGCAACTGGTTCTACCTCACGTGGCAATACATCACATAAGCTAAAGTGTTTTGGTGATGTATTGCTCTAATCCATCCCAGCAAGTGCACTCTGAGAGCATATTAGTGCAATACATCATCGCTGGGGGAGATTGTGGTGCTCACATAGCAGTCTGGCCCGGAGGGTACAGAGCATCACTTCAGCCCTAATGCCAAAGCATGGGGATCCCCTGATGTAGCAGCTTCCCAGCGATCAAGGCCAGGATGTGTCACAATGTGTGGGCTCTGAAAGGAACCTAGGATCGCTGTTGGCTGTCAGCAAATGTTAAATAAAAGTCCAGAGGACTATAGTCTCATCATCAGTGTGTTCAACAGCACAGTAGGATAATTCACTTTGTGCCATTCCCATCCGGAAACTACCCTTCTTGCTTGATTTTGCAGCTCAGAGATTAAAGCGTCTGCCTGCAATGCAGGAGACCTGGGTTCGATCCCTGGGTCAGGAAGATCCCCTGGAGAAGGAAATGGCAACCCACTCCAGTATTCTTGCCTGGAGAATCCCATGGATGGAGGAGCCTGGTGGGCTACAGTCCATGGGGTCGCAAAGAGTCGGTCGGACACGACTGAGCAACTTCACTTTCTTTCTTTCCCTCAGGGTGAAGTTAATATTTGGGTTTCTCTCCTGGGTAGATACTAGGAGACCTGAGAGAACTAGAGCAAGATGATGTTACAGTTTGATACTTCCTTTGTGTATGCATCTAACCTCTTCTATTTGAAGTTAATTTGATTTTGCCTGCATAGAAGAAAACGAGCCTTGGGAAATGATTTTTTATTAGAGATATGCTGAACCATTCAGTTTCTAAACTTGCAAGCTGGAGGAGATTGAAAAGTCCTTGCAGACTGAAGCTTTTGGTGCATATCCAGAACTTCAGGTTGTTTTTCTTGACAAAAGCCAGTATCTCAAGCAGTTTTGAGAGACATCATCTTACAATCATTTGCTAACTTAAGTGAACGTGTAAGATATCCACCAGTTTATCCTAATGCTATTGGTTAGATGGCATTTTGGACTGCTTCCTTTTACTGACATTCTGTGTGCACAGAGTTTCTAATCTCTTCCTTGGTGTTTATTTATTGACCTACTAGAAGAGATTAAAAAGTGGATTATTTTTTTAAGGTAAACACAAAACTTCTGTCAGTATATTAAGGCCTTATAAGGCCCAGTGCTATGGACACATACTAGGAGAAACCACCAGAGGCAGTTTTTGCGTATGTAACAACACAAATAAAGGAAGTTTCAACAGGACATGTGTGTTATATGATAATATGATGCCATTATTTATACATATAATTCTTTGGGTAACTTACTCACTGAATTTATAGTGGAATCACTTTTCATAAAATCCTTGATGACAGTTATTCTTTCACTGAAGATGCAGTGTCCTATATTTAATATGTCTTACTATTACATTGCATTTTATGTAACTCTACTCTTGCTAGATTTGCTCAAGCAGTAGGCGTTATCTTCTTGCCTTTAGGAAAGAGTTTATTAGGAGAGGTAACCCTTGTGCTTGATCGTGACTTCATGACCAGTCATCTTTTATGTGCCTAGTTAAACAGACATGCAGTTGAGAAAAATTACCCTACTATTTCTTCCCCAGGATTTCAGAAGTAGCTATCACATTCATGTGCTCTTACCTTTCTTACTTTGTACTTCACAAATTGTCCTGAGGCTTCCCTGATGGCTCACTGGGTAAAGAATCCGCCTGTAGTACAAGAGATACAGGTTTGATCCCTAGGCTAGGAAGCTCCCTAACTTAGGAAAGCAGAAGGAAATGGCAGCCCATTCCAGTATTATTGCCTGGGAAATCCCATGGACAGAGGAGCCTGGTGGGCTACAGCAGAAAGAGTCACAGAGAATTGGACATGACTAAGCATGATTCCTTTCCTTCATAAATTGTTCTATCTCAGGGTGCAGTGTCGTATGTGGAGGTTAGGAACTAAGGGTAAGTGTTGCATAGCCACATTGTCTGGGTTCCAGTCTTACTTCCACTTACTAACTCTGTAACTGTGGCTTGGTTGGGCTAAGCCACTTTAGTTTTCTGACTATCAGTTTCTTTATGTATAAAATGAGGATGATATTACTAGGCTATCAGGAAAAAAATGAAATGAAAATATCCCTACAGAGTTCTTTGTGCAATGCCTGTGATCCACAGAAAGGATGCAATACATGGTAACTATTTTTGTTATGCAAATGAGAAGCTCAAATTGTCAAGGAAACCTAAATTTACATCACTTTTTGGAAACTTTTTTACATCTTTTTGTGGCTTCATCTCCAATGACCAGCTGTTTGATTTTTTACCTTTACTTGCTGATATGTACAAAAATATAATCATATTTAATTGTGAACCTGTAAATGTAAACATACCTTCTACTTGTTTATATCTCTCACAGTCAAATTCAAAAATCATCACCATCATACAACTGTGGATGAAACATTCCCCGTCCAGGTCCTTCTTCTGAGACATAGGTGGCGATCCATATGTTTGACTTTAGATTCATAACATTATTTTTGCTTCTGTCTGTTTCTATTTCATCACATGCTAATCAGCTGTATATATTCCTAATTCCCTCTCTCAGGCTGGAAGCTCCTCAAGTCCAGAGACTGGAGCTTGTTTTCATTATGTCTTTAGGACCTGGTCCAGACTCTGACACAAACTCCACATATTGAAGTTGTCTCCCCAGATATCCCCATACCTGATATGAATTTTAGATATGGCTATAATGATATATTTTAGATTCATCAGAAAAGTACATTTGCACACTATCCAGTTCTTTATCAATTAAGACAAAGCTAGAAATACTCATGATGCTCCAGAGGAGATAAGACAGCTGTTATCCTTGTTGATCAGATGAGAATATTAAAAAGGTACTTACTGCAAGTCACACAATTAATGGCAACACTGAAACTAGAACTGAAATTTCTCAATACTTTAAAACTCATGCCAGTACCCAATAGGTTCTGCCTACTGAGAAAATGAATAATCCTGAAGATTAATGTTGGATGGGGAAAAACAAAGTTAGCTTTAGTTTTTTCACAGAGCCCTCTGTTCCTCAGAGATTGTTAAAGTTTATTCATGTGTTAGAACTCATGTGTTAGGATTTAATGCTATGTAATAGAATGAACTTTGATTAGCTGTATGACTATGGAAAAGTTACTTAAACTCAGTTATAGCTTTGATTGCTATATCTGAAAATAGGTATACAAAATGTCTACCTTGGAGAATCAATGCAATACTACTCATAATGGCTAGAATGCATACTGACTGGCACACACTGGGCATTAATCCGTGGTGGCTATTAATGATATCATTAACTATAAGATTACCAACATCATCCTCATAGGATACTAGCTAAGTGTGTCTCTTTTAGTGAAAGAACACACTAAACATGTATTTGAAAGAGCAGAAAAGGCCAGATCAAACAAAAAAAACCCTTACATTTAAAAAAGAAAATAGTGTACTGTAAGTATATTATTTTTGCTCAGGGTGTATTGGAAACAATTTCTGGCAGCAGAATTTGCTGCCATGCCATATATATATCAACCTGTCTCGTATAGACTATACATTGTAAGCATCAGAGAGCTTTAACTGTACAGCAAGCCTTGCTATTGTAGTATGATGCAGGTAGGAAGGAGATAAAAGTTTATGCAATTTAAAGAAGATATGCGGAGAAAAATTATTCTTTGGGTACTAATCTTGTTCTTAATTCCCACTCCTGGTGATGGTGGTTTGAGGGCAAGTGGTAGAGAAACATTCCAATTTTAGGTCATGCATTTTTTTATTTTTTAAAAGTATTTCTTTCATGTAAATATTCAGTCAACTCAGATTTCAGATTCTCTTAGGTAAAGGGAAATCTCTCTTTCCATCTGCAGGATCTGGGGAAGGGATTTCTGTTCTAAAGGCCTGCCTTGGTATCAACCTTGGAAGCCCTGTGATGTCCCCCATTAGCCTGATCTCTGGCCATCCTTTGTGGACTGAGACATGGGTGGCCCTGGCTAGTGGTCTGGGAACTATGTGGGCAGATATCCTTCTGGACTTTGTATTTTGTGTTGCCTTTAGATCCAAGATTCCTCAAGGCTCCTTGTCTGGGCTCCAAGCTTTTTCTGGTCCCTTGGTCCTCGTACTGTCTCTGGGCCCAGCTGGAAAATCCAAGAACTTCTCTGCAACCTGCTGGAGCCTTTGGTTTTCCCTCAGATATCCTCCTCTGCTGTTACCACCTCTGCTCTTAGGCCTTGATGGATAGAGCACTGTGTCAAAATCAAGGCTTCTCTGAGAGGCTCTTATTACCTACCTCCTCCCCCTCCCTCCCCCATCCAGGGAAGTGTGACACCCGCAGGAGTGGTTTCTGACTTCTCCAGTCTGGGTGTTTGATCTCCTTTAGGTTCAGCTCTAGTGGAGGAAAACAGTCACTCCATCTGCCTTCTTTCTCCTCTATTTTCCTCTTTCTGTGCTCTTCCTGCAAACATCTGAATATCCTTTCCTTCCTGTGTGGTGGGAACTTTCCCTGTTACTTGCTGCTCTGTGGTTTGCTCTTTGGCTCACAGGCACCTCCCCAACCCCACACCCCCGCCCCTCCCGCCCTGAAATGTTACACAGCATAAATCCTTTTAGATGTTAACTTTTCCTCTCAAAAAATTGTGGCTTTTACAAACAAACAAACAAACAAAAAATAATGTTTATTTGATCATTTCACTATGGAATTTAAAAAAAAGAGAGAAACCAGCAGAGCTACTGGTTTCTCAAATGTGTTCAGCCATAGTTTTAGTTGGGGGGGGGGGGGGGCGGGAATATCAACAGACAGCATTAAAGAGAAATTACCCTAAACAAAAATGCCCTGGAGAATTAGGAATTAAGATTACAAATGAGAAAATTACACAGGCTTACCCTGTAACAAATTTTATCTCCGTTGTATCTATGTATCTAAGAATATAAAATCCACTTCTCTTTTGGCCTTCTCAAGACAATACAATATTCTTCAAATTCTTAAATTTATTGACTGAGTTTCCTTCCCTGTGTAAACATGATCTTCTAAATGGGTATTTATAATTTTACCTTTTAGAAACAATCAGCTATTACAGTTGTGCTTCCAATACTCTAATCATCACTGTGGGAAACGTTTTATATTGTGATAATTTGAACCAATATCTCTTTTAGAGGCTTCCTGGTGTCCACTGGCTTCTTTAAGAAATAGACCCTAGGGTTTATAGCTAAAGTTATAATCAGTAAACCTATAATTTCCACTCCCCTGTAGACATCCTGATTTCAGGTTTAAACTTAGGGCTGCTTCTTGAAGAGAATCTTCATTTGCTAACGGGTTTCTTGTAACCTGGTCAAAACAAGTTGAACATTGTAATTCATGAGTGACTGTCCCATCCACTTCTTTCATCCTCACCTCCCATACTCCTCATACCCTTGCTGATACTGTATTAGTATGAAAATCATTACCACTACTGTCTTCATTTGGAACAGTTGCCAGGGAAAGCATTTACATTATTTATAGGAGATAACCAATATTTTTTCCATCAATATTTATTCAACAAGTGCAGGGAGATTTACAGCTGCCTGGCACATGAAGTTGGAGAAGGCAATGGCACCCCACTCCAGTATTCTTGCCTGGAAAATCCCCATGGACCAGAGGAGCCTGGTAGGCTGCAGACCATGGGGTCTCGAAGAGTCGGACACGACTGAGCGACTTCACTTTCACTTTTCACTTTCATGCATTGGAGAAGGAAATGGCAACCCACTCCAGTGTTCTTGCCTGGAGAATCCCAGGGACGGGGAAGCCTGGTGGGCTTCCGTCTATGGGGTCGCACAGAGTCGGACACGACTGAAGCGACTTAGCAGCAGTAGCAGCACATGAAGTATCACAGAAGGCAATGGCAACCCACTCCAGTACTCTTGCCTGGCAAATCCCATGGATGGAGTAGCCTGATGGGCTGCAGTCCATGGGGTCGCTAGGAGCCAGATACAAATGAGCGACTTCACTTTCACTTTTCACTTCCATGCATTGGAGAAGGAAATGGCAACCCACTCTAGTGTTCTTGCCTGGAGAATCCCAGGGACGGGGGAGCCTGGTGGGCTGCTGTCTTTGGGGTCGCACAGAGTCGGACACGACTGAAGCGATTTAGCAGCAGCAGCAGCAGCAGCACATGAAGTATGGTGCTAGAGTACACACCTCTCTCTGATCACAGAGGTGACCAAGCTACAGAAAATACTTTGATTTTAAAATCAGTGTGTACCTATGGCCCTTACTGTTGCTTTGAGTATACAGTAAGACTCAGCAACATATGAGCATTGTGAAAAACATCAATATCTTACATATCATAAAGAACACCATATCATAAATTTACCATAAAATGGATGTACTATAATAACATTATATTCTTATATAATAATATATTAGAATACTTATTAGAATACTTCTGAGCCTCCAGTCCCTGGTCAACATGCTTATTTAGTGATTCTGTTTTTCCTCTAGTCTGCATGTGTTTTTTCTAATCTATCCATATTTTGTATCTAATTTTTTGTGACCTACGGGTTGCATGTACAACACAGTTGCCAGAGCCTAGAGATGCTTTCTGCAGATCAACCAGGGACCAAAACAAAGACTCAGGTGAGAAATTCATTGTGAGAGTTCTTAAGTCGTGTATGAATGAACACACTCGCGAATCCACTAAAAGTTTTTCCTCAGTGATACTTTCCTTAAAAGATGATTTGATTTATCACATTTATAAGAAATTAATTCTGAATGGGATTATAAATTTCAATTAATGACATATAATTAATAGCCTTGACCTACTTAACCAATGCTATGGAAATGCCCAGGTTTTTTGTGGATTAACGGCATTTATATTCTATTTATGGATTTTTCCCGCCTCAGTACTCTACTGCCAGCCCATCTCCCAACCCTTCTTTCCTTCTGAAATAGCATTTTTGCAAGAGCCTAGCCTGCTCTGTTTTGCTCCTCAAAGGTATTCCTACTTTAATACTGGCTCGTTATGGACCTGAAAAAACATTAGTAGTAAATATTCTAATAGGACCATTAACTTTTGTTTATTATTTAATTTAGTAGTAAATTAGATGATCTGAAATCTACATGTATGACAGCATGAATTGTGTCAGTAATTCCTTAAAAGTGTCCATGTAGTAGATATGGTCTAAAGGCTTTACTCTAAATTCTTTATTCTTTTGTTTATAATTCTTTACAGTGTTCTAATTTCACTATATAATTATAGAGCCACTGAGCACAAAGAGATGAAATTTACATAATTATTATATTCTGTTTTTTTAATCTTCCATTTGATCATACTGGCTGATTAATACAAGAATACTAGCTATACACCTATACAAGTTAGCTTACCAGCAGTGACAAAAGCTAGGAGGCTAGATTCTGTTGGCCTTTCAGTGCCTGTGAGCTGTTGAACTAATGTTTGTTTATTCATCACTATAAAAAAAAATCTTGAGTAAGCAGTCTAGTGTATACTTTTGAACTATACATTGATTGGTAAATGTCAGAGATCTATTGTAGTTCTTCAGGTAGTATGTATAGCTCTCAATATGATTTCAATGACAAGCCATTGAAAAATATGTATGCTTTAAAATTTTTTCTAGTTTCTATGAGAGTTCACACCAGTATCTTTATTTTGAAGGTAATGATTATTAAAGTTGACCACACTGTTGGATTGAGTGGGTGTAGGAGCCAGATTATTTGGTCTTTGTGAACAGTATTGTTAAGAGCAAGGGCCTTGAAGAGACCATTTGGGTTTGAAATTTGTCTCCTTAGTTTCAGACCACATGAATTCAGTTTCCTCATCTCTAAGACAAAGACTCCATTTCTTTGTGTGGCCAGAATCATCGTGTGGTGTAGTTAGTTCCTCAGACATTGTCATCTAATGAATTCTGGGGCAGGGAGCCTGTTCCTCTATCTCAGCAGGTTGTCCTAAGAATTAAATGAGTGAAGTGCTTAAAATATTGTCTGATTAAGTACTCTATAAGTGTTTTCTATTGTTATCCTTTGGGTAAAAGTGGTTTTATTAATGACTTGGACACCTGAAAAATTAATAGTGTATTTTGGTTCTAATTTTAATGATAGGTAATGATTTTTTCCCATAACTACTACTGGTGACTGGCACTTGTTCTAATAAAAAAAGCTTCCAACAGACTAAACTAGGGTCTTTAATCCTAGAAAAATACTGTATTGCATTGCTGCACTAGGCTATATTGAAGCCTGAGGTGAAAGGAACAATGAGTAATTCTGATCCTTTGGTTCTTTAAAAGTTCAGCAATTTGTTTATCATAGACATTTTTGCATTTTAAAAAATATTGCATTGGAATCTTATTTGTCTTGATCACCAAATTTTTAGCATCTTTCCCTCCCACCCCCACCTGCCTTATATTTTGCATCCAAGATGAATGTCTCATTCATCTCACCCATTTCATCCTAGTTCTGGCCCTGTTGTTCTGGCTTCATCTGATGTAATGAAAACATGTTGTTGGCACATCATTATTTTATTGCTGACTCAGGGTGGAGGCTATCATAGCCAAATCTAAATTTAAAGCCTGGAAACTGGCCCTTAGAATGCCATTCCTACTAATACTAAATCTCATTTTTTTTTTTCCACTTTCAAGGTAACTTAGAAAAATCTCAGTTTATGGAATCCTAAAATTTCAAAGCAAGGTTTTGTACTCATTTGAAAACATGGTTAGGCAATTTGCTCTTAAGAGTGAAATGAGCACAAAATAAGTGTGACACTAAATCAGAGTGCCATAGGGCAACAGGTCAGCCATGTGAACAATAATTATCCTAAACTCAAGGGAGAAAGAGAGTGGGATGGAACCCAGGGGGATTTTTTTTTTTTTTCTCTCTTAATAGTATTAAGAGAAACACAATTAGTCAGATGAGCCTCTTTGTGGAAGAAAAGGCATAAGGTGTGTCATTACTTATTGATGATGAGATTGATGATGCTGGCTAAGTACACAGGAACTCATCCAATGCCCCGTGGGTTAATGGGGAGCATGGACTAAAACCACATACAAGTTTGGAAGCAAATAAATGTTGAGTTGTACTCCTGCTTAGTCATCTGTTAATATTAGCTGTGCAGTTTGGACTAGATACTTAAATTCTCTGAGCCTTCATATGCCTATATTACTAGACTGTCATGAGAAATAAGAGTTTATGTGTAGCTAAAAATGCACGGAGTATGTAGCAGAAGCTTTTATGAGTGATTCCTGGTGTTATTATAATTCACATTAATATTATGTCAAGCAACATACTAGCTAATCAAGGGATAAGGATAGAGCTCAGTGAATAAGCCCAAAGAGGAGAATGTGCTCAGTCACTGAGTTGTGTCTTTACCACCCCATGGGCCATAGCCCACCAGACTCCTCTGCCCATGGAATTTTCCAAGCAAGAATACTGGAGCAAGTTGTCATTTCCTACTCCAGGGGATCTTCCTGAGCCAAGGATAGAACTCACATCTCTTGTGTCTCCTGCATTGACAGGTTGAATCTTTACCATCATGCCACCTAGGAAGCCAAAGAGCAGAATACATGTCCATATAAGCCACCTGAGAGCTGGCCAACCTAGGGTAAGATGTGGCCAGCCCTCTTAATTTCTAAATAAAGCAAGAAAATGGTAAGAAAGGTAAGGAAGCCAAACAGGTAAGAAGCCAGGCTTTTGGTTGCTGAAGAATGTAGGGAGCCTTCAGCAAACCAGTAGAGAAAGAGAGAGCCTGGCTGACTCAAAATTTTTCTCCCAGGGAGGGAAAGGGATTGGGAGCTGGGCTGGTGAGTGCCAAAGACTGAGGGAGAGCTGCCATCAGAGCTGTGTGGGTGGCAGCCTTTATTACACACAAGCCTCAGCACACGCTTAGAGTAATGATTTGCAGGCTGGTGCTGTTCATCTTAAGTTGCTGAAAGATACTTACATTCTCTTTGTTTTCTCAAACTAGTGTTTATTAAAAAAAAAAAAACTTCCCTCCTCATTCTGTATCATAGTTGCATATTCATTTTGAAGTATAGTTGAGTAAAAACAAAATGTATCTTTTAGTGGATTGGGGACTTTCCAGAGCCCAGGTGACATTTCAGGGCATCTTCCTGCTCCAGTCCTTAGAGAAAACATATCTGGTAGGCAGTGCTTATACAATGTCTAGGAACCTGGCTGAATCATTTAAAAAATTCAGCCATATGGACATTTGTTCTAGGATGCACAGTTTTAAAAAAAAATCAATTACTGATTAGTCCTTCATCAAAATGAGTAAACTGAGTATATCTTTCAAGTATATTCTCCAGGGCTTGGTGTCTCAGATGGTAAAGACTTTGCTTGCAGTGTAGGAGACCCAGGTCTAATCCCTGGATCAGGAAGATCCCCCGGAGTAGGAAATACCCACTTCAGTATTCTTGCCTAGAAAACTCCATGGACACAGGAGCCTGGCAGGCTACAGTCCATGCAGTCTTAAAGAGTCGGACACGACTGAGCGACCAATACATCTTTCACAACATAAACATAGGTTTAGATGGATCCCCTTTTAGGAGGGAACATGTGAGAAATTACATGACTTCATCTTTTTTTTTTTTCTTAGCAAATAATGAATTTTCCAATCAATCAAGAAATGTAAGCTTATTGTCATCCTCCAAAGTGAGGAGATTCCATTCCCATTTCTCCCCCAGAATTGTGAAGCATTTCCCCCTTCCATTCATGGGCCACCTGAGACACTTGGATCCAGGATTTGTTTAATCCTCCACACCAAAGTCAGTTTTCCTTGGGTTACATGTGAGTTTGGTCTTTGTATTTTGTATTTTAGTGAATTTTTCTTGGCAAGGGTGCTGCTCTGCCTGGGAACTGATTGAGCTTCCGTAGAGCCAATATGTTTCTCAGTTCTCCAATTTAAATGCTGCCAACAATTTCCTAAAGTGTGCCATGAGAAATTCAGCAGCACAGAAAACCCCATTCATTAAACAAACAGTTAACTAAGCAACCCTTGGCAAAAGCCACAACCCATCTGACATTTGAAGCACTTGGGACCTTCCAAAGGAAATAATTAAAGAAGGCATTAAAAAGAAATATCCCCATGCTTAGCAGTCATAATTGAAAAAAACCACTGTTCCCAACCTGGGGTCTGTATACTTTTTAGCGTCTTTAAAATTAGAAATGAAGAGTGGTTGCATATGCTTAATATTTCAATACACCCTGAAAAGGCTACATACTTACTCATGCTTCAAAGTGAAAGTGAAGTTGCTCAGTCGTGTCCAACTCTTTGCGACCCCACGGGCTGTAGCCTACTAGGCTCCTCCGTCCATGGGATTTTCCAGGCAAGAGAACTGGAATGGATTGCCATTTCCTTCTCCAGGGGATCTTCCCAACCCAGGGATTGAACCCAGGTCTCCCGCGTTGCCAGAAGATTCTTTATCAGCTGAGCCGCAAGGCTTAGCACAAGCTAAATAAAAAATTTGCATAGGCTATCATTTGATCAATTTAGTGGAATTACAGGGGCTGTCATGTTTTTCATTGACAATTTTTTAAAAAATCAAGCATTTCCTTAATAAATACTATTTAATAGAGAAAAGTTCTCAAAAATGTATATTCATGGGAGATAAGAAATAGGGGTAGAAATTTGGGAAATATTTATTCTTTTCTCTATTTTTTGGCCGTACCATGTGTATCTTAGTTCTTAGTTCCATGCCCAGTGGTCGAACATGTGCCCCCTGCAGTAGAAATGTGGCGTCTTAACCACTGGACCACCACGAAAGCCCTGGGAAGTATGCATTAAAATGAGATTTGAGAGTGATTAATTACTTCACAGAATGCTTCTTTGCTTTTTAGAGAAGTAGCACTTATTTTTTTTTAAATGACAAGCATGCCCCTCTAAAAATTTAAAGTCATAACTTCTAAGATCTTACACAACACCATACTAGTAACAATAATAGCTACTCTTTATTTACTCAGTGCCCACAACCAAACACTTAGTACTCTATATGCTTAAAGAATACTCTAAAATGAGTATTAACCTTGCGTGATAAAGAGGAAAACTACTTCAGAGAGACTGACGAACTTGCCCAAGGCAGTGTAACTAGTTAAGTAGCACAGCAGGTCTGGAATCTATAGCCATATGAATCTATAGCCATATGAATCTATATCCGTATCTATATATCATGCAATGCATTGCCTTCATCAGATATTGTTAAATTACAGAAGAGATTTGCACAAAATTTCTTAGGAACAAGTCTACTTTGCAAAATCTTTTCATCTCAGGTGCTAAAAACAACAGCTTTGGCTGTCTTAAATGTCAGCTTACTCTGTTTTGAGGTTTCTCAGGTAGAGGTGTGATTGAGAAGTAAAAGCTGGCAGCCAGGGCCAAAAAGGGGACTCACACAACTTGAGTAATCATAAATTAGATGACTAGCTGTTGAAATTTAGGAGGCTTCCTCAGTTGAGTCCCACAGTTTTTATTGCTGAAGGCAATTTAACTACCATGAAAACAGTCCCATGGAAAGGAAAAAAACAAAGAAAAAGCATATATTCCTGGTTATGGAGACAAGCATTCAGATTCTCCCTTGTCCTCTGCTTACTGGTTCCACACTTACTAGCTGTGTGTCTTTGGACAAGTGGCCTTGCTTCTTGAAGAGAGCCACATTAAAGTGGAGTCAGAGGGTGCTTTGCCTTCCCCTGCACTGACAGTCATTCACCTGGTCGTCCTCCAAACATCCTTGATGGACTCACAACACACTCTTCATACCAGAACCTTATGACTGTTGGAAAAGAATTAGTGTGCTTATAACTACATTCACTGTTTCTTTTTTTCTGATTTTCTCTCTGTAGTTGTATATCTACCCTCTAGCTAACAAATAATGTAATTTTCTGGCATGAGGCCAGATTCACTGATGTGTTCAACTCAAAATTATTATAATCACTTATGAATAATAACTTTACAAATAAACATAATAACAGGTATGTAATTCTAAGCAAGATGTAATTTCCTCTTACTAGTCAAGTCTGTTTAAGTCAGTTTGAATAAGTAATTTACCACCAGCTTTGACTTGCTACCTTTTAGAAAGCTTCAATAATTCTGTTACATATATTTATCTTATTGATGCAGAAAACAAGAACCTCTGTATGATACAATATATAATATGAGAATAATTCACGTAAATGACTTTGTAGGAGGGGCAAAAATTATATTAGCATATTATAAAGCTATGATAATTAAATGAAGTGGAACTGGATTAAGAAAAAAAAGAAAAGATCAATAAAACAAAAAAAAAACGCTAGGAACAGAACCTTGTATATATAAGAATTTAATGTGTGGTAGGTAAGCCTTACAAATCAGCAGAAACAGAATCATTTAACAGTTGTGCTGGTTCATATAAAGACCTACTATTTGGGTATGGGGACTCAGTTTGGATTTCCACCTTAAATGAGAAGACAGATATTTGCAAAACTAAAAATTTATATACACAAATGTATAAAATTAAGTAATAAATATTTAAAATGAAAATGCATTTATCAAGTCTCTCTTGGTGGAGGATTTTCTAAGCTAAAAAGTGATGAATAAAATAAAAAAAATGATAGTAGATGGAAATGTTGAAGCTTTGGCATATCCAAGACACTGGCATACAATGTCACTGTGAGACAGTCGGAAAGGACAGATCAGATCAGATCAGATCAGATCAGTCACTCAGTCGTGTCCAACTCTTTGCGACCCCATGAATCGCAGCACGCCAGGCCTCCCTGTCCATCACCAACTCCCGGAGTTCACTCAGACTCATGTCCATCGAGTCAGTGATGCCATCCAGCCATCTCATCCTCTGTCGTCCCCTTCTCCTCCTGCCCCCAATCCCTCCCAGCATCACAGTCTTTTCCAATGAGTCAACTCTTCTCATGAGGTGGCCAAAGTACTGGAGTTTCAGCTTTAGCATCATTCCTTCCAAAGAAATCCCAGGGCTGATCTCCTTCAGAATGGACTGGTTGGATCTCCTTGCAGTCCAAGGGACTCTCAAGAGTCTTCTCCAACACCACAGTTCAAAAGCATCAGTTCTTCGGCGTTCAGCCTTCTTCACAGTCCAACTCTCACATCCATACATGACCACAGGAAAAACCATAGCCTTGACTAGACAGACCTTTGTTGGCAAAGTAATGTCTCTGCTATTGAATATGCTATGTAGGTTGGTCATAACTTTCCTTCCAAGGAGTAAGTGTCTTTTAATTTCATGGCTGCAGTCACCATCTGTAGTGATTTTGGAGCCCCAAAAAATAAAGTCTGACACTGTTTCCACTGTTTCCCCATCTATTTCCCATGAAGTGATGGGACCGGATGCCATGATCTTCGTTTTCTGAATGTTGAGCTTTAAGCCAACTTTTTCACTCTCCACTTTCACCTTCATCAAGAGGCTTTTTAGTTCCTCTTCACTTTCTGCCATAAGGGTGGTGTCATCTGCATATCTGAGGTTATTGATATTTCTCCCGGCAATCTTGATTCCAGCTTGTGCTTCTTCCCGTCCAGTGTTTCTCATGATGTACTCTGCATATAAGTTAAATAAACAGGGTGACAATATACAGCCTTGATGTACTTCTTTTCCTATTTGGAACCAGTCTGTTGTTCCATGTCCAGTTCTAACTGTTGCTTCCTGACCTGCATACAAATTTCTCAAGAGGCAGATCAGGTGGTCTGGTATTCCCATCTCTTTCAGAATTTTCCACATAAATGGTATTCATGAATGCAGTGAACATATACTAAATGGTACATTATATACTAATGGCCATCCCCCTGAGAAAACTGTAAAATCAAATGATGGAGGGAGATTCACTGAGTTCAAGAAGGTAGAGATGCAAAAGAACATGAGTTGGTTAATCTATACATAACATTTGGTGCCAGGATTTTATTATTATCATTTTGAAGCTACCATTTTTGATTGATGGGAAGATAGTTTCCCTTGGCGGGGGGCGGGGGGTGGGGAATGTGGCTACCTTCCCCTCATTGAGACTGGCAGACGATTAAAAAAGTCTTTTGGATAAAGCAGACATGCATTGCCCTTATTAGCAGCATCTGCTGGCTTGGAATAGAAGCTTTAAACCCTAATTTACGGTGTGTTACATTCTGCAAGATCATGAAAGACAGAGGTTGAAAATATCTTCATCACTTAGTTGCAAAATAACAGTAAACATTGTAAGTTTATTGTTTCTAGTTAACTTTTTCAGTGTCTTTCTAACTTCCATTAGTAGGGGAAATAACTGCAAGATGTTTTCCCCTCAGGACTTTTATTTTTATATTTGAGCAGCAGCTTATTGTGAAGCTAATGCGGTTTTAAAGTTAGAATTGCCTTTAAATCAGTTACGGTTCCCTTTCTGCCATATTGCTGAGAAGACAGCTGCTCTTCATTTGTAATTGCTCAAGGCCTCTGATGAGCTTGCGCCTATGGGAGAAATGGTGTGTTGTTCTATTTATTTATTTATTTTTAGCAAAGGTTTTTGAAAGAGCCCTGAACACTGAAGTTCCCAATCCATGCTCATGATCAGAGCTTAATGCCAACTGGAACAATCCCTTGGTTTTTCTGAGCTTCAGTTTGCCTGTGTGAATGCTCGGTTGCTCAGGCACTCAGCTGTGTCTGACTCTTTGTGACCCCATGAACTGTAGACCATGCGGCTCCTCTGTCCTTGGGATTTCCCAGGCAAGAATATTGGAGTGGGTTGCCATTTCTTCCTCCAGGGAACCTCAGTATACTCATCTGAAAAAGAGGATCCATCTAGTTTTCACCTTTTTTTTGAGTCAGCATGTCAAATCTCATATTACTGACTGTTGTGCTTCATTTTTTATATATATATATATATATTTTTTTTTTTCCCCCAAAGACATTACTGAGTTACTGAATCTTTATTTTGAGAAAAAGAGACATTCCTATTTAATGGAACTCTTTCCACATTTAATGGAGTAATTTTGCCATACACCCATATGCCACTAAAAGCTTCATTAAATAGAGCTGTTAACCCAGGGACATCACAGTCTTTTAGCTCCTCTTTTAACCCCTATGGCTAACTTGTACAGATGGCATCCACTGTTGTCTACTGAATTGAGGTAGTTTACTGATGGTGGAATGACGGAAGGATAAAGAAAGAGGATTTTTCTTTTCCTTCTTTTTATGAATAAGATGTATTTGGTGATGCTTATTTGGAACTAAGCAAAAAAAAAAAAGGTTTCTTTCCTTACATTGCTTAAACAAAATATTTTTTTATCTATATGTCAACTAATTTTTGATTTCAAATTAAATAAGTCATATGCCTTTTAAAAATTTTCTTCACCATTCTGTTTTTTATTCTTTCTAATAAAATTCAGGATTTCTTTTTAAAATTTAATTTAATGTGTTTTTTTTGGCTGTGCTGGGTCTTTGCTGCTGTGTGGCCTTTTCTCTAATTGCAGAGAGCAGGGTCTACGCTTTAGTTGCAGTGGCTTCTCCTGTTATGGGAGCACAGGTTCTCAGGCATGCGGGCTTCAGTACTTGTGGCATGTGGGTTCAGTAGTTGTGGTTCCGAGGTTCTAGAGCACAGGCTCAATAGTTGTGGCACACAGGCTTAGTTGCTCTTCAACATGTGGAATCTTTCTGAATCAGGGATTGAAGCTGTGTCTCTTGCATTGACAGGTGGATTCTTCATATGCCTTTATTGAGAAATGATGCTATTGGAATCTATTTTCATGTTCCATAATTATTTTATTATTATTATAATAAAATATTTATTTTGGTGTGAGGAGTTTTGATTTAGTCAAACATTTTATGGGCATATCATCTCTAAATAGAATTAAAAAATGGGAAAAAAAAACCCCAGCAATTCCTACCCCCTCAAGCCCCTTTTACCTTTCGAAATGCTTTATGTAACTCTTCTTAAGACTGAGTTTCCTCAACGTGAAGTCCTATTTTTAAAGAGGTATGGAGCTACTCTGTACAGGGCTTGTACATCTCCTACACTTTTCTTGCCATCTGCTACCCTTTCTCTGATCCGCTCCAAATACACGAGTCCCTGCACCTGGCTGTGTATCTGCCTCAATGGATGTATTCAGATTTTAGATGAAAACTTCAATGGTGTGACATTCTTAGAAAAGCTAAAATCCTATTAGTCCCTTGATCTGTTAAAAAAAAATAAAGCAAGTTCTGTGCTAGGGTCTTGGTGTGAGAAAGCCATTAAAGCATAAGAAACTTGATCTCAGGTAGATGATAGGATAATAATGAGTACAATCATTAAAAAAATGTGATCATCACACCCCTTGCCTTTACTTTTTCTTTATAATTATCTCTTCCTGCTGGCAGGAACACTGAGGGGAGCCTGTTTTGTTTTTTGTTTTAATCTTAATTGTAGGACTTTTTTTTTGAGGGGGGCTGCTTTAACCCCTCCATTGGAATGTGCTAAACTTATATAAGTGCTAAAATTTGCTTTTGGGCCAAGACATTTTGACCCAAGACCTTGAGTAAGACTATTTGTATATTTTAGCCAAGAATTCTCTAATTTCTTAAATTATTAAATATTTGCATTTAATATACAAAATATTTACATTTACTATGGATTATTATATTAAATATTTATCTTAATATAAATTAAAAGTATTTAATACATAAATGTATGTATGTTTATTTTGATGTATATGTTGTATATATACATCATATACATCATGGGCTTCCCTTGGGCTTCCTTTGTGGCTCAACTGGTAAAGAATCTGCCTGCAATTCAGGAGACTTGGGTTCAATCCCTGGGTTGGCAAAATTCCCTGAAGAAGGAAATGGCTATCCACTCCAGTATTCTGGCCTAGAGAATTCCATGGACTGTATAGTCCATGGGGTAGCAAAGAGTTGGACACTTTTGAGCAACTTTCACTTTCATACATACATAATGTCTACTTATCTATTAGAGATGTACAGTCTATTTTAATATATGTGTATATTTTTTCTGGACATCAGTGATAGCAGATTTAATGTGTATTACATTTAAACACATTTATATTGGGCAATGTATACTCTCTGTGTGTGTATGCATCCACATATAGTTTACACATCACCTAGATATATGTGTGTGTGTGTGTGTGGCAGATATTCAAGATAAATTAAACTGCTTTATTCTCAGTGGTCCAAGATTTATTGGACTGAGGGTGTGCAAAGGGAAGTGATTAAACTAAACTTACGACCCAGATAATCACGATGGTGTGATCACTCACCTAGAGCCAGACATCCTGGAATGTGAAGTCAAGTGGGCCTTAGAAAGCATCACTACGAACAAAGCTAGTGGAGGTGATGGAATTCCAGTTGAGCTATTTCAAATCCTGAAAGATGATGCTGTGAAAGTGCTGCACTCAATGCCAGCAAATTTGGAAAACTCAGCAGTGGCCACAGGACTGGAAAAGGTCAGTTTTAATGCCAAAGAATGCTCAAACTACCGCACAATTGCACTAGTAAAGTAATGCTCAAAATTCTCCAAGCCAGGCTTCAGCAATACATGAACCGTGAACTTCCAGATGTTCAAGCTGGTTTTAGAAAAGGGAGAGGAACCAGAGATCAAATTGCCAACATCCACTGGATCATCAAAAAAGCAAGAGAGTTCCAGAGAAACATCTACTTCTGCTTTATTGACTATGCCAAAGCCTTTGACTGTGTGGATCACAACAAACTGGAAAATTCTGAAAGAGATGGGAATACCAGAACACCTGACCTCTTGAGAAACCTATATGCAAGTCAGGAAGCAACAGTTAGAACTGGACATGGAACAACAAGGTGAATTCGCTCAGTCGTGTCTGACTCTTTGCAACCCCACGGACTGTAGCCTACCAGGCTCTTCCATCCATGGGATTTTCCAGGCAAGAGTACTAGAGTGGGTTCTGGTTCTAAACAAGAAAAGGAGTACATCAAGGCTGTATATAGTCACCCTGCTTATTTAACTTATATGCAGAGTACATCATGAGAAACGCTGGGCTGGAAGAAGCACAAGCTGGAATCAAGATTGCTGGGAGAAATATCAATAACCTCATATGCAAATGACACCACTCTTATGGCAGAAAGTGAAGAGGAACTAAAAAGCCTCTTGATGAAAGTGAAAGTTAAGAATGAAAAAGTTTGTTTAAAGCTCAACATTCAGAAAACTAAGATCATTGCATCTGGTCGCATCACTTCATGGCAAATAGTTGGGGAAACAGTGTCAGACTTTATTTTATGGGGCTCCAAAATCACTGTAAATGGTGACTGTAGCCATGAAATTAAAAGATGCTTACTCCTTGGAAGAAAAGTTATGACCAACCTAGATAGCATATTTAAAAGCAGAGACATTACTTTGCCAACAAAGGTCCATCTAGTCAAGGCTATGGTTTTCCCAGTGGTCATGTATGGATGTGAGAGTTGGACTGTGAAGAAGGCTAAGTGCTGAAGAATTGATGCTTTTGAACTGTGGTGTTGGAGAAGACTCTTGAGAGTCCCTTGGACGGCAAGGAGATCCAACCAGTCCATTCTGAAGGAGATCAGTCCTGGGTATTCATTGGAAGGACTGATGCTAAAGCTGAAACTCCAATACTTTGGCCACCTCATGCGAAGAGTTGACTCATTGGAAAAGACCCTGATGCTGGGAGGGATTGGGGGCAGGAGGATAAGGGGATGACAGAGGATGAGATGGCTGGATGGCGTCATGGACTCTATGGATATGAGTTTGAGTAGACTCCAGGAGTTGGTGATGGACAGGGAGGCCTGGCGTGCTGCGATTCTTGGGGTCACAAAGAGTCAGACACAACTGTGCGATTGCACTGAACTGAACTGAACTGAAGGGAGGAGTGTTTTGGAACCAATCCCTTGCAGGTATGGAAGGAGGACTGTGTGTCTATATATGTATATATATTTGTATATATTATATCCTAGAAGACATAACTGTTTAAAACTCACAGTATAGTCATAGAAATAGAAAAATAAGGCCCTCTGCTTATACTGGGTTTGAAGAGACATTTTATAGTCACATGAAAAAATCCCTCTACTTAATTATGATATTTGATTCATTTAAAGTTATTTTAATCAGGACATATGAAAGGAAAAGTACTATTTTGTTTTGTTTTTTTTAGACTAATCCATGTAATTTATATCAAGGTCATCCCTTTGCATGGCAGCAAATGGCTGTTTGATTGTGTATCTCTTACTTTGCAACTATCAAAAACTAAGTGAAATTTCCTGCTGAGACAAAAACAAAGTTTGAAATTAATGTCTTTAGATATTCGAACACAGAGTATTAGACATGGTCATGATGAAAAACATTCAGTGAGCTCCGTACCTCTAAACATTTATTGATAAAATTGTATAATGTTCCTTATCTCCTAGGATACTTCTGAGGAGTAAAAATAATATGTCCATGCATCTCATAATATGACCTGGCAGAAAGTAAACCCTCCATAAATCTGAACTGATTCTTCTTGAAGTGGAGATGGTGGTGCTGGTGGTTGTGGTGATAGTTTGATGCCTAAAACTCCTTTTTATGAGTGAAAGTGAAACTCCCAGGATCATCAGTTTCCTGTGTAAATTTCCTGGCCGAGAAACCTCATCTCTAAAGAAAGCCTTTGGTGTACTTTACAATAGGGCTATCAGAATAAAAAAGAAAGCCCTAATCTGCTTTGATCTCTTTGATCCTGCTGGTTACAACTCTATTAATTACTTTAATGCACTGACCAGTCATCTACCATGTGTCTTGTTAACTATTACACTTATATTGTACAACCCAATTAATTCAATGTAAGAATGATAATACTGTTATTCATAATGATAACCACATAAATAAGAGCAGCTGCTATTTATTTTAGTACTTACTCTGTGCCAGGCCCTGTTCTTAGCACATTAATTGAGCTATTACTCATTTTTTATAATAACCCTAATGTGGCAGATATTATTATACCATTTTACAGATAATATTGAGTCTCTTAAAGGTTGAAGGGCTCTCATAAAGTTACAGGATTACAAGAGGGTGGGCTGGAATTCTCTCTGAAATCTGACTTGAGAATCAGATTCTTAAACTGCACTTGTGATTAAAGACAAAAAACAAAACTTAAATTACAAGGAGTCATTCCTGTTCTTTCAAAGAGGGCCCTGTCAGAGTCTAGATCTCTGCATAGAACTTCAACTCCGACTATAGTACTCATTTCACAACCCCTACTACTCTGATAGTTAACATATGAAAATCCTTGATCAATGCCTGTTAATTAATTTGAGCACCATTAAGATTATTAAACTAAAACATATTGATAACAACAACAGCAAAAGTCATAATTTGAGTGGCAAACATATTTTAATGATCTGCTTATTTCATGCACATATCTTCATGTGGAAAGAGATTTATGTATCAGCCAATATCTGCAACATCATCTGTACAAACATTAGATAGAGTTCTTGAGGTATGTCTGTGTACCCAAAGATGTGGTGAACATTCTCTTTACTAATGGATTAGAGTTTGACCAACCTAGACAGCATATTGAAAAGCAGAGACATTACTTTGCCAACAAAGGTCCATCTAGTCAAAGCTGTGGTTTTCCAGTAGTCATGTATGGATGTGAGAGTTGGACTATAAAGAAAGCTGAGCACCAAAGAATTGATGCTTTGGAACTGTTCTGTTGGAGAAGACTCTTGAGAGTCCCTTGAACTTCAAGGAGATCCAACCAGTCCATCCTAAAGGGAATCAGTCCTGAATATCTTTGGAAGGATTGATGCTGAAGATGAAACTCCAATACTTTGGCCACCTGATGCAAAGAACTGACTCATTGGAAAAGACTCTGATGGTGAGAAAGGTTGAAGGCAGGAGGAGTAGAGGACGACAGATGAGATGGTTGAATGGCGTCACTGACACGATGGATATGAGTTTGAGTAGGCTCTGGGAGTTGGTGATGGACAGGGAGGTCTGGCGTGCTGCAGTCCATGGGGTTGCAAAGAGTTGGACACGACTGAGCAACTGAGTTGACTGACTAGAGTTTGATACAGCTCAGAATAGGGAACAATATCTTGGCATCAAAATCACAAACAGGAAATCCAAACAAAGAGAAGGAGCAATGGGGGATCTTTTACGTCTGCCCTGAATTGCAGAGACTGAGGGGGAAAAGCTCAAGGATTTATGGATTTAACATTCCTTTCCTTTTTGGGGGTCTGATTTATAAATTAAGAAACTGAGACAGAGAGAGGTTAGGCAGCCTGACTTAAGTAAAAGCTTTGTGTTTAAACTGAGTCTATCCAGACTACCAAATTTTTGTCCTGTAGCCCATTTACTTTTCCTGCCTTTTTAAGATTATTATCAAGATAAAATAAAATACTCAGTGACTGTCCACCTCAAATTTCAAGCCTAAATATATAAAAACACAAATGTATTACTCTTATTCTTGCTTATTTGTGAGTGACATTTTAAAAATTCTAACGTTGAAAAAAAGGAAAAAGATCATCTCATAGCAATGTATGGAAATCATATGTCAGCTAAAGCAAACTATAAAAAGCCCAGCAAATAAATAAATATGTCTCTATTTCTTTGGGGCTTATGTTATCATTTCATGAAATAGGGAAGTGAAATTCAACATTTTGAATTACTCTTCAGAAAAACTTAAAATCAGTATCTCCCCCTCAAAATATTGATTCTATAAGAAGATCTAAATAAATGTGTAAAAACATCAACAACTTTTAAGATGATAAAGTGTATGAAGATTTGTTGAAACTATTAAATGATTACAACTTTAAACATAAATAAGAAAAACATATATGAATAATAATTTGTAAATTAAAGACCATACTATCTCAGAAGGAAGCAAAAGAAAAAAAAAAGATTTGGAGTGCTTACTGGCCACTCATTATAACTGAACTATGTTCAGTGCATTTTAAGAGTAAGTCTAGCCTTAGAAGAGTATAGTGCTTATGAAATCTGGGTCAGATGAAGCAGTTGGATAGGTCTGAGAGCCATCAGCCTGCCTATCCAATATCACTCTTCTGTCTTCTAGAGTTGCCTTTCAAAATATACGAAATGAGAAGGAAAAAAAAAATCATGCTCAAGATAGTTCTTCTAAAAAAATTATTTCACTACTGGAGAATTTTAACTCAGGTGTTTTTACTATGAAAGTAGTTTATACCTCATAAAATTAGTTTGAAGGTGATAGGTCAGCTTGCCATTTGTAACTGAACGTGTATGTAAGTTTTCACATTTTTCTAGGGAAATTGGCTAAAAATTATAGCTAGGTTATGATATGGGTCCATAATACCACATTCTGTTATTTTTTAACTGTACTTGTAAATATTGTTATTAATAATATGTGAAGTAGGTTTTAAAAAATGAAGAAAGAATATTATTCAACTCTCAGCAAATGTTTATTGAGTATCTGCTCCATGCCAAGCACTGATCTTGTTGCAGTGTTTTTGCCTGCATAGAGCAGACATTCTGGTGGAGATTTATTTTCCCTTTTTGGGTGGTAGGGCATAGTGCAATGGCACCCCACTCTAGTACTCTTGCCTGGAAAATCCCATAGACAGAGGAGCCTGGTAGGCTGCAGTCCATGGGGTCGCGAAGAGTCGGACACGAGTAAGCGACTTCACTTTCACTTTTCACTTTCATGCATTGGAGAAGGAAATGGCAACCCACTCCAGTGTTCTTGCCTGGAGAATTCCAGGGACGGGGGAGCCTGGTGGGCTGCTGTCTATGGGGTTGCACAGAGTCGGACATGACTGAAGTGACTTAGCAGCAGCAGAACATAGTGCATGGCTAACCCTAAGTATTATAATCTAGGGAATCCTAACGTTTCTTCTCCATCTCCCTGAACCTTCCTGAATCACCAGGGCACCCCATTCACTCATGAGATTTTAAATCTCTCACTGAAATTCTCACTTAGAATTGCCCTAACCCTACATATTTTCAGCTTCCTGTAGCTGATGTGTGGGACTCATGAGACAATGTACCCCACCTTATACACACTTGCTCCTGTCAAAAACATCCAATTCCATTGCTATAGTTCTATTTTATGGTGATGTGTTAGCATGGATCAGCATTATCATCTGCATAATTTGGGTCAGAAAATACTCATTCCTGATTAATGTCAGAAGAATAGATATAAATCATCAGGAAAAATGAGCAAAAATTAGGCTTAGGTAGCTTTAAAATCATGGTGAGAGGTGATAAAACTTAGAAAATCTGCCATGAAAAGCATTTTATCCAATTCTAAAGATTCCCTTGTGGCTCAGCTGTTAAAGAATCTGCCTGCAGTGTGGAAGACCTAGGTTCAATCCCTGGGTTGGGAAGATCCCTGGAGAAGGGAAAGGCTGCCCACTCCAGTATGCTGGCCTGGATAATTCCATGGACTGTATAGTCCGTAGGGTCATGAAGAGTCAGACACAACTGAGCTACATTCACTTTCACTTTTAAGATTCTCAGAGAAATCAACCATATATATCATCTTTCCCGAGGGTTAATAAATAGTTCTTTCTCTTTTCAAGGAAGTATATTAAGAATTAATCTAATTCTTTTTCATTATAGCTTTAGTGCATTTCCCTTTTGCTGTCAATGTGCTGTGCTTAGTCATTCAGTCGTGTCCAACTCTTTGCCCCCATGAACTATAGCCCACCAGGCTCCTCTGTCCATGGGCATTCTCCAGACAAGAATACTGGAGTGGGTTGCCATGCCCTCCTCTAGAGGATCTTCCCAACCCAGGGATTGAACCCAGGTCTCCTGCATTGCAGGTGGATTTGTTGTCAATAGATGTTTGTTAAACCTTTATACATATATATTCAAGGAATAAGGGATATAATATTCTTTATAATAATTCTTCTTCAAGATAGAGATAAACTGAAACACCAGGAGTAGCATTGAAATATGTGATGTATTTATTTGGCATAATTCATCTAAAATATACCAATTATATGAGTGTGCTTAATTTCTGAACATTTTCTCATAATAAATTAGAACTCATATCTTTATGTCTACTGGATGATAATAAAGAGATGATGATATTTATTATCATACAGTTTGATGTGGTTGATATTATTGAGATCTTACAATGTGCTTGGCATTGGATTGATTCCCTTTTAGGTAGATTTTATCACATGCATTTTCTTCTTTAATTATTTTAACCATCTTGAAAAATGTTGGGGCTTCCAAGCTGGTGCTAGTGGTAAAGAACCTTCCTGCCAATGCAGGAGACATAAGAGACACGGGTTTGATCCCTGGGTCGGAAAGAACCCACACCAGTATTCTTGCCTGGACGGTTACAGTCCATGGGGTCACAAAGAGTCGAACACGACTGAGTGACTAAGCATGCTCGTAAAGTATTATCTCTCTATAAACAAGTCTTGGAGATGATACTCAGGGAGTCTGAAACCAGAACTTGCACTTTTACTCACTCTGAAAATGAACGTTCATTAACAAATCCTATCAGGAAATTTATCAGCCGCATTATTGGCTCAATTACCATGGGTTTAGAAGAAATAACAGCTGTCTTGACCTGGTTAACTTTATAGCACTAATCAGACACAGGCTTATTTATTCTGTTATACAAGTTTATTTTTATACATGGATAGATGAATTTAGAAACTGACAGTGTTGGCTGCTGTGAAATTTCAAGTGTCTTTGTAAAAATAATTAGAAAGTTATCTGGACATAGATAAATAATTTATCCTTAAGTCAGTAGGACTTACATCTTTTGGAAATGTAATTATCCATGGTATGGATTTTGTAGAGAAAGGATGTGAATCTCTCTTTATCCTTATGTCGAAATAGCTACAAATTTATTATGGTGATGTGATAGCAGCTGCGTGGTGTTGTGAGCCATTCCAGTGAATTTGTCCAAAGTGCTGTTTGGAGTCCCGGAAAAGCACTGCGACTATTAACAAACAATGAGAACTACCCCACCACTTTGGTGAAGTGCCTTTGGAAATGAGGGTATAAGGCAAACTTTGTTCCATATCAGTATACATTAAGAGCATTGGTTATATAGACCTAATGGATTTAGGGAAAACACCAAGTTCCAGAGTTAACTAACATTATTCAAACAGTTATTAATGCAGGGCAGGATAAGAGAGAACTTCTGAATCTTAGTCATATTTTATAATTTTTCTGAGAAAATATAAGATGTTTTCTATCTCAATTGTGATTTTACAAAGTTAATATATACCATGGATATATATACCATGGAAGTGATCCTATATTTTAGGGGACTGGCATTTGAAAGTATTTAATTTCAAATATTTCAGTGATGGTAAAACTGAAAAACCTCAGCATATTTAATAAACAAAGCGTAATAGCCAAATAACAAAAGCAAATGCTTTAAGTGCAAGTCTACACACACTTGAAATAATGAAATTTCTATACAGATTTATTCAAGTTATTTGAATTAGCTATGGAGACTTTGTGTGAGTGTGTACACACATTATTTGAGTGAAATTAGGTTAGAATAGTTCAACGAATTGATACCTGGATTTTATTTGGCTGAAAAAAACTGTCTTGTACATCAAAAGGCAATAAACATTGTATGTCTTTTCATGCTCTACTTGGAAGTTACATGAACTGATAATAAGTTTGAAATATTAAAATATGGGCACAGTTTCTTACTATTATCCTCTCCCTACAGGTTGTGTATAAAAATAATGATGTAAGGCTGGAATTATCTCGACTTGCCAAGCAAGGTGACCCAAAGATGAAGATCCATGGAGTGGTGGCATTTAAATGTGAGAATGTTGCAACTTTGGACCCAATCACCTTTGAAACCCCAGAATCCTTCATCTCTTTGCCTAAATGGAATGCAAAGAAAACAGGCTCCATATCCTTTGATTTCCGTACAACGGAGCCAAATGGCCTCATCTTATTTAGTCATGGCAAGCCACGACACCAAAAAGATGCCAAGCACCCACAGATGATAAAGGTAGACTTCTTTGCTATTGAGATGCTGGATGGCCACCTCTACCTCCTCCTAGACATGGGGTCAGGTACAATCAAAATCAAAGCCCTGCAGAAGAAGGTGAATGATGGAGAATGGTATCATGTGGACTTCCAGAGAGATGGACGGTCAGGTAATTTATCATTTTTTATGTTGTTTATCTGTTAGAACACCATTCGTAAGGAATTAAAATCAACTCATATTAAAGAGTTCTTGCATTTCTGTCTTTAGGGGAAAGGAAATGGTTATTTCTGTTTCACATCATATAAGAATCAGAAGGAGCTAATTAATCGTCATAGTTGGGCATCAAACCCCAAATGCTCAAATGACTTCAAGAACAGCTTCTTAAATGAACATTACATGGATAATCAAGTGCCAAATCTTGCAAGGAATTTTATCCTGAGTTTGCAAATGACAAAACTCAAAGTTCTTATGTTCCCAATTATCTCTTATATCATTGGATGTCTGGGAGTGCCTGAAGTGGCAAATATAAAATCTGGAAAAAAATCAATGATTCATATATCAAATCCTTAGTTTAATACAATATAGTTTTTATCCAAAATGGGCCTACAGTATCAAAAACACTTTAATCCATACAGGAGGATTTCAAGGATGCTGGCAAAACTCTGCTGCCTTCCAAATAGGTTCCCCTTCTGATAAAAGAGGTTTCAAATTCCACCAAGAATTTATTTCTCTGACTTCCTTTTGCTGCACTTATTTATTTATTTTTTTCCTGAAGTCCTTGTGAGGTGGGGGGAAGGAGGGCATGTGGTAGGGAGGCCTGAAGAAATACCATTTACTTACTCTGAAATGCAGAAGTAGATTAGGGGGCTTAGGGAGTTGAGCAGTGTTAGGTTTGTGGGGACAAGGACCATACAGGCAAAGGAAATAGCATTTGGAAACCCAGAGGTGGTGGGGGAGTGGGGAGAGAAGCAATTTGTTTTAGGTTTGCAATGGTATGTTATGTCTTTTGCTTTCTTCACCCTTCGCTTTCATGCTGATTGGACCTCTCACTTACAAATCAAGTTATCTTCTAAGTGAAGATGGTTGAATTTAGACTTAGCCACTCTCCTCTTCCTCCCCCAACTCTCTTATT
This sequence comes from Bubalus kerabau, assembly GCF_029407905.1. Classification (NCBI taxonomy): domain Eukaryota; kingdom Metazoa; phylum Chordata; class Mammalia; order Artiodactyla; family Bovidae; genus Bubalus; species Bubalus kerabau. The sequence goes on along the minus strand of NC_073634.1, from coordinate 35,704,254 downwards.
TGGTTTTATACTATACCAGCCTCTCTGGATTCTCCACTAAATACCAGTATAAACTTGGCCTCAGCATTTTTTTTATTAAGGCCTGGATTTCTTTCTTTGCAAAGCATCTTGGGAAGGAGTCACTTGATTCCAGTACCAGGGACAGGGAATTAACAGTGATGGAGACTAGGATTCTACATGTTTGCAAAGTTTCTTGAGGACATGATTTGGTCAGCCACATTTGGAAACCACAGATCAGATGACATTCAGATGACACCTAGAGTGCTTCTTTCAGATCCAAGAATCTGTGATTACCATCCCAGGTTAGAAGGGCCTTGCTGAAGTGCTGGGGTGAGCTCCCCTTCTCACTCCCTCCTTTCACAGACTCCCATGTCACTTGTCTATTTCTGGCTTCTCTGCAGCAGAGCAGTTTGCTATTTTACAATTATTCATGCCTTCCTTTTCTGTTTATCTATCTAGAAGATCATATTTACCTTTTTGGAAATATCTTTTTTGTCCACTAAAATAAAGAGATGAAAGGTATGAAAATTGAGAGGGAGGCAGGGGTGAGGGTGAAGTGTTGAAGGAGGGTCAGAATCCATTGCTCTGATCCCCAAGAATTTTACAGTTTCTGATTCATTCTTCTCTGTAAACTTGGTCTCTATGTTCTTTCATTCCTCTAAAGAAATTCAAAAGGAAAAGAAGCTACTGTTCTGTGTAGTCTGTGAGGTGTTGTCATTTTCTCCAGTATCTTAGATGATTGAGAGTAAACAGTAAAAAAAAATGTTTTTGGTCTGTTGTACTATACTGTGCATTACAAATTGGATTCCTCTTTGTTTTCCCGATTTAAGCTGAGAAGAGTTCACTGATACGAATACAGAAATATTGCAATAGGTGGCCACTTGTTGGCTTCCCCCAGCCTATTTCTATCAGAGTTAACAATTCATTTACTTCTGAAGAAGCTTCAGAAAGAAGACTTAAAAGAGGATGGGAACATGACTAATCTTATGTTTGACATACTAACTTATGGATGTTATCACTTGACTTAAAATATATCTAGAACTAATTTTGAAACTGACTTTCAAGAATATATATAATTTTAGTCAGATATTATAACAATTTAAAACATAACTGATCAGATCAGTAGGTATCTTTTGAAAGTTCAGAAGGGCAAAAAAAAAAAAAAATACTACACTTCAGATCGGTTGTATTTCTTTCACCTAAAATTTTTTCTAGGTATTTTCTAACTGTATGGAAACGTATGTAGTTAATGTCAAATTTTTATTAAATGCAAAATAATATGAAATGGAAAATAAAACCATTTATTATTCATTTGATAATAATGATTTATACCTGGATATTTCTTTCCAGTCTTAAGTGGTGATACAATCTAATTAGTCTCCCAAGTTCCCTGGATGACCTATTACAATAAGAATCAGATTAATACCTTAATCCTCAAGCCAAGGAAAATCTACTTTTTTTTCTATGTAAGCTCTTTAATTCATCCAGATTACCAAAATTTTATTAACTGCTCTGTTTATACCCTCATTGGAAAAGGTCAGAGGAGAAAATACCAACTTTAATTTACAAAGTTCAGCACTGAATGAGAAAAAGAGAGATGCCTTAAGAGAATATTTTATTTGCAGTAAGAAAGAAGATAAACAAATGGTGGATTTCTGTTAGAATCCAGTGGAAATATTTAGTATGCTTGATGTTGGTGTTTTGATGCTAAAGTACTTTGATAATGATTTCAGGTTAGTGAAATGAAACAAACAATATAAAAGCCAATGTTCATTCACTAAGCCAAATTCTGCCTTTACTAAATTGAAGGAAAAAAAAAAAGAGCTCATATTATGTTGGCCTAGCTCAAGGGAGTTTAATGTAGTTTTAATAACTGCAGCTGTTAATATTTTATATGTAGTATTTTAATTAAGTTCTATATTTGCACATTGGATTGGTTTGGTATAAGGCAGCTTTTAAAAGAGTGAATGACTAGCTGTACTGGCTTTTATTTTACTTAAAGGATATTTCTGAGTTACGCTTGGTGAAATGCTAAAATTTATAGCTCAGTTAAAACTAGGAAGTGGCTTCCCTGCTGGCTCAGACGGTAAACAATCCACCTGCAATGTAAGAGACCTGGATTTGATCCCTGGGCTGGGAAGATCCCCTGGAGAAGGAAATGGTGACCCACTCCGGTATTCTCCCCTGGAGAATTCCATGGACAGAGGAGCCTGGTGGGCTACAGTCCATGGGGTCACAAAGAGTCAGACATGGCTGAGTAACTAACACTTTCACTTTTGAAACTAAGAAACATAGTATTTCAAGAAATAATTTGTTTCACCCATATTTCACATCAGCTATATTCAGAGGCTATATGAAAATTACTCTTAATATAATATGGGAAATGATACTGATATGACAGGGCAACGCTGGCTGGTTTCTGACACATGGATAATGACGGTCATAGCTATTGATTTGTCTGGGAACCTCTTTGGCTGAATATTTTAAAAGCATTTAATGAGCCATATTATCTCTGTTATTAAAATAGAGGAATCCTGGGCCTAGGAATTATTCTTTCTCCTATTGACCATACTAATATTAGTAGGCCAGCAGTCATGGTCATTAACTTGATGCTAATAATTCTTGGCTATCTTGTTCAGAGATTAAAACTATATTGGTAGATAGATTGAATTTTTGATATTCCCCAGTTTATAAGGGAAATCCATGTATAACAAGGACTATCTTATTTATATCCACAGGTCCTGGTGCTTCTATATGCAGTAACAGGTGCTCCATACATATTTGGTACAAGAAAAAGATAAAGAATTAAAACATGTAAATGACTCAGTGCCAATCCACCCCCAGTATTCTAAAAATAGTAACATCATTACACTTGAAAAGCAATAGCACTCTTTTAGTTGTAAATGCAACTTCTTAAAGGAATTCTGTTACTTCCTAAAAGCAGGTTACACAGTATAACAGGGTAACAGGCCTTCTTTTATGAATATGATGCCATCCTCCAAGCCAGGATGTCTGGGAAAAGATGCAGTGGGGGAGTTAAACAATTGTTAGTTGACTGTGACAGCCTTTTATGAGAACAGAACTGCTGTTCCTGCTTGTTCATGAGCTCCCTGTATCACGCTCGTGTGAACGTGTAGGCAGAAGGAGCCTTCATCCTGAGGGAAGGTGCTCGCTTCTTTCTGAGGGCTAGAATATGCAGCCGCAGTAATCACACTGCTGACGAGGAAGACAGTCACTCAGGATGTCCATTTTTCTGCTTATTTGTCCTTCTGTCCTTCATTCACTAAGAGGTGGGTACATGAGCCCTTTGTCTAATGAGAAATACCACCTTCATCTGAATACTTTTCCAGAATTTTTCTGCACATTTAATTGTATTCGGTTATATGTCCTTCTTCCACTCCATAACTTGGGGAAAGAAAAACTTTTTCACTTCCAAACTTTGACTAACACTGTTTTGCCACAGCTGTTCTCTCCGTACTTCTTTGGTTGCCGGCTTAGTCTATGACTGGTCACGTTGGGGACCAGTGGACTACGTGGACTGAGCCACACGTGGCATTTTCAGATCCTGCACTAAATGGCAAAGGAGGAACCATACAAAATGCCAGCATGACTTGTGGATCAGAGTGGATGATTTGAATGTCACAAAAAGTGGATATGCTCAATATATAACATAATTACTTAACAGAGCAAGACTCCTAAGTTGCTGAGTTAATAAATATGATTGATGGGACTCATTACTCTGCAAAGTTTAAAGGATGAACAACTCAGTATTTTCTTACCAACCCTTCTTACCTTTTCTAGGATTTCCCTTTGCCTCGCTTTTGCTCCCAAACTCAGTACAAGATCGCCTCCCAGGTATTTAACTAAAGGATGAATTGAGCTAAAATTAAGAGGAAGTTAATGACTGTTTTCTTGGGGCAGATATATCATTTAAATTTGCATTAAGCTCTTTGAGTCAAGAGTATCCTCTCAAGTATTTTTTATAGTAAACTGCCAGTCATTTTTTTCTTATTTTTGCAAGCCATCATTGCACATTGAAATCAAAGAGAAAACTCATTATTCTCATCAAATTCTGCTTGTGTACAGCAGGGTATAGCAGATTGTATCAGCAGTTATTCATGGGTAAGCCTACATTTAACAGTTAAGAAGCCATTGAGAGTTGAATCGAAGTCACAGACTTCCAGTTTAAAAACTAGAAATTACAGAGGGAAAAGCACAAGGCTCTCTCCAGAGCACATAATTAGAGGTTTATAGTAATCACTGTTTGATGTGAACAGCAGTTTCTAGCTATCTATTACCAGCACTGATTTCTGTGTATACCATTCATGAATCACCCCTCTTACATACACATTTCTACTTGAACAACCATTAGAGGATTTCTCTGTTTCTCTTCATTTGAATTTGCCCTCTGACTATAAACATTCCTCCCATGCCTCTATCTAGTAGCCTGTTGCATACATTTGAAATAACATTAAGTGAATGTATAATGCTTTATTTTGTATCCATGTCCATTAAACACCACTACCCATCCATGGGAAGACTAAAATACCTTATCAATAATTTATCAATTATTTGACAATCCTAATGACTAGATGGAGTCAATGTTGCATATGAAAATGTTTTGAATGGGGAGAGGAGGAAAGGCAACAGATGAGTTTCTTCTCTAAAAAACATTCAGAATAAATAAATGAATATAAGGATCAATTTAATAAAATGTAAAGTACACACATGTCATGAATTAAGCAAGTGCATATACAAACACACATAGCAGTTTTCAGTTTCAAAACATTTTCATTTTTGCATATCTTCCCCTATTTTTGTTAACAGGTACATATATTTTATACAGTTGCAATTAAAGTACAAACTTACTCTTTCAGGCTATTTGTTTAATATAATATCATTAATTCTTTTTTAACTGAAAAATATCTAAAGTAACAACACTTATTCTGTGGGAATTATGGAAGCAGCATCTAAGAATCAGAGCAGAGTTTGCAGAGGCACCTTCACCAAGCTTCCTGGGCTGTAAGACTCAAATGTATCAATGTTTATAGTGTCTGTAGGAAAGAAAGTCATGGAGGCAAACACAGGCAGTCCCCATCTAAGCACTGCCCGAGGGACTTGACTACTCCACCCCACTACAGAGACAGAGGCAGGTCATCTTCCCTGCGATAAGGGAAGGTGTCAAACCACCCTAGGCTAAAGTTATTAAAACTCCCATCATAAATGAATAAATACACACTTGGATTATAAATTGGCATCTCTGAGGAAACATTTCATATCATGTGATGGCTAATCTCTCAACAGAATCAGTAACTTGGCATTCTTATTTTATACATTGGTCTTGGGAGTTGGTTGACTGATATGTATGCATAAAGATATAATATGAAGACTTTCATTATAATTTAGTTTAAAACAGTGAATTAAAAAAAATAAAGTTAAAATGTTCATCAACAGAGGACAAACTCAGAGAGGTGGAACCTCTGTTTCTAAACCTACTAAATCTTTCTAGCCCACTCTTTCAAGGGGCAGACGCTGGACCTTGGTGTCAAGTGCCTCCTCAAGATGTGAATGTATGGCAAAAACCACCACAATATTGTAAAGTAATTAGCCTCCAATTAAAATTTTACAAAAAGGAAAAGAAAAGTGTGGGGGAGCACCAAAAAAAAAAAAAGAAATAAGTATTTAACTGACCACACACAGCCATAGTGGCTGTCACTATGGAGTGCTGAGCAGAAATCTGTGGAAATTCTAGAAAATAATATTTTAATTGCTGTGATATATGTCACTTGATTGATATTTACAACTTCCCAGCATTGCGTATGATCATTTTAAAAATTCATATGTATAAATATACTGTTATGAGTATGTGTGTTTGTATATGTGCCTGTGCTTAATTCATGACATATCTGAAACATATAAATATGTACTGTTAGTGAAAAAGTTTAATCAGCTCATAAAATACATAAGTGAAAAGTTTTTCTTTTCTACACACTTTCATAATGAATTCACTCCCCACTTCCATTGGTAAAAGAATTTGGTGTTGAAAAATTCCAGATATTTTCCTAGGCACCAGCATATCTATAAATATAATTACACATATAAAATAAATGTAGAGCTTCTTTTTTACATAAAGGTCACTCTTTACCAATTATTGGGTGATTTAAAAATATTAACTTTTTTTAGGCCATCCTTTATAGTAATATCATATATCTCTAGTTTAAAGATATCAATATTTACTTATTCCTCTATTATAATATTCGTCTGTTGATGGAGGAATATCAAACTTTTAAATGTTACTTCAAGATTTATTTTTCTCATAAATCTTTTAATTTCTGAAATTCCCAGCTCACAGAGGACATTTAACTTTTTTAAAAATCCACTTGTAAACTAATTTATAATGAAAGTCTTTATATTATATCTTTATGCATATTGGTCAGAATTTCTGTAGAATAGATTATGGGAACTGCAATTGCCGTGTTAACTACATTTTTAAAGATAATCAAAGGTTATTTTACTACAAGCTGTTTCAGTCTACACTCTTTAAAAAAACTACTTATTTTTGGCTCTGCTGGGTCTTGGTTGCTGGCTTTCTGTAGTTGCAGAGAGTGGGAGCTACTCTCTACTTGTAGGGTATGGGCTTCTCATTGGAATGGCTTCTTTTGTTGCATAGTATGGGCTTTAAAGCATGAGAGCTTCAGTGGCTGTGGGGCATGAGCTCAGTAGTTGCAGTGTGTGGGCTCCAGAGTGTCAGGGCTTCAGTCATTGTGGAACCCAGGCTTAGTTGCTCTGTGACATGTGGAATCTTCCCAGATCAGGGATCGAACCTGTGTCTCCTGCATTGGCAGGTAAGTACTTAACTACTTGACCACCAGAGAAGTCCCAGTCTACACTCTTATCTGCAGTGTATGAGCTGCCCTTTTCTCCTTTCTCTTGGCTTTTACTAAGAAATATCTAACTTTTAAGTGTTGCTTCAAGATTTATTTTTTCATTTATCTGTTTAATTTCTGAAATTCCCAGCTCACAGTAATCCAAGTAAACAAGAAATACATAGTAATAACCAGAAAACAGAATATTAAGATTATATTTTTGTTTTATTTTAAAGCAAAATTAATTTTAGTTCTTATTATAAAACTAATACATGAAGTTGTTTTTTAAAAGACTTAGAAAACTAAAACGAAAGAAAGAATAAAGAAAGAAAAGAGAAAGCAAGAAAACTATCCATTTATGATTGTACTACTTCAAAACTCCCATCGTTAATATTTTGGTATTTTTACTATTTATGGGAATCATGTATTTTTCATTTTGCATCACACACTGAAATCAGTGCTTCATTCTGTTTTTATCGCTTGTATTATGCCTTTTTACCGAGTTTGGTTTTGTTAATAGGATACTAAATTTGACAAGTAAGTGTATAAGTTTGTGGAACCTGATTTTCTTCAGGAATGAGGGGTGAAACAGAATTGTTGTTGCTTAGTCAACAAGTCCTGTCCAACTCTTTTGTGACCCCGTGGACTACAACCCTACATGCTCGTCTGTCCACGGGATTTCCCAGGCAATAATACTGGAGTGGGTTGTCATTTCCTTCTCCAAGGGATCTTTCTGACCCAGGGATCAAACCCACGTCTCCTGCATTGGCAGGCAGATTCTTTACTACTGAGCCACTTGGGCTTCCCTCGAAGCAGAGTTACAGATAGATTTAATTTATATTCAACTAAAAAAATATTTTAAACAGTAATTACAAAAATTTTACTCACTGAAGAATTTTAGTAACCATCCAGGCAAGTCGTTTTTTGCGTAAGAGACACATTGAAGCTTAATAAATCTGTTATTTGACTAAGCTCCTGAGCTAGTTAGTTGCAAAGCTAGAACATGAAAATTGGTTTCCTTCGACCAGGTAAAATCATTTCCCATTAGAACACACTTTCTATTCCTTATTTCTCAATCACTTAAACTTTTGCAATAATTTAAAACTTGAAACCAAATTAACTTGTTTTAAATCTCACCTTTGCTTCATGTGTCTTTTCACCCTCTAAGCTAATTGGGAAATAGAATAGCCAGGAAGAACTGGATGAGAAAAAGAGTAGAAACTAACAATTTATAAATACCAGACCAAAACATGAAGCTAATTTCCATTTTTATAGTTAAGTTTTCCCCTATGTATATTCTTACGTTAAGATGAATTTATATTATTTATGCTTATGGATATTTTTAAATATTGCCTAATCTATTTAGTTTATTACTTTTGTTTTACCTCTTGCACATACCATGGATACAACTAGATTTAAATGTTAATATAAGTTAACGTGGGCGCCTCGCAGGGGGCTCAGTGATAAAGAATCTTTCTGCCAATGCAGAAGATGTGGGTTTGATCCATGAGTCACGAACACCCCCTGGAGAAGGAAATGGCAACCCACTCCAGTATTCTTGCCTGGGTATTCCCATGGACAGAAGAGCCTTAAGGGCTACAGTCCATGGGGGTCTCAAAGAGTTAGATGCAACTAAGCTACTGAGCACAAACACAAGTTAATGTGATTTCTATATTAAGATGTTAAAAGTCCTATGTACACAAATACCTTTGTTTTCAGCTGAAATTTCATTTCTTTAAAAGTAAAATAGCACAGCAAAATACTTTGGATTCTTAAATATTGAAGCATGAAACACCAATCCAAGTAAGTCCCCAAATATGACTGCCATCTACATATTATAGCAGCTCAGATATAACAGTGTTTACATAAAATGTTTTATTTGCCAGAAACTTCACATGTAATTATAGTGGAAGAAGGTAAAATGTGTGAAATAATCAAGCTGTTTCAAAGAGAACATGCCAGTATTTGTCATTCCTGGAAAAATGATAGAGGGGTAATCCAATAGCACACTCAGATTTCTGTTTTCTTTTAAGTATTTATTTACATATGATCATACCTCAACCCTTGGAAATGCTTAATTTCTATTGATATATACAACTGCAGCAACCACTCATGGCCTTTAATTATCAATGAATAAGAATTAAATATTCATTTCATACTTTCTTGGTAATCATTGCCTTTATAATTCAATTATAGCACCTGAGAACGTTAATACTGAAATTTCAGTGTTCTCCTATGTAAGTGTTAAGTTGACTTGACTGAATTTGGAAATTCCATCATGAGTTTTTTTGCTTAGGTAAAAAGGTCCCTTGATTCATGTCAATAATAAAATCATTAAGGAACTAGGGATTCAAATCCTTTACCAGAAACAGGTGTGTTTCAGGACAGTTACACGTGGGAAGCCTAAAATATCAATCTCTATTTTGAGTTTGACTAAGTAATAAAATATTGGGATTATTTTAAATAAATTCTTACTCTTTGAATCTTCAAAACATGAAAATAATAATTTCTGTTCCCTCTTAAGTCCTACCCTTTTCCTTTTTTTTTTTGCCATACCTTTTACAAAGATCTTCTAACATACAAGTGAATTGACAAAGCATGTAAAGCATGTAGGTGATTTTGGGTCACAGTCATTTCATTCTGTTTGTTTGTAAACTATTTCAGTGAATAATATCTAATACATGCATTTGTTCATGGAGACTCCATTCCTTGAAAATGGGGCTAAATGAAAGTTTTTATTTTCTTGGATTATATTTGATGCAAAGTTAGGATTGTGTTCTTTTGCTTCTTCTCTGCCTTTCATTATTCTTCTTCCCATGAGAAGTCTCAGACTGTCTCTCAAAATGATAATAAGGAGAAGAGCGATCTTACCCTTTATGATAGTAACTTCTCAGTGTTTTTTGAACATAGAATACAACCTGTCAGTTCTGAGTTTGGTGGGTCATGTCTAGCATTTGTATTAATATACTTATAAGAAAACATTATCAGAGTGTCTCAGAAGTAGTAGAGAGATTTTCCTGTTAAACAGATATTTCAATGTGTGAATATATGTGTGTGTATGTGTACACATGTACTGGGCTGCATGAAAACTATGGTTTAACTTTAGTTGTGATCAGAAAACTCTAATCTCAAAGTAATAGTGAATATCTTACTCTGGCCACAGCAAGAATATCCATAGAGACATAATCTTTGGTCGCTCAATCGTGTTCGACTCTTTGTGACCCTTTGGACTATAGCTTGCCAGGGTCCTCTGTCCATGAGATTTCCCAGGCAAGAATACTGGAGTGGGTTGCCATTTCCTCCTCCAGGGAATCTTCCTGACCCAAGGATTGAACCCACGTCTCTTGTATTGCCTGCATTACAGGCCGACTCTTTAGCAGCTGAGCCATACTGGAATGGGTCATAGAGAAATACCTGAACTTAAATACTTTGTTCAGAGCAGGCACTAATGCACCATAGTTAGAAGACCTAGTCACTCCATTCTGTCAGACAAACTCTTCATGGATGATTATCTGAAATACTTGGCAGCAGATTTGCCCCAAGAGAGTAGACATACTGAAGACGGAAACCCCAGAGTGTACCGAACTCTGCAAACTATGCAGAGGAGACCGAGTGAAGTGTTAATGCAAGCTACTGGATTTCCTCATCTTAGGATTCCTCCAAACATCCTCATCCTTAGTGTCAGAATCATAACACCACGAATGAGGACAAGACAGTTTTTCACAGTGTTTTCCCAGTCCTGAGCTAAATCAAATTTATTCATGAATAAAATGGTGTATGGGGAAAATTGGATATTTTAAAAATATCCCCAGTCTGGGGATTCAAGATATCCCCAGTCTTGTAAAACTTACTCTGTGTCTCCTAACAGTTGTGTCTCAATAATATGTATTCATTTCCAGAAAGTCTTCTTGAACTAATTAAAAATAGGGGCTGGCACCTCTCTCTTTAATCTTAAAAACCTAAGTCATTGTTTTCCTTGTGTTCAAAACTTTGCTTTCAACATATGCTGTTTTTTTTATGTCCACTTTTGCTTTTATCATTAATACTTAACTCTCATCATTTTCTAACTTACTTTAGCTGCTGCAGTGGTTAAGGATCGTGTCTTAATTTACTTCTTAGGGCATTTTGGACAGTTAAAATGCATGTGGTGAAATTCTATTTAGAACAGTGTCACCATCTCTCAGAATTATCTATTTTATTTCCCCTAAATGATTTTTAAAATATTTTTCTAAGTAGGATTTTCTGCTCCGTGTATTTCTAATGAATTTTCTTCTAGACACCTGCACAAACGTGAACAGTAAATGAGTACTTGGCCATTTTCCTCTTTTGCTGCCTCCAAAATCCCTATTATACTCTCCTCTTTGGAAGGCCAAAATAGCAATGCCTCCGAGTGTTTCTCCCCTAGGAGCCTTTTCCGTTTCTTTCTGTGGAAATCTAGAGAGACAAATGCACTCTTAATGACTTGGCCTGCTGCACAGTCTCTGTCAGCAGCTTCCATTGCCCTTCTCCCTCATGAAGACAGATCCCATTACACTGCTCACACTGGGGAGTGCGCCTCTGCTGGGATTTGAGGGTCTCCTGGGCACAGTGCAGGCCCCGCAGCCCTGTGTGCTTAGATGCACGTTGCACATTCACCACAGGCCGTAGTTCCCTTTGGAACGGGTCTCAGCTCAACTAAAACACATCTTCCTACTCTCCTGCTTCCCAGTGGTGAAGAACCCGCCTGCCAATGCAGGAGACATAAGAGATCCAGGTTCGATCCTGGGCCGGGAAGATCCTCTAGAGGAGGGCATGGCAACCCACTCCAGTATTCTTGCCTGGGAAATCCCATGGACAGAGGAGGCTGGTGGGCTACAGTCCACGGGGTCACAGAGAGTCAGATGTGGCTAAGGCGACTGAGCACACACACTGACCCTCTACACACATTACCTTTTTCTTTTCTGTCCCCACATTTTGTACCCCGTCTTCTGTCTTCAGGCATCTCCTGTGTGTCTACATCCTAAATCCCTGAGTCTTCTTTCTCTTTCTCTTGTTAGACTCTTTCTAGTCTGATTTATGGTCTAGACCTAAGAAAGAAATCTGGAATAATCTGGAAATGGGTCAGTGTGGTGTCCATTTTGGGTATCATACCTGCATTTTTGCAAAGATATTTCTGGAAATAGAATATTAGTGGATTGTTGAGTAATCTGGTGGTACACTGGGGAAGTTTTAATCAGGAAAATGCCTTCTATCTTTCCTATTCTTTTAATGGATTCCATAAATATATATTTTTTTCTGTGATCTTCGAGTAATCCCATATAAATGTCTACCTCTTAATCCCATGTTTAAGACTAGGGTTTCTATATATTTATAAACTAATAGAGTAATTTTCTCCTCACACTGTAGTGAGGAAGAAAAAAAATAACAATTTAAATACGTAACTAGTTTGGTTTAAAGAAAAAAATAAACACCTAACTTGACTTGTGATGAATCATATTACACACATTTATGTAGTGCTTACTACAAACCAGACATTTTACTTGTATTATTTTATTTAACATTCATATGAGGTAGGTCATATTAGTATGCCCATATTATGGATGAGTAACTGAGGCCACAAGGGCTAATCAAGATTCATACAGCTAAGTGTGATGAAGTCAGGTTTTGCTATAATCTGTCAACATATTGTAGTCTATAAAAAAAAAACAATGAAGTCTATTACAGATAGGGACACAGCACAAGCTTTCATTGATTTGCAGATGCATACCAGCTTTGCAAATGAACACTAACCAAAGAGAGCCTGGCTTTTATTACAGGGAGTGATACAGAATGCCAATTTTTCCTTCTTTCTTTCTCTCCCTCTCCCTCACCGTCTCCCAACAAACACCCCCTTATCCGCTCTCCCTCTCCTCTCTTCCTCTCTTGCCTTCTTGGCTGACCTGTTAGAGAGTGATAAGTATGCCATTTTCTCTTCCCTCGTTCTCTCCCGCTTTCCCTCCCTCTCCTTTTCTGCCTTCCTTCCTTCCTTCCTTTCCTTCTTTTTTCCCCCTAAATTCTTGGAGGCTGACAGAAGTCCTTCTTGCCTGTATACTTTGGTTTTCATTCCCAAAGTGAAATAACAACCATTTTAATGACAGTCTGCCTTATTCTTCAAGTTCCTTGATTCCTCAGGTTTGTATTCATTTCCCTGGGAAGTACACCAGGAATAGGAAGAAAAATAAGAAATGTCTGCCCTCAAGGGGTTCACCCTCAGGCAGATGGTGGAAAGAAAGGGTGATGTTCAGAAGAGGTTGCCTTCTGTAAAGACCCGTGTGCTCTCTTGTCTTTGCACCAGGTACCATTTCTGTCAACACGCTGCGCACGCCTTACACCGCTCCTGGCGAGAGTGAGATTCTGGACCTGGATGATGAGTTGTACCTGGGAGGCTTGCCAGAAAATAAGGCTGGCCTCGTCTTCCCCACCGAGGTGTGGACTGCGCTGCTCAACTACGGCTACGTGGGCTGCATACGAGATCTGTTCATTGATGGCCAGAGCAAAGATATCCGGCAAATGGCTGAAGTTCAAAGTACGGCTGGCGTGAAGCCCTCCTGCTCAAGAGAAACAGCAAAACCGTGCCTTAGCAACCCCTGCAAAAACAACGGCATGTGCAGGGATGGGTGGAACAGATATGTCTGCGATTGTTCCGGAACAGGCTATCTTGGCAGGTCCTGTGAGAGAGGTATGATTCCAAAATCCAAGCAGCCAACTCCCCTGAGATGAAAAACGTATTCAGTGTGGACCTCACACCTTAAATGACCATTGAAATGTAATATGTGCTCTGGGGAAGTAAACTCTGCAAGCAGAGTGGCCACACGGATGCTTTACTGACAAGTCTGTATTGATTTTCAAAGGGCTTGATTCTGGGAATGCACAGCCCTTTAAGTATATCGCAGGAATACATAGTAAGGTCCTTTGCATCCTCGAGGGTATGGGCCTAAGATGTATCATAGACAATCACTGTCTCTTTTGCCCAGTTTTTAATTTCCAGACACTAGAAAGTAAAATAAAAAAATAAAACGAATGAATCCAGCATACTTTTGGCATCCAGTGGTAATATGTAGGTCAAAAATAGCATTCAAAGCAAGCTAAGCTGTAAGTTGCAACTTCCCTGACACTGAGCCTGTTCATTTTACTTTAGTCGACCTTCTCAAGGTTGAAATTTGAAGAGTAAGATGATTTTAAACCATTTAAGTTACACCAGTATTTTCAGAAATGCACCCTAATTTCAGAGACACTTACCTTGGTCTAAGACCCAACTGATTACAGAAGGTTTCTTTACCAATTTGATATTAAGGCTTATTGTGTCTGGAAGCTCTGAATGGGTGCTTCCCTTTCCTTCTCTAGCGGAAGGCAAAGCTACATTTTTTTTTTTTTTTCTTTTCTTCTCCCATCAGAAGGAGAATAAGGGTTAAAGGAAAAGTAAAGTGTGATAGCTGCCACTGCTCATCTAGAGACCAGTCAAAAGGAAGAAATAGCAGAACAAATAAGTCTAAGTACATTTTTTCATCGACTCAAGAGTTTCAAATAAATGCTTTAGTCACTATACTCATTGCCACTCATTTTCAACAATGGAACAAAAATCAATATGAAAAAATATTGACTAGTTATCCCATTGTCCTCTCATGCTCCAAATAACATTGCTCTCTTAGACATTTAGCCTAAAGGAAACTGCGATCTATTTTTCAAGCCGTACACATCTAGTCATTTTGCCTTTGCACTCCTGAAATAGTTTAATTTAGTTAAGCTGACACTTTCTAGAGAAAAAGTGTTTGGTTTTTTTTTTTTGGCAAAATCTAAAGTTGAAATGTGGCTTTGATTCTTTATGTTAATGAGAGGGTTCATCAGCTTATCAGTTCTATTGATAACATTAATCACTGTGACAATCAATAATCATAACCTAATAATCTAATGATGATCTTAAATTACCCACCAAAATACTATCACTGTTCTGGATTTTACAATGAGATAGGTCTCTAGATAGATACATATTTTAATCACATAGATTCATTCATTCTCCTAGTACCTAATTGCAATTCCTGTGAATAGTCATTAGAGGTTAATTATGGTGCATAGTTTCATGTGTAAGGTGTATATTCTCTGTACATTTCCCCTTCTAATTTATTTGCTTGCATAGTATAGTTTTTAGAAATTGCCCAAAGGAGCCAACAACAACAAAGTGACAAAGCTTGCAAGATAAATTATAGTTAAGTATGATGTGAGATTAGGAGACCTGTGTAATTTAAGACTCTGTTTTCATTTTAATCACTCAGAGAGCTGTCACTTATTCTGATGCCTCCTACTTAAGTGAAGCTAGCAAAGGGTATAACTGAGCCATCACACAAATTACAAAAGCCTCCAGTTACATATGCATGGTGTACCACCCTGTGGCAGTATTCCACTACTGCATATGGCAGAAATAAGAAGGGAGATTCTAGAGCTCCCTAAACCAGAATGAGGGAAAGGGGCTATTTATATGTTGCAATAATTAGAAGGAGGGGTGGCAAGCATATGCAGATTTGCAAATAAGAATTTAATAGCAAGTTTCATCACTGGGTTTCAACATACATTTTTAACTGACAAGTGGCTGAAAATTTGTGCAGATTTCTTTGTCTCCAGGTTGGTTGTGTACTGAGGAGAGAAAATAGTCATTTTTGTGTGTTTTCTGTTTCTGGACTAACCAGTGTATTGTGAGAAGTCTTTGCTTTTCAGAATTAATTTTCTTGCTCACATTATGGCATCTCCCAAGAACAAGAGTGAAGTGGGATGCTTGTCATGTTCACTGCCACAGAATTTGGCTGCTGTCCAGTTCCCAGCTCTGCCCTAGTTCAGTCAACACAAGATCATGTCCAGCCTTCAGGGTTTCCAGTTCCAAAGAGAGTGCTTTGACTGTGGTTCTTCGCATATACTCTGATCACATAAGGCTGTTGATCACGCAAGAGTTGACTGACAGCTCTTGAAATTTTTTTAAAAAGGCATTTTCAAAGTTTCTGTTTTACAATCATTAAGCAATACATGTTAATTTATAAAGAAGCATGTTCAAGTCCTTGGACAGTGCTCATTGGGAATGGCTGTTTCAATCACATTATAGGAAATCATTCTTCACTACGTAAGCAAAATAGTTTATAAGAAAGATCAGAGTATTTGCTGACTTAGGCAAATAAGAAAATAGTATTTTGCTTGAATGTGTATTGATCCCATAAAGAAGAGTAGCATAGAAATCATATCCAATTGAATATAGATTAAATTCAACACCTTCTCTCCTGCTTTACATTTTATAAATCTGAAAATTTGTGGAGACTGGTCATACAGAAATTATTTTTGGTTGTATGTACATGGTATCATCAGAGGTCTACTTTATACTTGTTTGTTAAAGCTCTACCAGATGGAGGGACAGATGTCAGAGCAATATAATTTGGCTCCCTGTCTGATTTTCATCGTTGATCACAATATGTGACTGCCTTTTGGCAAAACTGAGCACAGGTGTACACTTTAGACCGCAAGAAGGAATAACACAGAAAAGCAAATTTATCAAACTTAACGACAAGGGGGAAGGAGACAGAGGAGACAAAGTTGAAACTTTTTCTCCCTTGTTGGGAAGTGCTATATTGAAATTAGCTTCTTAAAGAATTATTTTGTGTTCTAAGTGGTAAAGTAAGTTTACTAATGTTTAAAGAATGCTGCCAAATAGCATAACCTTCAAATGTCAGAATGTTGTTTACCATTTATTTGGCAGCTCTCAACTACAACCTTGTACATTTTCCATTTCTTGTCTAATTAAACGTTAACTCTAATTATGAGGAATCATTTAGGCATTCATTTGTAATTTATCAACAAGTTATTTTCACATTGAGAATTGTTTAAAATGGCACTCAGAGGCAGTTGAGTTTTATTACTTTACTGTTATTTCATTCCTGCAGCTTTTCAGAGAATATTAAAGGCCAATGATACTTGTTTTCTTTTTTACTTTGGATTGTATTTTATACAATATTTATAATCCCTTGTCAGTCATCTGTATTTCTAAAAGAATGTTCCCTCTACTTAATTTTTAATCAAATTAAGCTATATTTCATACAAGAATGAGATAATTTTAAAAAATGATAGTTGAATAATAGAGACTAGATTTACAGATTAAATAAGAGAAAACTAAAAATATTTTGGCCCTTGTATCTACATAACACCAAAGTAACAGAACGATTGATAATGGCTTTAAAATTTTTATTCAAATATATGTTGCTTTATAGATAGGGACAGTGATTGGCTATAAATTAGGAAGGGGTATGGTAGAGATCAAGTGTCTTTAAGATTATACTATAAGCAGTTGTTTTTTTTTTTTTTCCTACTGTTTATTGCAACTTTACAGTCATGCTTTATTTTTTGAGCAAATTCTATTAGATTTTCTTTAGGGAAACCTTATGTACTTGGATGCAATCTCAAAAATGACAGAATGATCTCTGTTCGTTTCCAAGGCAAACCATTCAGTATCACAGTAACCCAAGTCTATGCCCCAACCAGTAACGCTGAAGAAGCTGAAGTTGAACGGTTCTATGAAGACCTACAAGACCTTTTAGAACTAACACTCAAAAAAGATGTCCTTTTCATTAGAGGGGACTGGAATGCAAAAGTAGGAAGTCAAGAAACACCTGGAGTAACAGGCAAATTTGGCCTTGGAATACGGAATGAAGCAGGGCAAAGACTAATAGAGTTTTGCCAAGAAAATGCACTGGTCATAACAAACACCCTCTTCCAACAACACAAGAGAAGACTCTATACATGGACATCACCAGATGGTCAACACCGAAATCAGATTGATTATATTCTTTGCAGCCAAAGATGGAGAAGCTCTATACAGTCAGCAAAAACAAGACCAGGAGCTTACTGTGGCTCAGACCATGAACTCCTTATTGCCAAATTCAGACTGAAATTGAAGAAAGAAGGGAAAACCACTAGACCATTCAGGTATGACCTAAATCAAATCCCTTATGATTATACAGTGGAAGTGAGAAATAGATTTAAGGGCCTAGATCTGATAGATAGAGTGCCTGATAAACTATGGAATGAGGTTCGTGACAGGAGACAGGGATCAAGACCATTCCCATAGAAAAGAAATGCAAAAAAGCAAAATGGCTGTCTGGGGAGGCCTTACAAATAGCTGTGAAAAGAAGAGAAGCGAAAAGCAAAGGAGAAAAGGAAAGATATAAACATCTGAATGCAGAGTTCCAAAGAATAGCAAGAAGAGATAAGAAAGCCTTCTTCAGCGATCAATGCAAAGAAATAGAGGAAAACAACAGAATGGGAAAGACTAGGGAATCTCTTCAAGAAAATCAGAGATACCAAAGGAACATTTCATGCAAAGATGAGCTGGATAAAGGACAGATATGGTATGGACCTAACAGAAGCAGAAGATATTAAGAAGAGATGGCAAAAATACATAGAAGAACTATACAAAAAAGATCTTCATGACCCAGATAATCACGATGATGTGATCACTGACTTAGAGCCAGACATTCTGGAATGTGAAGTCAAGTGGGCCTTAGAAAGCATCACTACAAACAAAGCTAGTGGAGGTGATGGAATTCCAATTGAGCTATTCCAAATCCTGAAAGATGATGCTGTGAAAGTGCTGCACTCAATATGCCAGCAAATTTGGAAAACTCAGCAGCAGCCACAGGGCTGGAAAAGGTCAGTTTTCATTCCAATCCCAAAGAAAGGCAATGCCAAAGAATGCTCAAACTACAGTACAATTGCACTCATCTCACACGCTAGTAAAGTAATGCTCAAAATTCTCCAAGCCAGCCTTCAGCAATACGTGAACTGTGAACTTCCTGATGTTCAAGCTGGTTTTAGAAAAGGCAGAGGAACCAGAGATCAAATTGCCAACATCCGCTGGATCATGGAAAAAGTAAGAGAGTTCCAGAAAAATATCTATTTCTGCTTTATTGACTATGCCAAAGCCTTTGACTGTGTGGATCACAATAAACTGTGGAAAATTCTGAAAGAGATGGGAATACCAGACCACATGACCTGCCTCTTGAGAAATTTGTATGCAGGTCAGGAAGCAACAGTTAGAACTGGACATGGAACAGACTGGTTCCAAATAGGAAAAGGAGTTCGTCAAGGCTGTATATTGTCACCCTGTTTATTTAACTTCTATGCAGAGTACATCATGAGAAACGCTGAGCTGGAAGAACCACAAGCTGAAATCAAGATTGCCGGGAGAAATATCAATAACCTCAGATATGCAGATGACACCACCCTTATGGCAGAAAGTGAAGAGGAACAAAAAAGCCTCTTGATGAAAGTGAAAGTGGAGAGTGAAAAAGTTGGCTTAAAGCTCAACATTCAGAATATGAAGATCATGGCATCCGGTCCCACCACTTCATGGGAAATAGATGGGGAAACAGTGTCAGACTTTATTTTGGGGGGCTTCAAAATCACTGCAGATGGTGGCTGCAGCCATGAAATTAAAAGACGCTTACTCCTTGGAAGGAAAGTTATGACCAACCTAGATAGCATATTCAAAAGCAGAGACATTACTTTGGCAACAAAGGTTCGTCTAGTCAAGGCTATGGTTTTTCCTGTGGTCATGTATGGATGTGAGAGTTGGACTGTGAAGAAGGTTGAGCACCGAAGAATTGATGCTTTTGAACTGTGGTGTTGGAGAAGACTCTTGAGAGTCCCTTGGACTGCAAGGAGATCCAACCAGTCCATTCTGAAGGAGATGAGCCCTGGGATTTCTTTGGAAGGAATGATGATAAAGCTGAAACTCCAGTACTTTGGCCACCTCATGCGAAGAGTTGACTCATTGGAAAAGACTCTGATGCTGGGAGGGATTGGGGGCAGGAGGAGAAGGGGACGACAGAGGATAAGATGGCTGGATGGCATCACTGACTCGATGGACGTGAGTCTGAGTGAACTCCGGGAGTTGGTGATGGACAGGGAGGCCTGGCGTGCTGCCATTCATGGGGTCGCAAAGAGTCGGACATAACTGAGTGACTGATCTGATCTGTTCTGATCTGATGTATTGGAAAAATATGATCCATTGATAGATATGTGATATGATGTAAAACCACCATATTTTAAGGGGATTATATTTTATCTTCTTAGTGCTTAGGTAAATGCTTAGCCATGAGACCCCTATTTTGGTAAACAGACCCCTCTCATAGAATGTCTTTTATGACATTATTATGGCTTCCACTGTAGACTTTAAGGAATATTTTGTTCATATACATCACCAAAATTAGATTCACTTACAATAGAATAAATACTTAATCTTATTAGTATTTACATATACATGATATCCAAATTGAAATAAGCTCTTCCACATACCTTCAGTATCAAATCCAATCATTAATTCAGTCAATGTTTATCAAGGCTCTGCCCTGTGCCTGGTGCACTTGGCTGATGATAGAGAAAGAAGTAGGAGGACTCAGCCTCTGCTGTAATAATATGCATACAAAAGGCAAAGACAGATTACAGACAAATAAGAAATGGTAACTTAAAAAATGCTAAGTAGATATAGAATAACTGGAGGGAGAATTAAAGGAGTGCTTGCAACAGGTACATCTGGAGTAACATTTGATCAAAAATCTGAATGCTGAAGGAACCAGCCATGTAAAGATCTGGGGCCGAAACCTTTTAAGACAGAACGTGCCTCAAGTGCAAATACTTGAATGAGAGATGAAATCAGTGTGGCTGGAATTTACTAAACGAGGGAGGACATGCTAAAAGCTGAGGCTGAGAGATGGACTGGACTGATTCACACAAAACGTCATAAGTTAAACAAGGAATACAGATTTTATTCGAACTGCAGTGGTGGGAATCTATTGGCGAAGGGTAGGGAGGTGAAGGATTAGGGGTGGGTGGGGTGGATGTGCTTAGATGAAGTAATGAAGTGATATGATCAGATTGGCTCCTTTAAAAATTTAGCTTGGCCACTATGTGTAGGGAGAAAGAATAGAAGTAGGGAGGCCATTGAGCGAGCTATCCTCATTGATCTATGTGAGACATGGGAGCAGAGTCCGATGTACTGCAGTGGCCCAAACTGATTGATTCAGAAGGTAGATTGGAATTAGAGTCTACAAGACTTGCAGATTTGCAAACAGATTGGACATGGCAGAGAGGGTAAGAAAGAAAGCAGAAAGGTTAAGATCTGAGTAATGGCGTTAAGCTATTTACAGAGATGGAGAACACTGGAGCAGGAGCATGTTCATTGGAGCTGGAGAATTTGTTCATTATTGGTGTGTGTATCTTATTCAAATTGGAGATGTCAAATAAGCAATGGCTGATGGATGTTTGAGGGAGCTCAGGAGAGAAGTTAGGACTGTTTATAAGTATTAGGGGGACTGAGCATGTGAATTGACCCAGATCCCTTAAGAGGTAGAGAGAAGAGAAAGGTCCTAAGCAGGGAGCTCTGGAAGCCTTACTGATTCTGGATGTGCATTCAACCCTTAGATGATAACTAATGATTGAAGTCTGTTAGAAGCAATACTTGATTTTCCTGATTTTGAGAAGATAATCTTGCAAAACCACAGCTCCAAAATATAGTCTTAATAATAGTCATGGTTGTATCACTAAAGTTCATTGCTGTCAATAGTCAAGAGAATGAGAACTTCCTAGTTTGTTTTAATTTCAGGTAGTTTTTCTTTTATTAAATGGTATCTTGAGTTATCAGAACCCACGACAAAGCAACATGATTCATACTTGTTTCACAGTGTTCCACAACCATATGGTGTTTAACATGAAGGGGTGCTGACTATTTCTTAAAGCAGTCAGTTTGAGATCAACACTTTTGCTCTTTGCCTCTCTGTGTTTCATGCAAAATTAAGCAACTTCTCCATTAAAGCCATCTACTTTTCTCTAGTAGCACACATCCATACAAGCTCTTCAATTCCACCTCCATCCTCACTCAATGTTACCCAGGTACATAGTAACTTTTTGGCGATAGCTTAATTTTTTCAGAACACCAGGGTGGGCTTACAGGTAATGCTTTAAGTTACCCCTTATCTGCAAATGAACTTTAATATGAAGTTACAGTTTGTGTCTTTGTGAAAATGAATTACCTTGTTCACCCCAGTGACTCAGAACATGTATTACCTGTTGTTTGGTAATACCAATTGTTCTTCTGTTTCTGAACATCACCTTTGGAAAAGTGTTGACTTGATTCCTGTATTTAACTCATAATTTTAGTGTTTCTTTTTTGATTGTATTGGGGCACAAAATTATTTTTTTTAAATGATAAAAGTAACTTTTCTTAGAATCATGGGCTTTTGAGGTAAGAAGAGGCCTTAGAGATGCTCTAGTAGCACCCTCTCATTTTGCAAGTGAAGGATTCGAGCCGAGTTTAATTTCACAGAGCTGATCAGTGGCCTAGCCGTATACAAATAAGCATAAATAGTAGCTAGTACTTCAAGCCAGGCTTGCACTATGGCTGTACACACACACATACACACACACACATAATATGATCTCTGCTATTGAGAAAAGATATGCATCCATGAACATGGATAATCCTACATGATGAATCCTATAGATAGAAGTTGTTTTAGGTACAGAAACGGAAGTGCAGCCACCTCTGCTTTGAACTTTAAGAGATACTTCTCCTGTGACTTCTCTTTCCAGTTTAAAAAAAAAAAAAATTGCTCATTTTGGAAGAAGATGAGTCGAGTTTGTGTCTTGTCTTCTATATGGAAACCTTTAATAGGTCATGCTTTTCCTTTTCAAAGTTTATATGTACTAAACTGACCCAGAGCTTTTATGTTTATTTCCCAACTATAGAAGCAACAGTTCTGAGCTATGACGGGAGTATGTTTATGAAAATCCAGCTCCCGGTGGTGATGCACACGGAGGCTGAGGATGTGTCCTTACGGTTTCGATCCCAGCGTGCATATGGCATTCTCATGGCAACCACCTCCAGAGACTCAGCAGACACCCTCCGCCTGGAGCTGGACGCAGGGCGTGTGAAACTGACGGTCAACCTAGGTAACAACTCGCCTTCCCCCATTGAACTAACACTTTTCACTTTTTGTTCAGTTTTGCCTGCAAACATTTATCAAGTAGCCTGTTTGCCATGGAAAGTTAAAACACTTAATAGTCTCATCTCCATTATTTAAATTCATTTAGGTTTTGGGGACATCTTTTTATTGTTTTTATATTGTTTAACATAATTTACTGTTTTGTGGTTCCTTCCACTGAGGGTTCTTAAAAGGGAAGCCATGTGCATTAATGAGATTATTGAAAATATGAATTATTACGCTTGATGATGCCTCAAACTGAATTTCCTATTTTTACATTGACTGACATTCTGATTGGTTATAGATAAAATCCTTTCAGATAAAATAAAAATCCACCAACTTTGACTTGGATAGCACATGCTATAAAATGTCAAATGTCTAGTTTGTGATTTAGATCAACAGTTGCTCTTTGTCTATCCTTGGGCTTCTCCTTTGAACAGTTACCTTCGTGGTATCCCATCTTTTCTGTTTGGAAATACTGTGTGGTGATATTTTGCTATCAAACAACAATCCACAACCCTTCAATGCCCAAAGTCTGCGGCCCTCAGCAAGCAGCCATGAGAACACTAAAAACACAGACTCTTCCGCAGAAAAATAATGCTTTCCTGCTTAATTGTAGCATTCAGAAAAAGTCACTACAGTAAAACCTCACCAA
Organism: Bubalus kerabau; assembly: GCF_029407905.1. Taxonomy (NCBI): domain Eukaryota; kingdom Metazoa; phylum Chordata; class Mammalia; order Artiodactyla; family Bovidae; genus Bubalus; species Bubalus kerabau. The sequence continues at coordinate 35,680,705 of NC_073634.1, read as the reverse complement.
ACTGGATAAAATCTAGGGGAAAATCAGGCCAAATTAAAAAAAAGAGTATGAATTGTAGACTAAAAAAAATAATGTAAGCATATTTGTTTTCAAATACATTCAAAAACACAAATTAGTAGCTCAAAAAATCTTAAGGAAAGGTCTTACAAGGCTAATGTTACTGGGTGGTTAAGAATTATCCATAATTAGCACATTGTTTCACTAAAGTTGCTCCATCGGTGTACTGGAAATCAGTTTTTTTTCCAAACTTGGCCTTTCACAATTTGTTTCATTTTTCTCAGACAATCTGCTCATAGCGAATGAAGAATTACAGATATTCTGCCCAATAAGTTTCAATATTAAAATTAACTCCAAATAATAGGAGTACAAATTAATGAGGTTTTACTGTATTTCCTGGAAGTACTGAACACACACAATAATGAATAAGAGGAAAGAGAAAAATAAAATTCAAGACTACATAGATTTACAAAAAGTGTAGGAAAATGTGATGAGGTATGGCATTTGTGAAAACCCCACATATATCAAACTGTGCTGGGCAGAATAGTAGCTCATAAAATATAAAATTATTTCATTAGTAGTTTGTTTCATACAATTACATTCAATTAACATTAAGTTTAAAAGTCCAATAATAAGGTTGTTTTTCTTTTTACGGAAGAACACATAATACTTTTTTACTCTTCTGTTAGAGTTCCCTCTAGTGACAATGATAGGTTACTACAAGCCCATCAAAATTGCCTAGTTTCAGTAAAGGGGCTGTTAGCCAGAGGAGGTGAACACACTCATGGGAATTTTCTAACAGCAAAGCATTCTGTGGAAAGAGTTGTGTAGATGCTGATCCTTGGCTGTTTGCAACCACTTTTCTGATGCGGTTGACGACACATGACAAACTCAGCTATATGGAAACAGAATCTAGGTTTGTGTTTTTCATGTTCCCCAAAGGCATTCAATACAACAACCAAATCCAACAAATATTTACCTACATATAAAATAAACATAAAACACCCCACATGGTCCTTTAAAGATACCCTTATAATTATAATCTACGCTATTCAGATCAAACATTCCATTCTTGGGGAATCTGCTTTTATATAAGAAGAAAGTATAAGAAAAGAAAAATCAATAGCAGTAATAACCATGAACCTTATTATATAGAGATAACATAGTTAGCTCCTAACAGAGGAATAGGCCTACGTGCTCCCGGGAATGACACTACTCCTTAGTCACTAGAGTTTCTAAAGGAAACAAAGTGTTTATTTCTTTCTCCAATTAATACAAGGCATGGAATCCAGCTAACTCCTGGCTGTTTACCTTTTTTTGTCCAGGCAAGTAATAGTAACAACAGCAACAACAATAATAATAAATACATTAGAGTGAAATAAGAATAATTTCAACTAGCTCTCCGTTTGACCACCACGATTCTAAAGCATTCTGTTGGCCTTTGCGGGATAATAGATTTTGGAGGTCCAAGATGTCTGAGCCTAGCTGAGCTTGCACTGTTCCCCATTGTGACGGAGCACTTTTTAATTAAATTGTAAACAATGATTTGTTCTTTCACAGATGGGAAGAAAGCTGCAGCCAGTCTAAGCCAAGCATCTTTGACAGTTAACAATTCTTTATTTCACTTAGATTTGTCACCATGTAGCTTTGTTTGAGTTGGCCATTTTTTAAAAAATTCTTCTCCCGTTGTTTCCAATGGTGAAGTTTTATAACAAAGAATCTGGGTTCTAGAAGTATGTAAAGAATAAATGATATGGAGTGGCCATATTTGCATGTGTCTGTCCCCGGAAGGGTGGACTGTGATTTTATTGGATGTCTGCAGCTATTACCTTGAAGGATAAATTTTCATTTTTCATCTATTCTTCCCCATCTAGATTGTATCAGGATTAACTGTAATTCCAGTAAGTGCCTATTCAAAATTTTTAAAATGTTATTCCTCCATTATGATGTAGCTAGTGAAGAAAAACAAAAGAGAGAGCAAGAGAAAGTTGTTTATAAAACTCATGAGTTCACTTTTGAAATACACCAGTCCATCATCTGGGTTGTAAAAATTCATTTTGAAATCTGTCCAGCTGAAGACGTTCCTGCTGCAGTTCCTACCTCTAAGTGGGAAAAAGAGGTGAGAAATATCCTGTAACAGAAGGTACCAACACCTCTGTAGACCTGTGGATAAAGCTGACAGCATTTGTATTTTGGTAAATCTTGGACTCCAGTAGTTCTCTTCATAACCAAATTAGGATAAAATGCTGTGGGTCTTAATTTCCTTCACTTTCTGTTTTTATCTCTTAAATCAAACATAGAAAAAAATCTCTTTTATTTGAAATTTACTATTGAACTCTTCTAAATTCAACTAAAGTTTTACATTGAAAAATGTGTGTTTTTCCAAGTTTTATATATATATATATATATGTACATGTATATATATTCAGAATATGACTTATCTAAAGAGTTTTTCTGGTTTACTGAGAGTATTTACATAATGAATTTTTACATCCTAATCATATATCTGCAAAAATAACCAAAACCCTTCAAATCTGTGATATGCATGCCAAGTGATGAGATAGAAAAGATGCATGGACTGAGTTTTTTTTAATTTGGACTAGAGAACTTGAAAGGATGTAAGGACTGTGATTTTATTTTGAGTTGTAGCATTATCTTGAGTGAATTTATTTATTTACATAAATATTTAGGTTTTTCTTTTCCAGGTTTTGCTGACCACATTAAGGAATCTCTTCCAATATAAAAAAAGTTGTTAGCTATTTAACTAAAATGGTTCTAACAAGCTTCTAATCTTTCATTGTCCTATTCAGTAAAATATATATATATTTTTTATATCCTTGGAAAATGCTGAATGTGAATTGATGGAATACACTCCCAAAACCTTTGGCTATGTATCCAAATGGCAGTAAGTCATCCTCTGAGAAACAAAATGGTGGTCTTCAGCTTACAAAAGCAATAAGCTTATGAAGCGTGCTTCTGATAACTCAGATTTGTCTTTAAAATATTTTAATATTCATTTTAAAGGACCATAAAGGACTATCTTTCCAATCATAACAATAAAAAGGTAATAGAATCATGATTGGTTAAAAAAAAAAAAAGCTGTTGAACTGTCATATAAGGCATTAAAACAGAGAAGGCAATGGCAACCCACTCCAGTACTCTTGCCTGGAAAATCCCATGGACAGAGGAGCCTTGTAGGCTGCAGTCCATGGAGTCGCGAAGAGTCAGACACGACGGAGAGACTTCACTTTCACTTTTCACTTTCATGCATTGGAGAAGGAAATGGCAACTCACTCCGGTGTTCTTGCCTGGAGAATCCCAGGGACGGCGGAGCCTGGTGGGCTGCTGTCTATGGGGTCACACAGAGTCAGACACGACTGAAGTGACTTAGCAGCAGCAGCAGTAAGGTATTAAAAATCATCTCAGACAGACTCTAGTTCCTGAACTAATCTCTCAGAGATCTCACACAAGTGGAATTTTTTCAAATATTCATCATCTCCTTTCAAACTCCATCTCTACCACACTCTGAAAAGAAGCACAGTTTTACCAGTCTGATACCATGATCCAGCTTGCTTTCACCTCTGGACTATAAATACAGGCAAAGTAACAACTCACAAAACCCTTTCCCAAGGCCAGATTTGTGACTCAAGGCAGCTGTAGATGTTCTGGATGCTTCCTGGATCTTAGAAAATCCATGTGAGGAAACTATTTCTTTCTAGACTTATGCTTTATTTTTATTTATATTAGGTATGCAATAATGCATGGGTTTTTAGATTTACAAAATGTGGCTACATAAACTCTAGTATTTAATGGAAATTGCCCCATCAAATGTGCTTCTATGTTATCTAGCTCTATCATTTTAAAATACACATTTATGGTTTAATTACCCTTGTTAGATATTTCTCTTTATTTGGCTCATTATTATAAGACTGATACTAAGTATATTTTCTTTAGATATTTCACAAAATAATACTTTAAGGACAAAAGTCTTTGATGGTTAGTGGATTTTTTTTTTCCCGTTTTAAAGATAATATCTTACCCTTAATTTTACTTTAATTAAACCAATGATTATGAGCTTTCAGTGTATACTGCAGACAGGACTGCAAATGCCTTAACTTGACAGCAGTCACTGGAAAGAACATTCAGTGATCAGGTAATGTTTTTATTTCTTTGCCTTTGTTTTATATGGGGAATAATGGGCAAATATACCCAGAACTCTAAGTTCCATCAAGAAATCATGTTATTACTCAACTTTGAGGATAGGGAGGAATTTACATTTTAAATAATGCAAATCTAACTCACAGTGATTAAATAAGCAGAGATTTCCACCTGGACTGTATTTCATACTCATAAGGAAATATAAATAAAATACTTGTATCTCAGTATAACTTGTAGTTTAATGAAAGACTGATTTATTACATTTATCCTCTGCAAGCCATGAGTTTGTCTGAAACTGAAATGTGCATTTACTAACTCACAAACTTATACCACCACCATCTAAAAGTTATACCACACCTAAGATATCAGCTGTGTTGTGAGCTTAATATGCAATACCTCAGTTGATATCTTTAAGACAATTTCCACAGGAAATATACATACAGTAACAAAAATTATCATACTTTGAGAATTAATAGTAAATTATAAATCATTAATTTTGAATGGGAATCTCTCATTTCTCTACTCTTATACAGAGTTGCTCTGCTGTTTCCTATAATCACTCCATCCTTTTTAATCCTTCCTTCCCTTAGTTTATGGCAGGTGTTACTTCATATGGAAAAGAAAATACATGTATCATCAGATTCTCCAGTCTTTGCTACTGAAGAATAGGTATGAGGTGAGGAGGGAAGAAGGTCTAGCTGTGTTGCATGTCTTCAGACCTGTAGGACTACAAGGTGGTATATATTTCTTTTTCAGCCCTTCCTGTATCAGTAGTTTAGATGCAGCAATGCACTCTTCCACAGACAGGCTGAGCAAAGTCTTTTGTTAAGGTTCTTTTGAGAAAAGGCTGATTTTAATTTCAGGAACCATCTCTGTCAAACCCTTTGTTGCCACTATCCCTCCCTCCTCTAATAGGAAGAGCTGTCAAGAATTTTTAAATGGAAGGAAATAGCCCATTTTTATTTAAAAATAAAAAGCTTATTTTCATGTGTGGAGAGGGTTTTTTTTTTTTAAGAACCATCTCTGTGAATAGCAGTCATGTCAGTGTCAAAATGTATGCTTTGATCTCTCTGATTACAAATAGAATGTCTCTGCACACAATCCCAGACCAGACTCAGTTCTTTGATGTCCATCAGCTTATTTCATTGCTAAGATATTTTTGTTATCTACAGCTTGGTATTAGATTAGGTCAGTATTTAAAAATTTATGGAAGGGAAGGCAAACACAGAAGTGTATTATATCTACAGCCCTCCATTCTCATCTATCCAGGATAGTCAGATTATTCTTGTCTCTTCAGTCAATTCCAATATGGAGAACCACAATCTACCATCATAAAGTAATTTCATATGGAAGTTGCTAAAAGAACCACCATCTTTTACTGCAGATAATGTCTTCCCTGGAGAGTGAAACTTACTTCAATAAAGGTAGATGGGAAAGGACTGTAGAGTCACATTCTTTTAACATAAAGAACAATTATTTGATTAATGAAAAAAGGTCTGGTTATAGATGATTTTACAAAAATAGTTATATATTATAGAGATATACACTAATACCAAGTTTTTACTAAAAGAGGCCAAGTCAGATGGAATAGTGCTTTGTGACTAACACATTAATTATTTGCATGAACAGTGAGTGTATGAGGGTCTCTTCCCTAGCCCATAGTGTTAATTGACCTAAGTGTTTTTAAAAGTGTAAAGAGTACAAAAGAAAATTTCTACTCCCTGTGAAATTTTCTCAAATGCATTATTAGTAGACTTTGTAATATTATTATAATAGAAATAACATTGGTTTTATCCTGCATTTTCTTTGTCTGCCAAAGTATGTAGCTTGAGATAGAGTGACCAAGAGAGTCTCAGTTTCAAATTTGCTGCCCAGTTATCAGTACATCCAAAGTCATTAGGCTATGTGTTTCTTTTTTTTTTTTTCCTGATAATTTGGGATCTGTAGTGGTATATTGCATGTTTTAATAGCCTCATTTTTTTTTCTTTTTCTCTTCTTTTAGTAACCTTACAAGTTGTTAGTGTTATAATCTTTGAAGGTTTAAATATATTGAAAATTTGAAAACTAAACATGCTCCTATCAACTATAAGTGAGTCCTAGTTGTTATACAAATAACTACTTTAAATATATAGCAGATGCAAGGAGGATTTTGTGATTTTTGTTTTTGTTAGTGTTGTCTTTCCCTTTTGTTTTGTCTTGTCAAGTCAACGACATAATTATGGAATATCCTTCTTGCCCACAGGAAGGTTTGCGGCCACCTCTGAATTCACATAAACATGCATTTTAATAAAACCATGATCTTTGATTTTTATTTTGCTTGTTTATTTATTTTTGTTTATTTAATCCTTATACATGGATCTCTTCTGCCCACCTGCTCTTTCTCCCTACCAAGATTTACTCATCTTACTTTTCCATTTCCAATGTTGTTTTCTCTTGTTCTCCTTCTTCTTGTTTTCTTACAAAAATAAAAAGCTCTATGGGGTGAAAAAAAATATCCCAGTAGGCAGAACTTCCAACTTTGTTTGGCTTCTTATAGAAAATGATTTATTTAAGACACAGAGATAATAAAATTGGAGATGGTGTTAATGTGGGCAGTGTCAAGGGTTGAAGTTCAGCTTCTTTTTTGGCAGTTCATTGTCTAAGGATTGCAAAGAAAGAAAATCTAAGTCCAAGACTTGGATATAGTGAAGAAATGCTCTGAGTAATATGTTATTGGAAAATGTACTATGATGGATGCCCAGAGTGGATAATAAGATCTTTGTATTATCATTTTATTACCAGAATGAAAAGATCAACTGGATATTAGTTATCCTAATTTTTTTATGTAGATAAAAATGGAAAGCAATAAAAGAATGCAAAATGTCAACCAGTGGCACTTAAGCCATATTAGATTGCTTTGATCAGGCTGCCACTTGGCAGACTACTTAAAAAGATATGAGGGAATTTCAGGAGGCTGACTCTTGTTAACATGAAACAAATATTCAGTTCAGAGCAACTGCCTGGTGCCTGAAGAGCAGAGAACTGCAAAAGGAGCCTCTGTCTCTGCCTCCACACAACCATCCTTGATTTCAAGAGTTCCATCAATCACTGCTTCTCACTGATTGGTGCTGTCCATCCACCTAGGATAGGAGCTGCTCAAGGAATGCTACGTCACTTCAGTCGTGTCCGACTCTGTGCGACCCCATAGACGGCAGCCCACCAGGCTCCGCTGTCCCTGGGATTCTCCAGGCAAGAGTACTGGAGTGGGGTGCCATCTCCTTCTCCAATGCAGGAAAGTGAAAGTGAAGTCGCTCAGTCATGTCCGACTCCCAGCGACCTCATGGACTGCAGCCTACCAGGCTCCTCCGTCCATGGGATTCTCCAGGCAAGAGTAATGGAGTGGGGTGCCATTGTCTTCTCCATCTCAAGGAATAAAGGAAGATAAATATATACATACAGAAAAGGGCAAGTTTTTTTGTTTGTTTTTCATTGCTGTCATTTTTAAAGCTTAAAGTATATATGAAGGAAAGGAAAAGAATGTTGATGAATGATTTTCAACAAAAATATAAGAGAATTAACATATAAAATAAAGAGACCATAGATTTCTGATGAAAAACAAATAACTCAAAGAAGCAAAAGCTGAGTCTTTTTCTTAAGGCCCATTGTGTAGGCAGTGTCTTTAGAAAAATATCAAAATTGGAATAAAATTTAAGGAAAGCCCATTTGAATTACCCGCTCTTAATATTAAGAGAATCATAAAGAATGCACATTTAATGACTACATAGATTGTGCAAAATCATCGTATGAGAGCTTGGTAAGTAGAAGACTTGGGTCTATTTTAGTGAACAGTTAATTGGCTTATTGCTTACATGCAAATATAAAATGCTTCAGTGTTTTAAAAGATTGCTCTTTTGGTGCAGGTTAAGAATTCATATGAAATCAGTCTCAGTTATTAATTTAGTCAGTTGAACATCTCCTTATTACTATGGCAAATGGCTGTGCTCAAAGAAATGCAGAATTCTAGATTTGTGTTAACCAAATTCATCAAATTCTCTTTCATTGTTGAAAGTTAGCGTTGTAACTATGGCCACAATAGAAATTGTCAGAAAAGCCTATAATGTTTCAGAAGAAAAATTCTGAACTTGATATTTTCCTTGGCTTCTGGGAAAAGGAAATTTTCTTTTCTACCACAAAATGTCACAAATTGTGAGACCACAATTGGTTGATCACAGGTTCCTATTGTGCTATTAGAGAGTTGATTTCTAAAGCATTTGCTATTTCCTTCATAGGTTAGAGTTTTGCATTGTTTTTGTTTGTTTTTTGATAGGGAGGTAGCATTTTAACAAGCTATCATTGATCCAAAAAATTGAAGGTCAAAATATGAATTAGACATTGAATGGCACCCCACTCCAGTACTTTTGCCTGGAAAATCCCATGAACAGAGCAGCCTGGTAGGCTGCAGTCCATGGGGTCACTAGAGGCGGACACGACTGAGTGACTTCACTTTCCCTTTTCACTTTCGTGCATTGGAGAAGGAAATGGCAACCCACTCCAGTGTTCTTGCCTGGAGAATCCCAGGGATGGGGGAGCCTGGTGGGCTGCCATCTATGGGGTCCCACAGAGTCGGACACGACTGCAGTGACTTAGCAGCAGCAGCTACTATTAAGGTTTTGTTTTTTTTTTTAATCTAGCCAGTCTCATTGTGAGATATATGATTAGAATTTCATTTATTTTAAAGAAAACAATAATTGTTTGTTTGTTTGTATTTGGAGCATATTTTTTTACTTATGTGCCTCTATAATTCAGGTTCATAAACAGTTAATCCTAAAGGCTCAGAAAGACTAAAAAGTGCTCAAAACTTCTGTTTAAAATAGCCTCTAATCCTTAGGACAGCCTTAATGTTCAATGATGATACATAGTGCCACACAAATAACTCGTTGTACAAGTGTAGACTTGTAGAATATATTAATATTTTATATATGAATATATTGCAATTTAACAAATATATTGCAATTTTTCAAGAAGTTTTGCCTTCCTAATCTTTCTCAAAAGAAAGCCATTAACAATTTACACTTCATCAATTACTTACCTATCAGAAAATATGGAAACAAATAATATAATCATGGATTTCAGTTCCTCATTTAGTTGCTAGATAGAAATTATGTATCTGCTAACTGCTAAAGTGGATGCATAATTTAAAAGACATTTTGTCCACTTAACCATATATCAGACATGATTAACATAAGCCTTCAAGCTGAGCTTTGTTTGGTTTCCTCTCTTCTCTACTCACTTGCTTCTGCTTGGTCATAGCTTCTACTTTTTTGTGTCTTTTGCTTACCATGGTGTCTCCTAGCTCATGGTTATTTGTCCACTGCCTCCTCCTGTGCATGTTTTTTTTTTTTTTTTTTTTTTGCTGCTCCTTAAACTGTTGACTAAATGTATGCTATGTTATCAAACTCCCCTAGAAAGAGAATCTAGTGGATTCATTACTTATCCTTGTGCTCTGTTGAGCAGAGCTTTCGTCATGTCACCTCATAAGCCACTGACCAGACTTTAACTTTGGGGGAAGATGCCCACTGGTGATCCAATGAAGTGTCCTCAGAGGAGGGAGCCAGAGAGTCAGTATACGCATCTCCAGGGTAATGTAGGAGCAGTGGGCTTTCCCCACAAGCATCTCTTCTTCAGGCTGTCTGATTAACAGTGTTTTGACTTTAACCATGAAATACCCGTGAGAATTATAATTTCTTCAACACATTACTGACAAATGGTACATAAGTCAAGTGAGCAAGGCTCTTTAAATGAGGGGAAATGCATGGAACCATAAAAAAGTTGGAGATTGAAATGTTCAGGTTGCTCAGAGGTCTTATCCATTTCTCTTACTTGTGACCAATGGGAACAAAGAGCAAGATGGGTAAGGAGTACATTATGAAAACCATTTTCCAAAGGTAAAGTAAGAAATTCTAAGAATATTTCAATTACTGTTACTTTTGTTGTACTTAGTATTGGATTGGTCTTTGTTATTTGTTCTTTGAATGCATCATTCATACAGTTGTGAGTATTCTTCACCCTCCCATCATCCTTCCCAGGAGGTCAGTCTAAATATAAGACTTGAAATATTTTATGCACAGTACTATTGAAATAAATATGTTATATGTGTTTCTTTAAAAATATAGGGTCATGGTGTGCAAATGTTTTGCAACAGTTTTTTTTTTTACTTTAACAATATACTGAAAAAAATATTAATATGTCCAGTTTGTAAATATAGCATGCAGCACTGAAAAATCTGACCCATTGCTTATTTGAGATTTTATACTGAAGTAATATGAAGCAGATCGAGGTCACTGAGCCAGCTGAAGAACAATAAAATAGGGAGAAAACATATATGTACAAAAATAAATTCTATCATGATTCATCAGAGACTTCAAAGCAATCATATGAACACTGATCAGAAGCATCTGTGAGAACGATCTTGAAAAACAAACTAGATTGGAATAACTGTAAATGAAAAGATACTTTGCACTGGTATAAGTTATTATCAGTGACACTAACTCACTCAAATGAAAACCTAACTAAAGTAATCTTAGTGTAGCAAGACTGACGAGGAGCAAGCACACAAATATAATATTTCTTCTAGCAGCTGGCTGACCAGCTCCAGGGAACCTCCAAACACTCTCTCCTGAGATTAACCAAATTAATCTGGTATAAGATTTAATTGCTAATAGCCATTGCTATAGGTGGGCAAGCACCATCTTAGAATAGCTCCTGTTTAGGAAGGCGTGTCGTTCATTTCAGAAGACTTTGTCCCAACTTCAAACAAAGGAGTAATCCAGTATTTTACCAATTACTAAAATAAATGGTCAAATAGAATCATAGCACTCAATTTAGTGACTAAAAGTTAGCTGGATAAATAAGCTAATTATCAGTACAATAAAAGAAAAATTAAATTTAGTTCTATTTGTTATTGCAATAATAAAATTCAAAATAGAGAATTCATGAAATCATTATATTAATACTTTGAAAACAATTTATATTATCATTCTAATTTGTACATGATAGATGATTGAATTATCATGTATCATTTGTTTATAGCTTTCTTTGGGGCATTCACTGAGGAAAAAAAGAAAAAAAGGATCAAAACAAATGAGACACTATAGTTCAAAAATCCTAAAGACATATTATCCTTATCATATTCCTGAGAATGCATTTGCTTTTTTAAAAAAATAGATATTGTAATGTTTACCACAAATAGTGAAAGCTAGATTTTCAAGCATTGTTATGATTTCCTAGTGAAATGAAAAGGAATAAAAACCTAAAGACAGAAGCTTAGCTTTTTATTTTCATTTTTTCCTAATGTGCTTCTTATTCTGGGAGAAGGTTTTTACAAGAATACCCCCAAAATATTGAGTGACAGCAAAATTTTGTTAAGTCAGTCTCACATTTAATGATATTCAAATACACTTATAGTGTTAATAGTACTATAATATTAGTATTAGTAATAATATTATAGTATTAAATTATTCCTTTAATTTTACAGAAATGTACATTCTTCTTGATCTTCTCATAAAAATAAATTCTGTAACAGTGCTGTATTTGGATGAGAAATTATTTAATTTTAGCATCTTTGCATTTGTCATTGCAATTCATGGCTTTGTTTATGAGATGTCAAGTTGAATATTTGTAAATGTCAAAATGCTCAATATTTGTATGCTTTTTCATTTTTGTTTTCATTCAGATAGTTTGGCATTGTGTAGGAATTGCATAATACTTGTTTAAATTTCTGTCAATATAAATCAATATAATCCTTTTCTTCTCATGTTACACAAAGGCTCAGTATATTTTCAGTTTAAAATGCTTACTTAAAATCATATTAACTGTTTAGTACTTAATTTTATACATGCAGACTATCCTATAATGTGATAAGCTTTTCTTGGAAATGGCCTTTTTTTCTTAAAATAAAGTCACAGTCCAGACTTTTCCTTTCATTATAGTAGGTTTATTTTATTATGCTTCTTCCTAAACCAGTCACTTGAGCTAGATTAGATTTTAAAAGAGCTCTTTTAAAACATTATTTTAGTAATATATAATTTGTGTTCATTTTTTACTGTGTTGTAGTTATATTCTTAAAAGGTAAATTGTATTTCTTAAAATGTATGTTTTTTTACATTGAAAATGATTTACATCAGAGATATTTATCCTGATCTGTCATAAATGGGTACAATCAATGTCAAAGTTGTGTGTAAAGGCTAAATGTTTCTTATAAACCTTGTCTATTTATTTGCTTAGAGCTAAGATATCTAGCCAGATATGAAACAGGAGGGGAGGCAGCTGTATATAGTAAAGTTTATTTTGTAGATGATAGGATAGCGTTGGTATGAGTTAGGAAAATGGCAGAGGAGTCTCCATAGGGCATTTCCAGTAGCTCTCCCAGGTCAGACCTCTTTGCACACAAGATCTATGTTTTCTTATAATTAAATACTCATTAAGCCTCGAATCCCCCATTCCTAAGCCAACTACTCTCTTTGTATTTGGAAGTTACTGACTACCGGCCTCAGGTCATTTTGCTCTCCTAGACTGTACGCATCATTAAATTTATTTTCAAGGGAACTAAGCAAAAAAGCTGTCTAAATAATTAGCCAGATAACCGAGTAGCCCAAGTTTTCCAGTTCTTGGACTTATCAGATTCCATGCTGCCAAATGTGGAAACAAGGGGATGAAACTTTCTATTTTTGACACTTCTTAGTGAAGATTGGTGTTAAAAGTTAATGGAGTTACTTTTCATTAACTATTTGGCTTAATTCAATATCAAGAGGTATTCAATCCACCATAAAAAAAAGTTCACAAAATCTAAACAGATTTACTCATTCAATAAATAATTAAGCATGGCTTTTATATTCAAGGCACTGAAAAATAGGACCTAGGGTATTTTTCCTGAAGTTCTAAGCCCAGGTGGCTCAGTAGTAAAGAATCTGCCTGCCACTGCAGGAGACGTGGGTTTGATCTCTAGGTTGGGAAGATGCCCTGGATAAGGAAATGGCAACCCTCTCCAGTATTCTTGCCTGGAAAATCCAATGGACAGGGGAGCCTGGTGGGCTACAGTCCACATGGGGTCACAAAGAGTTGACATGACTTAGTGACTCAACAACAACAACGAAGGGAGAATAACAATAGTGACAATATAATACTGATGATATTATTATCATTATAAACGAAGGTGTACCATGCACTAGGCATTGTTTTAAGTAATTAAAATGCCTTAAATTTATATTGTAAAATGGCTCTATTGTTAGCTTATTTTAGAGATAAGAATACTGAGACACAGAGAATTTATATAATTTACCAGGATCACATAGCTAGTAACTCATGGAACTAGGATAAAAGTTCAGAGAATCTGTGAATCTAAAACACATGCACCAGACCAAGATATACACATTGTAGAAAGTTTAAAAGAAAGAAAAGACTTAAACAGCAATCTAACCAAAGTAAATACAGTGAAATTGATTAGTGTGGGACTATTTCATTTCTCCAGTGGTTTTTTAAAGTTTACAAAATGCCTTTCTTCTGTTGTTACTGTTCATTTTTGAACCAAGTTTAATGTCTAATTTTATTTTATTTGCTCAAAGTACTTTTTAGTTGGGCTTCCCAGGTGGCACTAGTGGTAGAGAACTCACCTGCCAATGCAGGAGATATCAGAGACGCCCACCCGTTTGATCCCCGGATCAGGAAGATCCCCTGGTAGAGGAGGGCGTGGCAACTCACTCCAGTATTCTTGCTTGGAGAATCCCATGGACAGAGGAGCCTGTCGGGCTACAGTCCGTAGGGTCACAAAGAATCAGATGTGACTGAAGTGTCTTAGCACAGCACAGCACAGCACACACACAGAGCACACTTTTTAGTTAGGGAGGAATATTTGTAATAGTTTTAGTATAAAGAAATGTATCTGTCCTTAGGAGTCTATAAATGTCTCTTTTCCTCTACAGTAAACGACAATATAAAAACATTCTCAATAGTTCTCAAGGATCAGCTAAATTGAGGAGAACTTGAGGAGGATTAGAGAAGAGGAAGAGTTAGGTGACTGGGCTGGTACATCAGCCTTACGGCTGTGTGGATGATTGGTCTATCCAGGTCATGATTGGCACCAGATCTGGCCAACAAGACAGCTCTGAGATAGACAGCCTTTCTGATACTCCAGAGGCCTTGTCATTAAGGGCTCACAAACTGGGGAGGGTGATGTAACCTCACCTCTTATGTTGATAAATGCAGTCTTGTCTGCATATTCCTGAATGTAGAGCTAACTAAAAGAAAACTTTAAAAATAAATAAGCACAAAACCTCGACTCCTCTTTAGGGGTGGCTCAAACAGCATGCAATTTGTGCATTTACCCAGGGCTCTGTGTTTCGAAGGGCCTGTTTTTGGGTAAATACTTAGCTATCACTGTTCTGAAATACTACATTTTGAACAAGAGTTGCATGTCTTTACTGGGCTCAGAAATCATTTAATTGCTCCTTCCCCTTGTAAGGCTAGTATATTGCCAAAAAAAAAAAAAAAATCTTAATCTGAAAGTGCCATTTATATGTTTCTAATTTTAATCAGCTTTCCTAACTGATTCATGTGGAAATAAAAACAAAAAATTCTGCTCCCAGCCCAGTATAAAAATTGAGACAGATAAAACAGAAACATTGAATAAGAATCACTCTTCTTTCATTTCTGTTGGTCCTTCAAGGAGCAATCTGATTATTTTTTAAAGTAATTATTTTAAAACCAGAAACTAATGGCAAAGTCGAATAGCAGGCTGAAGGTGTCATAATTACAACCTGAGAAACACATCCTCCTGTCACTTCCAGGTATATGTGCTGTTGCCAGGAGCAGTGACTCAGGCACCCAGCAGTGGTGGCTCCTGCTTCTGTTTCTCCTGCCTTTTCTCTCTTCCTATTATTGTCACAATGACAAGGCTTATTTCCAGCTTCCCACTGGGTCCTGCCTCCCACTGGAGGCAATAGTCCTCAAAGTCAACTGCCAAATAAAGCTTAATACCTGGAAATTTTGATATACATAGACACCTAATTTTATACACATACACAAATGTCATGCATTCAATGAAAGTTGCTATTCTAAATTTGTAGAACAGGAAAGGTAATTACATTTTAGAAGTAGAAGGACTTTGCAATTGGTTTATGCCATTTACAGCCTTTTAACATTGTTCTTAGTTTTTGTTATTGTCATTGTTTTACTGAGAAGAAAACTCAGACCAAGAGCTGTGGGAGCATTAGACAAAGTTAGAATAATTAAGGTTGTTGTTTAGTTGGTAAGTTGTGTCTGACTCTTTGGCGACCACATGGCCTGTAGCCTACCAGGCTCCTCTGTCCATGGGATTTTCCAGTTATGAACACCAGAGTGGGTTGTGATTTCTTTCTCCAATAATTAATGTTATGTTGGAGTTAATGGCCACAGTCAATCTAAAACTCCGGTCTCTGGACTCAAACTCATGACTATTTTTCCATTGCTTATTTCTTTAATACTCAATGTGAAGATTCAGAAGAAAAGGGAATTTGTCTATTTATGTGTCTCGTTCAAAGACCTGAAAACTAAGCTGGCCTACTGTTTAAACAAATAATTATTGAAACAAAGCCATATCCATTAGTTTACATATAGTCTATGGCTGCTTTTGCACTACAATAGCAATGTTAAGTAATTGCAATGACAACCAAATTTGGCAAAGTGGAATATATTTACTATTTGGTCCATTCAGTTTAGTTCAGTCGCTCAGTCATGTCCAACTCTTTGCAACCCCATGAACTGCAGCACGCCAGACTTCCCTGTCCATCACCAACTCCCAGAGCTTCATTTGGTCCATTGCCAGAAGTATTTTGACCGCTATTAGTTCTACTAGAATGTAAGCTATAGAAAGCTCCTTGAAAATCTAACTTGGGACATTCCCAATGCTGAGATCAGTGTTTGGCACAAAATAATTTTTAAACTAAATTAGTAGGCTAGCTCATCTGGTAAAGAATCAACCTGCAACGCAGGAGACCCTGGTTTGATTCCTGGGTCAGGAAGATCCACTGAAGAATGGATAGGCAGAGTTGAACATGACTGAGTGACTAAGCACAAGCACATGGGAACCACATAATCCAGAATGAATAAGACTAGTTAAATGAGACTAGATAAACAGCAGATATAACATGGATCTGCTGCTGCTGCTAAGTTGCTTCAGCATGTCCATGTGTGACCCCATAGATGGCAGCCCACCAGGCTCCCCCATCCCTGGGATTCTCCAGGTAAAAATACTGGAGTGGGTTTCCATTTCCTTCTCCAGTGCGCGACAGTGAAGTCGCTCAGTCATGTCTGACTCTTAGTGACCCCATGGACTGCAGCCTACCAGGCTCCTCCATACATGGGATTTTCCAGGCAAGAGTACTGGGGTGGGATGCCATTGCCTTCTCCATAACATGGATCATTCGGTTTCAAAATTTCATAATTCTAAGATGTATGGTGCTGTAATAACTTCTAATTCAATTGCTGGGTGCTATAGGCAATTTAATGATCTTAAAAAAAAGTTACGTATAAAGATAGAACCAATTTATATCCCTAAGGCAATGTGAATTTTTTTGTTATTATTTATAGAAGTACTGTAGAAACCCCACTTTCATGTGATGCCCATTTTTAGCCCACATAGCTGTGGCTGAAAAGGCACAACCTAGTCTTAATAAAATGAAGAGAGATCATTTCTAGAAGGCAAACTAAATGAATTCCTACCTGCCCATCATCTATGAGTTTGCTGGGTTGTGGCCTTGCAGAAGTACTTATTCAAATCCCCATATTTAAATAGCTTAATTGATAAAACAGATTAGCTTCTCAAATTTCTAGGTTGTTACATATAGAAATCACTTACATTTAATGTTTAAGGCAACAAAAAGGAACTCTAGAACCAATTAGTTTGAACTATAGTGAGAAATGGGCACCTCATACAGATGATCCATGTATGTAGTTAGCATCTTTTAAAAATACCAGTGGAAGGAAATAGCTACCTAAAGGATATGCAATGAGTCTAACCTTTGCAGCCCTCAAGTCTGGAATTTTTTTTTTTTCAAAAGAGGTTTTATTTTTATTATGCATCTTCTGTTGTAAATAATGACCAACTACATTTATCTTCTTTTTGTGTTTTAAGCTATTAGTTTGTTCCTTGAGTTAGACTATTATATCTCCCCCCTCCCCCATTTCACTAATTCTTTTTTTTTTTTTTTTGATCTTTTTCTTTGACTTTTTTATTTTATTTTATTTTATTTTTTAACTTTACAATATTGTATTGGTTTTGCCATATATCAAAATGAATCTGCCACAGGTATACATGTGTTCCCCATCCTGAACCCTCCTCCCTCCTCCCTCCCCATACCATCCCTCTGGGTCGTCCCAGTGCACCAGTCCCAAGCATCCAGTATCAAAAATCAAAATATAGTAGGTCTGGGTTTGATTTTCTCAAGCTACATCTAACTTTCAACTCTAGGGACAGCTGTCATTACAGTCTACTAGACATCCTTAATCACATTGCTTCCTAGACTTCTTAGCTTTGTTTTAATCTTCACTATTGTCCTTTAATGTTATTTTCCCCCCTACATTAAAGAAAAAAAAAAAAACAATGAATATACTTCACAGGACATTTGCACAGAAAGCTTTCTTACAAAAAGTATCCAAAATTGCTATTATATACATCTTGAATATGAAGTAAATTTGAAATATTCATGAAATAATATGAAACAAATATTAAAAATAAATTTAAAATACATTTGCAATAATATCTGAAATGATCAGTGATGTTGTATTCATACATGTCAACTAACCTCCCATGGAGCTATCTATAAAATGGGAGAGTTGAATTAGTTATTTCTACATCCATGTGAAGCTATTCTTTTCTTCATTAAATAAATTCATTTATTGATTTATGACAAAATACTTTCAAATAGAATATAAAGTGATTAGCAAAAATAACCTAAATGATTAATTAGGAAGAAAGGTCAATATGCAGTTTTTTTGCTTTTTTAAGAAAAGAAAGAATCAAGTTGCTGGAAGTAAGCATATATCCTAAATCTTGATTTTATGATGAATAGAAAGAGATAAGGAAAGGCAGTCAGTTCTATAACTCACATGATATAAGAGGAAATAGCTTATAAAATCTTCAGGAAAGAGTTTATGAATTTGGACTTTGCAGTTATAAAGAGTATTGAAAATGCATGTTAAAGAGTTGATAATGTAGGTAGACTAAAAAGTAGCTTTGAATAACTGTGGACCTTGGTAATGTAATAAATGATGTTCTAGAAAAATTGTTTTTTTTTAATTCAGTGAAAAATCTTTTTTCTTAATCTAACTTTGAAAAGAAAAAGTTACTTGCAAATGATTTTTAAAAGCCTTTCCTGGAGTTTTCTAATAAAGAAGCTCATCATTTTCCTAAAGAAAGAAATGAGTGTCTCCCCCCACCGCCTCCCCCTCAACCCCGGAGGGTTCTGCAGAGTCCAGGGCTTCTGGGTGATGCCTTAGGGGACAAGTTGGCCTGCCTCTTTAACAGAATAGCAACTTCCCCTTTATGTGATTTTTATATCTTTATGTGAGATTACAGGTGGAAAAAAAAATAATTCCACCATTTAAAAATAATAATTAACCACTGCCACAGTTTTGTGACTATTCCCTCCCTAGCATACACATTGATGCTGGGAGAAAGGTTAAAATCAATGAGACATGTTTTGATATCCTAAAAGGAAAAAGAAATTTCAAAAGGAATTCAGATCACTAATGGTATGAATGACTATAATTCTGCCATAGGGACAAATGACTCTGAAATTCAAAATTTCAACAGAGGATAAATTATCCTAGGTCAGACCTAGGAGAGAAGACATCTCTATCACATTTTAGCTATGTGACCTTGGGCCGAGTTGTTTTAGCTTTCTAGGCCTTTGGTTTCACGCCAGCAAAATGATAATAATAAAGATGAAGTAAGTTAATAAAGTGCCTGGTACATAACAAACATTTACCAGGACCCAACTTCCTTCTCAGTAGCAAATTAAGGACCAGCAACCGCAATCCTTAATTCCCTGTCCAGTTCACTTTCCATGACACTTCATGTCACATAAATAACATTGTTTTAAACTGAGAATATTAAGTGCTTTTAAAAAAAACCTCTTCCAAAATCAATCTCTTCACATTTTTAATAATGCAGGGAAGGAGCTTGAGGTTGGTCCACAGAGATTTTCATGAACCAAAGGGTTATTTTTAATTGGATTTTGTGCCTGTTGTTATGGAAATTATTGTTTCATGGATAAAGCTTTATGATTTCACTGCAAGATCAAGCCCAGAATGGGGTATAATGATGATATCACCCTTATGCTTCTTTTTCTTGACAAAACACTTACATTAAGAGAATAGGAGTGAGACTGCTTCAAAAGCACACATTTTGAAGAGAAAAAAGATATACCCTATAAAAATAGCTTTAAAAATGATATATTCTCTTTTCAAAGATCAAAACTCAGAATGGCCCTTGCTGCCAGTAGGATGCTAAGATTCTGCAGAGTTATTAAACACTTCACTGTTGAAACTAGAAAGAGTTCCTTTGATCCTGGGACTTGCTTTCAACATTTGGTCTCAAAGCATTTTTGCAGTTGTTGAACTGCAGTTGTTGAACAGGCTTCCTCTAGTTATTTAATGATCAATCTCTCCAAACTCTTCTATCTAGACTAGTTTTTATTTGTGTGTCCAGATGCGATTTAACTTCTCTAAAGAAACAAAAAGAAATGCTTACTAATCTTAATGATGATTCTGTTTAAAATTGAAAGTGTTAGTTGCTCAGTTGTGTCCAACCCTTTGCAACCCCGTGGACTGTAGCCCATCAGACTCCTCTGTCCATGGAATTCTCCAGGCCAGAATGCTGGAGTGGGTAGCCATTCCCTTCTCCAGGGGATCTTCCCGACCCAGCAATTGAACCCGGGTCTCCTGCATTACAGGTGATTTCTTTACCATCTGAGCCACCAGGGGAACCCAAGACAGGAGGCAATTAATTCTGCAAAATTTAACTTATATCACTGGCTCATTTTAAGCCTCAAAGAAACCTCAAACAAGGAAGACAGAACTTGTTTCATCAATAACATTCTAAGAGAGAAATCAGTATAGTAGTCTGCAGTATTAAAGCAGTGATGTTTTGTTGGACAGACTGCTTAGGTTTCTTCTAGTACTTAGTTCCCTAATTTATTTTTCTTTCTTTTCTCTCTCCTTCTTCTTGGCATTTTCATACACCATCCTATGATCTTTGGACATTGGCTAGATTGTCTGGTAGAATTTGGTGGAAGAAATTGTGAACCCCACCCTGATCCTGAATCAATTGAAAGTTGTAGAATTAAATGTCATGTCTTTAGTCATTTTAGTTTACCAAGAAATGTCAGTATGTTAAAAAAAAGCGGGGGGGAATCCATAACCAAAGATGTATCATTAAAAACTTCATGATTTTTTTAAATGAATCAAAATATCAGATTAATAGCAAGGCTTATTTTTAATAAAACATTTTCAGTTCTATTAAAAGTTATTTTTTTCCCTTCCTTTGTTTTTATATGTAAGAGAGACATTTGTTTAATTTGTCATTTCAATAACATCAACAGATACTTTCTGATATAGCCTGTCCTGTCGCTGCTGCTGCTGCTAAGTCGCTTCAGTCGTGTCCAACTCTGTGCAACCCCACAGACGGCAGCCCACCAGGCTCCCCCGTCCCTGGGATTCTCCAGGCAAGAACACTGGAGTGGGTTGCCATTTCCTTCTCCAATGCATGCATGCAGGCTAAGTCGTTTCAGTCATGTCCGACTCTGTGCGTCCCCATAGACGGCAGCCCACTAGGCTCCTTTGTCCATGGGATTCTCTAGGCAAGAGTACTGGAGTGGGTTGCCATTTCCTTCTCCTAAGCCAACTTAAATTCAACTTGCACAAGTTTACATAGGTTCACTTGCAATTACTTTTCCAGTTGCTTACACTTCTGGCTCTTTTTCCTTTGGTCCTTAGCTGGAAATCACTTCCCAGTACCACTGCTTAATCATTTTTTCCCCTCCCACTCTCACTTGGCCCTTTATGGGCAGTGTTTTTCTTGACTTTCTTCACTTCCTAGAAGTCAGTACTTTTACCTATACCCACTCTCTGGGCCTTCACTAGTTCACAGACACTTTCCAGAAATTTAAAAGCCTGGTGAATATTGAAGGTACATGATAAGAAGTGCAAAGAGCAGTCATCACACAATCTAATACCCAGAGCAACCTCCTTGCCAGGGCCTAATCAACCAGGTGCCACTCATTGAAAATTGTTAGCTAATGGCCTAGGGTCAAATCTCTCCCTAAGGTCAGAAGATGTCTTATGACTGCTATCTTCTTCATTAGCCGAAAAAAAAAAGGAAAAAAGAGATAGTGCAAAAGAAGAAAATTTCTGAGAGAGGGAAAAGTTTGTGCAAATTTGGGAGCATTGCTGTGTTGAGTGTGCCTATTTATGACAACAGGTGCATTTGTTTGTCTTTGATTGATGCATAATGTTAAAGATTCTTCTTAAACTGTTACACCTGAATATCTATTAACTGGTAATTTTCCTTGCTTGCTGTGACTCTAATGGGCTTGAGAATTGATCCAGCCAGTCTCTCCTCCCTCTGTCTTTTTCTCTCCTCTTTCTTTCATTCCTTTCTCTCTCCTCCCTCTCCCTTGCTTCCCCCCTTTCTTTGTCTCTTTCTCTCACTCTCTGTGAGGTTCATTTGCTCGACTGATTCTGAGTGTCCATAATGACTGTTTGGCATATTCTACAGGCAAAGGTCCCGAGACCCTTTTTGCTGGCTATAACCTCAATGATAACGAATGGCACACAGTGCGTGTGGTTCGCCGAGGAAAAAGTTTAAAGTTAACGGTGGATGACCAACAGGCCATGACAGGTAAAGCCCTATCACCCTTGCCTTTGCTGAAGCTTTAGACTTTCCTATTTCTTGCAGGTGACCTTGAAAACCAAATGAATAACCTGAAGCTAATAGACGCAGTTCATTTCTTATTCAAATTCTTCCAGCAGCAATTAAATTTAATAAGCTGTATGTTGTTTTCTTTTCTCTCAAATGAGCAACAATTTTTTGTCATGTTCCTTTCGATTTAATAATTCAAGAAGTTAGATTTTAATTTTATTCTTTGATAAATATCTCAGGGCTTCATAAAATATTGAAGTTATTGTTTGGAGGCCACTTCCTGTTCAGTTTCTTCCTTATATATTTAGGCGATGAACAGCAGCACGTTATACTTTCTAGCTTCTGGATACATTGATAGATACGCTGGCATTCTGTCAGGTGAACTGCTTTTTATTTTAAGCTATGATAGATCAGTTTTGGCCATTTAGCTCTGTTGGTTAAGCTCTAATGTTAAGAATGTCAAGTTCAGTCCCTGATTTATGGATTTCTGACTGAGGCGAGGAATATAAAGGCCCACGCCAGAGACAGAGGGAAACCAAATGAAAGAGGAATTGGCTCACCTTTATTCTCTGCTGAAAATAACTTCAAGCATATGACCCGCTGGGATATTAGCTCCCTGTTTTTTAAGAGAACATCTCCCTGTTAATTATTTTAGTGCAAGATGCAAGATGGTCCTTGTGCAGCACTGAAGTGTCTGTTCTACATTCAGTCTCAAGGGGGTTTCCATTCTCAGAGATCGGGTGGTTATATCAATGAAGAAATAATGTGTATGAGATTTTAACTTCTAAGAGAATCATTCCTCAGTTCAGACGAAGCAAACTACCAACCGATAGATCTCTTTTGTCTTGTATTTCGTTAGCCCTTTATGGCTTTGCAAAACTTTTGTCTTCATGTGGGAGCAAACTTACTTTGTTTCAGAATCATCTGAAGAGCTTTAAAAAGATCATTTCCTGACCATACACCACAGAAAGTGTGAGAGGAGCCCATTATTATTATTTCTTAAAATCTCTCCAAAGAACTCTAATGCAGCTGGCCCATGGATTGGCATTTAAAAAGCACTGCTATGTTATGCCATTTTATTCTCCCAGGAAGAAAATCAACCAGGGACTTATTAGCATAAGAAAATTGCCAAACATAAGTCTCTAAAGAAACTGTGTGAACTCGGGGAAGGGAGGCAGAATTTTTATAGGGCTTTGGCAGGAGTGTCAGCTGAAGTTCAGCTAGTTTTGGTAAAGGCAGTTCTTGGAAGAGGTGTAAATTGGTTATGTAGATTAGCATCTATTGTTTGGACAGTCTGGGTTTTATCAAAAGGGGCAGAAATTAGGATCTGAGATCATGTATAAGAGGTTGGGAAGAAATAACTGCCAGAGACAAGGACATGTGAAGGTCACAGTAGAACATTCTGTAGTCCCTTAGGTTTGTCTCAAATCTCATACAGCCCTATGACATTGATAGGGTAGATGCATTCTCATTTTATAGATGAGGAAGCTGAGATTCAAAGAGGTAAAATGACATGTTACTTTGAAATGCCATTGTT
Source organism: Bubalus kerabau (assembly GCF_029407905.1). Classification (NCBI taxonomy): domain Eukaryota; kingdom Metazoa; phylum Chordata; class Mammalia; order Artiodactyla; family Bovidae; genus Bubalus; species Bubalus kerabau. The sequence continues at coordinate 35,657,081 of NC_073634.1, read as the reverse complement.
ACCAGAACTGAGAGAGAGCCTAGGTGTTTTTTTTTTTAATTGTGTTTGTTAACTTAAAAAAAAATTGTTTGCTTTTAACTCATGGTTCATTTATTTATATTTATTAATATCCTTGTATATATATGACTATGATGAGTACTTTCTCAGATATAGCATGATTTTATGAAGATTTTATATATATATATATATATATATATATATAAAAAACATATCAAAATCACACTTATCCTCTGGGATAGTATATGATGTACTAAAAGGTTGAGTAAACAATTCATGTTCTTGAGGTTCAGAAGAGCTTAAAGATTTCAGGAATAGCTAAGGCAATCAATAATATTTGAAGGCTGTAAAGAAAGGATAATACAGATAAGATTATGCGGGGAAGGGTAGAATGGCTTGGACGAGGCTAGACAGACTAGTGTTCAGGCAGCAGAGAAGGTTTGTTTTGTTTCATGTAACCACAGGACAGCTGACATGGCTAGAACGGCCTTGGATGCCAATAGGTCAGTGCTCCAAATGAAGGAGTTGATATTTCATGGGTTTTCAGGCAGTTGGGAAGTCACTGCATTTAAGCTGGAAAATAAGTTGAGAATATGTTTTGAGCAATATGAATTCTGTGCAATGTGCTAAATGCTTCAGAATGTAAAGCAGTGAAGTCCTAAACTACAGTGGCTGAAGAAGGTATAGAAATAAAAGACTGGGGCAACACATTTTTTAAAAGTTTTGTTTAGAAATAGTTTCAAATTTATAAAAAATTTCAAAAGTAAAATGACAGTGATACACTTTTACTATTGTGAGCATGTTGTCCCATTTGCTTTGACATTTTCACTCTTTTTTTCTTAGCCAAGTGAGAATAAGTTACATACTTAATAGCCCTTCACTGTAAATATTATACTTCAGTGCACATTTTCTAAAGATACAAACATCCCTTTACAGAACAAAGAGCTACTAACATCAGTAGATTTGGCATTGACGCAATATATTTCATCTGTCCTCTCACCCATATTCCCCTTTTGTCAATTAACCCAATGCTGTCTTTTATAGCATTTTCACCTCTAGCAGAGCATACACTAAATGCATTTAGTGCTCATATCTCTTTAGTCTCCTTTAATTGAAAACATTGCCATAGACTTTCTTTGTCTTTGATTACATTGACAAATTAAAAAGATATATAGTCCTCTGATCTTTTATCCACATACAGTCATTCTTTGGGCTTATCTGATGTTTCATCATGATTGAATTCAGGTTTTAACATTCTTGGATGAAATACCACATTGATGATTGTGTGATCTTCTTAAAGTATCCTGTCTGGAGACAAACAATATCCATATCCTTGACTCCTGATTTTAAAACTTGGCCAATATGTTGCCCAGTTTCTCCATTGTATGATTAATATGTTTTACTCCCTTACAACTAGTAAACTGTCTGTGGAGAGACATATTAAGACAATGAAAATATCGCAATATCTTCCTCAAATATTTGCCCCAGATTATCACCTACTGAAGATTTTTCCTGATCCAGTCTTTAACACAGTAGTTATAAATGATTATTTTCAAACCCCATTACTCTTTCCACATTTAGAGTCAATACTTAGCATTCTACTGTGTACAAGAGTTATCCCTTCTTTCTTTTTTCTTTCCTTTTCTTTTCTTCCTTCTCTCCCCATCTTCCTGCTTATCTCCTTCCTTCCCTTCTTCCTTTCTTTCCTTCCTTCCTTATTGGTATGGACCTACAAGTTTCTGAATTTTCAAATAGTTATAATTACTTAATTATTTTGGTGCTTAAAATGTCCCTATTTGGGCCAGTGTGAGTCCCATGAAGTTGGTCTCTGTGATCTTGTAACATGCCTTCACCTCAGATTTTTTTTCCTCACTTTTTTTGCAAAACAGAATATTTCAGGCACAACTTTTACTACCATGCCCCAGGCCCAGACTGAGACATTTACTTTCTATTTAGTGGCGAGTTAGGTGTAGGTGGTTGGTATTGGTTTGCTCAGCACTGCTTTGCAACCTTTTCTGGAGGCTAAGATGGTAAATACACTCAAGTATAAATACATATACCTGAATATATATAGCTGTTGAGTTTAGTTGCTAAATCATTCCCAACTCTTTTGTGACCCCATGGACTGTAGCCCACCAGGCTCCTCTGTCCATGGAATTTCCAAGCAAGAATACTGGAGTGGGTTGCCATTTCCTTCTCCAGGGGATCTTCCTGACGCAGGGATCCAATCCTCATCTCTTGCATTGGCAGGCAAATTCTGTACTGCTGAGCCACTAAGGAAGCCCAAAAGTGTGTGTGTGTTTATATATATATATATATATATATATATATATATATATATGTATTTGCTTTAATATGCCTCTCCACATAAATACACACACACACACACACACACACACATACATATAATGGAGAAGGAAATGGCAACCCACTCCATTGTTCTTGCCCGGAGAATCCCAGGGACTAGGGAGCCTTATGGGCTGCCGTCTATGGGGTTGCACAGAGTCAGACACAACTGAAGCCACTTAACAGCAGTGAACATATGTGTGTATGTGTATTTGCTTTAATATGCCTCTCCACATAAATATATATATATACACACACACATACATACATATAAATTACATGTTCACACAAATATACATATACATATATTTTAGAAAACATGAGTTCACACTAGCACGACCATTTCTACAGCATTGTTTCTTCCCCCATTTCATGTTTTCATATCTCTTCTTCCAACCTGGAACCTTGGCTCCCAGTGATGTCATTTTCCCATTTGCTCAATCCAGTAGCACATCTATGATAGTTTCAGAATTGCTTTACATTGTCCATCCCACAAGTAATAACCTGACTAAAAGCAATTCAGGATTAATTTGTGATTCTTTTTATATCTTACTGCCTAAGATTTAATGTATATAGTCAAATACTATTTGCAAATAACTTTGATTAGTTTGTTTCTTCTTTTCTTCCTTTCTTTTCCTTGAGTGTAGTTATATTATTCATTTGAAATACAATTAATCTTATGGATTTCAGTTATGTTTATTCCCTCCCATTCTTATGTATTCAATAACACTTGTGTGTAGAACATTAGCCTTTTTAAATCAGTGCAACTATTTTGCATTAGGAAGTGATGAATAGAGTATGAAAATTATATCAAAGCAGGAAACTCCAGAAATGTTCCCTAAATTAATCACCAGCTAATTTTCATTAAAATTTAAGATACATCTTTTCAGTTGCATAGATTCCTACCAAACTCCTAAATGAATAATTATATTCTACATTAGTGAGTTGACTTCTTCAACTTCTAGTCAATACATCATTTCTTTGTTTACTGCCATGTATTTATATTTATATACCACTGGAGAAGCCAATGGCATCTCACTCCAGTACTCTTGCCTGGAAAATCCCATGGACAGAGGAGCCTGGTAGGCTGCAGTCCATGGGGTCGCTAAGAGTTGGACACGACTGAGCGACTTCACTTTCCCTTTTCACTTTCATGCATTGCAGAAGGAAATGGCAACCCACTCCAGTGTTCTTGCCTGGAGAATCCCAGGGACGGGGGAGCCTGGTGCGCTGCCGTCTATGGGGTCACACAAAGTCGAACATGACTGAAGCGACTTAGCAGCAGCAGCAGCAGCAGTGAACATAATGTTAGGAAGCAGAGTGAATAGATACCTATATGGGTGTAGTTTGCTTATAGAAATAGGAACAAATAAATGATAGATTGAAAGGAGTACTCAGAATTGATACTGTTGGGACATGATTTCTTTTTTCTTTTTTTTTTATTTTCTTCTTCTTTTTTTTTAAATTTTATTTTATTTTTTAACTTTACAATATTGTGTTGGTTTTGCCATATATCAAAATGAATCCGCCACAGGTATACATGTGTTCCCCATCCTGAACCCTCCTCCCTCCTCCATCCCCATACCATCCCTCTGGGTCATCCCAGTGCACCAGCCCCAAGCATCCAGTATCCTGCATTGAACCTGGACTGGCGACTCGTTTCGTATATGATATTATACATGTTTCAATGCCATTCTCCCAAATCATCCCACCCTCTCCCTCTCCCACAGAGTCCAAAAGACTGTTCTATACAACAGTGTCTCTTTTGCTGTCTTGTATACAGGGTTATTGTTACCATCTTTCTAAATTCCATATATATGCGTTAGTATACTGTATTGATGTTTTTCTTTCTGGCTTACTTCACTCTGTATAATAGGCTCCATTTTCATCCACCTCATTAGAACTGATTCAAATGTATTCTTTTTAATGGCTGAGTAATACTCCATTGTGTATATGTACCACAGCTTTCTCATCCATTCATCTGCTGATGGACATCTAGGTTGCTTCCAGGGACATGATTTGTAAGCTAATATAACATGTTTCCACTCTTCTGCTCCTGGGCATGGCCTGTTTCTTCGTGGTAAAGTAACCTGTGTCTCCTTGGCTGATTAATTTTGGGAAACTCTGGCACCTACAACTTCATTAGGAATTCATAGGCCATTGGCAAAGTTTCACTCATGATCTGAAAGAAAAAAGACTCCCTTTTGAGATTTCCAGCTTTGGACAGAAGACACATTTGTTTCAGAGATTTTTTTTTTCCCCCCAGCATGTATTAATAAAATTATAAGTCTGAGTCCACCAACTCCGGTGTGCAAGAAATGACACATTTATTAATGGCTTTAATATCAATTTAAGTGAGACCTTGGGCCTTTCTTCTGGGTTTACAGAATATTTAATCATAGTCATGTGGCCCCTACTCCCACCCACCCTGAATCACGCAGAAGCTCCTGTTGGCTTCTGTCTTCACTGATTCCCACCAAAAAGACAGTTCTCCCAGTTTGTCCTTTAAATTATAAGAACCCTATTGTTCCTGTCCTAAGTGGGGCAAAGAGTCTTTGCTGATTCTTGCAGCCTATGAACTATGGTTCAGTCCTCCTATATTGACCTCAGTAATTCTCTCTGAACCCCTGAATCTTATCAGATGACAGGATGTTGGTGCTCAGTACTGCTAAATTCCACCGATGTTCATCTTTCTCCCAGTCAGTGGTAAATCTAGTTTAGACCATAAAGGCATTCTGTTCATTTCTTTTTCCTTTGTTGAACATCTTGCAAAGTATGCCTTCACAAAAGATTGGAAAAGCACTGTTTTCCAGAAAGTTGTCTTCCACTTTTTGCCAATAAAAAAAAAGCCTTTGAAGCAAAGTGCTAAAAGGAACTAGGCTAGTTTCTTAGAACTGAAGGAAGAACAAAATATAGACTAGCATTTCAGTAAATTAGCCTGCTATTTACTCTTTCTCAAAACTGCCAAGGCCTTAGAGCAGAAATTATATTCTATCTTCTTTCTGTTCTGTGGGAGTTGAACATTTTTTCAGTTGTGAAAACCAACTTGTTCTTTTTCAGAGTTAAAAGATGAATGGGCATATAAGCCAAATAAGCATTGATAATTTACCCAAATTATGCAACTCTCCCAGTACTTCACTCCAGCACTTTCCTTCCCCCAGCTCCCAGCATCTTGCTGCTCAGAGCTCAAGACAATGTTTTGTTTTTTGTTTTTCACAGTAATTTACCTTGATGAGTTTTCATCTGGGTGATTCATATTTGGGAAATTATGTTTTGCCAAAGATATCATGAAAGTCAACAATTCATAACAATAAAAAGTCAGCCTTGAGTTATATGACATAGAAAGGTTTTCAAAGATGCAGTGGAACTTTGCCATTAAGCCTTCAGTTTGGAATGGAATTTTTTTCAGACATTGTAATGGCCACATGAAACTGGCCATGCATCAGAAAAGCAATGGCAATTTCTTACTAAATTTGACAGCAAGTTCAGAAATCACTGAATAAGAAAACAAATAAATAAATAAAAGAAATCACTGGAGACTCTTCATGCAAAGTCCTATATTTTGATTACATCTTTAAATCAGAGTTTTATATACTGTTAAGTCAAGTTGAAAACAATACAGTACATACTTAGGCCATTCTTGGGAATGTCTGACCACACTGAGGCTCATGATGATAAGCAGTTGCCAGCAAAGAAACCCCAGAAAAGAGAGATTCCCCAGGACTCAGATGAGAAAGTGTCCTATACACTATTTGGTATCCCAATGTAGGGAGTTTTGGGATTTCAATTTATCACCTAGACTGTCAAAAAAATAATCTGGAATTGTGTGTTTTGTATGTGTGTATATGTTAGTGTATATGTCCTACATTGAACTCTATTCACCGCATATCCAGTTACCCAAGCCTGGAAGAAGTCATCATTATTGTATCCCTCTTCTCCAGCATTCTATACATTATTAGTAAATCCTGAAATTATATCGGCAAAATTATCTAATTTTATCCATGGTTTTCTATTTCTAACATAAACAGTCTACTTCAAATTGTCTCCAGTCTATTATATCCACATTCAGTTCAGTTCGGTTCAGTCACTCAGTCATGTCCAACTCTTTGCAACCCCATGAATCGCAGCACGCCAGGCCTCCCTGTCCATCACCAACTCCCGGAGTTCACTCAGACTCATGTCCATCGAGTCAGTGATGCCATCCAGCCATCTCATCCTCTGTCATCCCCTTCTCCTCCTGTCCCCAATCCCTCCCAGCATCAGAGTCTTTTCCAATGAGTCAACTCTTCGCATGAGGTGGCCAAAGTACTGGAGTTTCAGCTTTAGCATCAGTCCTTCCAAAGAAATCCCAGGGCTGATCTCCTTCAGAATGGACTGGTTGGATCTCCTTGCAGTCCAAGGGACTCTCAAGAGTCTTCTCCAACACCACAGTTCAAAAGCATCAATTCTTCAGCACTCAGCTTTCTTCACAGTCCAACTCTCACATCCATACATGACCACTGGAAAACCCATAGATGGACCTTTATTGGCAAAGTAATGTCTCTGCTTTTCAATATGCTATCTAGGTTGGTCATAACTTTTCTTCCAAGGAGTAAGCATCTTTTAATTTCATAGTCTGCAGTCACCATCTGCAGTGATTTTGGAGCCCCCCAAAAAATAAATATCCACATTAGAAAGATTAAATACACATACATACACAGTTTCATGGCTTATGTCTGCCTAAAACCCTTCAGTAGCTCCTAATATAATCAAGAGACACTGTGATATCTGACCTCTTCCTCTTCCGATCTCATCTGAGCACTAACCCCACCTACTTATGCCTCTACAGCCACACTCCCTGGCTCTTTCTCTCCCAAGTGCCTCTGTTGATCTGTTTCTCCTTTCTGGAATCCACCTTTCCATTCCTATCTTACAGTTTTTAACGTGGCTTTTCCTTTTTTAGTCCTTCAATTTTAACTTAAATATCTACTCAAGCACTTGCCCCTATTCCATATTTACCAGCACAATTTGCTATGTATCAAATACCTGGCATTTTTTCTCAGTTTTATCATTATATAGTTAATTATTTTCTTACCTGGTTTTGTCTGCCTTCCCCCAGTTGACCATGAATTTTGTGAAAATAGGAGCCAAGTCTGGTCCTTTCAACATTATTTCTTACTTGCCTAAAATAGCACCTGACTCATGCATATAGCCCACTCTAAGTAATTTTCAATACCTTTTAGTGAATCAATGAGTTGATCTAAGGCTGGGGTGAGGGGTGGTGGATCATTTTGTTCTACAGCAGAAATGTAACCCAACTCAGAGTAGGACCCAACATAAAATAGTAGATCTTGCTATCTGTTTTGGTAAAAAGATTTGATTTAGAAATTGAGGTTTGTACACAAACGACACAAGCCAGAAGTTTGACTCTTAATGGAGATTATCATCAACCTGGATACCCCAGATGCTTTGATCGGAAGCATTTTGCTAATTCCAAATTCTCCTTTCCACTAAATGTCTAGGAAAGATGCTGCGTTCTTTGAGTGGAGCCTTACCAATGTTTCTCCTTCAGTGTCCTTTATGTTTCCTTAGTCAATGTATGTATACAGCACTAGAGGTGGCAACATTGCTGACTGAGGATTAAACATTAGAATAAATTCTGAAAAATAAAGGATTTTTGAGAGGCAGCCATTAATGTTTTCTTAGTGGATAATGGCTTTTAGGTGCTAAGTCTCCTTCATGAGCAAGTATATCTGCCATTACTGTCAAGGCGATTTATATATGCTTATTAAAGAAAGAATAGGCTTTTGAACATGGGCCATAATGATTTTTCTTATAATTGGGCCATGGTTGCTCCAATACTGTTTTACTACTTTTTTATTATTTATGGTCTGCATACATATTCTATTCCTTTGAGAAAAGAAAACAGACATTACATGTTATTTTTATCACTGAACTTCTTTCTCAGTTCTGCTGAACAATGTACTTTTGTCTTTCAGAGCTGCCAATAAATGGACAATTTAGAGTCATATATAATTTCAAGTATTAGAAATATTTTTTTGGATATTCCCTTACTATCAGTTGGCTCATTCACATAGCTTTTAAAAAGAAACTTGATAGTTTCAGGATCTGGGTAGGTCCCCCAGGTTAAGACTTAGATTTTAATATAATGAAAAAGATAAAATAATCAATATAAGGAAATGTAAAAGCCCAAGTCATTTTTTTTTACCTTTGCAGATTCTTGATTCTATATAGCTTATTAATTAAATGTTACTGGCACCACTAGAGATTTGTATTTGAAAGTGATTAAAGGATAATTTTATTTGATACCAAAGAGGTAGTGCCACAAAGAGTAGTATCAAGGTCACTGAATAAAACTGAAGAAGGGGATAAAAATGGTGTCATGGCATAAATCACAGCAGGATCCTCTATGATCCACCTCCCAGAGTAATGGGAATAAAAGCAAAAATAAACAAATAGCAATAAGCAAAAATAAACAAATAGCAATAAGCAAAAATAAACAAATAAAAGCTTTTGCACAATGAAGGAAACTATAAGCAAGGTAGAAAGACCTTGCTTCAGAATGGGAGAAAATAATAGCAAATGAACCAACTGGCAAAGAATTAATCTCAAAAATATACAAGCAGCTCCTTCAGCTTAATTCCAGAAAAATAAACAACCCAATAAAAAAATGGGCCAAAGAACTAAACAGACATTTCTCCAAAGAAGACATACAGATGGCTAACAAACACATGAAAAGATGCTCAACATCACTCATTATCAGAGAAATGCAAATCAAAATCACAATGAGGTACCATCTCACGCCAGTCAGAATGGCTGCTATCCAAAAGTCTACAAACAATAAATGCTGGAGACGGTGCGGACTGTTGGTGGGAATGCAAACTAGTACAGCCACTATGGAGAACTGTGTGGAGATTCCTTAAAAAACTGGAACTAGAACTGCCATACGACCCAGCAATCCCGCTGCTGGGCATACACACCAAGGAAACCAGAATCAAAGGAGACACGTGTACCCCAGTGTTCATCGCAGCACTGTTTATGATATCCAGGACATGGAAGCAACCTAGATGTCCATCCGTGGATGAATGGATAAGAAATCTTTGATACATATACAGAATGGAGTATTACTCAGCTATTAAAAAGAGTGTATTTGAATCAGTTCTAATAAGGTGGCTGAAACTGGAGCCTATTATACAGAGTGAAGTAAGTCAGAAAGAGAAACACCAATACAGTATATTAATGCATATATATGGAATTTAGAAAGATGTAACGATGAACCTATATGAGAGACAGCAAAAGAGACACAGAGATAAAGAACAGTCTTCTGGATTCTGTGTGAGAAGGTGAGGGTGGGATGATTTGAGAGAATAGCACTGAAACATGTATATTACTATATGTGAAATAGATCACCAGTCTGGGTTTGATGCATGAGACAGGGTGCTCAGGGCTGGTGCACTGGGATGACCCTGAGTGATGGGATGGGGAGGGAGTTGGGAGGGGGTGTTCAGGATGGGGAACACAGGTACACCCGTGGCTGATTCATGTCACTGTATGGTAAAAACCACTACAATATTGTAAAGTAATTAGCCTCCAATTAAAATAAATTGATTAATTTAAAAAATGAGGTCATAGGAGAAACCAGAATTTCTAAGGATTTAATAGTATTATTGTTATCGAATTGTAGCTTGATCTGCTTGCCACATGATAGGCCAATAATCGGGAGACAAGGTGCCGAGGCAAGGAATAGCGACTTTATTCAGAAAGCCAGACATCGGAGATGGTGGCAGACTAGTGTCCTAGAGTCTTGTCGGGTCTGAATGCCAGTTTCCTAGGTTCTTTCACAGAACAGAGAGGTACCTAAGTAAAGTAAAAAGGCCAAAATCCTTGCAAAATATTTCCTGGCTTGGCCAGCTTTGGGGAGGGGATGTGTTAAGTATCCTCTTTACTGCAGCCATTCACAGGTGTCAGAGTCAGAATGTCTCCCTGTGAGCCAAGCAAAGGCACTTTGATCTTCAGGTGGAGAGGCAAGGTCCCCCCCAAGCAGGACATTATGTATGCTTACAGCTATAAATAGACAGCATCCTTTTAGTAATTATAGTTACAAAAGCAACAAAATGCAAAGGTTGAAGTAAAAGAAACAGATCCAACAAGGAATCAGATTTTGCTCTTTCCCCTTGCGTTTTTGCATGGAATAGACAAGAAAGAGGCATCTTGGGGAGGAGAGAGAAGAGAGAGCTATTTATAGTGGTAATTTTTGTCTTAAAAAAAACACATTCGCAGAGAAGGAATCAGAACAAACTAATAACTGAAAAAGAAAAACCCACAGCATAGTAAGGGACAATAGGAACTGTTGTCAGGATCAAGGACTAGCAAAGAGGTGCAGGAATTAAGAAGAGCTAAGTACCACTTGGGGGAGAGTTTTTAATACCAATGAGTTTATTAGTATCAAAATCAATTGAGTATGCCAGCAATTTTTATTGCACAACAAAAAGTATGCCTTTTATAATTTAATCACAGAGATTTCTTTTCAAATCTCACCTAGTATTTTATTGTCTTGACGAAAGAAATGGAAATCTGTCCAACTGGCTGAAGGAGGCCCAGGACGGGTGATGTTCAATCTTCGTTACATGTGGGAAGAAGGTTCAGTGTCTTTTCTCAGGTCTGAGACTGGGATCAGTTCTAATTCATATTTTCATTAATATCAGGGATGATGGGATAGGGTAAGCTCAATACATTTTCCAATTATGCCAAATTGAATAGTGAAGCTAACACCTGGAAGAACTTGATTGCAATTTAAATGACATTTTTGAGTTTCTAAAGAAACTGAATGACAGTTTAATTAGACAAAAACAAGATGCTGGGGACAAATTACTAGTGATGATAAGAATAATTTATGCTGTGCTTTAGAAAACAAGTTCACATCTTTGTTAATTTTATTTCAACCTTGATGGTAGGTAGTTATCACTCTGGAGGTAAAGACAGGACTAGGTAAGTTTTTAATGGGGTTGGTACAGAAAGATGGTGGGATGAACAGGGATGGAGTTGAATTGAAGAGTGAATCACTAAATAACTTGGCAACCAAGCTTCACATTATGGTGTTTAAGATTATACCTTGGGGTAATGTGGACTAATTTTACTGGTATTCTAAAAACTGAACATGCCTTGAATCAGTATGTTGTGCTCAATTTTGATATCCAAAACCTAAGTACAAGGAAAATAGCAGAGGTCCAGAAGAGATAACAGAAATTCTGCTTGACTAGGAGACTAGGTCTAGGAAAGACTGGAAAGTATTCAGCACCAAAAAGAGAAGATGCAAAGTACATATTTGATTTCAAACACATTTTCATGGTTCATATTGGAAGAACAGTCAGCAGGTCTTCAATATTTCTGTTGCTGTTGGACAATATACTGTTGCCTTTTTTGTTTGTTTGTTTTTCTTGAAGTACATTCTCAATAAAGACAAACATCACATCACCGTGGAGCTGGGATGTATGACTTTCTGTTGGGATGATGCAGGACAATCATTGCCCCTAATCCTTCTCCCCCTCTCTTGCCCTCCCACCCTCTCCCTCTTCCTTCCTTCCTTTTCCTTTTTCTTCTTCCTTCCTACCAATCATCCTTTCCTTTCTTCACTTCTTTCTTCTACCTGTAAAAAATTCTACAACTTTAGTGAATGTAAAATTTGGAGCAGAGATTAAAACTTGAGCTAAGAAAGTTTTATTAATATTATCTGATTCAGTCTCACCCTGTAAGGTCATTTCTTTGTTTGTTTTTTAAAGTTGAAAGTGCCCTGTAGATGCAGAAAATAGTAATAGACCATCTTCCCTTTTAGGTCAAATGGCAGGGGATCATACAAGGCTGGAGTTCCACAATATAGAGACTGGAATCATCACGGAACGCCGGTATCTGTCTTCTGTTCCCTCCAACTTCATTGGACACCTGCAGAGCCTGACATTTAATGGGATGGCATACATTGACTTGTGCAAAAATGGCGACATAGATTATTGTGAGCTCAACGCCAGGTTTGGCTTCAGGAACATCATAGCAGACCCTGTCACCTTTAAGACCAAATCAAGCTATGTTGCCTTAGCTACATTGCAAGCCTACACGTCTATGCATCTTTTTTTCCAGTTCAAGACAACATCCCTAGATGGACTAATTCTGTATAACAGTGGGGATGGAAACGACTTTATCGTGGTTGAGTTAGTTAAAGGGTAAGTGTAGGTCTGTTCAATGACAAATAATTAGAGCTTTGGGAAAATGAACCTCATTTTCCATAACTATACATTTAGCAGAAGAAGGAAGGTGGTTTGCAAATAAAGCATTTGTTTAAATCCCTTCTTAGGTATCTTATAAAGTTAAGAGGGATTCAGTGCAGTTCTTTATACCTAAATTTCCAGACATAAAGTAAAAATAATGTTTTAATTTACTGTAGGCATTACATAACTCTTACTCTTCACATGTGCACTTCTTTACTATGTGCATGGTAATTCTACAAAAGAATTTCTACACACTTGTCGGCTAATTTGTGCTAAGTTAAATAGCTAATGCATGCAATCAGATTACTTCAAGTCCACAGTATCCCATTTAACTAAAGCTTAATTCTATGTCAGAGTTTCTTGAAGAATTTAAAAAGATTTTTATGACATTATCTTGAAACTTCCACTTCAGTGGATCTTCCTGACCCAAGGATCAAATCCAAGTCTCCTACATTGGTAGACGGGTTCTTTACCACTGAGCCACCAGGGGTGTCCATATATATACTCTCATGTACACTTTGCATTCTACCAACTACAAGGTGCCTGGATGCACATGACCAGCGGGGATACAAGTGAACACAGAAATTTATCAGAAAACCACCAGGAAGTTTCCTAAGATGGCCTTGTGTAGAGGTTCAGGAGAGTCAGGGAAGGTCGTGCACAGGTTCAGGGAAATTAGGAAGATCTATGAATCCAGGTGAAAGAAGCTGAGGATTGCCAGTTTAGTGTGGTTGGCAGAGGATGGAGAAAGTGGTGACAGCAGAGAGTGTGTAGTGATAGATATTTATTTTACACGGTGATGAAGTGGAATGTGGACCGCAATTTTAGAAGTATGTTCACTGTTTCCTGTATTGAAGACAATAAAGAATCCTCCTCCTTGAAACTGAGTAGTGTTTCCTACATGTTTCTGTACAACTCACTCTTGTGATTTCTAGCAAAGACAAAACCACCTGAAAAAGAGATTTCATATTTGTAATATGTAGTGTGAATCCATCAAAAAATTCAAACAGTGATGGCACTTTCTCACCTTCCCTTTTTTCCCAGGTACTTACATTACGTGTTTGATTTGGGAAATGGTGCTAACCTCATCAAAGGGAGCTCAAATAAACCTCTTAATGACAATCAGTGGCACAACGTGATGATATCAAGGGACACCAGCAACCTCCACACTGTAAAGATCGACACGAAAATCACAACGCAAATCACGGCAGGAGCCAGGAACTTGGACCTTAAGAGTAAGTGTGCAAAGTCAGAGGAGCAGGCAGGAACACACGTGGCTGTGTACATGTGGCACGTCCTTGGCTTTGGGGCGTGTGTGTGTGTGTGCCTTCTGCAAAGACTGACCAGAATTTCATCTCTAGTACGATGTTAATAATACAGCACACAAGTGTCTGTTCCTCCTTTTATATGGCAGAAACATATGTATTTTTAATAGCAGCTCAAAAAATCCAACACCTAAGAATGCATGCATGATTAAAATTTAAAGAGTGAGAAAAATGTATTCTTAGTCATGTTATTTATAAAGAAAAGTAGGTGTTTGCAACACCTTTTAGTCCCAACAGCTTTTAATCAATCTGGAGTCAAGTTAACCAGATACCTACTGAGTTTCTTCTAGAGCTTATTAGTTTTTTTATTGGTGAGATTTCCTAGGTACATACGGAGCCTCTGACCAGCAGGGGTCTGAGGCTGGCTTGTACCCTGAGTCTCTGATGATGAATCTGCCCAACCCACATACACCAATGCAAATATTCTTTCACCAGCTGCTAAGAAAGTCTTAACAGACTTTTTTCCTTCCTTATTGATACTTGATTACTCAAATGAGCAAGACAAAATGCGTGGAAAACTTGTCAGTAATAGGAGAAAATAACAGAAGTGTCTATTTTAATGGGACTTTGTGATTCACTCAGAGCATATCCATAGATTCTGTCTCATTTACCATGATAGCAAACATTGGACAAGTGGTTATTAGCACTTTAATATGATTTCAGGAAATTTGAGCTTTGAATGACTTGCCCAGGGTTAAAACGACTGCTTCAGCAGACCAAAACATAACCTCAGTTCTGACACACGTCCCCTCCATGGCTCCTTCTGTTCTGTCCTGATATATTCCAAAGCCCTGTGGGAATCATCATGGTCACATGTTTGCCTGGCAAGAGCTGTTCATTTATATTGATAAGATCTTTCCCTTTGATTTGAAAGACAAGTACATAGGGGAACTGGAAAGAGAAAATCTATCTTTCTAGAGAAAAAAATATTCTTTCTAAGCAGGGTGAAAGAAGAAAAGGATTTCACTTTCTGCAATTGCAGAATATATTTACAATCCCGGTATTTTATTTGTCCGACACATAAAGTATGTGGTGATGGCTGTAACCCTTGTCTCAGAGTCAGCCTCTTGTTAACTTCAAAGAGAGCCTGTTTATGCCCACGAATCTAATAGGTGAGCTCAAAAAGTAAAATGCAGCTCAAACGAAATGCTATTTTACAGGCTAACCCTGTTTCTTCTCTCTGACTGAAGTGAAGAGAGGGCATTTTCCGTCCCTATTTTGTGGGGGGCCCCCCGTTTTGCACAGCAGGCTCAGGTGGTAATTGTCAAGGAAAAGGGAGAGATTGTGACAGACAGTGCTGGGGGTTCTGTCTGTGTAGGAAGAGACCTCGGTAAGCATAAATGAGCTTCCCTAGAAACTGCGAACACCAGGTGGGAGGCTAAAATGGCTGGAAAAGTGGCAGTTCACGGCTGAAGTCTGTGACATGCGCAGAACTGCTCAGACCTAAGTGAGAAGCCGTGCCGGGCAGTGGGTATGTTATGGGACAAGTAGGACGCCGTCTCCTGAGAAATAAATATTTGCCTATTGTTCCTTAAAAAATCAGAGTGAGGGGAATTGGATGACATCATATGGAATTCTTTCTAGTGGTGGAAGGGACTTTTACAAACCTAAGAAACCCTCAGAGCTGATTTTTATTAAAGCATGGAGTGTTTCCTGATTCTGAATATAAGAAAGGCTTTATCTGTAATACAAATGAAAACTATGAATTGAAAATAATATTTTATATAATATGAAGATGCTAACTTTTGACATCTGACTGAGTGCCTTTGTGTTTAAAAAAATAACACAATTTACATTCGAGGTAAATTTCTCAGGTGGACAAAGAGATTCTATACTAATGATTATGTCCCCCTTTACCTTGTGAAATTCCTTTGTGTTTAGACTTACCAGAGCGTGCCAGAAAGTAAAAGCAAGTTTCTAAAATTAAAACTTGAACATTAAAAGGCAAAGCTGTGGACGCGCAGTTGGATGTGTGATCCAATGGCAACAATGACCCCACGAAGCCCCCTTGCCTTGTATGTCCCCAGCAAGAGGGAACCTGGGGAGAAGCTGTGGTCCTGGTGTGGACATCTCCCAGCTTCTGCAAGCCCGGCGTTTTGGTGTGTGCAGCCAGGGGCCCTGGTCAGATGAGGGGTATTAACTAAGTGTTTGTTTTGTGCTCCATGTGGAGAGCATGGCAGAGAAAAGGGCAGTAGGGTTCCTGTCACAAAGAGCTTTCTGTTCCAAGAAGGCTGACACTAAGCGAACATTTACAGAGCAGAGAACAGGATTCCCTAGACCCACATCAGGACTCCGAAAGTAATCAGGTATCACCAAGTAGAGTATTAGAGGAGGGAAGTTCTCAGAGATACCCTGAAGGAGGAGCAACAAGACATTGTTTCTCCTTCCCACCTGGATGCCCCCTGGAATTAGAAGGGCTCAATGAGCAAGGAGAACATCCACAGGCGCTCTTCACTCTGATTTTTTTTTTTTGGGGGGGGGGTGTCTAGTTGCTCTACAGTGTTGAGTTTGTGCTGTACAATGAAGTGAATCAGCTATATGTATACATATATCCCCTTCCTCTTTGACCTCCCTCACCCCACCCCACATGCCATTCCTCTGGGTCAAAACAGAACACCAAGCTGAGCTCTCTGCTATACCACGGCTTCCCACCATCCATCTATTTTACATGTGGCTGAGCACATTCATCAGTCCCAATCTCCCAGTTCACTCGCCCTCCATCCACACATCGGTTCTTTATATCTTCGTCTCTATTCCTGCCCTGCAAATAGGTTCATCTGTACTATTTTTCTAGATTCCACATATAGGAGTTAATATACTATATTTGTTTTTCTTTTTCTGACTCATTTCACTCTGAATGACAGACTCTAGGTACATCCACATCAGTACAAATAACCCAATTTCATTCCTTTTTAACAGCACTGTTTCCTTGGCACGCTA
Organism: Bubalus kerabau; assembly: GCF_029407905.1. Lineage (NCBI taxonomy): Eukaryota > Metazoa > Chordata > Mammalia > Artiodactyla > Bovidae > Bubalus > Bubalus kerabau. The sequence goes on along the minus strand of NC_073634.1, from coordinate 35,640,214 downwards.
GTTAGTCATGTAGGGTTCAGCCACTCTAAATGCAAGAACAATGAAAGGTGACTGACTTTAGATAATGATTTTATTTTGTACTTTTTTTGCCCTTATAGAATTAAAAGAAAACGATCAGCTTTAGTCTACACTCTGTGTACGGTCATTGCCACATACTTCATTTCCTCTCAGAGTGAGGTCTCCCTGATTAAAAACATCAGTTATGTGGTGGGGTTCATGGGGTTCATATTTCTGCACCCTTCTCAGACAGACTGAAGCAATGATCTTTTGAGAATGATGTACAGGGAAGGCCAGGTGTCTGTATTTTTAAAGTGAAAGTGTTAGTTGCTCAGACCTGTCTGACTCTTTACAACCCCATGGACTGGGGCCCACCGGGCTCCTCTGTCCATGAACTGCTTCAGGCAAGAATACTGAGTGAGTATCCATTGCATTCTCTAGGGGATCTTCCAGACCGAGGGATCCAATGCAGGTTTCCTACACTCACTAATCCAGATGCTGTAGTTCAAAGCCCTGAACAAATGCAGTGTCTGTGCTGAGGCCAGATTTAACTCACTTTCGAATTTTAGTGCGAAGCCTGCTTTTGTTTTCATATTAGGATTTTACTTTTGTTTTCCTAGTTCTCAGCCAAAGTGATCTTTGGTTGCTTCAGGAGCCTTGGAAATATTTTTATTTCTTATGGAACCATACCAGAAAAAGACACTAGAGGGCAGCATAAGGCTGCAAAACCTGCCGTCTGGGAGGCTGGTGGGGCGGGGGAAGCGTCTCCCTAGTCTCCGCTGGCGCTGAGAAGCCGACTTTGTTTTTTTTTTTGCCCAACCAGAATTCCGCGGTTAGTCTTCAGAATAACACATGCTTTTGTTTGTGGCTCTGTTTCATTATATAGACAGTGGTTTGTGTGGAAATGTGCAAGCTAGGTGCTGATTATCCCGTTCCCCAGGTTGACTGGGAAGAAGGTGGTTAGAGATGGGCGAGAGTCTAATGATCTCTGAGAAGAATTCCCGCCTGTGACCTTGTTTAAATTGTCTTTCATGACGCTGCCACGTTCTCACGGGGTTGCATGTCTCTCCCCGCTGACACAGTTTTGTTTTCATCTTTATTTCCCAGCTGTTTGTGTCCCATTCCCTCTGGCTTTTATGTACAAGCTCTTGCTATGGAAAGAGCAGCAGAAACTCGCTCTGTACAGTGACTGCCTAACATAGCTGTCCCTACTTGCATTGTGGAACTTCTGGGTCCTGCCCCCTTTAGAAAGAGAAAGGGTTGGCTTAACTCCTCCTGCTGTCCCTTCCCTTGTTCCTGTATTTGACACATCTGTTTGCTTGCATGTGTATGCACATGGGAAGGAACTTCTATAAATTGACTCCCTGCTGCTGCTGCTGCTAAGTCCCTGCTGCTGCTGCTGCTGCTGCTAAGTCGCTTCAGTCATGTCCGACTCTGTGCGACCCCATAGACGGCAGCCCATGAGGCTTCCCCGTCCCTGGGACTCTCCAGGCAAGAACACTGGAGTGGGTTGCCATTTCCTTCTCCAATGCATGAAAGTGAAAAGTGAAAGTGAAGTTGCCAGTCCTGTCTGACTCCTAGCGACCCCATGGGCTGCGGCCCACCAGGCTCCTCCGTCCATGGGATTTTCCAGGCAAGAGTGCTGGAGTGGGGTGCCATTAGTCCCTACTAAACACTAAATGGATTTTTTTTTATTATTTATGGTTTTTTTTCTATTTTACACAGTCTCTGACACTATAAAATACTGTTTAGGAAACTACTTATTATTCAAAGTTAATTTTTACATTAAAAAAAATAGATTTAAATGAGGTTATTTTACTTACTCCTTGCAATTGATTACCCAGGGATTTGAATTGAGGTCAGTCTTGCTCATTCGTTAATCTAGTTCAAGAACAAAGATGGAGAGAAGGGTCATCTTTGCCTCCTCCCCAAGCCCCAATGTTCCTTGGGTCCCTGGGCCCCCTTTCTTGAGGCATTACTTAAGTTTATCCTTCAGCAAATTGAGGAAATTTCCTTCATAAGGAGAAAATAAATGATTACTGGGTGCAGGGGATACAGTGCCCTCAGGTGGCCACTTAGCAAAATTACTTAAAAGGGAATAATTCACTTACAGGGCAATTGTAGGTCAGCTCAGACAGAGCTTCGGAGAAGGCAATGGCACCCCACTCCAGTACTCCTGCAAGGAAAATCCCATGGATGGAGGAGCTGGAAGGCTGCAGTCCATGGGGTCGCTGAGGGTCGGACACGACTGAGCGACTTCACTTTCACTTTTCACTTTGATGCGTTGGAGAAGGAAATGGCAACCCACTCCAGTGTTCTTGCCTGGAGAATCCCAGGGACGTGGGAGCCTGGTGGGCTGCCGTCTCTGGGGTCGCACAGAGTCGGACACGACTGAAGTGACTTAGCAGCAGCAGCTCAGACAGAGCTTGGCCCTTTCTCTCTCTCGTACCCCACGTTCCTTGACCCCATGGGCCCTGAGCGAGTGTTCCCTCTTCCTCCCATCTTGTCTCTTCCCTTGTCACCACCATGAGCAGTGTCTGCTTGTTAACGTCCCTCGTAGCCCTCCTTACACCTACCTTGAAAAGCAAACACCTGCTATTGTTTATCCAGCTTGTAAGCCACTAAGAGCTCCCCTAGGCAGAGACAACCCGACCAGGGCTTTCCTTACAAATAGGTTCAATCTCTAAGCAGAAATTTGAAGATGAATAGCATTCTTGCTCTTTCCATCTTGATCTCATATCAGTCTCTATTACTCAGCTACCTACCCGCATAGACCACATAGGCCCCCTCTTTCTTTCTTCTGTGTTTTTGACAGATCATTACTGTACAACATCAGTGATCCAGATTCTATTCCAAAGCTCTGATCATGTTTAAATACACTCTGGCTTTGTGTACTCAGCCAAGTGACATCTGATAGCCTGCTTGCCTTGCCCAGATAATTTACGCAAATACAAAACTTTGAGAGTCTGACTTTGAGCTCAGCCTTAAAGCAAGAGATGGCATTAAGCATGTTGTCTGTCCTGTTGGTTAGGCTGTCTTTATTGCATTTCTTTTTCTTTTTTTTTTTTTTTTTTTTCAGTTTGTAAGGGAAAGAGATTTACTCACATTACTTTAGCTAATGGGAGATTATTTTAAGGACCCATTAGGAAGTAAGAGAGACAAGACATCCTTTCAGCTACTGAACAGTGCAGCCACGCAGAGAATAAGAACTTTGTTCTGACTGTCATACTGCGGTCTCAAGAGCAACCCTCATAAGTGTTTCCTTGGATACGAGTGCCCGTGTGTGCATGCATGATGAGTTGCTTTAGTCATGTCTGACTCTTTGTGACCCTTTGGACTGTAGACCTCCAGGCTCTTCTGCATCTTCCCAACCCATGGATTGAACCTGCATCTCCTGAGGCTACTGCATTGCAGGTGGATTCTTTATCGCTGAGCCATCAGGAGTACCCACTGCTCCCTAATCCAGGCCTACACCTCCAACCCTCTCTCTGCTGTGTCTGCTCCCAGTTAGATCCTTCTGCTTCATGGCTTCTACCTGTTTCTTTGTCTCCTGTATGTATTTCCACTTTTGTCTACTCTCCTCTTCTTCTCACTTTCAGATTTTCCCAAAGACGTGCTCTAATATGGTGAGTGGACCTCTCTAGAACACAGCTTCATGGGCATTTGCCCTGGTCCTTGTGGTCAGGCTTACTTTCTCAGACTGAGTAGCTATGAACACACAGGTAGATTTGCATGAGATTAAATTGGAGCTTAAAAGATGGTCTCTGGGGAGGAGGCTGTGTGTTGGAAGGCTCTCATAGCTTCTCAGAAGGGAGCAGGGCGATTTGCTTATTCAGAAGGTGCTAAGCATCACGGCAGAAGGTGAAGAGGAGGGAATGAAGGGGTTTTAGGTGGGAGAGTGGAGTATTATGGTACGCTTAAGAATCATTCCTTTGACTTTGGTACAGAGGATGGGCTAAGGAGAGAGGCCACTCTGGAGGCAGTTGTCACAGTGCAGAACAGAGACAATTGGGCTCTGAGTACATAAAAGTGAGACTTGACATTTTTGTTAAGCCATTTCCCATATAAGAACTTAAAGACAATTGGAGAAATGAAACTATTGTTTCTCTCCTGACTTCTCCATTGAAATCTCAGGCTTTGCAGAAATCAGTCTCATTCTCTTCTTTGTACTATAATGCGCTTGTCAATTTGTTTTAATCCCACTCTCCCTCCCCACCGACACCCAGCCCCGCCAAGACACCCTTTCCTCCTCATGCCCAGTTGCCTCGGACCTGCTGTCTAATGTGTTGCTTGGAAGCTCTTCCTTCTGCTGCCTTAAAACCCTTGGAGCAGCTTCCATGATTGCCACAGAGTTTAAGATCTTATTCCCTACCAGCAACTCTGACTCTGTTTTCTTTTTTAATTTATTTGTTTTAATTGGAGGATAATTGCTTTACAATGTTGTGTTGGTTTCTGCCATACATCAACATGAATCAGCCATAAGTATACATACGTTCCCTACCTCTTAAACCTCTCTCCCACATCCCACCCCATCCCACCCCCTAGGTTCTTTTTTTTTTTTTTTTTCAATTTTTTCACTCATGTATTGATACTTGTTTTGGAATCTCTTCTACTTTGGGCATTGTTTTACTATGCTTAGTTTTTTTTTTTTTTTTTTTTTTTTTTCCAACTCCCATCGACTTTATTATCTAAAATTTGTTTTCCCACTGTTAGAATCCTGGGAACTTTTTATTTGAAGGGATCTGGGAGGCACTTTGATCTGAGCCTTTCCTTTTACAGATGAGAGAAACATGTTCAGGAGAGACTGTGCACAACCAGTCAGATAGTGTTCTAGATCTGGCTGGTCTTCAAATCCCCAGTTTAACACTTTTCACAGTAGACCAGGGAAAACAAATTGTATTAATGTTTCTTGGATTCACCTCAGTTGACTGCCGTTGACCACCTGGAGCACGTGCAGAAAATAAAGGTGAGGCCTTCTGTGGACTCACCAGAGAAACCAATTCGTATGGTTGGCCACAGGCTCAAGATGAAGCCTGGAAGCATGTGGGCCACCCATTAGCGTTTTTTTCTTGTGCAACTTTAAGGACCTCTGTCCTTCCCCTGAACTTATTGGAAAAGACCCTGATGCTGGGAAGGATTGAAGGCATGAGAAGGGGACGACAGAGGATGAGCTCTTAAAGCTGGTGCTGTGGATGCTGTGAAGAACAAAATGCCTGCATGTGCTCAGAGCTGAGTCCTTAAGGGCCAGGTGACTGCTCACAGGGCCTCAGCCTCATCACAGCTAGGTCTCTGTGTGTGTCCCTCTTCAGGGAGCATCAGGAGTGTGCTGAGCTGTCTTCTTAGAGGCTGAGCTTCTCAGCCAAAAGCTCCCGGCATTAGGACCATCTGGAAAGGCAAGCTTGATGTCATCTCTCTCACTGAAGAAGGACTTAAGTCTTAGCTTTCATTGCTCTCAGACCTCCCTCTTCTTTTTTTTCCTGAGGGGAGAGAAAGACAAAGATTTTGGGGGGGTACAAGAAGCATAAACCCATTCAGATGAACTTAAAGGAGGGAATGGGGCAGAGTGTAGCATTCCAGGAGCCCAAGGGCAAGAAAGAGAACATTTACAGCTGGAGCTCTTGAGAACATATCAGGAAAGCCGTCAGCAACCAGCCAGCCTCTCTTGCTCTCCCGGTCTCCACCAGGGCTGGGAGCTGCCTTCTCCCAGCTTCACAGGGAGGCCACATGCTCTCCTTCTCTGCACACTGGTTTGCTCTGCTTTCACCAGCATTGGCAAAATTTTGGCATCCCCAGACCTGGCCTTCCACCCCTGACCAACTCAAATACCCAAGAGCAACTCACTTGAGTTTGGGAGTCCCAGTGCCACATTCTTGGGGGAGTAAATTTGATTGGAACTCATGTCCTGTCTGTGATCAGGAGGCAGGGTCACACTGTAGAAATATGGCACCCTGGATTTGTTTGAAGAAACATTTGGACAGTCTACTTGGGGTGTAAGCAGAGCCATCAAGGGCTCCACAAGGTGACCTTGAAGCTGCTGTGCAAAAATCGAGAGGATGGGGTTGCCTTGCTATGGAGCAGGGACTGGGGATTGAGGCTACAGTCATCTAGATGGTGGGAAATCAGGCATTGTATGGCACCAGCTTGTTCAGATGACTAAGATCATAAATGCTTGGGCTGGACAAAAGTACTTTGTGGTCGAGACAGAGACTGTGTTCATCGGGAGTGAGGCAGCGCAGGGGATACAGAAGCCAAAGCAGAAGTCATAGTCTCCCTGGAATTCACAGGAACACAGGAGGAAGGAAGCTAGATTCTCATCCTCTGTGGATTGGAAAGATTCAAACAAGGCTCCTTTAGAACTGTAATGTTTCAATTGCTGGCATCTGGGTAATGTTTCAATTGCTCGTTATACATCTCAGAAGTAAATACTGCTATAATTTTCAGCCAGTTGTTCCATTGAGTTAGGGTTTCTTGATAATGCATATCCAGTCCTCTTTTGCTGTGACTCACAGGACAACTAGCTTCTACCCTTGACCCTGGACAGTTTGTCCAGAGCCATAGGTCAAAATTGGAATAGATTGAAAAATTGGGTGGGCATAGTACAAAGTCACCCCACTACTGTAGAGATGCTGCAAAGCTGGTTCTGCTGTCTTTACTCACTAGGAAAGCACATTGTTGATGCCACTGTGCTGCTGCTGGCCCATCATTTTCATAAAATGGAGGGGACCTCCAGTGCTACTTCAGAACCGAATTAGGTCAATCAGGCTTTCCTGTTAATGCCACATTAATATGGTTTTCTGTGTCCACTCTTATAAGGGGCCCTTACTTGGCCTTTGCAATTAATTATTGTGGTTTTTCTTAAGGGTAATGCAAGAAGCAATAAAGCTTTGTAATTAAGGTTCAGGCATGGGGTCAGACAGACTTGGTGAAATAGAATCTCTACCATTTATTTCTGTGTATCCTTAGGTAAGGTCCCCCATACCATCTTCATCATCATCTGCTTTTCACTAAGCACTAGCTCCAAGATTTACATATATTATTCCCTTATTTGTGTGTGTGTGTGTGTGTGTGTGTGGCTAATTGGTGCTGCTGTACTTAACCACATTGTAGATGATGAAACTGAGGTTTAGGAAAGTTAAACATCTCATCCAAACATTAGTAATAGTAAAATCAAATAACAGTAATAATTATTTTAGCTATTTCTGAGAGCTGATCATATCCCATGAACTCTTATAAGTATTTTACTCACAAGATCTCATTTAATTCTCACAACCATGCAGAAGCTCAGCCAATGTGTTCTTTAAAGCCCAAATGTTTATAAGGCAAGGGGGTTGTAAGGCCCACCTGGCTATGACAGGCATTGGCAACATTCTCATAGTCTACTTTCTCAAAACTTCCCTGGTGCAGGACAGCCCAATTGCCAGGTTTCTTAGAGGCTGGGTGTTAGCATTCCCAGCCAGGCTGTGCTCGGTTCTGTCTGAACCCCACCATTCCCCTTCCACACACTCACTGTTTAGATTCCACCACTGGTTTCTCTGTGGAGATCAGAGACTGTATAAAGACTTCTTCAAGCTCTTAAAGTCCTGTACTAATGTACTGTATCTATAACACAGCAATTCTGTATTCCTCAACTGCAGGAAACACAAAACAAGTTATCTACGACAAGGGTCCCCAATCCCTGGGGCCATGTACTGGTACCAGTTCTTGGCCTGTTAGGAACCGGGCCGCACAACAGGAGGTGCATGGCAGGTGAGCAGAATAAAGTTTCAACTGTTTTTACAGCCACTTGCCATCACTCGCATTCCTGCCTGTGCCTCCCGTCACATCAGCTGCAGCGTTAGCTTCTCCTAGGAGCGCAAACTCTACTGTGAACTGCGCATGCGAGAGGTCTAGGTTGCGTACCCTGATGAGAATCTAGGATAATGCCTGATGATCTGATTCTTCATTATGGTTTGAGTTGTATAACTATTTTATTTATATCACAATGTAACAAAAATGGAAATAAAGTACACAATAGATATAATGCACTTGAATCATCCCAAAACCATCCTTCTGCTCTGGTTCATGGAAAAATCTTAGAGAAAAATGTCATGTAATAAAATATTTCTTCCCTTGTGTAAAATGTAGTTCTTCAGAACATTTGACGTTGCTATAATACCTGTGTAGTGCTGTAGCACTGAAAATGTCACTTCTGGTAATTGCAGAATAACTGGATATTTTCCCTTTCACTTTCCACGTGCTCTTCCCATCTCTATGCCTTGTATAGAACCTATATATTGGGTCTGTTTCCTTAGCCCCTGAAGTCTTCCTCAAATATGACAGCCAACAATTTTAATTGCTCTGTGTCCTTAATATGCATTCCATAGAACATTTGCATTTATAGATGCCTAAAGCAGGCCCAGGCAAATATAGAATTTGATTGGATAATTGGAGATTAGCCTGTTCTTCCATCATCAGCTGTTCCAGCAGGCTGTTAGCTAGTCCATTCAACTGCTAAAGCCCTCCATTCTCCTAGCTTTAAGGGAAATTTCCCTGCATATCTAGCCCCACTTTTGATCATTGCTGTTAACTATCTGCATTTCTCCTTAAGGGTAATTTAAATATTGGAAGAACAAAGTGTTTGGGGACCTGCCCTAAGGAATTTTGTACTGGTCCAGTGGGATTTGATGACCTGATTGAGAATATTCCATCCTTTAAACACAGAAGCAATTCATTCTTTGAAAAAAAATACAGAAAAGTTCAGGTACCTAAGTAAAAAGTAAGAGTTTTATTTGACCCTGAAGCTCATAATATTTTGGAAGCTTTTTGACAATGTCTGTAAAGCTTTTTTGTGTGTTTTGTATCACTTTGTCCTTTCAAACTCTCCAGAAAACCCTGGTGACTTCCCCCTATATCTAAGTTGAGAGCAGGTTCCATTTTTGACCTGCATTAAACAGGCCATTATGATGGGGAAGAACCTTCCTTTTATACTTACTCTGTACCTTGCTAGATCTTTCCCCTCCACCCAAAAAAGTGTGCATTCATTTTTAAATAGGAAAAGAAAATTTCTTTGAAATAATAAAAGTTATTTTGAAAAAGAAAGAAAGCTCAAATTGTTATCCAGAGCGCCTCAAAATCTCAGGAAAGATAACACATTTGGGCAGGTCCTCTCACGGGTCCCCTAGTTATAAGTCTCTCAGTCTCTAGTTCAGTGATTTCTAAACTCCTCTTCTACCCATTCTCTTATCACCGAGAAGGGTTTTAGTAAAATGAGGCAGCGTGTTGCAGTGGGAAGAGAGGTCACCCGGGACTTAGAGGCTGGGGTGCCAGTGTTACTGTCCCAGGAGTTGTTGAATTGCCTTGGGGAGGTCTTTTTCTGAAAATTACCTTTTCAGAAGGGTTGTTTGGTGAGGACAGTAACCCCTTCCTGCTTATTGTGAAGATTTGGAATCAAATGAAACAAGAGATGGCAAGGCACTGGTCACGTGGAGGTCTGTGCACATGTCAGGTGTGACCGTATGTGTGAGACGAAGAATTTCTGCAAGGCAGTCGGCAGTCCCAAAGAGCAGCCCCCAGGGAGTGGAAAACAAAACATGCAGCAGTGATAGGATTGTTTGCTGCTAAAGGATATCTACAGTTTCTAAACTGGCTGTCACTCGGACGGGAAAATGTAAAAACAGTGGAAATACCTGAACCCTGTTTTTAACCAAAAGGTAAATTCACTGAGCACGAGACAAAGTTAGCTTGACAAGAGCTGATACACCTGAACTCGCACCCCGTCTGCCACGTTGCCACTGACATAGTGTGATTTACAAATGGATTACTGCACACCCATCAATAGCAATTCACTTTATTATTTCCTGTTTAACGTGCCCACTGGCTTTGCCTTAGAGTCTGTTGGCCAAACACACAAAGAAATTAAGTTTTACAATCATACTTTTCAAAAACTTTCTTTTTTGGGGCAATTTTGTATCAAAGATACCAGCTAGAAACAGAAATTTCAGAGTGTCGAAAGCATTGTCTGTCTTGTCCGTAACTATAATGTCAATGTCTTAAAGCCTTACTACAGGGGAATGCTAAGGTCTGAACTCCAATTTTCTTGGACCCCCCCCACCTATTCATACCCAAGTCTTACACTGGGTCACAGATGAATGCAGGCGTTCTACTTATCTCTTTGTGAGAGGCAAGTGAAAAGTAGCTGTCATATCTAAAAGTCAAATTTGGAAGTCATAAGAATTCTATCCACTTGTTGGAATTTAGATACCTAACATTTATGATTATAGAAGCAAATTGACTTTGTGAGATCAGTCAATGAGCATGCAGGTGGGTTCTGCTTCATCCTGGAAATATGTGCTATTTAATTTGGACTCTGCAAACATTTATTACCATTACTTTTCTCCACTAGTCAAGTTACCCCAAAACACTCCTGTATTTTGTGGCAGTGGAACTGTACAAACTGGCCACTGGACACCCGGCATGTACACTGTGTAAACCAGTGCAGATTAAGTGAAAATTATCATAGATTCAGGACACTGGGCTTGGAATCAGACCTGCCATTTTTTCTGGCTGTGAACCCCTGAACCATAGTGTCTGTGTCTGTGACATGTGTCCATGATAACCTTTATTTCTTCTGTAGCTCATCAGGTGAAAACTAAATGACACAATCTATGTACAAGTATTTGGTAAAGTTTAGGGCACTACACCAATGTCAGTTATTATTATTAAGTCAGAGCTATCTTTTCTGGTTTTGGCCATAACAAAGCTTGCACTGATCACGAAGGACTCAAAGCAGTGAGGAGGTTCTCTCTCATTTGGTCAGGGCTCTGTACATTTAAATTCAATTGTCTCAATGATTTTTTTGTGAAATTCAGTGTCTCTGTAGTGAAAACAATATATGAATTGTTAGATGTGGGAGCCCACTATGAAATACAGAATACCTGTGGCTGGCAGTGGCCTTCGAATTAGTAACAGGAGACCAGAGGGACTCTAATCTGAGTCCTGGAGTAGTGGTTCACAGGCTGGATGGAGAGCGACATCTGCAAACCCACAGGAAGTGCACACAGGGATTAACAGATGTACTCAGGCAAGGCATCAGGGATCTACACAGTTAGCCTGGCCCTCTTCTATGGCCACAGACAATACATGCATGCCTTTCTGTAATGATAACAGTGTAATAGAGTAGAAGCTTCTAGAAAAATAGTATAACGTGTCCATAGTGTGGAGGGTGCCTATGGAGGCCGCACGAGTTAGGACATACTTATATATGGGGCCACAGGGAGAATGATAGACTGGACAAAGCTAGAATGAGGTAGAAGGCCAGGATAGACTGAAATTTAATTTCCCACAAAGATTTTGGCACTTACTTTAACTGCAGAAGAGACTCGTTGATAGGTTCTCACTACCACACAATGATACCCTAAACTAGTTCTGTACCTATCTTTGCCTCTCTCTACAAAAAGAAAAAAAAAAAAATTCAACACATCAGTTAAAATTGTTCCTGAATTACACTATCAGAATAGAAAAAAATGTCACTGCATTGAACCCTCTTAATGAGCTAGATGTCTTCAAGGAAGGGGTCAGTAGAAGATAAAATTCCCCACAATTAACTTTACTTGTTACTTCTCAAGTGGAAGGAACCAGGGACAAATATGAATGCTATGTTCATAAAACCTTCATTCTATCTTTATGTTTAAATGATTATTTATTGAATGGAAACTGCAAATTCATCCATTCATTCAGTGAGTCAACAAATAGCTAGTGAATGCTAAGTGAAAATAAGACTAAAAAAGATGCTTTGCTTATGATGGTTCTTCAAGGAATTTATAAAATAATGGGAAGATGAAATATCTACATAAAGAATGGGGAATTAAATGATAATTGTCAGAAAAGAGATTTTAAACGTTAGGGGGATTCATATATTGTACTTGCCTATGACTGAGAAAACACATAAACGAGGTGAAATTTGAGTTGGACCCAGAAAGTGGGTACGGTTTTGAAATGGAATATTGGAAGGGAAAAGACTCATGATATGGAAGCCATGTGTTGCAAAGAATGATGAAATAGCATGAACGTGTGGTATTCCAGAGATGGAGAAAAATACAGTTTGACTAAAGATTAGTAAATAGGTAGAGGATTGATGTTAGTTTAATTCTCTACCTGGCCAACATTGTTGGGGAGAGATCGTTGAAAGTTTAGAAAAGGTTTCTGAGGGAGGAAAACTCAGAATCATGACCATTGCTGAGCCTCATGCTTTATGTAAAAGATAGCAGGAGATATAAAAGGAATCAGACCACAGTGTGGAGATGGCAGATATGGTACTAATGAGGAGGATGGATGGAGGCAGGACACCAGATGATGGGCTATTGCATGGTGAAAGGGAGGTTAGAATTGGAAAAGGAAAGGAAAATGGAGGCACAGACATCAGACGTATTGGCAAAGTCAAGTCATCAACACCAGAGTGCCTGGCAGTCATTTGAATTGAAGGTGTGAGAAACAGAATGGAATTGAAATGGTTTTGAAAATAATTTTGATTAAGATCACAGTTGTTCAGTCATGGCTGACTTTGCGATTCCATGGGTTGCAGCACACCAGTCTTCTCTGTCCTTCACTGTCTCCTGGAGTTTCCTCAGATTCATGTTCATTGAGTGGGTGATGCTATCTAACTATCTTATCCTCTGCTGCCCCCTTCTTTTGTGTTCAATCTTTCCCCGTGTCAAGGTCTTTTCCAATGAAATGGCTCTTCCCATCAGATACCAAAGTATTGTAGCTTCAATTTCAGCATCAGTCCTTCCAATGAATATTCAGGGTTGATTTCCTTCAGGACTGGGAGACTAGAAATGTGACTGCTATAAAACATGGTAGTCTAGAAGTAATTTCCCAGTAGGGGGAGATAGGAAAGATGATGGTTTATTTTTAGGCTGAACTTAGAAAGCCAGGATGAGCCTAAAGATTAGGGTTTACAGCATTTCCTGCAGAAGTAAAAACAGGTTATTCTAGGATTAAACCTTTTATGCAACAAGGAAGGCTAAGGTGTATAAATGTTAAAGGATAACTAAGAAGGCAAACTGGTGACCACTGAGCACCTCTTCAACAAGGAATTTCTAAAAGTAACCTGATTTCCCATAGAGATGTATAAAAGACACAGATCTAGTGTCTCAGAGCAAAAAACCCACTTAGATTATCAGTTTTGACTTCAATAATGATAATTTGTTGTGCCCTCAACTCAGATGTGATTTTGAATAGTGTTTATTGTTCAATCCAGTGTGTGCTTTGTTATTAAAGTTTCCATTTGTCTCCTCTTAAGCTCAAATGTGTTAGAGAAATATTAACAACTTCCCATGCTTTTGCTTTCTGTAATTTAACATCATTTATTTAAACAATCACAGGAAATAGTAACATCGGCTTTCTCCCCAGAAAAAGCATGAAGTGAGTGTTTGTTCTTCAGAGACTAGAGATGATTTTTTTCTTCTATCTAACAGGGTACACCAGTTATAAAAATAGTTTTGTGTTTATTTTTTCTTCCCAAGAAAGCCTATGTTAACTTACATGGTCTAGATATAACCTGCAGATGTTCACTTGTGGATATGCAACAAAAGATGAAAATTGAAGAGAAAGATACAAATCAGTGGAGGTGAGGGGTGGAAGAAGGTGGAGTTTGATTGTTCCCAAAGATAAGAAAGGACATCTTTCCTACAGAATAACTCTAAGAAACTAGCCCAGCCTACTTGTACTTTTTATATTAGCCAATCAGAGCAAGAATTGAGAGGAAAGTTAGCAGCCTCCATCTTTGCTAAACAAGGTCAAATCCTCTCAGCAAAGCCTCTAGAAACTCCTCCAGTCTGGCCAGTTGGAAAGTAAGACAATGTGTATTGTTTCACCTTTTTTCCCCCCATATGCCACTTACAAGAGATTGCAGGAGCCTCCTTAAGTTTCCCTAGAGTTTTAGCTATTCAAATCCATAAAGCAGTTGTCCTTTTTATGTATGCTTTTTTTAATTAAGATGAAACTGAGATGTTTGAGGCACTAAAAAATGCATATGAATAAACAGGAAAGCTGAGTCAAAGAACTAATTATACCTTGATGCTTACATTCTGCTTTTGGAAGATGCACTCCAAGTCCTTGCTCTAACTGCCTTATGCTCCCTGTTTTAAGAAAAGAGAAAACTTCTTATACCACTTCATTTATCTGCTTCTGGTTGATGGCTCCCAAGCCAGGTCTTCCAGGCCTAGCATTCCTGAGTCCCCGGTTCATATCATCTGATACCTAAAGGACACTCCTACTCAAATTACACATGTTGAATGTTAAATACAATTTCTTCTCTTCTCTCCAGATTATTGCTATTTCACATTCTCTCATCTCCTAGCCTGAATGTCTAATATTTTTGGACTTCTCATTGCCTTTGGAAAAAAAAATAGTCACAAATTCTATCGTGTTGCTCAAGGCTCTCCTTTGACTTTTCTCATCCAACATTATTTACCATGGTCCTTTTGAAAATTCTTCTTTTCTAGTCTATTCTGGCCTTTTGTGTTCTTTCTTGAATGCTGTTTTAATTTTGTCTTCCTGGTATATTTGTGCTGTCCCCCATGTTTGGTGTGTGCATTTGGTGTGTGCATCATCCCAAAGTAATGCATCCTATATTTTCTTTTGATTTAAACTCTTTCATAATATTCCAGCTTACAGTCGATGGCCATAAAATCCTTCTATTTCTCTGATTTTATCAGGCACATTTAGCCTGAACCTTACAACCTGGCCCTGGGTATTCACAGAATTCTTCTGTCTCAGTCTATTTATGTCAAATTAAAAGATATGCATTAAACAACTGTCCTGTTTATGTAACCAGGTTTAATGCTGCTAGGATTCAAATGGAGTATATCAAAGAATCTTCTCAAGGTGCTTCTTGGATAGTGCAAGGCACACTTCAAGTACACAAATGCCTCTAAACTAAGTCAAGGAAAATAAGACTTGTGTGTTGATATCTTACCACTCTAATTATACTAGAAACAAGGGGAGAACTTAGACCTCTTATTCTTCTGTATTTCTCAGCGCAGGTCAGCATAGAGTGAGGTACACTGTCGATGGATAATTCTTACAACACACACCAACACTGCCATACCGTAGCAGTCGTGTGCTGAGGACACTCGGTACCCAATGCTTGCATGCATTCTAAGTGATTCTCACAGCCTGACAGGGTGGGCATTATTAACCCATTTCACAGATGAAAAATCTTGACTCTTGAAAAAGTTGTATAACTTAATGTACCTACACCGAGGCAATCAGTAAATGGCAGAACCAGGGTCTGTAGCCAGATATAACTAAAAAGCTTGTGCACTATTTCCTGCTCATTACTGCCCAGCTACTGGGAAACAGATTCTTGTGGTATCATTTCAGGCCATTCTACAGATAATATTCTCGAGAGGGGACTGTTACACACACCCCCTACACACATGCATTCCACTCTAGTGCCACAGATCAGGGTTTCTTGATATATATCTGGCTTTGTACATGTTCTTTGTATCTTCTTTTGCCCCAGCTCCATCATTTCCTTGTCAGTTCTATATATGGCCTACTTAAAGAATACTAATGAAAATCAACCAGTCACTCATAGATTGAAGAAAGAGTAAAAGCATAGCCTGAAGTCCATAGGAAACTTACTCTTACTAGATGTCCATTCTGGGTATCATTCACACACTGGATCTTTAAAAACACCCAACTTCCTTTCCATGCACAGGATTTTGCCTTCAAGATCCCATTAGTGCTAATGGGTCATTTTCCTTCCATCATCTTAAGGATCAAAAGGAGAAGCTGCATCTTTGATGAACTCTAATGCTACACAGGGCTCAAGCCACTTAAAGGTTTCCTTTGTTCTCTTCCTATGGAAACCCACCGGGGGACTTGAGACCACCGTCTGCTATATGAAGAGTTTATAAAGACTGTATTAAGTGGCAGTGCTAAGTGCAGCTTCAGTAATGAAAATGAGAATGAATCCCCTGCTTATAAAGCCAAACTCATCCACCTTGCTTTGTCCGAGGCTTGTATCCTACATGGCTTGAATCAATATTTTCTGCTCTTTAATAGCACAAGAGAAAGATTACTAGTTCTCTTCAATAAGCTTTAAAAAGTTATTTGGGAAAGTGTCCTAATAGGAAAAAAGTAGGACATAGTAGGAAGTGGGGAATGGAAGTAAGTGCATTTTAGAATTAGCTCTCTCCCCTTGTGTTGCCTTGCCATTCTTTCTTTTCTTTTCTTTTCTACATGGCTTCAACCCATCAGCTGACTGACACTATTTAGTGCTCACTGTGCTTGTAGCCCAGTACTAGGCACCGAGGGAGAATTGAAAACAAAGACACAGTCTCTATCCTCGAGGAGGTTATAGTCAGAAAGAGGAGGGACTTCCCTGGCAGTCCCGTGGTTAAGACTCCAAGCTTCCAATATAGGGGATGTGGGTTTGACCCCTGGTTGAGGAACCAAGATCCCACATGCCATGTGGTACAGTCAAAAAATAAAATAAAGAAATTGAAAGAAGAAAATTGATTATCATATATATAGCATCCCATACATAACTTTCAGTACTAAATTCTACAGCCCGAAGCAGTGCCAAGAATTCTTCATTCAGCTACCACTGTTCTCCAATACCACATTCAGTAGACCTAGAGGAAAACTGAAATTTCCTAACAAATTTATTTCAATACATGAATGTAGGAAGTAGGTCCTTGCACTTGACATCTAACAGCATAAATCAGCCCACTATCTCAGATGAGCAACAAAGACACTTGTCTCTGTTTTTCTAGAACTCACCTTGGTTTCTGTTTGGAGCTCTGATTCTTTGACTTAGTGAATATCTAACCTCAGGAACTTTTCATTCTTTCATTTCCCTGGGATTATTTCTAGATTATTTGGAGGTAGAAGACTTCCACTGTACCAATATTCTGGGAATAGAGAGAGATTGCACAAGAGCTAGTGTGAAATAATCTATACTTACAGCATAGGTGCCGACTGACTTGCTACTCACCATCTGTATTCTTCGTGTGCATAACCTCCTCAGTGTTAGTCTCTTAGTCGAGTCTGACTCTTTGTGACCTCTAAGGACTGTACCCTGCCAGGCTCCTCTGTCCATGGAATTCTCCAGGTAAGAATACTGGAGTGAGTTGCCATGCCCTCCTCCAGGGATCTTCCTGACCCAGGGATCAAACCTGGGTCTCCTGCATTGCAAGAGGATGCTTTACTGTCTGCACCACTGGGGAAGCCGTCCTCAGACCAGCCCTTTTCTGCTCTTCCCTGTGCTACTCTGGGAATTGTTCTGTTGCTTCCATACCATGTGGGATATGGAAAGCTCTGTGAGGTTCCCTAAGCTCTCAGCATGTCTAAATCTACCCTGCAGCTTTTTCTTCTTGAAGATTACACTGCTGCTTCTGGGTTCTCTTGAGGAAATGCCACTGATCATTATTACTTTCCTCAGCATACTTGAGGTTTTGACACCCACCAGACCTCACATCAGAACACTGCTCCTACTGCTGCTAAGTCACTTCAGTCGTGTCCGACTCTGTGCGACCCATAGATGGCAGCCCACCAGGCTCCGCCATCCCTGGGATTCTCCAGGCGAGAACACTGGAGTGGGTTGCCATTTCCTTCTCCAATGCATGAAAGTGAAAAGTGAAAGTGAAGTCGCTCAGTTGTGTCCGACTCTTAGCGACCCCATGGACTGCAGTCTACAAGGCTCCTCCGTCCATGGGATTTTCCAGGCAAGAGTATTGGAGTGGGTTGCCATTGCCTTCTCCACATCAGAATACTATGTCCTCTTTTTGGGAATGACTATGTTCACACTTCTTCTCCTCCAACTTTCTCTCCTGCTTGCCCACATGAGGGACAGGAAAGCTTTACTCATCTCATGTAATTGCCATTATATTCTTTTTCACTCCTTTAAAAGCCTTGAATTTTAAGGATCAAATACATAAGGACAACTTCTTTATGTCTTTGGTTTCTGATCCATATCCCTTCTTTGAAGTAAGTAAAACACAATCACTTGAAATGTGGGAGAAAAGACTAAGAGAAAGGAAATGTGGAAGAAAAAATCATGTATTTCAAAGGTAGTATCCTGTTTTAGACCAAAAGCATGGTATCCTTTAATATTAGGAATATTGGTTAATAATCAATAGGTGTTTTCTTCTATTTAGGAAGTAGCAAAAGTAAACACACCCAGTACCTTCAGTACAAATCATGGAGGATCTATGGCATCCTAGTTTAGTATTTTGAGCTTTAGTTAGTGGGTCAGGGACCTAAGTTCTCAGTTTTTATGGCTCAATGACTATAAACAAGCTCAATTTACTTATCAATACAACCCAGGAATATTCTATGTGTTGCTTTTTACCCTGCTTACCAAGATAGCTTATTACTGTTTTGTGGATGGTGACAGGAGACACAGTTTCTGGGTCAGACACCAAGGCTTTTATTACTCATGACTCAGCAATCAGAGTGAGCATCAGCGTGTAGTTCTCCTCACTCCCAGGTCTCATGAAAACAATACAAAGGGGCCCGGAAAACATTAAGAATGTAGGAGTTCTGTATTACAGTGGGAGATGGTATCAGGGTGTCATGAGAGTTAAATAAAATGGTTAAGGTGAGACAGAAAATTCAAATGACAATGCAAACTCAAAGAACTAAGTAGCTAAATAGAATGTTACCAGGACTTAAAAACATGAGTAGTATATCAAGGAAATTTGTGGTGACCCTCCTTATGTTTTGCACTGATTAAGTGTCTACTAGAGTCAGTTAGTTACATCTACTCAATGCTATCCAGATAGGGTGATAGAAAGGAATAGAATCAAACTTGGATTACAATCTCTTTTTTTAAAGTAGTAGTTCATTAAATTTGGAAGTCTCAAACCTAGAGACATGAAGATGAGAAAGCAAAGCAAAATGTCCCACTAGAAACTGTAATAAAATTGGGGGAAAGTTATTGATGCTTTGTTAAATGATGCCAGAACAGCTTAACGAATTCAAAGTGGTGTACCTTTACATAAAAATGAATAAATAAATACTTGAAAGGGGGTGGAATTTTCAGGTATATACAGTGTACTATGGGATTGAGTTGGTGAATAAGATAGGTACAAGCAAGGATAATAGATTTAAGCATAATAGAAAAGGCAATTTTAGACATTAGACATTTAGAATTTGTTGAGCTTCTAGTTAACAGAAAAACCTAGAATTCTCTAAGCAGAAGGTAGATTTGATAATAATAGCACCTTCTAACATCTACTACATGTTTTCATTCTGATGCTCTCCATTATTTTATCTTTTAATCCTCACACAGTCCTATAGGATACACTTTATTGTTCCCATTTAAGAAATGAGGTTATTAACTATCAGAGAATTTTTTTTTTAAGTGCTCAAAGCCATGGAGTTGGTAAATAATAACTTCGATTTTAATTCAGGGGCCTCTTCATGGCCCATGTTGCCCATTTGGCCACACTGTATTAATTAGTTTTCTGTGGAACTAGCTTCTAGAAATTTCTTCTAGTGCTGATGTATTAGTCAAACACTTCTACTGTTTTCTACTTTTAAGAAAATAGTTATAAATTTTATTAATTTTGAAAATTAATTTAATGAAAAATAAACCTTACTATTTATTTTTCCTGTCCTACTGTTGGTTAAACTCAATGACAAATTACTTTTGTGACCCAAATTTTTGTCTTCCTACAGGTGACTTGTATATAGGAGGAGTGGCCAAAGAAACATACAAATCATTGCCAAAGCTCGTCCATGCTAAGGAGGGCTTTCAAGGCTGCCTGGCATCGGTTGATCTAAATGGGCGGCTTCCAGACCTCATCTCAGATGCTCTTTTCTGCAATGGACAGATTGAGAGAGGATGTGAAGGTATTAGATCTTCGTTATTACACTCAAAATAATTCTAATTCCACCTATAAATGAGAACAGATCTCTCTGGCCAGCAAAATGTTCATTTCTGACAATTGGCCAAATCTCTATTTAAGGCTTAAAAAATCCTTATTCATCCCATACATCTTAAATTTTCTGGACAGTTTGCAAACCTACACTAATGCTCAATAAATTTAAAATTGGAGCTATATCTATGGATCTTGATTTTTCTACTTTGCATTCCATAGTTCATCTCATTAGCGTGCTAATCAGCTCTGCAATGCTTGCTTTATAGCATTTAATAGATACTCCATTTGAACTAGAAAAACATATTTATTCCAGCAAATGTTAATCAACTTGAGACTGGTTTTTTGTTTTTTTTTGTTTTTTGTTTTTTTTGAAATCTACATTCAGTAAGACCCAACAAGAAAATAACATTCAGACATTCATTCTCAAATCACTATATGATTTGTGTCTACATGACAGCACAAGTGTCTCCCATATATTATGTTTGTTTTGGCAAAAATTGGTTTCTTCTATTCCCCAAGGCTAATATTCCACACTTCAGAAATGTGCTCAAGTATCTTTTTGTTCTTTTGTGTTCTCTATCAGACTAAGATCTGTAGGAGTACTTTTTGATTGCTGCTTTCATTTTAGATAATTTTCACTTCAACACCTCAGATTGTTTGAGCCATCTCTCCCTCCATAAATGCAATTTAATCACATTATCCTGAATTTTGTAGCTCTGAATGTGTTGCTGCTTCTCCTTTAATGTTGAATACAGTTCGGGCCATTTTGAAAATTTTAGATTCATAATGAAATTTCACATGGGAGAAATGAAGGAAGACATGTGAATTCCTGTCCCCCAGAAGCTTATGAATCATTTCTTCTCAGCCAAAATAATGCTATTAGGTTTAGTAACTACCTACGTACATATAAATTTTTTATTTGAAAATACATTTTTTTTCCTCTTTGCAGTATATATTTTCCTGAAAAGTCAGGTGAAATTCAAACTGTTTTAATCATGCCAGAGAATAAGGTTATTTAATTGAAATCTTTGATGAATTAATTTTTAATGTTTTGCCATATTTCTTTATTTCATATTTTGTAATAACACACTTTTGTAAAACAAAAAGAAACTGTGTGTTTTATTCTTTCATTAATTTAAAAAAGGAAGTAAAATTGTTAAGTGAATACATTCTCTCTAGTGGATGAATACAGAAATGTGAGACATAACTTTGATCCTTGGAGGTGATCTAATAATTGAAGATATATGTATTTTTTTTAAGTTACTACAAACTCTTCTGAAAATATTTTTCAAAAATAGGCCTTTCTACAAGTTGCTTGATGACTTCTCACCTATAAAGAGATGGTGGGAGCAGACAGACAGAGACACATTCACAGCTAAACACTCACAAGATAGAAAAACAGACACACACACATGACCTCCCACCACTGGCACATAATTGAGTGGGTGAGTGGGAGGGAAAACTAATGAGAAACGTATTGAGAAAGTATATTTACAATAAAATTTGGTGTTATTTTCCATCATAATCTAATGAGCAAATTGGTTAATATGATTGATTGGAATCCTCTTGAGTAATTGTAAACTATGGTTTGAACATCTGAAATCATTCAGTAGATTATATCATTGTTTCCCTCCTTACTTTATCTAGTTTGCTTTACTATCTGAGCTTTAATAATCCTCACCCTCTCTTAACCCCTTTTCCTTTATTTTTAAAATGTTGACATGTTCCTGCCTTCCTGCCTTAATATTTCGCTATTTTTTTTTTGCTCCAACATCAAGATTAACAGTTTTTAATTTATGATTATTTCTGTTCTCTGTGGTCCCTAGGAATAATCTCAGATGTGCCTGTCATTGGTTTTTCAGGATCAATTTCTAGATAGTCCATGAATTATTTCTCTAAAGATGATTGTCTTAAGGGGTTTTGAGTTCAAATCACGTCAGAATCACTAAACCCCCGTATTAATATTAACAGAAATAGTATAAATTTGACATCACTTAATAATATCTTCCCATGATTTTCCACCATGTCCACCCAACAAGACCAACACATCTCTAAGCTTTTTTCATGTGAGAAGCCATTGGTTTTCTCACAATAATCACTTGCTGCCTTTCTCTCTAACTTATTTCAATGAGTAATAGTTTATTTTATTTACATGACAAGTGTTAGCTTGCAGATGGAGCTTACCTTGTCCTTTTCCCTTTACATTAATGTTTCTCAACCTGAGCAAGTATTGAAAGCACCTGGAGCATTGTTAAAACCCATGTCACTTGACAATACCCTCAAAGTTTCTGGTTCAGTAGATCTAAGATGGGACTCTAGAATTTATGTTTCTAGCAAGTTCCTAACTTATGCTGATGCTTTTGGCCTTACAACAAACTCTGAAAATTACTGCCTGGAAAGGCATTGACCTGCTTAGATAAGAGAAAATAGAGACTGGCAATGCACCAATAATCAGACTCAATTAAGCTCAATAGTGAGTCAAGATAACTTCTGTACATGGAGTCAGTGAAGCAGCTTTTAGACACATGCATTTACTCATAACATTCAACTCTTGAACTGCATTATAAGCTCCAGAAATGCTTCATTATTAAAGCTACCATTGATCAAGCACTGATAACAATGTTTATATATATGCAATTTCATTTAATTCTCAAGACTCTAACAGCTAGGTATTATTGGATTATTTTAGAGGAGTAAATTGAGCCTTGAGGCTTTCCTGGAGACTCAGTGGTAAAGAATCTGCTTGCCAATACAGGAGATGCAGGTTCCATCCCTGGGTTAGGAAGAGCCCCTGGAGAAGAAAATGGCAATCTACTCCAGTATTCTTGCCTGGGAAAACCCATGGACAGAGGAGCCTGGCAGGCTACGGTCCATGGAGTGGCAAAAGAGTCAGACATGACTTAGTGACTGAACTAAAAAACAATTTGAGCCTTACAGATGTAACGTGATCTTCCTAATGTCACACAGCAAGTAAGCGGATATGGAAGCTTTGAGCCCAACTTTGTCTTATTTGAAATCCCAGACACCTAAGCACCTTTTTCTATTGTTTCTTTGGTTTCCAGACATTGTCGTTTACCTTCACTTTCCTTTCCTTTTCAAAAATATCCTTATTTTCAAACACTTAGTACAAAAGTCTTTGTGGCTTGCTCCCAATTTTATTCAGTGATAAAATAGAAAGAACATTATAAAACTAAAAAGAAAAATTCAGGGCTTTGTCTCATGCAAATACCTGTCAGTGTTTAAATATTGTTCTAGAAGGTGAGTTCTTTGAAAAATGTGACTTGTCAGGCATAGGCCTGAATGCTCTTGTAATACCTGAAAATATAAAAAACTGTTGTGATAATAAAAACATAATAATAAAGCATATCTTTATGCTCACATAAAGACTTGGCAGACACTCTGAGTGGCTGCTGTACAATATGGAGAGGCAGGTTATTTTTCAAAATTGCAACTTTACCATTTTTAGAGTTTAGCATTATTTTGCAATTCTATTTCTGATAATTTTTACAAAAACAAAAAGATAAAAGCAAAAGCATGGCTCCTCGTCAGTTCTTGTTCCTGTTCTTTTCTTCTGCTGAGCAAATCAGGGGAACCGTATTGTTGATAACAGCCCCTGACCCAAGCTGGGCTTGTGCTCAGGAAGGACTGCACTAAGAAATACTGCTTTAAGATTTTATTTTTTTTTAACAACCATTAATTATTTTCAGTCTTTAGTACCATGGAATAAAGATCTTACCTCTCACAGACTGGAAAAAAAACCAAAAACTGAGCAATTTAGTGATCCTTGGTTCTTTGATATAATAAGTGAGAAAAACTAGCTATTATTATTATTAAAAGCAACTATTATTTTTGTTATTATTACTATACTGATTATGATTATGATGATACAATTAGTAGTTACAATACTATGATTTCTAAATTTGTGAATATTCATATAGTTTAGGCTACATTCAATACATTTTATGAAGAATACCATGACTCAGAATTTCTAATAAAAATATATTTGTAAGGAGGATGTTTAAAATTGGCATTTATTAAAACATCAGTTTGTACAAAATCTAATTACAGATAACTCTCATGTATTCACTAGAGCAGTTACCTCAAAGGCTGTCAGTGTTAATAGCATGTAATTAGTCTGGTATCTATTTTTGTGTTTTCATAAAACCTAAAATTATGTTTGCTAGAAAATATCTTCAGTTTATACTCTAAAGGTATTGAGGTAGATGTTGTTCCCTTTCCGCCCATCTCTAAGATAACCCTTACTAGTGAGGTTCTTCTGTAATAAATATTCACAGGGCAGTTTGTGAGAGTCCAAGACAGTTATAAAGGTAGGGAAAATATAGATGTAACTCTGAGACCTGTAAGCAATAAATACCTCGTCTGGTAAAAGCAAAGATAAATACTCCACCTTGCAATCTTGTAAAGGACTTTTCTTGATGGGGAATTATATTGCAATTTGCTTCTTCCATTCTTTACTTTTTCTTTCATCTACTTTAAATGATGTTGTCTACATTTGGATAGTTTGGTCTCACTGTAAGGTCCAAGTGTCGGCAGAGAATGGCTGTCATTACAGTTTTAAACTTTAACTGCAATAGCAAGAGAAAAGACCCAGAGGGGGAAAAAAATAGAAAGGGTCTGATAATGACTATTGTATACATTGTATCTACACATGATAAGTGGGCTGCATGCTTCAGCTAAGCAGGGCAGTCATTTTGGCAATGCATTCATATCTATCCAAGAGAGGAAAACATGCAAAAGCCTTGTTAATTTTCCTTCATTACATGTCATTGGCTCAATTAACCATTTTATGAATACATATGTCGTGAAATTCTAATCAATTATCGCTTTCTCATTTTTGGCTTCTCTTAAGATTTATGGCTGTTAATTATTAATTTGTTTGCTCTACATAGCATTTCTCTCCCCCTTTACAGCAGCATGCTTTTTTGAATCTTCTGTGTTTGCCCATTTCAGTATTGCTTACTAACATTTAATATATTTTGCTTTTTTTTTTTTTATTTTGCTGACAAAGTTGCATTGATGAAAGCTGACTTGCAAGGTAGATAGCCCTGTGTGTATAAAACAAGACTGAAACCCCATAATACACAGTGGAAACCTCAAAATAACATATCTTATATTTTTGCAGTAACCATTATTTCGGTATAGATTTAATTTTTTTCCTTCTTGAATGCTGTGTAAGAAATTTTATTTTGTAGCATAGTTTGCATAAAGGCTTTCAGTCTTGAATATGTTTGTAGAGTGATTACATTTAATGCTTTGATCATTCTTTTCAGTTCTTTGTTTTTCAGTGTTCTAGTTATGATTCTTTAGAAATAGACTAGCATTTTTTTTCTTGTATGTTAAATGGGGGCATGTCATTTATACAGTTTTTAATTTTATGTTTGATTGCATGAAATTGTTAAAGCATGTGAATTGATACTTGCCAACATACCTATCCAAAACACCAACAGTCATAACTTTATTCATAGTTTCTGCAGGAAAACTTCTAGAAACTTGCAGGACATTTTTGCACAACTCTCTTCAGTTTTGTTTTTTTTTTTTTTTTGCCAATCTTTATCTCAGTTTCATGAAAGTTGTAATCTCCATCTCTCATGGTGTCTCTCCCCATTGGTTAGAAGTTAAGGAGATCCATGCATTTTTCTAAAATCCAAACAGTGAGAGAGAGTTATTGAAGATGGAATGAGATTACCTGCTACCATAATCATACTGGAAGCTATGTGCTTGCTTTTACTATTTGTTGGTTTAGTTGACTATTATAACGTATTTTGTCCTATATTTGAAATTCCAGAAAACCTTCATATGACAGCTTCTCTGTTCTTAATTCAGGTGTGTGAACTAGAACTTTCCAGACTAGTTTGGTCGTGTAATTTGAGGTGTTGGCAACTACTGTGTGTGACCTTGCTCATGTGTAACACATTTTTGACTTTTTTAAAGAACCCAAGTTTCTTTTGGGTTGTTTTTCAGGGCCTAGCACAACCTGCCAGGAGGACTCGTGTTCCAACCAAGGGGTGTGCTTGCAGCAGTGGGATGGCTTCAGCTGTGACTGCAGCATGACTTCCTTCAGCGGACCGCTCTGCAATGACCGTGAGTACCTGCGTGTGTACTGATGCTTGTCTTTGCTTCCAGATACTATTTGATACCCCAGTCTACAGCTAAGAGTCTTTATATTATTCATGAATAAGTTCAATGGTTGTAACCAGGAGAAGCGTTTGATCCTACAGAAAGAACCATTTTGAAATACTGAAGTATTGATCAAAGATGCCATTCGCCAAAATCTGTGATAATGGTTGATCCTTTGGTCTTTGACTCTTCGTTGGAATTTTTTGAACTGCTAGTGAATACCTTGTTGAAAATAATTTTTTCCTTTGTTTTATATGACACTTCTTCCCTAATTTTTGAAAGAGCCTTCATGTTGCTTTCTATTAAGTAATATTTAATTTCATAAGATTCTATCTTGAGAGCTGGAATTTTAGTGAATTAACAGGTCTTGTTATTTTTTTCTCTCTCTACATCTTTTCAAGCCCACACTATCTTTTAAGTTAACAGACAGTATGTTTAAACTTTGTCCTTCAACTATTCTCCCTTATATTTTAGCCACTTGTGTTTCTGTTTTTTCCCCTTCAGTCTCACAATAAGCATGGTAAAGAAACACAGCATTCACAATATATTATGGAATATCTGTGAAAGCCTAATTTATGTGATAGCAGTCTGAATTTTGAGACCAAACTAACTGGCATATGAGATGAAGTTCTGCTTCTTAACTTTCCAATAGGTACTGCTTTACAGTACTTCATCAATATGATAAAAGGGTTTCCTACAAATCATGGCATTCTGCTGTATTGAGAAAATATATCTGACAAAGCCTTCTGTTGTAAAATAGAGTTCCATACTTATGTTGTAAATGCTACCACATTTAAGAAAAGCTCTAGGATGGGATGATGGGAAAGCAGGTGAGATGATTGAAGGTTTGGGCTTCCAAGTTAAAGCTGAGCTTGAGTATGGATTTAAAGAAAGACTAGAGTTTGTTCATTTTGACCTTTATATATTTGAGACTGTTCATGTCAGTAGATATGTGTATGTGTTGAAGATGGAGTCAAACTAAAATATGTTATTGAACTGAGTTGTTGTAGCCTAGCAGTATAGCATGATTTCCTAGCCATTTTTACGTCTCCTATCTGACAGTGAATAAAGAAAGAACAAGTGACTAATACAAAGTAAGCAATACTTGGAGGAGGCATGTAAAGATCACACCACAACAGAAGGAGAACTATTTAGTCTTCATCCTACCAATGACCCCTTCAGTTACAAGAATTACAAGAAACCTGAAGCCACAAGCATATATACTAACCATTGCACATTTGCAAACACTGTATTTCAAAAAATCAAATCACTCCTACAAACATTAAGCCACATTTGGAGTTATATAAATAACCTTATGCAAAGACTCAATAATTACTTATATGTACCTAGAGTAAAGCAAATCAAAGAATCTATATATCCTTTTAATAAACACATGTTTGGATATAAATAGAACAGTAACTTCTTTCAGTTGCTCCTGCCCCAGAGAAAATAAAACCAGCTTACTTTCAAGGACAAACAGAAGACTGATAATTTGCTGTGATTTCATTATGACGGTTTAAAAACACTAAATATGATCCTGACACATGTAGCTGAGTGCTTTTTTTCTTTGTTTTTCATGGAACCATTTTGCATTTTGCCAAAGAATTTATCTGCCAAATTTTGTGCTTAGTTTCCATGTTTTACACAATGGTTGTCTCTTGGTTGTGTCAGATTGTGTATCCTCGTATATGAGTTAAGTATAAAGAATTTAATTTTCTCTGTTTATCTGCTAGTTGTTGCTGTTGTTAGTCACTCAGCCGTGTCTGACTCTTTGAAACACCATGAACTGTAGTCTGCCAGGCTTCTCTGTCCATGGAATTTCCGAGGCAAGAATACTGAAGTGGGTTGCCATTTCTGTCTCTGGTGTATTTACTAGACATTTCCTAAAGGAATATTGAGATCCTTCCTTAAGTATCATGCTGTCTGCAGGTCATTTTTTACAGAAAATTATTTGAATGCTGCTCTTGGGTGATAGTAGCGGTGATGACAAGGATAAGGCTATTGGTTATTTTCTTGTAAATAAGGTAACTGTCATTCAATAAATAGGTCTCCTGATATGCCTTTTGCACAAATCAGCATTAAAATGACTTTGGAGGGCTCTCAGAATACATGTATTTTGATTAAATCATTACCTCTTTGTGGGTTTTCTGGGAATGTGAAGTAGTTTTCCTGGTTTATACATTGGTGTTTTGGTGGTGAGGCTATGTAGGTACAGATCAATATTTAAAAGCACATCTTATTTTCATATCTATTTGTAGAAGTTGTCACTATTATACAGGAGTGACAGTTATCCTGAAGACATGCAATTAACAAGCAACAAATGTGGTATGTCGCAGTTTCTTCACTCTTTAAACTCATCAAAATAAACCTTATCTCTGCATCTCACTGCTTTTCTTTAAGTTGTACACATAAGCCAAGTGTGATTCCATTTTAACAAGCTCCTTTTCTGTATAGAGGATGACTTTTAATTTTAAAATAAAGCAAAATATGACATTTTGTTTCTTAATGAAATTTTCTTCTCCAGTTTAGATATTTATCCTTAATTTCTGTGACTGTAGCTGTCAACTGCATGGAAAACAAACAAATTAAAAAAAGAATGGAAAATAGAAAGAAAACTATTTTTTAAGGAAAGAGAAAGAACATAGCACATTGCAAATGAGATTCCCCTACTCCAATCCCCCATAGACCTTCTAAATGTCATCTCTCTGATAAGTTTCATAGAGTTAGAGTAACTAGAAAAATTTATTTATGTTAGCCTGGAGACATAATTAACAATGGGATGATGGGAATACTTTTTTCCCTTGTAAGTGTAATCTTGGATAAATCATACTAATTAATGAAGTTAAAGGAATCTTTCAAAAAAAGTGGTACTTAGGCTAAGTGGTGCCAAAGGCTATTTTTAAAGAAAAGTGTTTGTGAAGCTCTATCTTTGCTGGAAAGTTGCCATCTAAATAACCTACTCAATT
Organism: Bubalus kerabau; assembly: GCF_029407905.1. NCBI lineage: Eukaryota > Metazoa > Chordata > Mammalia > Artiodactyla > Bovidae > Bubalus > Bubalus kerabau. The sequence goes on along the minus strand of NC_073634.1, from coordinate 35,611,239 downwards.
GACAAAAATAATTGCTCTGAGGGTGTATGTGTTTGTGCATGTGTGGAGGGTGCTGCATGTACTCCTTAATTCTTCCATATCTATACCATATTTTCAGTTCAGTTCAGTCACTCAGTCATGTCCGACTCTTTGTGACCCCATGAATTTGCAGCACACTCGGCCTCCCTGTCCATCACCAACTCCCAGAGTTCACTCAAACTCATGTCCATCGAGTGGTGATGCCATCCAGCCATCTCATCCTCTGTCGTCCCCTTCTCCTCCTGCCCTCAATCTCTCCCAGCATCAGAGTCTTTTCCAATGAGTCAACTCTTCGCATGAGGTGGCCAAAGTACTGGAGTTTCAGCTTTAGCATCATTCCTTCCAAAGAAATCCCAGGGCTGATCTCCTTTAGGATGGACTGATTGGATCTCCTTGCAGTCCAAGGGACTCTCAAGAGTCTTCTCCAACACCACAGTTCAAAAGCATCAATTCTTCAGCACTCAGCTTTCTTCACAGTCCAACTCTCACATCCATACATGACCACTGGAAAAACCATAGCCTTGACTAGACAGACCTTTGTTGGCAAAGTAATGTCTCTGCTTTTAAATATGCTATCTAGGTTGGTCATAACTTTCCTTCCAAGCAGTAAGCGTCTTTTAATTTCATGGCTGCAGTCACCACCTGCAGTGATTTTGGAGCCCCAAAAAATAAAGTCTGACACAGTTTCCACTGTTTCCCCATCTATTTCCCATGAAGTGATGGGACCAGATGCCATGATCTTCGTTTTCTGAATGTTGAGCTTTAAGCCAACTTTTTCACTCTCCTCTTTCTCCCCAATATAATTTTTCTGGCTCATTGTAGCAATATCTGGTTGAGTTTCCCCCTTCTCATCCCTCCCTCATCCAGTCCATCCTATGCCTCCAGTTTTGTTCTTTCTTCCTGTTCTCCCTAGTTTAAATATTGCCAGCTCTTCCTGACTCTCCTAAAAGAGAAAATGCTTTCCCCCCTTTGACCTCTATAGAATTTTGTTTATGCTATTTTATTAGCCATCATTTTCTACCTTTTGGTTACTTATATTTGGTCTTATCTCCCAGGAACAGTAATTCTGTTTTGGGGCGGGAGGTGTGATGAGCCCAGTGTTTTGCACCTATGTGCAGGTTACATGTTACATGTACTGGTGATAGTAGTAACTCACTAAATCAATGTTGACTAGATGCATGAATTTTCCGTAAGGATTTCTAGTATGTCCTCAGTGGCTGACAGTACTCTCTCCAAATTCACCAGTTTGGAGTTCACGAACCTCCATGGTCTGACCCTAGGTTTCATTTTTTATTCTTATCTATTGAAAAAAGCCTTGTCCATATGGCATGTTACTGCCAGTTAACCCACAGTTTTGAGCAACATTTCATTTTTCCCATTTCTTCACCATTGCTTATGCTAGTTTCTCCTCCTAGGGAATGTACCCATTCTACCTAAAATACATTCCTTTCACTATATCTGCTTGAAGAAATGTAATTTCGTTTTTTAATCTTTACCTAAACTGTTTCATTTCATGAAAACTTCTAGGTCCCCTGAGCTGGGTCAGCTTTCCCTCTTCTGAAATCTTAGAGCAACTGTTTTTTGCACTTATCACTCATGTTTGTGAACTTTCTCTTGGATATAACTGCTTTCTGAGTGCATGCTGCATGCCAGATGTGTGTTAAGAGTTTACATTCACTGCATTAAATCTGCATTTCACCGATTCATGCTCGTGTGTGCATCCACACCATCATCAGACCACTGTACTACAATAATCCTTTTCTGTATCTTCCCTGTGGTTCAGAATAGAATGTAACCACACCAGCTAATTTAATGTCAGATTGGGGAAGATGAATATGGCTATGATCACATGGAAAATAGCGAACATAATAACACTGTCACATTACATTAGTATAGAAATGTTGTGTGCCAAATTACAGTTCAGCTTCAATGGTGCCTGTTACCATGAGGGATTAATACATCATAGTGCTGTTATTTTGGTGCTAGGAAGGTGTGGGCACTGCCATTAAAAGACTATTTTCAGAGTTCTAAACTTTGCCAAAAGAAAATCTTACTGATAGGAATTTGTCGTATCTATTGTATGAGAATTAGAATTGTTCATTGAAAGATAAGAATGCAAAACATTTGTCTGTGACTTGTTACCATGACGTTTTAAAATATCTTCAGATTTGTTTCTCACCTTCTTTTGTTCTTTGAAAAGGAAATCTAATACCCAGCATCTGAGCATCAATATCAGAACTACTGTAAATGAATCATAACATACATAAAAATAACTTGAATCAAAGTGACATTATTTCTCTCCCATGTAAAGCTGCCAGTAGTATTCAGCTGTGAGCTGATTTGCTACTGATGTCATTTATGGCTGAATAAAATTTAGCAATTAGCTGTGTCCACAACCAGATCCTCATTGTGAGTATGATGAATCTTATTAACCTTGAATCATTCAAGCATTTCTATAATAAATGGCAGCCCTGAACTTGTTGAAAGCAATTCATAAGTAATATTTACTATAATGCTTTAGAAAAACTATCTAGTGCCAGACCTGTATTAGGTTAAACCATAAAGGATTAAAATATTGTTCATACTGAGTCAGAAAATGCAATAAAAGACAGAACAGGAAGCATAATGTATGATAGAGAAATGTATTATATAGTAGAAGTGCTATCTTCTGCTATTTTATATAAATTTATCTTTGTTCTTCTGGTTGGTAATAGACATCATAAAAGTAAATGCATAAAAAGAAGCATTAGTCTCTCTTCATATTGCAATTGGGTGATCAAATGACAGTTTTAAGTTGTATCTATATAAGAAAATTTAAGTGGGAAGAAAAGCCCCAAACAGTAGAGTGTAGACTATTTCTGTATTTAAATTACCCAGATTAATTCCCTATATTTTTCAGCAGCTGAATGATCCATGATTCTAAGCAGACTTTTTACTCTGTGTAACTGGTGCCAATTTGGCCCCAGAAGTCAAAAAAGAAGGTCTAATTGGTGGTGTTGTTGTTTTTGGTTTGTTTGTTTTTTACCTCCACTGAAAGTGAAATGAAAGTAAAAGTCGCTCAGTTGTGTCTGACTTTTGTGACCCCATGATTCCATGGAATTCTCCAGGCCAGGATACTAGAGTGGGTAGCCTTTCCTTTCTCCAGGGGATCTTCCTAATGCAGGGATCAAAGCCAGGTCTCCCTCATTGCAGGTGAATTATTTACCAACCGAACTATCCGGGAGGCCCATTACCTCTGCTAGTACTCTCTAAATTTTCTGGCTTGCTTTAAAATCTGACTTTGTGGACCTTGATTTGGCTCTTACATGGATTCTGTCCATCACAGGCCTTCTATAAATGCAAAGGTGGCCTTTGATGTGGTAATACTGTCATGTCCCACCAGGACCCACTCAGGATCTCCGCCTCATGGAGGGAAGTTTTCACCAGTCACCTTTGTTAACTATCCTTAAGGGTTTATGTGATTTGGGTTCTCACTCGGTGCTATTTCAGAGAATTCTGTGACCCTAGTCTTTGTCTGAATAATTTTCTTTTTGTGTGAGTGCATTTTGCTCAGGCAACACAGTGAGTGCAGAATCTAGGCTCGGGTGGGAGACTGCTTGAATCTGAGGTGCTCATTTCAAACTTAATTTCTTTAGGTTTTACTTTGGATTTTGCTTCCTCAGAATTGATGCACTAAAAACCCTTGTGAACAAACCAAAGATTTATCATGGCAAATTCTCATAAACCTGTAGATACCAAATAATTATAAACAATGAATAGTTTAATACTTATTTACTAACCAAGAAAGTCTGTGAAGAGAGTAAAATGTTAGATAATTTTCCAACGTTATGAAATCTGATTATTATAGGTAACTTTTTTTTTCTAGTTAATATTTTTTATTTTTTTTAATTTTTTTTAAATTTTATTTTATTTTTAAACTTTACAATATTGTATTGGTTTTGCCAAATATCGAAATGAATCCGCCACAGGTATACATGTGTTCATGTAGGTAACTTTTAAAAGGAGTATAAGATTAAAAAGAATAAGTTGAGTCATTGGAAAAGACCCTGATGCTGGGAAAGATTGAAGGCGGGAGGAGAAGGGGAAGACAGAGGATGATATGGTTGGATATGGTTGGATATGGATCACTGATTCAATGGACATGAGTTTGAGTGAACTCTGTGAGTTAGTGATAGACAGGGAGGCCTGGCGTGCTGTAGTCCATGGGTTCACAAAGAGTCGGACGCAACTGAATGACTGAACTGAACTGAACTTGTGAAGTAGATATTTGATTAAAAAAATGAATAAAACTGTCATTGAATTTGGAAGGAAGTGGTTGGATCAGGCATAAGTTGTTTATGTAGTTTGTTCTTATGAATATATCTAAGTGCCTAAGAAGAACTACAAAATATTTTTATGTGGATCACACCAAGATATTTTAATGTGAATCACATAATAAGTAGCATATGCATATTATTTATATATTATAAACCTTGTCTTTTCAATATTCACAAGATATTATTTTCACTTTATAAGTGAGGCTATCGAGGCTTTGGCAGGTTAAATATCTTTTTTAGGCTAAAATGGCTAGTAATTTTTTTTTTTTTGCTACCAATACCAGTACAATTTTATTGGAATATGGAATGTAAACAGATGCTTTCAAACAAACAATCTAACCTTATAAAAATGTATGGCATTATTAAATAGTTAATAAAGAAATCCTAAAGTGTAATGTGGTGGTAGACACCTTGAGCTCTAGCCCAGTGTGAGAGGTCCCCACAATTGTGGCATGGCTCTGCAGCTGGGGTCAGGGGTCTGCGTGCAAACCATGTTGATAACAGGTCTCCAGAGTAACATCAGCCCCCATTTTTCAAATCTTCTTAAACAAAATACAGCTTCCTTTGCTTAACACGAAGGCTAGCACAATCTTTGACACTTGTCCTAGCAGCTCCACTACCTCCCCAAGTCCCATGTATGTTGCTGTCTCTGGTCGCTTGGGTTACGGGTGGCCCTGCCCACATAACGCCAGTCTCTGCATGTGAGAAAGACTTTTCTTTGCCAACACATTCATGGATACCTATCAGAGCTCAAAAGTGCAGATTACCCTGATTACAGAGGAAAACTGTTTCTCATGGGGATAAAAAGGGGTAAAGGGTAGGAAAGGAGGACTTTGCCTCCCCTGCCACCCCATTTGTCTTTCCTGCATAAATTCTAACAGGATGTTGTTATCCTCCCTCCCTTGGCTAGTAATTTTCACAGAGAAAATTTGAATATAAGTTTGTCTAACTTCAAGCTCATATTCTTACCTGCACCTACAATTCTCCCCAGAAAGGGATAGATTCTGAAATTCCCCAGATGCAAAATTCCCCAGAGAAGTTGGTAATGACTGATACTTAACATTGTAAATTTTTTTTTCCAACCTCATCTGACTCTTGATTCTTACATATAATGTTAAGCATTGTGTTGCATGAAACATGCTCTTCTCCTTAACTTCTCCCTTCTGCTTCCAAAGACGAGTTAAAAATTCATAGCTGTTTAAAGCCTACTGTCATTAACTTTCAGTTCTGTTATAAAAAGATACTGATTATGAAATGGAGATGGGAATTTTCTGTGATGTTTCTGTGACAGCCTGGGTTTCTCAAAAATAATAATTTAATACTTGATAATGAAGTCAGGCAAAACACTTCCCAAGCTTATTTTCTTTGACTCAGAGTCACAACGTATATTATGGGAAAGGAGGAGAAAAATTCAGAATTGTGTTGATCACTGCATAGGTATCAAGTGTTTGATGATGATGATTACATCTTAGGTTTCTCTTTATGTGGTGTTAAGGTGGAAAGGAGAAAAAAAAAATGAAGTCAGAGGTTAGCAGTGTGGTCTTTTAAGGTCTTTGAATGATTCACAGGGATGACATGAGAGAATGCATGAAGCCCAAACCATGGAAAGTGCTTACAGGATTAGTAGTCAAGATCAAAGCCTGCTTGTATTTGTAGGAAAGAGAAAAAAAGATTCCGAGGAAGTGTGCAAAGAAAGGTCATGATAAAAATAATGTTGTGCTTGCTTTAACGAATAATTTTAGTTGTAGGGAAAAAAATATTACCATGAAGAAAATGCACCTAGTCCAGCAATCCTTTTTCCTTCCCGAAACAAAGTATTCTGTTTCTTTAATGAGATTTACTGTGGCAATTAAAACATGTAGGGACCTTTTATGGGGAGGAATTATGGTCTGCTCTGTAGCTCGGTGCTCTTGTACATTGTTACTTCTCTGGTAGCATTCTCCAGCAGCATAAAGTACAAAGGTGGTTTCAAGCTCTAGGTATTATGGAGTATATGATTTTAATGACCCTAATGATCTAGGTTCACATCTCTCAGAAAATGACCTGTAGAGCCTGAGGCTTAATCTCCCCAGGATTTGGTAGATAGGAAGGTACAAAGGCGTTTCTTAACTTGAAATGATTTCAGAATGAAACAAGTTTCATAAAAGGATGAGTGGATGGATGTAGAAGGATGTTTAAAAAAAAAAAATGGGTCATGAACAGGGAGGAGGCTGTGTTTGACAGAGACAGTGGAAACTGTTTACGTAGGTGTGAATGCTTCTTATAAATGTGTAACATATGACCCTTTAGGGAGAGAAACAGATGGAGTATGTAGCGGAAAATAAAGAATGCATTTTGCTGGGTTCCCTCACTCAAATGGTGCAGGGTGTATTTTAATATTTGGCATCTCCTGTTGGGAACCTTTCAAGGTCTCATCTGGATTCCAGCAGCTCAGGACAACACTGACATTGGGAATAGTGCTGGCTAAAAGCAAGCCTTTGAATATGATTACAAAACTTATCCGGGTCATGACTTGATGCATAAATATCCCAGCTGTGTTTCTATGTCAAATCCTTGACGATCCCTCAAATGCCCATGAAGGAGTCCAGAATGAAGGATCTGGATTCATGCAGTCATCACACCCTCAGAGTAAAGCTTTGTTCTGAAACTGTGGGGTCCATCTTCCATGGCATCCATCACAAATCTGTTCTCCAAGGTCCTATTCAGGGCAAGTGCTCCATCTTACTAAATTAAAAACAGAACAGTGTCAGAGAAATATCATTTCCTCTCAGCCGCAGGAGACATCACAGAAGTAATTAAACTGGATTTTGGTGTGTCAGGCACATTCCTTTTATTGACAGTGACAATAATTCTGTAAATCAGAACTTGGAAGCCTTTTTTCAGTGTTGTTGAAGTGCGAAAGATGAAAACCTAAGGTTCTTAAAATTAAATCCCATGAAACTAAAATTGATCTATGGAGTACAGTATGAGAGGCTGCTGTCTGAGTTGTGAAAGCAGTCTCGCTTCTGGAATTCAATGCCTGCAAGGTATGTGATTATGATGATGAGATATATATATATATATATAAACACTGAGTCCCTGAACGCTGTATTGATGTAAAACCAAATGGAGTAGGACTTCAGTGCAAGGTATTGTTTATGGTTTTAAGGTCACTGGAAAATGCTGTCTCCATCACTCCAACATCTCCTTTGCTTACATTGTTAGTAGGTTTTGTTGACATTCACTTCCCTAGCATTCTTATAGTCTTTCACTCAACATTTAAGGTTCTCCATAGTCTTGCTCAGCAAACACAACTGTACACGGTGCCTCAGATGCTCAGAAGCCAACTCTTTGATACCAACATGTATAGACACACAGTGTATTCACTGAACGTTCTCTACGTGTTCACCTTCACTGAACGAGTCCTCCTCAGATTGCCCACCTCCTCCCCAACTTCCACTCTGCCTAAGAAAATTCAGCCCATCAGGGTGAGCCAGCGCAGATCAAGTTTATCCAGTGTAGGACAGTCTTCACTTAGCAGGTGACTTATCAGCTTTTGAGTCTCCAGTTACTGTCTACCAGGTATCTTTTTATGCGTCTATGCCTTTATTTCCCAGCTCTATTTCTCATCCCATTCTTCTCTTTCTGGTATTATTTCTCACAGTAAATGTTCTGAAATACTTGAAGCTTGGTTTCTTGAGGCCTCCATTAGTTACCTGATTTTTTAAAGACTATTTTCTTAGGGACATTTTAGGTTCACAGCAAATTAAGAGGAAAGTACAGAGATTTCCTGTGTTTCCCGTCCCCACACAGGTATCACTTCCCCCATTACCAACAGCCCTCACCAGAGTGGTACGCTGATTACAATTAATGGACCTAGACACATCATAATCACCCAAAGTCTGTAATTTACAAGTTAACTGATGTGTGTGCCCATCCCTAAAGTTCTTTAAAAATACATATGTACTTATCACATAATATCTGGCAGGGGTAAATACATTTTTCATTATCTTTATTCCTAATATTAGAGATTCTAATTCCACTCTAATGTGGAATTAGAGCCTTACATAGCCAGAAAGAAAGTGCTTTGAGTAAAGATGTGTCTATCTGTCTGTCTGTCTAGGGGGATGTGGGTAAGTCTGTGTGTGTGTGTGTGTGAGTGTGTGTACAGATACCATGGAGGATGGATTTAAAAGCATCACTTTCTGTTTTCTTCAAATTTTGCTGATGTCCTGATTGGTGTATTATCACATTAAATCTAACACATTTTGAGACCTTTAGTTGTTTCAAGAATTTTTTGTTCAATTTTCTTTTTTATCACTAATTAGCTGATACCTGCAGGAATAATCACATCATTATGAAATGCTACATTGCTTATTTGATCTTTTCTAGCTCAACTTTATGATTTTGCAATACTGGAGCATTTTCCCAGCAATAACATAAGCTCTCTGTGAAGAAAATAATACTATTTTTCCTATAATAACATATCACTCATGCCCTGATTTAGTGAGTCCACCAGTGTCCTTGAAGAATTCTCTAAATGCTGCTTTTGCAACAGTTCTGGAAGAGTCCAGTCCCCATGTGATGTTATATAGATGGGATTCAAAATGTTCTTATTTCTTTTCATATTAAATATGATGAAGATAACATTTGTGTGATACAACTATACCAGGCACAAAAGAGTAACTTGGCCTTCTTGCTCTGGTTCAGTATTTTAGGAGAATTTACCTAATATCAGCTTAATAGGATGATCAACATTTTCTACCTCCCAGTCTTTGTAAACCACACAAGTCCATAGTGACAGCCTCAGAAACAGAACCTGCTTAGTTGTTGGAGAGGTGGAGAAAGGGTATAAAAAAATAAATTCCAAGAATACTAGAATGTGTCTACCAAAATAAAAAAGAAGGTTGTAAAATGAGCAGGCTGAACTAAATCAGCGGTTCCCAAAATGTGTTTCTTGAACCAACATTGTCAACACAACCTGTGAATTTGTTAGAAATAAATATTCCTACATTCCAGACCTCCTGAATTAGAAACTGTGGGATGGAGCTATATGAAATTTGTATCATAAGAGCCTCCAGGTAATTCTGATACACCCAAAATCTGAGAACTGCTAGACCAGATGATCTATAAATTCATCTTGTTGGTTCTATACTTTCCATATAACAAAAACTTTAACAGAATGGAGGAAGTTTGCCTGAAGAATTTTCATAAGTAAAGCATCATGACTAGATTTAAGAGGTGATTTCAATACCATCTTAGAAATTTCTTTCATGGTAATTTGAAAAAAATAACAAATTTTCATTTTTATTATTAACATCTTCATTGGGCTGGCAATCTTAAAAAATGTTTGAAAAGTTCCCATTCACACTATCATGCTATGAAAAATCAAGTTCAAATCAAAATTTTCCTTTCAATATGAGAAAAATGACTAAATCCAAGTGCATATCCTTCTATTAATAGTGTTTGTGGTTTTTCAGAGTAATACTCTGATAATTTGTTTGGGCTAGAACCTATAAAATTATTCTTATCTGCATACATATTTTAGCCTAAAAGAAAGTTGAGTCAATAAAATCATTGTCAAATATGCCATTCATATGAGATAGTATGTTCTTCACATGGCATCCTTTTTCATTGCCTGAAATGTTCCACATCTTTACCTATCTTTTCTACTTGCTCATAAATGTGATCCCAACTCAGTACCCCAGATATGATTGCCCTTCTCATTAACAAAGATCTCGTATCTAGTAAGATCTACATTTTTCTTTTTTATCTTCACTCACAAAGAATGATTTATATGTGGGCCATTCCATCAAGATTCCAGTATATGACCTTGAACAAGTCCCTTGAGTTTGTGGGCCTCAATTTCCCCATTATAAAATAAGAGATTAGGTTTGCCTGATCTTGAAGGTCCCTAGAGCTCCAAGAGTTTGTGATTCATTATCACTATATTCTTTCTCTTCTTTTCCCAACCCTCAGACCTATTTTTACTCATGTTTAAGGCTCTTCTAGGACGCAGCCTACAGCTCAGTCACACAACACTAATCTTAAGCTATATTTTAGCCAAAGACCTTTCCTGCCAAGTCCTATAAAAAAGAAGAACTTGGGGAAAGAAATCTGATTAATGGGATGTCTTCCTCTTTGAAAAAGGAAACTTTGAATTAATCCTGAAACACAAGGCAAAGTCATCTGCTATTTGTTTCTTTCATGTTTGTATAGCTATTTATTTATAAATTCTTTTAGATATCTATTTTATCAACTTTGTTTTAAATTGAAAATTTTTACTGATTCAGGGTCATGCCTGTGTACTTGCTTAGCTAAACACTAAATGTAATTACTTATAGTACTTCAATTGTTTTTAGTGGTTAAAAAAACCCAAGTGATTAGGGATATATAATTATTAATATGATCAGAATACAGCAACTTATTGAACATTTACTACGTACTAGGTTTTTATATTAAAATTTTTATTCTCCTACCATTCTCTCATAATAAGAATTATGACAGCTATTTTATAAAAGTTTTATCTAATGTAAAGAAGTATTCTCCTTGTTAACATTCACATATTAATAAGATCAAGAATCTTGTCTCACTTAAATTTCCATGGTCTGCATCCATAGATGGCATCATGTAGTCTCTTAATATTGAATAAAGTAGTCAAACTGAGATTCACATGCTTTCTTTATTTTCATTTTAAGTATTTTAGAACACATGCTAAATGAATTCATATATACAAATTTTCTCAATATAGATAGTTGTAAATATGAGAAAGAATTGATACAGAGCAAATTTAGTCTTATTTTCTCATTTAAGTCACTCATCTTCAGGCCAAAATCCTATACTGATATATATTAATACATGTGACCACCATGCCTAATGAGATTTTATGAAGTCCACAGCTTTAAAGAGAAAAGCTTTGTATACCTTCAGTGAATGAACAGACTTTTAAAAATGATGCTTATGAAATATTGTAGAATACAGAACATTCTGAATAATCCAGGAAGTTACATTTTCTCTATTTAAGTTAAATATTAAAAACATTTGTTAAAAACATTTGTGAAATGATAAGCATGTGATTTTTCCTAGTTTTTAATAGTAGGTTTCTGGTCTTGAGTTTTAGTGTGTAAGGAGGAAGGGCATCATCTTCAACAGTGGAGATGACCTTTCCTGGAGTTGCCTCTTCTGCCTGCAATTTCTAGATTTCTAAAAAGATGATTTCTTTTTACTGAAAACTGCTATGATTTAATTTTAGTGAATTCTGTTTCTCCGGCTGATACATGTACTGGGTAGGAGACTTTAATACCTCTACTTCTGGCCTGAAACACTGCCAGCGGGAAATAAGAAACTGTGAAAGCATCGTTCCCCCTTCCAAGTGTCACTTGTACAAAAACAGAGGGCCTTGGGCTGAAGACTCTCCTATCCCCACTCCAGTACTCTTGCCTGGAAAACCCCATGGATGGAGGAGCCTGGTAGGCTGCAGTCCATGGGGTCGCTGAGGGTCGGACACGACTGAGCAACTTCACTTTCACTTTTCACTTTCATGCATTGGAGAAGGAAATGGCAACCCACTCCAGTGTTCTTGCCTGGAGAATCCCGGGGACTGGGGAGCCTGGTGGGCTGCCGTCTATGGGGTCGCACAGAGTCAAACACGACTGAAGTGACTCAGCAGCAGCAGCATAGATTAGGAACATATTTGCCTGGTAAGTTATCTGAATCTTAGACTATTACTAACTGTGCACTTGCTATATACAAAACACTGAGATATATGGAAAGTGAAACGATTGGATCCCTGTCCTCAAATGAGTTTTCATCTTGGAAGAATGATTCCCAAGACCTGGGCAGTAGGGAATATTGTCTGTTTTGTTTCATGACCTGTCACAAATGCTTACAACAATGTGTGTCACTTAGTACCTACTCAAAAACTATTTACACAATGAATAAAACACATTGTTGATAAGATAACTAATAATTTAAGTACTTACTGTATGGTGTAAACAATTGGCATTTGTGAACTCAGAGGAGAAAGCAAGCACAGTAATGCTTGCAGTAGGCCAAGAAGAAGTGAGGTGGATCTCAATCAGTTAAGCGAGAAGCAGGGAGGGCATTCCGTACAAGGGACATGATATGAGCAAAGCAGAATCTACAGATAAAATATTCACAGAACCAAACACATCTTTGGAGCATTTTCTATAGCATCAAGTATACTATTAGACTATGTGTATACAGAAATGAACAAAAGGAGGCTGTGGGAGCAGTGGAAAGATCACAGACTTTGGAGACAATTATACCCAGAATTGCATTCTGTCTGCCATCATCAGGTTGATTAATATATCTGAGACTTGGCTTCTTCATCTGTAAAATGAGACCATGATAACACACACTGCAGGGTTGTTTTGAGAACTGCAGGTAATGTATAGTAAGATACTTACTGTACTCCAAACTGCTCAACGTTGGTATCTATTGCAATGCTCCCCTTACCTTTGTTTTCATGGAGCTCATAGACAAGAGGAAATGACTGGTATGTGTACAGATTATTACAATTTAAGCAGTGCTTTAATAGTTTGTTCCTTCTGGACCCCTGTAGTGCAAATGTTGGTGTGTTTCATGTTGTCCCAGAGTTTCTCTTAAACTGTCTTCATTGTTTTTGTTTCTTTTTTATTCATTTTGTTCCATGGCAGTGATTTCTACCAATCTGTCTTCCAGCATACTTATTCATTCTTCTGAATCATTTATTCTGATATTGATTCCTTCTAGTGTATTTTCATTTCAGTTATTGTATTATCTTTGTTTGTTCTTTAAATCTTCTCTTTGTTAAACATGTCTTATATCTTCTCAGTCTTTGCCTCAATTCTTTTTCCAAGATCTTGGATTATCTTTAGTGTCATTTTTCTGATTTAATTTTCAGGTAGATTGCCTGTCTCCATTTCACTTAGTTCTTCCTTCTGGAACAAGAAGGAATATATCTGAATATATTTCTCTGCTGTCTCATTTTGTCTAACTTTCTGTGTTCGTGGGCTCCATTCTGCAGGCTGCAGGATTGTGGTTTTTCTTGCTTCTGGTGTCTAACCTCGGGTTGTAAGGTTGGTTCAGGGTCTTATGTAAGCTTTTTAATGGGAGGGGCCGGTACCTGCCTGCCCACTGGTGGTTGGAACTGGATCTTGTCCCTCTGGTGGGCAGGGCCATGTCAAAGGGCATGTCCAGAGGTAGCTTTTGGCTCAAGACAACTTAGGCAGCCTATCTGTCGATGGGTGGGGCTGTGTTCCCACCCTACTGGTTGTTTGGCCTAAGGTGCCCCAGAACTTTGGCCTGTAGGCTGTTGGATGGGGCCAGATCTCAGGGCCAAAATGGTGACCTCTGGGAGGGTTCACACTGAGGAATATTCCTTGGGGACTCTACCACCACTGTCCTTGCTCCAGCAATGGGCCACAGACAACCCCCACCTCCCCAGGAGACTCTCTAAGACCCTTAGGTAGGTCTGGCCCAGGCTTCTGTGGAGTTATGGCTTTGCCTTGGGTGCACCTTCCAACAATGGAATCTTTGTTTCCCCTGGTCCTAGGAGTCCTACACTCAGGCCCTGCTGGCCATCAAAACCAAATGCTCTGGGAACTCCTCCTCCCAATACCAGACTCCCACGCAGGGGAGCCTGACATGGTGCTCAGCACTCTCATTCCCACAGGAAAACCTCTGCAATATAATTATTTTTCAGTTTGTGGGTCACCCAACCAATTGGTAGGGGTTTTGATTATATAATGAAAACACCCTTTCTGCCATCTCCTTATGGCATCTTCTTTGTCTTTGGATGTAGATTTTTTTTTTTTTAATACATTCATCTTGTTGGTGGTTGTTCAGCAGTTAGTTATGATTTTTATGTTTTTGTGAGAGGAGGTGAGCTCAAGTTCTACTTTTCCATCTTGTCTCCCTTCAATATTCTCCATTCAAAATGTGGTCTGAAGACCAGAAGCACCTACAAGCTCATTAGAGATGCAGACTCACAGACCTCCCCTCCCCCGACACACCTACTGAATCAGAATCTGCATTTAACAATATCCCGGGTGATTCATGTGTACATTAAAGTGTGAGATGCCCTGCTCTAATAGAGGTATGTAACTGGGGCAGAGCAAGGAGTGACTAAGTACACTTAAGGAACTGAGAGAATTCTCATAGAAAATGAAATCTAGAGAAATTCAGACAGAAATATTACATGTGTGTGGAGTAACTTGTTTAGTAAATCAGAATTCCTAATTTGAAGAATTTGGTATAGATTCACCTTCTAGACACCACTATTTTTACATCACATTGACTTTTGGTAATCAGCCGTGGTTTAGCAGGTGAAATGCATGCCAAGGCAACAGTTTGATCCAAGTGAGGCTGGCTAATCCTTGCTTCCTGCTTCAATGCATTAGAAGGAATCAGCGCTAAAACCTAGGATTTACTGTGAACCTGCCTGTAAGAGGTCTGAATCCACAAGCCCCCTCCCAAGAAACTCAGAATGCAGATGTTTCATTGGATGGTCTAGTTTAATCACAAAGGTCTTGGCACACACTACTTCTTTCTGGGCCAGTAAATGGGATAATATAAGAGTTAGTCATTTGGTACTTAAGAAAAAATAAATACCCAGCTTTCCCTAGGCTGTCCCTGAAGGCCCCTCTGGTTTAACACTCATTTTGTTTTTTAATGTTAGAATTGCTTTTATGTGGAACCACGTGGTTCTGTTCATTTAGTTGGCAGGTGGCTCCAAACCTGTAATTATGATTTTGATTGTCGGCTGCCAAAGCACAAAAGAAAACTGTAGTAATCCACCCTTGTGGTCTTTAGTGAATTGCTGCATATGCTCTTTGATATATCACTGCACATAAATCTCACAGTAGCAATAAAACTATTAGGGTAGTAAAAGATATGCATTTTAATTTTCATAAAAAATGTCATGAAATTCAATTAACTACACTTTCCCAAATTGCAGTTCACTCTGGGAAGCCCTGGGTTTCCTAATCTGAAATTGCATGTTCCTTTCACTTTTCCTAGTGACCTCCATTAATGCTTTAATCATGACACCTACTTGAAATCTTACAACATTATCATCTCTGGGGTCCCTTTGTCTCCTTATATTTCTGTAAAATTTCTCCTGCTTTTCTACTTACAGTTTTGTAGAGGCACTTCCAATGCACTTTTTTTTTTATACTACCTTAATTGGAGGGAGAATGGGAGAATGAATTGCGTAAGTAATCCATACAAATTTAGGCCTTATAATTGCACAGAATGGAGGAGGATGTTCTTTGGTGCTATATCCACAAGTAATGAGGAAAAAAACAATGAGGTTTTATTTATTAGACTACAAAAGACTCTGGCCAACTGCTGCTTTGGTAATCTGTAAAAGTGAACATTCCTCCAGTATTTTTAGATAGTTCACCTTCTTCTCAAAAGTAGTTTAAAAGCACAGACTTGAAAAAGGTCTCCTGGTGTTCAGATTTTATAACTTTCACCGACTAAAGTGCAGTACATTTCCTAGTATAATTACACCCTGGTTGTCACAATAAATGAATGCAGTATATTTTACGATACACTTTACTTGCTTATTATCATGTTTGTTCACACATCTCTCAGATTTAATAACCCATGGGGGGCTTCTACCAGCATTGGTGAGTGGAAATTAGTGAAGTTCTCTTTCATTTGTGTTTGTGGTGGGGTGCTTATTTCAGTTGTACAAAACCATACACACAATAGAGAATAGATTTTTAAAGAATTTTTTAAATATCTATAACTTTGATGCTTTTGAACTGTGGTGTTGTAGAAGATTCTTGAGAGTCCCTTGGACTGCAAGGAGATCCAACCAGTCCATTCTAAAGGAGATCAATCCTGGGTGTTCTTTGGAAGGACTGATGCTAAAGCTGAAACTCCAATACTTGGGCCACCTCATGCAAAGAGTTGACTCATTGGAAAAGACTCAGATGCTGGGAGGGATTGGGGGCAGGAGGAGAAGCGGACGGCAGAGGATAAGATGGCTGGATGGTATCACGAACTCAATGGACATGAGTTTGGGTGAACTCCGGGAGTTGAAGATGGACAGGGAGGCCTGGCGTGCTGCGATTCATGGGGTCGCAAAGAGTCAGACATGACTGAGCGACTGAACTGAACTGAACTGAACTTTGTAATATTCTCTGCTCACTGTGTCTCTAAGTTTCACTACTAATCTCCCAGCACCCACAAAAGTGAATATTAGGTAAATGCATTTTTAATGGAGACCAACTAATGTTCCTGATTATTTTACAAAACAAAATCAAAGAAAATCCTGAATGTCAATACAACTCTTTTTTGAGATTTAGATTTGAGTTCGGGTTGACCTTTCGCGAGACAGAGTTTCATTCTACATTTGTGCTAGGATCAGAAAAAATACCAAAATGTCCATTTGGTTTAAATAAACTGAAGTCAGAATATAAGAATTCAACCCTGATTAGCATGGATATTTGAAAGATTGTCTATTCTGCTTGTTGCAGAACAACTACCGATCTTATCATGGAAATTTAAAATGTAGCCTGAAAGTAATGAGATCTTTTTTCTTTGAGGAGAGGATGAAGACATTGTATGCCCTGAATCATGTAGTATTGTATTAACTTTTATAAATGTGCAGGGCATTTTTCCTCAAATTAGACAAGGCACAGTCATGTAGGCTTGGCCATAAAATAAGTAATTAGGTTCCAGCTTTTGGGTAAGTTTAAAAGATTTTTGTCTATTTATAAAGACAGCACATACTTGTAGAAGCATTGAAAATATAGAATCCCTTTGCTAGTCAGCTGAAACTGTCACAATGTTGTTAATCGACTATACCCCAACATAGAATAAAAAGTTTTTAAAAATAGAACAAATAAAAGGCAAAGCAAAATCACCTGTATTTCTACAATTAGGCTTCTCTTTTAAGGGAAGCTTTCAATTCAGCAGTCAGGAAGTATTTACTCAATGTTTTCTATGGGCTTACCATTGTGCTAACCATCAAAAGATAAAAACAACAGGAAAGAAAGAAGTTGACTTTCCTCTGTAGAGGTAAGGCCAAAATGTGACGTAACAATGACCAAAGAGCATCGCGACAGCAGCTACCCTGTAGCACTGCACCGTTTCTATGTTATAGATCCTGGGAGGCACCGTTCACCTCATAGTCATTGATCACTTAATATTTGAACCATCATTTTGATAGATATTTTAGCAGCTATATGTATTGATAAAGTTGCACCTTTTTTTTTTTCCAATTCACGTGAAGTTACCATATATGCTGCATTAAGGCATGCAAGATGGTATATAATCAAGACCAACATGATCTGATAAATATAAATCCCAGAGGTCTTACAAATGAGGAAAAACTTAAACTAGACCTTGACATTTATCTAAGATTTCCTTACATCAATTTAAAAGAAATAGGAAGTTGAGGTTGTCATTGCTGGCTTCCTGGGTCTGTCTTTTGCGGAATCAGTTAGGAGGAGGAGTGGGCAAAGAATAAAGGCTTTTCCTACTCCGGTGTGGCCTTCTCTTGAAGAAATCTCCTCTTGCCAGTCTCATGCTAGAAGGATTGCCACAGTTATCCTCACCCTGTTTAAGCCCGTTTTCCCTGCCACACCTTTGGCTTCTTTGGTTTGAAAGTCCTTTCATATGTCATTTCTTGGAGTTGACAGTTATCCCCATCCACCTACATTGAAGTGATTCTCTGCCATTTTTTATAAAGATAAGTGAATAGGCATCATGGTTCTTCCCCTCAGGAAGCTTAAATTCTAGTTAGAGTATCGCACACTGATCAACCCACCCCCTGACTGTGAAAACTGAGCTCGAAAAAATGCTGGAAAAGAGAATGGTCTGTACAGTGAGATAATAACAGAGGTAGGTCTCAGATATCTCAGAGTTTAGAATTTTGCTTACTTGCCTTTTGAGGGTGGGTACAGCCTCCTTATACTTGTTTTCCTTTCACTGTGCTCATTCATCCCTTCTGTGCTTCAAGAGGGAAAAGGACAGAAGCTCTTAGTACATTTTTAGGTATATGCACAGAGACATTCACTGGCTTTCTCAAGTTGAAAAATGTTATACCTTTGCAGCTGCCCCCTTGCAACTATTGCCTGATTTTGAGCCAAAAATATGAGATTTATTTTCCTTGGAAATACTCTTTATCTCCCCTGATATAGTAGGTTGTTTTGGTTATTTGAAGCATTGAGAGTCACCCAGAAGGATTTTTTCCCCCCTAGTGCAGTATATGAATAAACCCCTCTACAGAAACTAAAAGGAAGAGAACTTCCGTCTACAGAAACTAAAAGGAAAAGAACTTGGTGTGATAAATAGTAGTTGATATCCACAAAGAACTGTGTTTCTTAGTGGCAGAAGGAACAAGTTATGGGTACAGTGTATCCTGCTATGCCAACTCTTTTGTTGGTAAATTTAATGGAGTCTAGGGTGAGGCAAGTGAACCATTCACTTGGGTGTAAAACTTAAGGGGGCACTAAAGAAAGGCAATGCCAAAGAATGCTCAAACTACCGCACAATTGCACTCATCTCACATGCTAGTAAAGTAATGCTCAAAATTCTCCAAGCCAGGCTTCAGCAATATGTGAACCGTGAACTTCCTGATGTTCAAGCTGGTTTTAGAAAAGGCAGAGGAACCAGAGATCAAATTGCCAACATTCGCTGGATCGTAGAAAAAACAAGAGAGTTCCCGAAAAACATCTATTTCTGCTTTATTGACTATGACAAAGCCTTTGACTGTGTGGATCACAATAAACTGTGGAAAATTCTGAAAGAGATGGGGATACCAGACCACCTCATCTGCCTCTTGAGAAATTTGTATGCAGGTCAGGAAGCAATAGTTAGACTGGACATGGAACAACAGACTGGTTCCAAAGAGGAAAAGGAGTTCGTCAAGGCTGTATATTGTCACCCTGTGTATTTAACTTCTATGCAGAGTACATCATGAGAAATGCTGGACTGGAAGAAACACAAACTGGAATTAAGATTGCTGGGAGAAATATCAATAACCTCAGATATGCAGATGACACCACCCTTATGGCAGAAAGTGAAGAGGAACTCAAAAGCCTCTTGATGAAAGTGAAAGTGGAGAGTGAAAAAGTTGGCTTAAAGCTCAACATTGAGAAAACGAAGATCATGGCATCCGGTCCCACCACTTCATGGGAAATAGACGGGGAAACAGTGGAAACAGTGTCAGACTTTATTTTTCTGGGCTCCAAAATCACTACAGATGGTGATTGCAGCCATGAAATTAAAAGACGCTTACTCCTTGGAAGGAAAGTTATGACCAACCTAGATAGCATATTCAAAAGCAGAGACATTACTTTGCCAACAAAGTTTCGTCTAGTCAAGGCTATGGTTTTTCCAGTGGTCACGTATGGATGTGAGAGTTGGACTGTGAAGAAGGCTGAGCGCCGAAGAATTGATGCTTTTGAACTGTGGTGTTGGAGAAGATTCTTGAGAGTCCCTTGGACTGCAAGGAGATCCAACCAGTCCATTCTGAAGGAGATGAGCCCTGGGATTTCTTTGGAAGGAATGATGCTAAAGCTGAAAGTCCAGTACTTTGGCCACCTCATGCGAAGAGTTGACTCATTGGAAAAGACTCTGATGCTGGGAGGGATTGAGGGCAGGAGGAGAAGGGGACGACAGAGGATGAGATGGCTGGATGGCATCACTGACTCGATGGATGTGAGTCTCAGTGAACTCAGGGAGTTGGTGATGGACAGGGAGGCCTGGAGTGCTGAGATTCATGGGGTCACAAAGTCGGACACGACTGAGGGACTGATCTGATCTGATCTGAAACGCTCAGTAATTAGTACAATATTTGACAAAAAAATAATGCAAAAATATGTGATGAACAATATCAAAATTTTGAATCAAGAAAGTATCAGTTTTTCTTTTGAGTTTTTCTTTGTCTCAGTCCCCAGTATTGCTGAACACAGCACTGTTACCGATCCTGTCTTTTAAAAAAATTTTGATGTTATTCATCATAAAAAATTTTGATGTTTAGTTTTGATTTTTAAATATTGCTTTGTCATTGAGGTTGTGGTTCCCCCTTAAATGTTGCTCTCCTGAGGCAAGTGCTTCACTCCAATCCTGGCAAACACCCACTTTAAAACAAAGGCCAATGGGCAGGCACATAATTAGAGCAGAGACAGAGCTGCAACTTGAACTTAACTCTGTTCATTATTAATTCGTAAGTCTCAGGACTTCTGCAGGGCTGTAAATCAAAAACAAATAAATAATACTTAATATACAACATCATTATGGGTGCTGTGGGTGCTATAATTTGCTGAAGAGACCCAGCTTCTAACAGGCTAATAACAACTGAGGAGTTAATTGCATCCCCTTGCATTTTGGAAAATTAAAGTCAGGCAACTCTGTCCCATACTGTTTTCTATGAGAGCTCATTACTTTTATGTATATTTATGTTTCATGTGACAGGAAATGGCTACCCCAAGGCAAAAATAAAATGCCATTTACTCTTAAGTTGGCTAAGACCAAAGATTTTGGTCAGAGAAGAAAGGAAAGATTTATTGCCCATCTTTTATTGGGTTGTCATTGAATAGAAATTTATAAACACACTTAAAATCACAAAAGCAGTGGAGGAGGAGGAGATGGAAAATTCTTGATGAACATGTTGTGGGTCATGGTGTAGTTTTCTCCTCAAATGCAATCCCTCCATAATACCAAACATTCAAATTGATTTTTGTGTTTAATTCTACATTTTATGCACCAGACAGATTTTGTAATTCAGCACTCAAAAAATAAAATTATTTTAAAATTTCTACATGACAAACTTAAGAAATTGAAAACATCCTATAGATAACTGAGGATAAATTTTAGAAAGAGTATATTGAAAAACTAGAGGATTTTACAAATTTAGTTTGTGAACACAAAATAAGCCTATAATATAGGTATTTTGACAATTAAGTTGTTGCAGTTTTGAAGATTATATTTAAATTCTATAATAAAACAATGAATGGCGTCAATTAAATGTTGATCTTTCTAAATGATCTAGATCAGTCTTCCTTTACAGGAAAAGAAAAGTTGAGGTTCAGAGATTTTTAATGTGTTTAACACAAGATCACATATTAATTTAGAGGCATATCTTAAATTAGGGCCCCCAGAATCCTAATTCTTAGACCAGTTCCCTTTCCACTCTGTAATGCAACATCATTTAGTCACCAATGTTCCACCACTTGAGGTAACAAACAAGCTATAAAACAATGACTCCAAATTGTCCTCAAACAAATCCACAGATTACACAGTGCTTGCCCCACACTTTCTATACCACTGAAGAAAACAAAGCTAGAAACCAGTAGAAGAGAACTCTCATATTCCCACCATCTCCACTTTCTTCTTCTCATATTATACTTGGTGATTTTTTTTTTTTTTGCTGTCTTACCTGGCTTGTCCACCCAGTGACTCAGCCTTTCATTTTATTCCTCTTTCTTGCCTTGAGTCTTCAACATTGGATCGCACTAATCCTCAAAACAAATAAACCCAAAAACCTTCCTCTTGACCTAATAATATCTATTCCTTTGCCCTTTTTCTTAACTCTCCTTCATGGCCAAGCTCTGTGAAAGTTTTTAATGATAAATGTAAAACAACATTAACAATTCAACCCACTCCACACCAGCTTCCCCAAAAGAATTCAGCCAAAACTGTTTATTCTAGGAATACCATTAGCCTTCCCAGTATCAAATTCATTAGACATTTTCTTTCTTGTTCAATCTCTCTTTGATATTTTATGACTCCTTCATCCCAGAAGCATTATGTACCCATGACACTACACACATCTGGTTGTCCCTCTTTCCCGTGACTTATCCTATCCAGGTATCTGCCAGTTCTTTTGTTCTACTTACCTTCTAATAGTTGAAGTTACTCAGTTCTTTATTTCAGAGTCCCTCTCATTTAATACCCCCTATCTAAGTAATCTCATCCATTCACATATCCTTATATACTGTCTTTACACCTATGACTCTCGCTTTTCTACCTTTAGTGTGAACTCCTTAGATTCAGATGTTGGCATACAAAATTGTATTTAACATTACTACTTGAATATCTCATATGTGTCTCAAGTTTCACATGTCTTAAACATAACTCTTGGCACTTCCCTCCTACCTCTTCCCTCTCTCTCACATTTCTCTCTATGTTCCCCATTTTAGTAAATAATACCTCAGTTTATCTGGTGAGATAATCTATATATCTTGAAACTTAAGTCCTAAGTATATATTTGAGAAAAAAATTCAAACAATGAAAAAATAAGTATATGTGTGGCATCACATTTATCTTTTATTGCAAATGTTTAATCCATGGGGCTCATAATATGTCCATTTCAGAGACCTTAGAAATAATAGAAATGAAAGGCAACACATAGGTCCTGCTTTGTGCCAGACACTGTACTAATATTTGATATTTGCTAATAAGGACTTGATATTTGATAATAAGGACTTTCCTTGTGGCTCAGATGGTAAAGTTTCTGTCTACAATGCGCGAGACCCAGGTTCGATCGCTGGGTTGGGAAGATCCTCTGGAGAAGGAAATGGCAACCTGCTCCAGTACTCTTGCCTGGAAAATCCCATGGACAGAGGATTTACAGTCCATGGGGTCACAAAGAGTCGGACACGACTGAGCGACCTTACTTCACTTTCACTAATAAGGTGGCAGTCTTATTCTCTCTTTACAGATAATAAAACTGAGGCTCAGAGAAATCAAGTAACTTGCCCAGGGTCATAGAGCTATTAAATGACAGAACTGAGATTTGAACTCATGCAGTCTGTCCTTGTTCATAAAAACCATGCTGTGCACCTTGAGATGGTGACAGTGATGGGTACATGTAACTTTAAGCCAGTGTGTTGAAGACTGAAAAGAGAGACTCAACTCAAAGAAATTAGCAGTGGATTTTGATCTAATTTTTTAAACATATAACACAATGGTTAGAAAGTACTGATGTTTATTGTATTTTTTCCACTTTTTTTTGACAACACAGACTTGAGTATTAAGTGTATCTGCCTTAAGGGCAGGGAACCTCCAAATCAGATGCTGATGGATGTTTTGTTCTCTGTAAGTTTTCAGAAATTCACGATAAAATGTCCGTTATTTTGACATTCTAAGACCAAAATTATGTGGACCTATTTTGCCTTATACGAGGTCTTTCCTATTTCTTTCATATTACGACTACATTTACAGTAATTGATTTTGAAATACAAAAGCCCAGAACAGGTCGTACAGACAGTTTGTTGTTTCCATGGAGTAGGAGTCTTGGACAAAATGCACAACCCCATTCTTTTCCCATTAGACTCTTGGGAAACACATAATGTTTTTCTATCTTTCCCACTGGCTGCCGGTAAGAACAAATGCCTGTTATCTCATTTAAACTGAGATTGGTGAATTTCATGTTACAATAAAATAAATTACACTGAATGTTTCACATAATTGGAAAGCTCATAAATTATTCATTTTTAAAACACATAAGAAATATAGCTCTATCCATTTATTCTAAATCTTTTTGAAATAAGTTAGTAAAAGGAAAGAGGGAAGAAATAAATGGAAACAGAAATGAAAAGACGGCTATTATTCCATTTACCGCAGAGTACATAATAAGTAGCTAATTTACAAATTAAAGACCGTTGAGACAGTTAGCAACATTTTTATGAAACTATCTACATTGTCTGAATTATAAGGATTGTCAGGGTTTAAATTTCTTGAATTCTCTAAGAGATATATAATCTTCCGTGATGTTCTGATGAAAAACCAATTTCAATAATTATGTAGAAGAAAAGATACAAATCTAAGAAGAATCAGAAGATGTAGAAATTAAATGATCTCTATTTGGATTGTATAGAAACTAAGTGAACATGCCTTTAAAAGTAACTCAATAAGTGAGAGTACACCTTTGATGAAGAGTCGGGCTGAAATGGAATTATGTTACTTCTATCTGCTGTAGATTCATTCCCCCCCACCACCATAATGGATGGACTTTAAATTTCTTACCTCAATCAAAAACAAATGAAAATTGTCTTTGAATAGTTATAAAAGCATTATACAAGCTTTTATATAAATGCCATGATAGGTTGAAAGTTATGTACATGTTCTTTCTTAAACCAAAACACCATTCCAAAGTGAAAAATAACTCTTAAAAGAAATATGAGATTTTTGTGTGTGATAATCCCACACATTGGAGGGAGGAGACATTAATGCAATGGGAAAGCTGAAGAGTGAACCAGTCTTTATGTTCAAATGTCACTTTCTCAGTAAAGCCTCCTTCCTGGCTATCGTAAATCAAACGGCACATCATTTACCAGATACTCCTTAACCATGTTTCTAGCCTTATTTTCCCCTTTAAACTTACTCAACATCTATCAAACTACCTATTTTAATATTTATCTTATGTATTGACTCTCTTTAACCCCTGGGGACAGTAATATCATCAGTCTTGTTTGTGCTTGTATTTTCTAAACAAACAAAAAAGCAAACTATAGTCAGATGTTCATCAGGTTTGGAACCTTCAGTGGTTACATAAGCCCTCAGCATCCCATCTCCAATCTTAAGTGCAACTCTAAGAATCTTTTTGGATATTCTGGCCCTGTGTCATCTGGATCCTTGACTCAGTTTTTACCCCTCTCACCTTCCCCTTTCTAGTCACCTTTATCCTCATGCTCACCATGCGTGCGTGCTAAGTCGCTTCAGTCATGTCCGACTCTGTGTGACCCCATGGACTGTAGCCCTCCAGGCTCCTCTGCCCATGGGATTCTCCAGGCGAAAATACTAGAGTGGGTTGCCATGCCCTCCTCCAGAGGGTCTTCCCAACCCAGGGATTGAACCAGTGTCTCTTATGTCTCCTGCATTGGTAGGCAAGTTCTGTACCCCTAGCATCAGCTGGGAAGCCCCATGCTCATCATAAGCATCCTCATCTCTGCCTCATTGCAATTGCTTATTACATGAGCATCCTTGCCTGAAATTCTCTATTTCCCTTCCAATCCTGAAAATTCTGATCCCTCTTGAAGATGAATTGAAATTTTGCTTCCTCCATAAATCTTTCCTCAACTTCTGTAGTTACATAATCCAAAGTGAGCTTTGAAATCTTTGGCTGCAGATTCAAATCTAAGCTCTGCAAACTTACTAGCTATGAGACCTTTTGTGCTGTGCTATGCTTAGTCGCTTAGTAGTGTCTGACTCTTTGCCACCCCATGGACTTCTCTGAACATGGGGATTCTCCAGGCAAGAATACTGGAGCGGGTTGCCATGCCCTCCTGCAGGGGATCTTCCCAACCCAGGGATCCATCCCAGGTCTCCTGCATTGCAGGTGGATTATTTAACAGCTGAGCTATCAGAGAAGCCCTATGAGATCTTTTATAAGGTACCTAATTTAGAGTTTTAATCTTAAAAGTTATGGTAATTATTTTCATCCGTATTATTATAGTGAATCTACTATGGGAAAGACCTAGCACATAATGAGCTTTCATTATATTAGTATATTTATGTTATATAATACATAAATATGTACTGCACAATAATATAATGATGATGATGATTATAAGCTTTGTTATGTAGAATTTACTGAGTCAGGCTTTTCTAGCTGCTTTACATATCAGGCTCTCTGCCTCTGTAAGAGCTGCTATAGCACTTAAAAACCATAGTTATCATACACTCTTGTGTTCATATATTCTTCCATTTTGTTGACTATCGTTTTTCTCAAGTGGTTCTTGGAGCACCCTGAAGCAATGATCGTGTCTTATACTTCTTTGTTTTCTAGCACTTAGCACATTACTGGCTACCCCGTGCTTACTGTAACATCCTCTAAAGAATGTATAGCTCTCAAAGAAGGAAAGTTTTCAAAACTAAAAGCCACCCACACTCAATTAGGGATGGTATGGGGAGGAAGGTGGGAGGGGTGTTCAGGATGGGGAACACATGTACACCCGTGGCAGATTCATGTTGATGTATGGCAAAATCAATACAATATTGTAAAGTAATTAGCCTCCAATTAAAATAAATAAATTTATATTAAAAAAAAAGAATGTATGGCTCTGTATTCCTTGCAGATTTAGGTTGTATAATTTAATACAGAGACAGAAAGATTCAAAGACACACATCTATCAATCATACTGCGCAGCAGACTACCTAGAACTATACTCTGTTGCTTATTTCCTGACACTGGAGTTATTTTCTTCAAGGTAGGGCAAAAGAGCCACTGATTTTACCAACATAATTATGTTTTTTAAAGCTAGCTATCAGAACCCAGAGTGGCCCCTGCAGACTTAAGGTACTATTTTACGTTTCGGTACCTTTCAGTAACTACTTTGAGTTCCTCTGGCAATTTTCCATGATGACAAGGGAAGTCAGGGTCTGTAACCAAATGGGGTGATATGCAAATAACAACAAATGCATCATACCCATAGAAGAGGCCACTGGGTTAAGTATTTTAGAAAGTATTTTCTGTGTTTGTCCTAAAGCTGTTTTTCCTTCTTCTGGATTTAGTAGAGGTTTAGAGCCTGTGTAGGATTGAAGGCAGGAGGAGAGGGGGATGATAGAGGATGAGATGGTTGGATGGCATCACTGACTCGATGGACATGAGTTTGAGCAAGCTCCAGGAGTTGGTGATGGACAAGGAAGCCTGGCATGCTGCAGCCCATGGGGTCACAAAGAGTCAGATACGACCGAGCGACTGAACTGAACAGAGAGCATGTGTAGCAACAGTGACCCCAGTGGTAGGATTTACCCATGTTCTAATAATTGATAAAGTGTTTAGTAACCCTTTCCATCCCTTACTAAATCTTAGCAGCAGTCTTTTTATTTTGAATACGCATTTGAGAATCTTTTTCCTCCTGTGGTATGAGTAAAAAAAAAAAAACTGCATATTAAAACAATGTATGACCTCAGTGAAGAACAGCACCTGCCCAAATACACTCACGATGTGAGAAAAATTGCACCTGCCAGATTGTGCTGATCATTTCCAAATTGACACAATGAAGTGACATCTGTGCCTAAGTAGTAACCAGCTATTTGCTATCAGCATTTTTTAGTTAACTCGGAAGAAGTCCACTCTCCCCAATTCCAGTGGAGTCAGAAGGTCTTCCTGGGACCTATTCCTGGATAAGCTGGAAACAGATTCATTTTTTGACATTTTGCTGTGGCTGTCCCTAGCGAATTATGTAAAATAAATCTGACTCCTGGTTTTCTTCATTCAGGACTATATCCACAAGCAAATCTGGCAACATGAGATGCAAAATGTCAGGGCTCTTCTCCACTCAGTTAACTTCTAGCTATGCCCTGGGAAGAAGGAAGGAGAATCCATATTCTTGTATTGTTGGAAATTAGAGACCCAGGTGGAAGGGCAAGAAAGTTATTTTTGGTGTTTCCAGTTTAGATCTTAGAAGATGCCACTATTCATCTGATTCGCTCTGATGACTGGCATCTGGGATCCTCCTACTTGATTGCACTGTTGATGCCCAGAAAGACTATTCTTCTCTTTAATTGTGCTGCTGCTGCTGCTAAGTCACTTCAGTCATGTCCGACTCTGTGCAACCCCATAGACGGCAGCCCACCAGGCTCCCCCGTCCCTGGGATTCTCCAGGCAAGAACACTGGAGTGGGTTGCCATCTCCTTCTCCAATACATGAAAGTGAAAAGTGGAAGTGAAGTCGCTCAGTCGTGTCCAACTCCTAGCGACCCCATGGACTGCAGCCTACCAGGCTCCTCCATCCATGGGATTTTCCAGGCAAGAGTACTGGAGTGCGTTGCCATTGCCTTCTCCGCTCTTTAATTGTAGTAATTTTTAAATTGATGTTTGCTATGGAGCAAGCATCCCTAAGAGAATTTTGATGGCTTTTGGCAACTTCCATTCCAGAGATTGCAAAGCATTTCACTTACACTTTATCCATGACTTTTTGGTGACCAGTTTTATTAGTAGCCAGGATATCAGTAAATTAGAAAAAAAAATACTTTTCATTTTTCCAGAATGAAAATATGCATCTAGGCTTCCTTTCAGAGAAGGCAATGGCACCCCACTCTAGTACTTTTGCCTAGAAAATCTCATGGACGAAGGAGCCTGGTAGGCTGCAGTCCATGGGGTTGCTAGAGTCGGACACGACTGAGCGACTTCACTTTCACTTTTCACTTTCATGCATTGGAGAAGGAAATGGCAACCCACTCCAGTGTTCTTGCCTGGAGAATCCCAGTGATGGGGAAGCCTGGTGGGCTGCCGTCTATGGGGTCGCACAGAGTCGGACATGACTGAAGCGACTTAGCAGCAGCAGCAGCAGCAGCAGCAGCAGGCTTCCTTTACCTAGCATATTTTCAAGATCAAAGACAAGATTTTGTCTTTGCTTTTTCTTTTTTCTTTCTTCTTCTCAGTTCCACCCCACCATAGACACAGATTGCACATAGAACCACAGACACATTACACCACACTGCAGATCCATAGACA